>NC_035449.2:141380819-142032100 GCF_002127325.2 Helianthus annuus
TTTTTAGCGACACAATTTATTCTGCAAAGTGTCAGGAATATTTCCCCATGTTTTGGCACTTTATTAATTAGCTAGAAGCTAGTGTGTTGATAAAAGTGCTGTGTTTTGTGCTTAGAGTACGTTTTAGGCACATCCAATCTCTGTATCTTATTCCTAGAGACGCAATTATACAACCCTTGTATCCCTACACACACTATGGGTGTAGTAAAACAATTCCGGCTCATTCAGGCCTTTAGAGGCAGTGTCTGCCTGATGCTGGCTATATCAGCATGTCAAATAGGTTATCCGTTCAAGTGCTACTGTGCTTTTGTGCATCATGTTTGTCACTAAAGTTCAGTAAGTAAATAATGTAGTGACGGAAATCAAAGTATGATGCAGATATGTACAAGTATCAACAGTCAAGTAGCAGTTCATCAGTAATCTCAGTCAAGCACAGTAATTAAGCAATAATTAATAGTTAATTAAGTCGTACGGATACCTGGTTTAGTGAGGGTTGTCACATCAAAGGCATCCCTTGGTAAACCACTTCTCTCCCATTTTACCACCACTCAACCACCGCTACAACACCAACACCTACCACCATCATCCATCATCCATCTTTAGAGTGTGTAGTAGTCTCAGGATCCAAGGTTGATCGTAAGAGTTCTTGTCAATCAAAGGCCATGTTTGGCTAAACTCTTACATCACTTGGTGAAGAAAAGTCTTTAATGTATTACTTTTGATTTTTAATCTTTCGCCACTTTTTAATTGGGTTTGTATTAATGACTTTAATAACTAGTTTCTTATGTTGAAAGTGAATTTTATTTACCATTTCTTCATGATGTCATTGATTTGCTCTTTCGTGTCTTTACGGTCTATATAAAGCGCGTTAACTACCTGGATGGGGGTTAGGAGGGTGGTTTGGTAAAGTTCTTGTCTCGTTTAGTGTATAGATCCTGCGATGACTTGGTTCACGCTTACTAGGACCTCCTTCAATGCCCAACGGTATCGGATGGCGGGGGTGCGAATAGCTTGACCCCTCATATGTAAACTACAATTAATACTTTAAACCGGCTTCTTGGGATTGTATCCTTGCTGACTCAAACCACTTAGCCGAGGGTAACGTCACCTTCAAAAGATGGGCCTACCACTTTTCGCATTAATAACTAACTTAATTGTCTTTCAATATTCCGACCCTTTGGGATTGTATCCCTGCTGACTCAAACCACTGGGTTGAGGGTAACGTCACCTTCAAAAGAGGGGCCTACTACAATAACTAAGATAATCTCTTAAAAAGTCCGAATGTGCGAAAATCATCAAAGGATACATTAAAGATGAGTTGGATCTAAGTGATTCTATCTTGTCTATTTGTTTTTCATTTTATTTATCTTTTCATTTTTAGTTTTATTTTCATGTTTCAAAACTTTTCTCAAAAAAATTGGATTAATTAGACGTTGAGGATAAACCGGTATTAAAAGCTCTTGTGTCCTTGTACGACCTCGATATCTTACCAACACTGTACTACGCTCACGATGGGTACACTTGCCCAAGTGTGTGTTTAGTGTTAGTACAATATCGTGTTTTATAAATTTAAAACTTGACTAATGCGTAAAATGGGCTCAAAAAATTAATAAAATCATATCACGCTTCACTTGAGGTAGGGGAGCGGGATTGATCGGAACCTCAAAGGCGACACTGAGAGAAGGAGGTTCCGGTATCTCGTCTTCCCATCCGGTGGGGTGGATGACCTCGTTAGCAACGTTCCAATCTTCTTGAGGCCAAATTGGTTCCATTGGATGCACAACCAAGATATTCAACCTTCGGTGTAGAAGGTTTATTTCCCTAAAGCAATCTTCCAATCCCATGGAGAGGTAGTTCACGCGGTCAATTAGAACCTTTTCTACCGCGGTCATGTCCTCAAGAGATTCTTTTAAAGCACTTACGTACCGAACGAGAGTAGCTTCAAGAGAAAGTCTCCTTCCTCGGCGATTATTCCTTGAGCTGTTAGACGATGTTCCGCTCTGTTGGCTTGACATTGTAGAAAATATGACAAATCATTAATGATTTTGGAATAACAGATGAATTAACACCGTCCCGTGCCCATGGGGCACGGCCCTGTGCTGCATCACCAGCTCTAAAATGTTAGCTCAAGAAACTTTATTTCAAGTTAAATGTGTTTAATTTCTTACTTTTTTGGACGTAAATAACTTAAAATAAAGTTTTACTATAGTAGATTTGCAAAACCTTGAGCTAAAAATCATGTTTTTGATCCTCCAATTGAAGTATTTTGAGCTTGAAGCTTCAAGCTTCAATGGAGGTTACATGAAACCTTTTCAAGGACATACCTTTTTGGGTATGTGTGCAAGATCTGCAGGATCTTGGTCTTTTTGGAATGGCAACAATCATTCTCCTCCAGGCTGACTTTATAGACACTGACAACACGTCGACACGACCCTGTGCCTGGGCAACACGGCCACGTGTCACCTGCATGAGTCAGAGAACGTTTTCTGTTAGTAAGACACGGCCTATGTCAAGATTAACACGACCCCGTGTTGAAAATACGAGGGGCACGACCCCGTGCTTATTCAACACGCCCCATGTTTGGGAAGAAAAATGGACACGGCTTCCGTGTTCGAGGAACATGACCCCGTGCTTATCCTACAAACTGTTAATCTGACACAGCCCTGTGTGATGCTGCAGTCTGTATCTGGCAGAAAATAGTTCTAAAGTTACTGGAGATGTGACACGGCCTCGTTAACTTTAAGCTTTCTCAAAAATCCTAAAAGAAAAGATAAAAAACGATTAGACCGTTAAATTTAAGCTTTCTCAAAATCCTTGTGTCCCCGGCAATGGCGCTAAAAACTTGACGTGTGTGCGGTGTGTGTATGATTTTTAGATATATTTTAAGCACTTTTTACTCGAGAATCAAGTTTTAAATTTATAAACACGATATCATACTATCACTCTACACACTTTAGGGCAAGTGCACCCATCGCGGACGTAGTATGGTGATGGCAAGATACCGAGGTTGTCCAAGGACAAAAGAGCTTTTAGTATTGGCTTATCGTTAACGTCTAATCTAACCAAATCTTGATAAAAAAGTTTTGAAAGTTTTTAAAAAGATAAACTAGCAAATAAAAATAAAATATAAGAAAAACAAATAGACAAGAAGGAATCACTTGGTTCCAACTCCTCTTTTATGTATCCTTTAATGATTTCTGCACTTTGGACATTTTAAGATATTATCTTTAAATTACAGTAGTAGGCCCCCTTCCAGGCAGCGTTACCCTCAACCTATTGATCTGCGTCAGCAGGCATACAATCCCGCATGGTCGGATTATTGAAAGATAATTAAGTAAGTTATTAATGCGAAAAGTGGTAGGCCCTCTTCCAGGCAGCGTTACCCTCAACCTATTGGTCTGAGTCAGCAAGGATACAGTCCCGCAAGGTCGGTTTAATGTTTTAATAGTAGTTTATAGATAAGGGATTCAAGCAGTTCTTACTTCTCTCGAGGCAATTAAGATCTACCTCTCGTGAAGTCCTACTAAGCTTGAACCAGGTTCTTGCAAGATCTATACACTGAACGAGACAAGACTTTACCCAACCACCCTTCTAACCCCCTTCCAGACAGTTAACGTGCATTATATAGACCGTAAAGACACGAATGAGTGAATCAACAAAACATGAAGAATGATTGAGTAAAATTTACATTCAATATAGAAAACTAATTATTAAAGTCATTAATACATACCCAAATTAAAAGGAGCCAAAGGATGGAAATCAAAAAGTAATACATAAAAGATTTGTCTTCACCGAGTGATGTAAGAGTTTAGCCACGCATGGCTTTTGTTTGACAAGAACTCTTATGATTGATCTTGGATCCCGAGACTACTACACACTCTAAAAGATGGAAGACGGATGATGGTGGTAGGTGTTGGTGTTGTAGGGATGAGTTGGAATGAAACCAAACACCCCTATTTGTAGCTGAAAGTAGACTGTCAACATGGCCATGTGCTCACCTGGCACGGCCCCATGGCCTTCATTCTCTATCCTTTTCATTAACTGTAGTGTTAGATATTGTAGCAACACAGCCCCGTCTGTCAACGGCATGGCCCGTGGCAATTGTACTTGCTGTATTATCTCAGATTCTGCGAATCTTAAAGTTGACCACGCCTCGTGTTTATTTGGCACAGCCCCATGTTGATTTTTCTGGTTTATCTTTTGTTGTTGTCTTTTCTTCTTCATGGTATCTTAACTAGGCACGGCCCATGCCTGGTGGGCACGGCCCCATGCTGAAGCTTCTGTTTTTGTTATTTATGTTGGTTTGGATGTGGACGGGGGCTCGGCGAGTCATGTCAATCCTCCTTCTTTGTATTTCTGTTGGTTTTAGCTGTTAATTTGCTTCTTTTATGCGTTTAAACTCTTTTGACCCTATAAATTAAAAAGGAACAAAGAAACATGTTTTTTCCAACATTAGTACCGAAAAAAAGTTGATTTTATGCCTTGTTTGATGTAATTTATATATTGTATTTTACACACATCACAGTACTAGCTTATAACATCAAAAAACAATATAGATTAAAATCTTAAAACAAAAAACATACTTTTTTCCCATTTCTTTGTATGAATTGTCTCCCATCACCGTCACCACCACCCTCAAAGTCGTCACAACCATCCTCAAAGTCGTCACCGTCGTCGTTGCCACCATCACCATCTTAAACATCATCACCGGCGTCATCACCATCGTCAGAGTCACCATCGTCACTAGCATCATCATCTAAAGTTAAAAATAATAATTAATAAAATGATAACTTTATAAAAAAAAATTAGTAATTCATATTGATTACCAATGTCGCCATCATCAAGGGTATCACGTGACAATGTTGTAACATTGCACCGTCCATATCATTAATGTTGGGATTGAACCCTATCATAGGAACAGTTGATTAAAGCCAAAACCGGATCACGGCAGTGGATCCAAAATAAGCAGATATTATGTTTACATTCTCTCCCGTTGAAAGTGGTTCTAACATCTGATGACCTCCATCCACAGATCGTTTACAACAACTGATGTCTTACAACTGCTGATCAAGTCTAAAGACTGATGAAGACTAAAGCCCTGTTGATCAATCTACTGCTATGGGTCAAGCACTGCTGAAGAAATCAAGTACTGCTAGAGTCACAACAGTGGAAGGATAAAAGCAGTAGTTTAGTGTCACACCCCCAAAATACCACCTAGGGAGTGTCCCTGTTAGGCGTGTGACGAACTGACAATGAGCCACTAATTACATTGAACTCACAAGTTTCGAAATAAAACTCTCTATTTAATGATAAAATTCCAACATGAGTTTATACGAAAACCAATGTGTTCAGCGGAAGCGTTATCAAAACCATACGCTAAATATTCTCAAAACAATTGTATGAAAACCAATATTCCAATAAGTGAATCCAATCAACACGACCCATGACCACTCAACCGCTCTAAACAGCAAGTTCCACATCCAAGACATCTAACGACCTGCGAGCATGCAACAAGTGTATCAGACAAAGCTGGCGAGTTCACAGTTTACGAAAACGTTTGTTACCAGTTGAATGTAAAACAGTTCAATAACCAATGCAAGTAATATTGTTAATATCTCAATTCCGAACAAGACGGCTCCCGAAGTACATGACTGCCCTTTCCCACGTACTCCTATCCAGTACTGGGCCCGACTGGGTCATTAGTTCATATCCGTCCTCTCTAGGAGCGGTGTGAGGGTGCCAAACCTAAGTAGCGCTACCAACTAATACCCGTTACCCTCCAGGTAACATAATAAGGGACTTACAAGAGTGATAGGTGAGAATATTAACCAATATACCCGTTTTTACCCAAAGACTTATCCCTCCACGGGATACCCACTGACTGTCCCCAACCACTGGGACGCATGCCCGAATGTAGTGAACTCACCTTAGATTTGCTCGGTAGATTAAATTACGTATTCCAAGTTGGTCTACCAAGCCCTATCCTAGTTACCAAAAGACAATTAGCTTGTATGCACGTAAGTCACGTAGTCCACATTCACAACACAAGTATCGTACAAGTAGTGCACATGACGTTATACAAATCGTAACAAGAAATTATGTGTCACACAGATCATAGCATCCATTGTAACAATCAGTTTCGCATCCACTTATACCACACGCTCTAGTAGGTTGGGTGTAATAGACATCACCACATAACATGTAGCAACCATTTGAATCACTTATCAGTTTCCCTCTCACGTGCAAGTATCATAACATCACTCAACAGGTTAGTTTGTCAATCACATGAGTGTGTGTGCAACTACAGTTCATTGTACAATTCCTATGTCACCCGTACACAATGCCCAGCCCAACAATATAAGGCCCAAACCAAGTAAGACTATGCTATTGAACTCGGGTTTGTGGGCCGGTGTACAATTGCCATGGAAGTGTGCAAGCCCACACAACACAGCCCAACTATTCCCAGCCCACACGCGGAGGTCCGCAGCCCGTTAATCAGGTAAAGCCCGTACACGTAAAGTTGTGCGACTCGATGTGCATTATGTCACACCCCGGCCGTGTATAACATGCAACCGCGGCGGAAACGCCGGGGAGTGTTGTGGACAGAATTAATTGTTTCATAACCATGGCATACAAGTTGTATTTTATTTATAGACAAGAGTGTTCCATTGTTTCAAAACAGGAAAATACAAAGTTTATAACATGATTAAACTAGTCTAGCTTCGTTTTTTAGTCTCTAAGGCACAGGTCCGCCCTAGTGTCGTGTTCATCGTCCTATGGAACAGCTCCTGAAAACACATGTGAAAGTAGGTACGTCAGCATAAAAATGCCTGTGAGATACATAGGTTTTTGTGAAACTGGGATTCATGACTTGAGCTTAAAGAAATGTTTAATAACAGTCAGTCATGAACCTTGTAATTTGTTTTGCTTTGTAAACCATTTGAAAAAACGATAACATCAAACGATATGTATAGATAAGTGCAAGGTTAAACGAATAACCAAGTAAAATGAGTTGAATAAGATAAGTTGTTTGTGAAAATAATGTCTTGTGAAGAATATGTTATTTATGTAAAATGTAATGTGTCTAAACTGAAATGACTTAGATAACGCCACGATATGTAATATTATACAAACATTTATATATAGGAAGTACCAGCGGCGTATCCACCATGTTTGTATCATATTACATACGCCACGTTACTTAAATCATTTACCCAAACCAATCCACCATGTAAATTGTTCATGTGTAAACCAAATGTCAAGTGTTATTGTGTAAACCATGTCAAATGTTTATGTGCAATGTAGACCACCAAATGTGAATGTCAATGTCAACGTGTTTATGTTCAATGTAAATCATGTAATGTGTATCCCAAAATGTATCATGTATGGTAAGCGAAATGTATCAGCTTAAACCATATGTAAAATGCACAAAACAAGTCGTTGAAGTAAAACGTGGTTTAAATCAACGTTATGTTCTGTGGAAAAGTGCATGCTCTATTGATATTAACATTTATGCGGTATTGTAAACTATGCATACATCCAAGCCTTGAGACTGCGGCGATAAACCCTTAAACAAATTAAAGGTTTATCTAAGTTATGTATATCGAATTCGGTCATTCCTTCCAGTCCTATCAAACCCAGGACTTCAGGAATGGGAGTTGTCAATTCCTATGGTACCACTACCTACTAACGAACGGCGTAGCTAATGTTAATGAATGTATTGTCCCATGTTAAACAAACCAAATGTCATAACAAAATGAAGGCATGTGATGTAAACAATTGTACTAAGTATGCTAAGTAAACATACGAAGCAGAAATGTTCATGTAAATCAATGTGTCCATATGCTGAGTAAACATATGCAACTGAAATGTTCATGTAAATCGATGTGTCCATATGCTGAGTAAACATATGCAACGGAAATGTTCATGTAAATCAATGTGTCCATATGCTGAGTATACATATGCAACGGAAATGTTCATGTAAATTAATGTGTCCATATGCTGAGTAAACATATGCAACAGAAATGTTCATGTAAATCAATGTGTCCATATGCTGAGTAAACATATGCAACAGAAATGTAATGTAAATCAAATGTACTAAGTACGCACACAATGGGCATACATAGCATGAAATGTAATGAAATCGTGTACTATAATGTACTAACAACATAGCAGGCATATGATGTGGAAACATGGAAAGCATGAAAGTAACAAATAGGCACATGTGTTTCACCCCAAAACAGTTTGGAAAACAGTAAAAGAGGGGTTCAATGTACTCACCTGAGATTGCTTTGAGTTCCTTGTATAATAACCAGATAGTGCTAAAGATCACGGAATATCAACGGCACCTAATAGGTAGCTTATGTTAATATACCGGACCAAATCGGAAGGATCGGAAAGTACGCGGGTTCGAAAACCAAACGAGTATGGAGACTCGTGTAATATGGTTTAACAAAGCCTACATACTAAAACGAAACTTAACCTAAGTGCTTACGGTCCATCACGACCCGTTGAGGTAGCTTATGCCACCCTAACGCGTCGTTCGCGTAGAACGCGTTCGGAACGCCTAACATCGTGACCACAAGGTATAACCTCGGAAGGTTATAACTATGGTCACCTAATGTGTTTGGTTGGATCCTAAAGATCGACCAAATGGGTCGGGTTCGAAAGTATAAGCGATGGTTTAGATCGCTTACCTTACGACCCTATATAAGCACTATACTAAACGTGACGAGCTAAGCATGTTAGAACATGCTTAACTAAGTTTAGAAAACAGGTTTGGCATCAAAACAAACGGATTTGATGCTCACGAGTAGTTTGGTTACAAAATACGCAAGAATGCGCATTTTGGCCGAAACTACGACTCGTCACTGAGCCTAGATAACGGGGTAATCAGTAGGTATGGTCACTATGGACCATAACCATCGTGATCACGCTCACGTTATGAAGTTCCTATGAACTTCGCATCGACCATAAGCTGGTCAATGCAGAAAGTCAACAAAACGTTGACTTCCGGACTCGAAAAGCGAATAAAAGAGCGAAAGAAGACTTACGGAGGGTCCCCGAGTGCTAATCTAGATCAAATAGCTCAGGTATGAAACAATGGTTCCAACTTAGAGCTTTAGATCTGATTCTTATGGGTTTTTACACAAAAGGGGGGGGTATTTATAGGAAAAGTGGAACCGTTAGGATCATTTATCGAATATCGTGCCGCGATCTCGAGCGTACACTTGTCAAATTCTTGTGGTAAGTCAGATATTGGCTCTTGGCTCTTAATAGGGTGAAAGGGCATCGCCCCTTGATCGAACAAAAGGCCAAACTGCATTAAATGCAGAATATTTACTGTCAGACACCCTCACGCGGCCCGCGTGAAAGTGCATGCAGATCTTACGCGGGCCGCCTGGTCCCGTCTGATCTGCACCACTTGCAGAATTTACATATTTGGTCCCTGTTGCGTGTTTAAGTTATTTTCAGCCCTTCTAAGACCTGTAAAGCCAACTTTAAGGCCCTAAAATGATGCCTAAACATTGTGGACATGAAACATGCCCAAAAATATGTCGGATGTCGGTTCGTTTGGCCGTACATCGCGATGTTCGCTTAATTACGACGGAATGCGCATAAGTGTGAAAGACGATCCAAATGACGCGACGAATGGATTTTTCTCATGCCAAACACTAAGGCATAATATAAGGATGCTTACATAAATTTTTGGATGTCCGGATGTATTCAGAACGTAAGTTATGCGCGAAAGTGCAAACTTGTGCACTTTTTGACACTTTTAGTCCCTGAATGACCCAAAAGTTTATTTTAGCATACCAAACCCTTCAAAGCCTATTTCTAAGCTATGTAAAGGATATTTATGGTATGTTTAACTTATGGACATGTTCCGGAATGTTCGTTACAGTTCAAATTGACATACCTTCGCAGTTTTGTCAAGTTTAGTCCCTGTAAGCGAATTAACTTGTTTTTGCTATACCAAAGCCTTCAAAACTTATTTCTAAGTTATGTAAAGGTTGTTTAAGGTACGTTGAGTATATGTTGATGTTCCGGAGTATTTGCCGCATTAAACTGAGTACGTTTACGCACCAGTTTGCGTATAATTCTCTAGAGAGCGATGTAGAGTTTGAATTTGAACAAAAGCCAAAACATGAAAAATGGAAAACACAACCAAACAAACATTGAGATCAAATAACATTATTTTATTGATAATTGAACTGTTCACAATGATTACAAGCACAAATGTTACAGTCTCCCCTACTTGTGGAAATTTCGTCCCGAAATTTATTTAGAGGAAACTGATGGAAAAAGATGCGGATATTTTGCCTTCATTTGATCTTCACGTTCCCAAGTAAACTCGGGTCCACGCTTAGATTCCCAACGAACCTTGACCAAAGGAATGCGCTTGCGTTTAAGCCACTTAACTTCACGTTCCATGATTTCTACCGGTTTTTCAACAAATTTCAGTGTTTTATCAACACGAATTTCGTCAAGCGGTATGTGGAGGTTTTCATCAGCTAAACACCTCTTGAGATTGGACACGTGGAAGGTTGGATGAACATTTCCAAGTTCAGGAGGTAACTCAAGTCTGTAGGCTACCTTGCCGATTCTTTCGACGATCTTAAATGGTCCAACGTATCTAGGTGCAAGTTTTCCTTTCTTTCCAAATCTGATCACACCTTTCCAAGGTGAGACCTTAAGTAATACACGATCACCGACTTGAAAATCCAAGGGTTTGCGTTTTAGGTCCACGTAACTCTTTTGACGGTTTCTAGCTGTCTGAAGGTTATCACGATCTTTCTTTACCTTTTCTGTTGTCTCTAAAATGAGGGCAGGTCCAGTAAGCTGAGCCTCGCCAATCTCATTCCAGCAAACTGGTGAACGACATTTTCGACCATAGAGAGCCTCGAAAGGAGCCATGTTGATGCTGGAGTGATAACTGTTGTTGTAGGAGAATTCAATCAATGGAAGATGTGAATCCCAACTACCACCAAAATCGATCACACAAGCTCTAAACATATCCTCCAGTGTCTGGATTGTTCTTTCAGATTGACCATCCGTTTGCGGATGATAAGCTGTGCTCAAATTGAGTTGAGACCCCATAGCAGATTGCATGGTTCTCCAAAAATGAGAAGTGAAACGAGCATCTCTGTCAGAAATGATGTTCAAAGGAACACCATGTCGTGCTACAATTTCATCCACGTAGATTTGAGCAAGTTTGTCAGCCAAAAAATCCTCACGGATTGGCAAGAAATGCGCTGACTTTGTAAGACGATCAACGACTACCCAGATGGCATCGTGACCTTTCTTTGTGCGCGGGAGTTTGGTAATGAGATCCATAGTAATGTTTTCCCATTTCCAAACTGGGATCTCTGGTTGCTCCAATAAACCAGAAGGACGCTGGTGCTCAGCCTTAACTTTAAGACAAGTAAGGCATTTTGATACATATAAGGCAATGTCTTTCTTCATACCAGGCCACCAATACTGAATACGAAGATCCTTATACATCTTATCTGAGCCAGGATGAATAGAATAACGAGACTTATGGGCTTCATCCATAAGCAAGGTACGAAGATTATCTTGGCTTGGGACCCACAAACGGTCCATGAAGTAATACGATCCATTGTCCTTTAGCTCTAGAGCAGGAGTTATGTGATAAGGTAATTCCTTATCCATTAAACCTTGTGAAACACAAGCTTGTTGAGCCTGAGAAATACGTGCTTGGATGTCGGTTTGAATAACATATTGGACACGAACACAATGAAGCTTAGTACGTTCCTTGCGACTCAATGCATCGGCTACGACATTAGCCTTACCAGGATGGTAGCGAATCTCGCAGTCGTAGTCGTTTAGAAGTTCAACCCAACGTCTTTGCCTCATGTTGAGTTCCTTTTGATTGAAGATATGTTGAAGACTTTTGTGGTCAGTGAAAACCACACATTTTGTACCGTACAAATAGTGTCTCCAGATCTTAAGAGCGAAGACAACTGCACCCAACTCAAGATCATGAGTGGTGTAGTTCTTCTCATGTATCTTCAACTGTCTTGATGCGTATGCTATGACTTTGTTTCTTTGCATCAGGACGCAGCCAAGGCCTAATTTAGATGCATCGCAATAAACGACGAAATCATCATTGCCCTCAGGCAATGTTAGGACAGGCGCGTCGCAAAGCTTTTGTTTCAAAGTCAGAAATGCTTCCTCTTGTTTGACTCCCCAATCAAATGGCTTGTTCTTCTGAGTTAGAGCAGTTAGAGGAACTGCAATCTTTGAGAAGTTCTCAATGAAGCGGCGGTAATAACCCGCTAGACCAAGAAAAGAATGAACTTCAATAGGGGTAGTAGGTGTATCCCAATCCTTAATCGCGCTGATCTTGGAGGGATCTACATGAATACCTTGTTCGTTGACAATATGCCCTAAGAATTGAACTTCTTTAAGCCAGAATTCACACTTGGAGAATTTGGCGAAAAGTTGCTCTTTCTTTAGGAGTTCCAGAGTAAGACGAAGATGTTGCTCATGTTCAGCTCGCGTCTTAGAATATATCAAAATGTCATCAATAAAAATGATGATGAACTTATCTAAGTAAGGATTGCAGACCCTATTCATTAAGTCCATGAAAACAGCAGGAGCATTAGTCAAACCGAATGGCATGACTGTGAACTCATAATGTCCATAACGAGTACGGAAAGTTGTCTTTGGAATATCTTCTTCATGCACACGGAGCTGATGGTATCCGGATCGAAGATCAATCTTCGAAAAATAAGAAGCGCCTTGCAATTGATCAAAGAGATCATCAATGCGAGGTAGGGGATATCGATTCTTGATGGTAAGCTTGTTAAGCTCGCGATAATCGATACACATCCTAAAAGATCCATCCTTCTTCTTTACAAAAAGAACGGGAGCACCCCAAGGTGAAAAGCTAGGACGGATAAAACCTTTGTCGGAGAGCTCCTGAAGCTGTTTAGATAATTCTTGCATCTCGGACGGTGCAAGACGGTATGGAGCTCTGGCAATGGGATTTGCACCAGGTACGAGATCAATACGAAACTCGACTTGGCATGCTGGAGGTAGACCAGGTAAGTCTTCAGGGAATACTTCGGAATAATCCCGAACGACAGGAATATCTGAAATAGTCTTACCCTTGCCTTTATCTGCTGTAACATGTGCTAGGAAGGCCACATAGTGCTTTCGCAGATACTTCCGTGCTTTAAAACAAGACATAAGTTTGAGACCACCGGCAGGCTTCTCACCACGAACCTGTAGGATCTCGCCTGTAGACAGCGGCACACGAACAATCTTCTCAGAACAAACTATCTCTGCGCGATGCTTAGATAACCAATCCATTCCCACAATAGCGTCAAAGCTTCCAAGTTGCATTGGCGTGAGGTCAATAGGAAAAATATGGTCGTTAAGGTTCAACTGGCAGTTGCGTAGAACAGAATTAAGAACGATGGGTTCACCACTGGCAACCTCTACTGTCAAAGGTTTACCTAGTTTCGTTCTAGACACGCGAAGCATTGTCTCAAAAGACAATGACACAAAGCTCTTGTCGGCACCCGAATCAAAAAGAACAGATGCTGGCTGATTATTAATAAAGAACGTACCGTTCACCACCTCGTTGTTTGCTTGTGCTTCTTGTGCATTCATGTTAAAGACTCGACCTCGAGCCGGTGCCGGATTCTGGTTTGCATTCTGGTTCTGGTTGACTAGTCTTGGACACCGATTTCTGTAGTGGGTCAGATCCCCACAATTATAACATGCACCTGGTGGGTAGTTTGGTCGTGCAGCCTGACCCTGTTGCTGAGCAACTTGTTGAGCAGGGTTCTGAACTGCGCGATTCTGAGCAAACCGACAAACATCGGCAAGATGACCTGACTTCCCACAGTTTGTACAGAAACGGCACTGATATTGCGGCTGATGGTGACTGTTGCATTGATTGCACAAAGGTGCACTTCCTGAGTAGGGCTTCTTTGCTGGAGGCTGGTTGGGAGCTGCCTGGTTAGCTTGGGCAGTCACAGCAAAATTTTGGGAAGCCTTACGCTTTCTTGACCCCTTGAGGAACTAGAATCCTTTCCCTTCTTGTTTTGACCTTTCTTGCTATCTTCCTTGTTATCCGACTGTTTCTTGCCCTTGTCACCCTTCCTGTGTAGCTTATTCTTTCGAATCTGCGACTCAGTCAGTGTCGCTGATAACTCGATTGCCTGACGGAGTGTGGTAGGGTTGCTACCAGTGAGAATGTCTTGTACTGAGTCAGGTAGGCCGTCGATGTACCTTTCGATGGCCTTATCGAGTGGGGTAACCATAGTTGGGCAAAGAAGACTCAACTCCTCAAACCTATCCGTATAAGCCCTGTGCTCGCCACTATCTTGCTTCAAAACATCAAATTCTTTCTCCAACGCTCGTTGCTCATGACGAGGACAAAACTCCCTCATCATAAGAGCTCTCAGTTCAGCCCATGTTTGAGCTAGAGCAACTTCTGCACCTTGATCTCTCATAACCCCATTCCACCACGTAAGAGCCCTCTTCTGAAACACGCTTGAAGAAAACTCGACTTTGCGATTGTCAAGACACTGCACATGTCGGAAAGTGTTCTCGGTGCTCTCGAACCACTGAAGAAGCCCAGTTGCTCCCTCAGAACCACTAAACTTGAGTGGCTTAGCCGAGCTAAAATCCTTGTATTTGCATGTACCGTTGTTGTTGTTGTTGGCCTGGTTCCATTGAGCAAAGAGATTCGGAAATTGAGCAGCCATCTGCTGCGCAATAATCTCCGCCAGCTCGGCAGTAGCTATCTGGTTGTCGCGTCGAGGAGGCATTCTAGAAGAGAAAAACATGAATGAAACGAGTGAGATGATTGGATGAAGAGAATGAGATGAAGCAGAATCAACAAAAGCAAAGAATGCGGTTATGCATCGCAAAGCAAATAAGCGACATGAAATGTCTAGTCAAAGTAAATGGGTCAGGATTAGTGTATCGCGAAGACATGCTCGCCTATAAGTGAACACTCACCCCAAGAGTTCCCAGGTAAGAGTGACTGGTCCGATTATGTGGATTTGTACGAACACTCTAGCCTTAGACAGAAAACCCAGGGTACAGGCATTCACTCTTCCAGTTCGCACGTGTTCACACTATTAACCCAAAACTTTGACGGGATTTTTGAAATCCAAAGAGGTTCAAAACCATATAACAGAGGGTTCAAAACCTTATAACAGAGGGTTCAAAACCTTATAACAGAGGGTTCAAAACCTTATAACAGAGGGTTCAAAACCTAGTAATCAATCATCCTAGAACAGATGATTAATTTTCAAAGCGGATTCGGAACCGAAGTTCCCGTTGTGGTTATCACCTAAGGATAGGTGATGTGCATGTTTTAAACTCTAAACACAAGATAACTTGTGTTAGGGTCCTAGAAAGTTATAGTCTAGGTCAAAGCATTACTAATAACCTAATTCCCTATAACCAATGGCTCTGATACCAACTCTTCTGTCACACCCCGGCCGCGTATAACATGCAACCACGGCGGAAACGCCGGGGAGTGTTGTGGACAGAATTAATTGTTTCATAACCATGGCATACAAGTTGTATTTTATTTATAGACAAGAGTGTTCCATTGTTTCAAAACAGGAAAATACAAAGTTTATAACATGATTAAACTAGTCTAGCTTCGTTTTTTAGTCTCTAAGGCACAGGTCCGCCCTAGTGTCGTGTTCATCGTCCTATGGAACAGCTCCTGAAAACACATGTGAAAGTAGGTACGTCAGCATAAAAATGCCTGTGAGATACATAGGTTTTTGTGAAAATGGGATTCATGACTTGAGCTTAAAGAAATGTTTAATAACAGTCAGTCATGAACCTTGTAATTTGTTTTCCTTTGTAAACCATTTGAAAAAACGATAACATCAAACGATATGTATAGATAAGTGCAAGGTTAAACGAATAACCAAGTAAAATGAGTTGAATAAGATAAGTTGTTTGTGAAAATAATGTCTTGTGAAGAATATGTTATTTATGTAAAATGTAATGTGTCTAAACTGAAATGACTTAGATAACGCCACGATATGTAATATTATACAAATATTTATATATAGGAAGTACCAGCGGCGTATCCACCATGTTTGTATCATATTACATACTCCACGTTACTTAAATCATTTACCCAAACCAATCCACCATGTAAATTGTTCATGTGTAAACCAAATGTCAAGTGTTATTGTGTAAACCATGTCAAATGTTTATGTGCAATGTAGACCACCAAATGTGAATGTCAATGTCAACGTGTTTATGTTCAATGTAAATCATGTAATGTGTATCCCAAAATGTATCATGTATGGTAAGCGAAATGTATCAGCTTAAACCATATGTAAAATGCACAAAACAAGTCGTTGAAGTAAAACATGGTTTAAATCAACGTTATGTTCTGTGGAAAAGTGCATGCTCTATTGATATTAACATTTATGCGGTATTGTAAACTATGCATACATCCAAGCCTTGAGACTGCGGCGATAAACCCTTAAACAAATTAAAGGTTTATCTAAGTTATGTATATCGAATTCGGTCATTCCTTCCAGTCCTATCAAACCCAGGACTTCAGGAATGGGAGTTGTCAATTCCTATGGTACCACTACCTACTAACGAACGGCATAGCTAATGTTAATGAATGTATTGTCCCATGTTAAACAAACCAAATGTCATAACAAAATGAAGGCATGTGATGTAAACAATTATACTAAGTATGCTAAGTAAACATACGAAGCAGAAATGTTCATGTAAATCAATGTGTCCATATGCTGAGTAAACATATGCAACTGAAATGTTCATGTAAATCGATGTGTCCATATGCTGAGTAAACATATGCAACGGAAATGTTCATGTAAATCAATGTGTCCATATGCTGAGTAAACATATGCAACGGAAATGTTCATGTAAATCAATGTGTCCATATGCTGAGTAAACATATGCAACAGAAATGTTCATGTAAATCAATGTGTCCATATGCTGAGTAAACATATGCAACAGAAATGTAATGTAAATCAAATGTACTAAGTACGCACACAATGGGCATACATAGCATGAAATGTAATGAAATCGTGTACTATAATGTACTAACAACATAGCAGGCATATGATGTGGAAACATGGAAAACATGAAAGTAACAGATAGGCACATGTGTTTCACCCCAAAACAGTTTGGAAAACAGTAAAAAAGGGGTTCAATGTACTCACCTGAGATTGCTTTGAGTTCCTTGTATAATAACCAGATAGTGCTTGTAGGTCCGGTTTTCGGGATCCAACCCGTGATTTTCATGTTCATGTTCAAAGATGGAAGAGATAAGAGATGATAAACAAACAACTTTTGTATTAATCCGGTAGTAAACATTACAAGTCGGCCCGGTTACATGACAACCGAACTAATACCAAAGAAGTATACATCCGGGGAGAAACCAAGTGGTGATTTCTCCCGGTGAGGTCTCAGACCTCCATTCTCTCTCTAGCACACACTTGTGCTCTCACTCTTATGTTGCAAATGACAAAGTGTTGGTATTTATACCAAAACACAGGCTGCAGGTCGAAGGATCAGACTGTCTGGTCGAAACATCATCCTTCGATCAGACAGTCTTCGAAAGATACTCACATACCTCGAATGATATCCTTCGATATCCTTCGAGGTCCATCCTTCGATGGGTATCTTTCGAGCTCATCGAAGGATATTCATAATCCTTCGATGCCTTATCCTTCGACACCAATAACAACACAGCAACTTTGTCTAGCAACACACACACACAGTCAAACCAACAACCCTCTCGTTTGACCACTTCAAACGAGCGGGTCTATACACGTTCGCTTGACCGTTTCACTAACTATTACAAATTCAGCATAAAATAAAACTAATCTATTCGACAAGCATCGGACACAAAATCTGCATCAACAAATTCCCCCTTGTCCGTTGCTGTCGAATGCTGAAAATGCAATTGCAATCAATCTTCAGCCAAGTATTCATCTTCTCTGTGTAGACAAATTCCCCCTTGACCGATGATCCAGGTAAGTAGCATCCTGATGCTCATTGTATAAGATTTCCCCCTCAAAGTACGCGTATCCGTGTTGAGTGTTGTGCAATTTCCTCAAAAGGATCAATTGACCGATCTTCCGCTGATCTTCCAAAACTCCAACCGGCATATGATAAAGGTTCCATTCTTAAACAACTGCATCAAGTCTTGATCTTCAAGTGTCTGTGCAAATCATTCCACGCTGAACCGTTTGAATCACCAGAAGATCATAAACTCTACCACCTGTGATTGCGTTTAGAATTTTACCGAAGAAATTCAACAAATGAAAAAAATTTTTATCCCCCCATTTCTTTGGCAAAATCTCTAAACCTTAACAGATTCTTTCCACTTCAAAGAAACTGTCGTCAAATATTCACCAATTCCCTCCACCAAGCGGAACTGTTGTGTTTGGCCCATAATAGTCACGTTACCATGTTTGTCATTGCATCGGTAACCGTGACTACCCCACATTTTCAAACATCAAGTCTTCATCATCTCTTGTGTTCATCATGCTGCATCACCCCGCGTGTTCCCAAATCCCGTACGAATTTTGATGTTGAAACTTTGAAGCCCGGTATGAATAATCCTTGCGAACACCCGACCCGACTCCAAGTGAATTAAATGATTAACCCCAACACACTGTCTGAGTTCATAAAATTCCACAACATCTGGATCCTTCGAAACACCTGCATCAAACGAAAGATAAACACCAAGATAGCTTCGAAAGATGATCTTTCGAAGTCTTTCGAGCACATGTCACATATCTTTCGAGCATCTTTCGAGCACATGTCACAGATCTTTCGAACACCTTTCGAAGTTGGACATGGCTGATCCTTCGTACACCTCAGACTTGATCCTTCGAAGTCTTTTTGATCCTTCGAAGAACCTTTTTTTTTTTACATCTTGAACAAAAACCCACAAAAATCACAGATCTAGAGCACATGTGACTTAGTAAACGGTTAGTTTTACTAAATCGGGCACCATGGCTCTGATACCAATTGTAGGTCCGGTTTTCGGGATCCAACCCGTGATTTTCATGTTCATGTTCAAAGATGGAAGAGATAAGAGATGATAAACAAACAACTTTTGTATTAATCCGGTAGTAAACATTACAAGTCGGCCCGGTTACATGACAACCGAACTAATACCAAAGAAGTATACATCCGGGGAGAAACCAAGTGGTGATTTCTCCCGGTGAGGTCTCAGACCTCCATTCTCTCTCTAGCACACACTTGTGCTCTCACTCTTGTGTTGCAAATGACAAAGTGTTGGTATTTATACCAAAACAAACACTGCAGGTCGAAGGATCAGACTGACTGGTCGAAACATCATCCTTCGATCAGACAGTCTTCGAAAGATACTCACATACCTCGAATGATATCCTTCGATATCCTTCGAGGTCCATCCTTCGATGGGTATCTTTCGAGCTCATCGAAGGATATTCATAATCCTTCGATGCCTTATCCTTCGACACCAATAACAACACAGCAACTTTGTCTAGCAACACACACACACAGTCAAACCAACAACCCTCTCGTTTGACCACTTCAAACGAGCGGGTCTATACACGTTCGCTTGACCGTTTCACTAACTATTACAAATTCAGCATAAAATAAAACTAATCTATTCGACAAGCATCGGACACAAAATCTGCATCAACAAATTCCCCCTTGTCCGTTGCTGTCGAATGCTGAAAATGCAATTGCAATCAATCTTCAGCCAAGTATTCATCTTCTCTGTGTAGACAAATTCCCCCTTGACCGATGATCCAGGTAAGTAGCATCCTGATGCTCATTGTATAAGATTTCCCCCTCAAAGTACGCGTATCCGTGTTGAGTGTTGTGCAATTTCCTCAAAAGGATCAATTGACCGATCTTCCGCTGATCTTCCAAAACTCCAACCGGCATATGATAAAGGTTCCATTCTTAAACAACTGCATCAAGTCTTGATCTTCAAGTGTCTGTGCAAAACATTCCACGCTGAACCGTTTGAATCACCAGAAGATCATAAACTCTACCACCTGTGATTGCGTTTAGAATTTTACCGAAGAAATTCAACAAATGAAAAAATTTTTACTCGAACGAGAACTCGAAGACCAAAGACCATCGAAGTGTGTGCTCTGATACCAATTGTAGGTCCGGTTCTCGGGATCAATCCGTGATTTTCATGATAATGTTCAAAGATGGAAGAGATAAGAGAGGATAAACATAACAAACTTTGTATTAATCCGGTAGTAAACATTACAAGTCGGCCCGGTTACATGACAACCGAACTAATACCAAAGAAGTATACATCCGGGGAGAAACCAAGTGGTGATTTCTCCCGGTGAGGTCTCAGACCTCCATTCTCTCTCTAGCACACACTTGTGCTCTCACTCTTTAGCTCTACGAATGGCACTAGCAAGGGCCCACTTTATATCCATCATCTCAAACTCTTCTTTGTCAATTTGCTGGTAATCTTCGTTGGTTAGATTGATGTTTCCAATCTGACCTGCAACCATCCCACAATAAGCACTAACCAAGGTGTTTAGCATCTCCATATGTTCCTTGGCTATCTCAACACTGACTTTAGAAAAATTTGAAGTATCCAATCTGACAGTGTTCGGATTGGAAGTAGCTTGAAAGCTTGAAGAACTTCCATAAAATCCTTGTTGTTGTGCCTGTTGCTGTTGAGCTTTGTTTGGATCTAGGAAAGATGGTGGAGTGAACTGTTGAGCTGTCTGTTGCATATACTGTTGTTGTTGAGAAGAAGAAGAATCTGGTCTTGAGATCATAGTATATGCTGATGGATCAAACTGATCTGCTGTGGACGGTCCGGAATTAGAAATGAAGGCAGTTTGCAGCTTAGCATGTTGAGAAGCTGGCTTTTCTCCACTAATACCACCTGCAATCCCAAAATACATCTCTGGATTCTGAGGAGTGACTGTTCTTTTCGCCTTGAGCTTTTCTTCAACATCTTTGTTTTCTAACTTCTGAATAAGCTCATAAACGGTAATCGTATCCAGAACACCGTTTTCCTTGAGGATTTCAAGATAACTGCTCCACTTTGCTGGTAAGCTATCAGCAAATCTCTTCACTAGTTCTTGTGGGGAGGCAGTGACTTTGAAAGCAAACATTTCACTCAGCAGATGGTGAAATCTTGTAGATAACTCAGCTAAACCCTCATTCTCCATGCATGTAAAGCCCTCAAATTCTTTCTTCAGCAGCTCTTGTTTAATCTTCCTTGATTGAGCATTTCCTTCACATCTCAAAGTTAACATATCCCACAAGCTTTTAGTCGTTGTGCAGTAAACAAATTGGTGGTATATGTCTTTATGAAGAGCTTGCGTAAGAATCATGAATGCCTTCTTTTCTAATTCAAACTTCTTCTTGTCGTCATCAGACATGGTGCTATACGTTTCTGGATTTGATCCTGCAACTTCTAATTCATTTTCAAATGGAGTGAAGAAACACATCCAGAGATCTTGACCTTGCCCCTGTACATACGTTCTTAGCCTTTCCTTCCACCATCCCCAGTCATTGATATGATTCAATTTTGGTGGTTTTGTACTTGTACCGGTTTCACTATCGTTCTGCATCATGGCTTGAATGCTGTTGCTTTGATTTGTAACTAACGCCCACTGACTTGCAGTTATCATTGCAGTTTGAGGTGGAGCGATAGCCCGCATCCATGCATTTTTATCGAAATCTGACGCAGATTGCGTAGAGGATGATTGTGGATTCAAGGTTGTTGTCGTCCATGCGGATGGATCCCATTGACCGTTTGTACCCATTTTCTATTTTAATATATTCTGTGAAAATTAACTTAATAAAAAGTTGATTTTCACAAACTATGTTAAAAGTTTCGAAGGATAGCAAGCAGCCGAAGGATTGAGGATCGAAAGACCTGAAATTCACAACTGTTAAGTCTAAACAATTAAGACTCGAAGGATCCACGAAAGATCACACCAGTTCGAAGGATCAACAGTGTCGAAAGATTACTGTTGAGATTCGAACGATGACCTCGAAGGATAACCTTGAAAGATTCACCTTCACGAAGGATCCTTATCTTTCGAAATGAACAGTGACTCGAAAGATGATCTTTCAAAAAGATTCCTTGACTCGAAGGATAACCTGCTGACTTCGAAGGATGTTCGAAGGATGGCTATCTTTCGAATCTCCTAGTTCGAAGGATATCTTTCGAGTTCGAAAGTTATCTTTCGATGGTTCTGACACAAGTACAGAAAGGTACAAAAGTTGGTGAAAAGTTGATGTGGTTGGTGACCTGCTTTCGGCAAAAGAGGATGTCCTGACACCACCTTTTCACAAAACAGTTTGACTTTCAAAAATAATACCCAAAATAGAACCTTCTTATCCACACCAAGGCAACCGGAATTTGACCGGAATAATGGTCGGAAAACAGAAAAACTATCGGATATGATTTTTAAGTTACCCAAACCTTCCCGTAACACACCAGGTTAGTTTAGAACACGTTTTTATGGTTAAATATCCAGAAAACACACTGAAAACGGGTGCTAAACCAAGAAACTTTTTGTCCAAAAACTACCAAGTCTTGCACAAAAACCCGGTTTTAACAAGGAAAAGAGCCACGGCTCTGATACCACTTGTAGGTCCCTCTTCGGAGGATGACGAACCTAAACCTTGTTATACAAACCCACTAGCGAGTGCGGAATCCAAGCTAGCAAGCAAACCGGGTTGAGACAAGCATAAACACAAACACACAAGGATTCACCGATTAACACCACTGTATTAATACGAATGAAGGTTCCGGTTACAAGCACAATGTTTACAAATCTAACTTGCAAACTCTCTAGTGTGTGTGTGTGTGTTTTGATAGAATGCTCTCAAGCTCTCTCTATGTGTGCATCTATCTCACTAGCCTCTCAAGTCTCTCTCTTGTCTAACTTAACACAACACACTACATGGGTATTTATACCCACACACAGCAGGTCTGGTCAAAGGATTAGACAGACTGTCCGAAGGACTATCTGTCGACCACAATTTCCATCGAAGGATCCATATATACTTCGAAGGATAGCATATCCTTCGAAGTCCATCAGTATCCTTCGTGGTTTATCTTTCGAGCCAATCGAAGGATAGACATAATCCTTCGATTGCTCATCCTTCGACTCAGACACTTCACATAATATATTTCTAACTGTTGCGCCAGGTCAAACCAGGAGGACGGTTGACTTGGTCAACTTACAGGACTGACTAGGACATCGTTTACATATAGACCGAATACAGACAAAGTACAGACATAAGTGCATCAACAGTGCTAAAGATCACGGAATATCAATGGCACCTAATAGGTAGCTTATGTTAATATACCGGACCAAATCGGAAGGATCGGACAGTACGCGGGTTCGAAAACCAAAAGAGTATGGAGACTCGTGTAATATGGTTTAACAAAGCCTACATACTAAAACGAAACTTAACCTAAGTGCTTACGGTCCATCACGACCCATTGAGGTAGCTTATGCCACCCTAACGCGTCGTTCGCGTAGAACGCGTTCGGAACGCCTAACATCGTGACCACAAGGTATAACCTCGGAAGGTTATAGCTATGGTCACCTAATGTGTTTGGTTGGATCCTAAAGATCGACCAAATGGGTCGGGTTCGAAAGTATAAGCGATGGTTTAGATCGCTTACCTTACGACCTTATATAAGCACTATACTAAACGTGACAAGCTAAGCATGTTAGAACATGCTTAACTAAGTTTAGAAAACAGGTTTGGCATCAAAACAAACGGCTTTGATGCTCACGAGTAGTTTGGTTACAAAATACGCAAGAATGCGCATTTTGGCCGAAACTACGACTCGTCACTGAGCCTAGATAACGGGGTAATCAGTAGGTATGGTCACTATGGACCATAACCATCGTGATCACGCTCACGTTATGAAGTTCCTATGAACTTCGCATCGACCATAAGCTGGTCAATGCAGAAAGTCAACAAAACGTTGACTTCCGGACTCGAAAAGCGAATAAAAGAGCGAAAGAAGACTTACGGAGGGTCCCCGAGTGCTAATCTAGATCAAATAGCTCAGGTATGAAACAATGGTTCCAACTTAGAGCTTTAGATCTGATTCTTGTGGGTTTTTACACAAAAGGGGGGGGTATTTATAGGAAAAGTGGAACCGTTAGGATCGTTTATCGAATATCGTGCAGCGATCTCGAGCGTACACTTGTCAAATTCTTGTGGTAAGTCAGATATTGGCTCTTGGCTCTTAATAGGGTGAAAGGGCATCGCCCCTTGATCGAACGAAAGGCCAAACTGCATTAAATGCAGAATATTTTCTGTCAGACACCCTCACGCGGCCCGCGTGAAAGTGCATGCAGATCTTACGCGGGCCGCCTGGTCCCGTCTGATCTGCACCACTTGCAGAATTTACATATTTGGTCCCTGTTGCGTGTTTAAGCTATTTTCAGCCCTTCTAAGACCTGTAAAGCCAACTTTAAGGCCCTAAAATGATGCCTAAACATTGTGGACATGAAACATGCCCAAAAATATGTCGGATGTCGGTTCGTTTTGCCGTACGATCGCGATGTTCGCTTAATTACGACGGAATGCGCATAAGTGTGAAAGACGATCCAAATGACGCGACGAATGGATTTTTCTCATGCCAAACAATAAGGCATAATATAAGGATGCTTACATAAATTTTTGGATGTCCGGATGTATTCAGAACGTAAGTTATGCGCGAAAGTGCAAACTTGTGCACTTTTTGACACTTTTAGTCCCTGAATGACCCAAAAGTTTATTTTAGCATACCAAACCATTCAAAGCCTATTTCTAAGCTATGTAAAGGATATTTATGGTATGTTTAACTTATGGACATGTTCCGGAATGTTCGTTACAGTTCAAATTGACATACCTTCGCAGTTTGTCAAGTTTAGTCCCTGTAAGCAAATTAACTTGTTTTTGCTATACCAAAGCCTTCAAAACTTATTTCTAAGTTATGTAAAGGTTGTTTAAGGTACGTTGAGTATATGTTGATGTTCCGGAGTATTTGCCGCATTAAACTGAGTACGTTTACGCACCAGTTTGCGTATAATTCTCTAGAGAGCGATGTAGAGTTTGAATTTGAACAAAAGCCAAAACATGAAAAATGTAAAACACAACCAAACAAACATTGAGATCAAATAACATTATTTTATTGATAATTGAACTGTTCACAATGATTACAAGCACAAATGTTACACATTAGTGGCCCAATATCCAGTGTGTGATCCAACAACTATTCGGCCCATGTGTTTGGTATGTACGACCCATCCAAATTCTTGATTCATAAATGAGTAGCATAAACTAAGCAACTTTCTATATAGTTACATATTCCAAATTTTGATTAACCATCACCAATATCTCTCATAGGAAGAATCCAAATCACTACCATACGTATATAACCTACCCCTTTGATTCAAGATTAAAGTTCAAAATCAAATTAAATAACGTAATCTGTTTAGTGACTAACTAGCATGCTATAAAGTTGTCGCACATATAGATCCTATATCATTAACCACTAACATATAAACGTAGTTAAAATCGGCTAACACGTATATGCATACGTAATTATTCAGTTTCCTTTATCAAGAAATTACTTCATAAACCCCTCCAAATCCAAGTTGATCTATTGGCCAAGACACCATCGAATTATTTACAGTGTGCACCCTAGCTTGCTGATTAACAATTGTCAACATAAAGTACACTAGTCATTCGGTTTAGTAAGTTAATTATCATGATTCACCTTCAACAGCTTCATAGTTTCACCGCTCCAAAAATCGTGTACCCATACCTCTTTGGTCGTTATCCAACACCCCCATGTGCAACCCAATATTAATAGATAATATAGAATAATATGAAAGCATAACAATTCACCCCTAATCAGTTTATGTTACTACAATCACTTCAATATTACAATAAAGTCATCCACTATCACGCATCCCTATTCGTACACATCATTCATCTTATCACAACATCATAGAACAATTTTGCATACAAACCATGTATTACAAGTATGACTCTTACGTACATACAT
Organism: Helianthus annuus; assembly: GCF_002127325.2. NCBI lineage: Eukaryota > Viridiplantae > Streptophyta > Magnoliopsida > Asterales > Asteraceae > Helianthus > Helianthus annuus. Next base: position 141,406,891 of record NC_035449.2, read on the forward strand.
CATTGATTCAATATCATAAAATTAACATGATTACTACTCGATGTCATCCATATATAATTCCTATATAATTCATACAGGTTTCCTCTATAAACATGCTCATATGTGATTCACAACAATTTATTTAACACACAAGATAGTTACACTCACCAAGATTAGTAAGCCGAGGGGGTATAGGCGCTGATCAGGGCTTCGCACCAATGAGAGGATTGACATCGAAGATTAAGAGAATTAGGGTTTGAAAGAGTTTACAATATGTTGATATGTAACACACATATGCGTGCATATACATTAATAAAAGAAGCCGGCCCAAAAATTACTATTCAGTTGGGCTCTAACAAGCCCAAACATGGATCCGATGTTCATATGATGTATCCGGTGCATCGATGGGCTCAGTTTTGGGCTCCGGGTGTGGGTGCGTGCGCGTATGGGCCGATACGAGTAATGTAGGGATTTAAGGTGTGAGCATGCCACCCATATACGTGGCCCAAATACAAGTATTTACAGTTTTAGTTTAACAGAGAATTATAACGGAGTAGAGCGTTCTAACACACATGAGAGAGATAACATGGAGTTAAGATCACAAGATAAACGTTACTAATCTTAGAAGTTCAGGTTGTCACATCATCCCCAACTTGAAAGAAATTTCGTCCCGAAATTTGACAAGTAAGCACAAAGAAATGAAGTGAAGAAATCAATGTTGCTGCGGATTTTGCTCAGGTGTCACATCATCCCCAACTTGAAGAGGAATTTCGTCCCGAAATTCTCCAGCTTTACCAGCTTTAGACTTGTCTTCAGGAAAAAGTTGAGGATTCTTAAGCTTCATATGATCCTCACGTTTTCGATAGATTCCTCAACATTTGCAACTCGTCTTTAACCTCAGACTCTAATAGGGTATCACAAGCGTTTCATCGGACAAACATTGCCTTAGATTTGAGTCATAAATGATACCATGCACGTTACCCAATTCGTCGGGTAGCTCGAATTTGTAGGCGGCGTGACCGATTCTTTCCAGAATTCGTAATAACTTAACGTAACATACATTAAGCTTGCCATGCTTCCCAAGCGTACCACGCCCTCCCAGGGTTTTTCGACATGATTCGACCGCCTACCCTGAACTTCCAGTGTTATCCGATCCCAGCAATCTTCCCAAGAGGGAGTTTCGAGTACCAGTCCTAGACCTGTGATTAGGTTGTCATCCATCTCAGTTTAACAAAAAGGTTGGCATTATCGTCTATGTAATGCCTCAACAGAGTTGTCTGGTTACCAAAATGATAACTGCCGCGGTAGTACTCAACCATGGGTAAGAGTCCTTCAAATTTGCACCAAGGTCAGTCACACGCATGCTCGCAGCATGTCTTCCGGTGCCAGGAGAGTTCGTTTACCCTGACCGTTTGTCCAACGGCGATAAGCAATGCTCTGGTCCTGACGTGAGCCAAGGGTGTTGTGTATTGCCCGATATAGATCATGCATAGATCAAATTCAGAGGTAACAGGAGTTGGCACCTCGTGCCTAAAGCCACCTCTCTCCGAGGAACATCCGCAACTGTGAAGACACGTCAGTTTTCTTGATTGCAAGAATGTGTACCGGTAACTTGAGTCCATCAATGATCACCCAGGTGATAATGTTTCTGTTTCGAGCTGTAAGTAGACTAGTGACAAAATCCATGGCAGTTTGTTCTCATTTCCATACGCGTGTTTCTGGTTGCTAATATCCCACCTTGACTTTCCCACAAGTCAACCATCGTTCTCATGCATGGTTATATGGGCCTTCAGGCCTAGTCACCAGTACATGGTCTTCAGGCTTTAATACATCCTATCGAAACTCAGATGAATAGGATATCGAGGCCCGTGTGCTTAGCCTGCACCAGTTCCCTAAGGTTGCTGTATCGTGAGGTCCATATTCGTTCCAGGAAGTAGCAAATATCGTCCGATATGCCAAAGGTTGCTTCCCCATGCCCCACATGGGTTAATCTTGAGAACCCTCTTCCTTCAGTTCTTCAGTTTGAACAAGGCGAGTCTGATCAGGTATGTTAGAGTGGATAGCAGGCTGCAAAGCTCGTGCACGTCTAGGTTTCACGGTTGTATTCATTCAAAAGTTTCACCCAGCGTTGCCATCACACGTTTAGCTCTCCTTGAAACAAGGGTACACGGGAGGCCCTTGTGATCGGTCTAAGTGGTGCATTCGGTACCGTCCAAGTAATGCCTCCAACTTAAATCCAAGGCCCATGGTTCCCACCGCTGGTTGTGTGTTGTGCAGTCCCTCGTTGTAGCTCCATTACGCACGCCATCTCTCTCTCGTGTTTGCATCGGTGTTTAACTTGGACTCTGATTCGAACCATCATGGTATACCACTAGATCACCCGTACCCTCGGGTAAAGACGATGCTCAGTGTATTGCAGAGTTGGGATTCGAAAGCTGAAAAGAAGTCATCTTGCTTTGTCTTCCCCGAACACAGCACCCTGTTGTGCTAAAGAATTTCAAGCTGCGCGATCTTCGAAAATCCAGTGATGAATCTGCGATAGTATTCAACGAAACCAAGAAATTGCTGTATCCCCGAACGAATCTTTGGTGTCGATCAGTTTCTAACCAAATGGATCCTAGCAAGATCCACGTGCATTCCCACTTCATTGGTTACATGATCAAATTGCATCTCTCGAATCTAGATGTTACATTTAACAAGACTTCACACGCAATGGCTCCTCCCTCAGGAGCTCTAAAATATGATATAGATGTCGTCCATGATGTTCCTTTCTCTTGGAAATGATTCAACACGTCATCAATAAGCATAGTGGATTCATGTGATCAATAAAGCTGCTGGTGTGATGATTAGCCCAAAGGTCGTGGAATACAACGTTGCAAAAGCCACGCTGCGTTTGATATGCCGTTGTAGGAACATTCTCCTCTTGGTCTTCCGTCAATACATGGTCGAGGCAAACAGTTCTTGATTGTCACCTTGCTGAGTTCTAGATAATCAGTACACATACGAAAAGGCTTTATCTTCCCGAATATATAGCTGGGGCTCCCCAAAGAGAACAAAAACTATGTCCAATAAAACTCCTGTCCAATAGTTCCCATAGATAGTCCTTGCAACCTTCTTGGTGTAAGACGGTATATAGCACGAGTAACCAGGGTTGCCCCTGTCGTGAGATCAAACTGAGATTCTATCTAACAGTGGTGGAAGTAAGTCTGAAAGCTCCTCGAGTAGCACACTGAGTGTAAACACGAACAAAATTTGGATCATCGATCCTCTTTCCTTAGCCCAAACATTAGTAATGATTGCCAACATAGCGGGGTAGTCCCTCCATAGACACTCCTGGTTTTCATTGCTGAAATGATACTAACCTTTACACCACACTGAAGCTTCAGGACAGACGACGATTCGCTACTAGAGAGAGGGATACTCAAAATTTTCTCCTCATAAGGTATATCCGCACAACATCTGGACAATCAATCCATACTAACTACTACATCGAAACTATCAAGGATAATAGAAGAAAGGTCAATGTCGAACACTTGTCCCACAAGGTCGAGCTTGCATCCCAACGAACATACGAGGATTCAATTGACTTGCCATAAGCCAATTCCACACAAGTTCGGTTTCAAAAAGCATCAGAGTTAAACAGAACAGAGACGAAACGATTAGTTACCAAGAACTTACAAACCACCATGTTGCTATTATCCTGGTGTCGCCCACGCCAATCCTAAATGTCCTTCCACGAGTATCGTTCCCGGTGTTCGTTGTTTTTGTTACGAGAATGTCCAGTATTGTCGTCGTTCCCTTGGTTGTGTGTCGTCTTGATTTAACAACGGCCAATCCATGTCGTAGGTACCTTCATTTCCATACTGTAGGCTATGCTTACAAGTACCTTGATGTTGTCATAACTGTTGCCTCTAATGTCGTTGCTTGAAACGGAGCCCTACGACCTTTCACCAACAGGGTCCATCTTTTCACATTACGAGTCGCGTCCTCAATGTGCCGGCAGATACACATTCCACACCATAGTCAATTGTCATCGTTTATGTCCTGATTAATTCGTAAGAGTCGACTCCCGTGAGTCGCTGGCTAGGGTTAAGGATTCGATTGGAGTCAAATCGCTGTTGTACGTTGCCGGTAACTAGTGTCGCTCGAATGCTGAAGTCGTTAAGGTACTACGTTTACCCTCTTGTCCATCGTTCTTGCAAGTTGACTGAGTAATACACGGTATGTCGCGAGAGTGTTGCAGAAGTGATCGCACTTCGGGATCTAAGGCGTCAACACACTAAGTTCCAGCAAACAAGGATAAGTGAGGAAAGTATAGTTCAATCATTTGACATTGAGCCATCCAACTCAGGGATGTTCGTACTAGCACCTAACATTCTACACAGATCGCTAGGCGTTCAGATGTGTGATTAGGTGATACTCGATAGCATCGAGATTCGTAAGGATTCAGAAAAGGATGAAAAGATCATGTTCAAGTAGGAAACAATCACCGCTATGACTCCTATAAACTGCTGAGTTCTAACATAACATCAATTAATAAAGTGGAACCCCTCTCACACTCGTTAAGCCTCACTGGGACTCACATGCACCCCACATTATTATTATGTGTGCACCCAGAATAATAAGGAAATTTGCATGCGTATCTCAGTGCCTCTTAACTCGCGCTAAAAGGTTCCCCCGAATTCGAGCAATAAGGTAGATGACGCCGTAACATAGACCATGAAAGTTCAAGAAGAGTCGCACTCTTAAAACACGTAACATGGGTTGTAACATAGAAGTTCATACTGCGGTGCTAAGTGTGCATTCATGTGTGATGTTATTCAAAAGCAAACACTAGGTATACTATGCAATAGTAAACGAGAAACGAACCTTGCAGTCTGGAGCTGAGTGTCATGGTTGATTTCGGAACTGTTCGGTTATAGTCTGGTTTTATGAAAACATTTTAAAACCAAGTTCACTATAACCAGTGGCTCTGATACCAAAATGTCACACCCCCAAAATACCACCTAGGGAGTGTCCCTGTTAGGCGTGTGACGAACTGACAATGAGCCACTAATTACATTGAACTCACAAGTTTCGAAATAAAACTCTATTTAATGATAAAATTCCAACATGAGTTTATACGAAAACCAATGTGTTCAGCGGAAGCGTTATCAAAACCATACGCTAAATATTCTCAAAACAATTGTATGAAAACCAATATTCCAATAAGTGAATCCAATCAACACGACTCATGACCACTCAACCGCTCCAAACAGCAAGTTCCACATCCAAGACATCTAACGACCTGCGAGCATGCAACAAGTGTATCAGACAAAGCTGGCGAGTTCACAGTTCACGAAAACGTTTGTTACCAGTTGAATGTAAAACAGTTCAATAACCAATGCAAGTAATATTGTCAATATCTCAATTCCGAACAAGACGGTTCCTGAAGTACATGACTGCCCTTTCCCACGTACTCCTATCCAGTACTGGGCCCGACTGGGTCATTAGTTCACATCCGTCCTCTCTAGGAGCGGTGTGAGGGTGCCAAACCTAAGTAGCGCTACCAACTAATACCTGTTACCCTCCAGGTAACATAATAAGGGACTTACAAGAGTGATAGGTGAGAATATTAACCAATATACCCGTTTTTACCCAAAGACTTATCCCTCCACGAGATACCCACTGACTGTCCCCAACCACTGGGACGCATGCCCGAATGTAGTGAACTCACCTTAGATTTGCTCGGTAGATTAAATTACGTATTCCAAGTTGGTCTACCAAGCCCTATCGTAGTTACCAAAAGACAATTAGCTTGTATGCACGTAAGTCACGTAGTCCACATTCACAACACAAGTATCGTACAAGTAGTGCACATGACGTTATACAAATCGTAACAAGAAATTATGTGTCACACAGATCATAGCATCCATTGTAACAATCAGTTTCGCATCCACTTATACCACACACTCTAGTAGGTTGGGTGTAATAGACATCACCACATAACATATAGCAACCATTTGAATCACTTATCAGTTTCCCTCTCACGTGCAAGTATCATAACATCACTCAATAGGTTAGTTTGTCAATCACATGAGTGTGTGTGCAACAACAGTTCATTGTACAATTCCTATGTCACCCGTACACAATGCCCAGCCCAACAATATAAGACCCAAACCAAGTAAGACTATGCTATTGAACTCGGGTTTGTGGGCGGTGTACAATTGCCATGGAAGTGTGCAAGCCCACACAACACAGCCCAACTGTTCCCAGCCCACACGCGGAGGTGCGCAGCCCGTTAATCAGGTAAAGCCCGTACACGTAAAGTTGTGCGACTCGATGTGCATTAGTGGTCCAATATCCAGTGTGTGATCCAACAACTATTCGGCCCATGTGTTTGGTATGTGCGACCCATCCAAATTCTTGATTCATAAATGAGTAGCATAAACTAAGCAACTTTTTGTATAGTTACATATTCCAAATTTTGATTAACCATCACCAATATCTCTCATAGCAAGAATCCAAATCACTACCATACGTATATAACCTACCCCTTTGATTCAAGATTAAAGTTCAAAATCAAATTAAATAACGTAATCTGTTTAGTGACTAACTAGCATGCTATAAAGTTGTGGCACATATAGATCCTATATCATTAACCACTAACATACAAACGTAGTTAAAATCGGCTAACACGTATATGCATACGTAATTATTCAGTTTCCTTTATCAAGAAATTACTTCATAAACCCCTCCAAATCCAAGTTGATCTATTGGCCAAGACACCATCGAATTATTAACAGTGTGCACCCTAGCTTGCTGATTAACAATTGTCAACATAAAGTACACTAGTCATTCGGTTTAGTAAGTTAATTATCATGATTCACCTTCAACAGCTTCATAGTTTCACCGCTCCAAAAATCGTGTACCCATACCTCTTTGGTCGTTATCCAACACCCCCATGTGCAACCCAATATTAATAGATAATATAGAATAATATGAAAGCATAACAATTCACCCCTAATCAGTTTATGTTACTACAATCACTTCAATATTACAATAAAGTCATCCACTATCACGCATCCCTATTCGTACACATCATTCATCTTATCACAACATCATAGAACAATTTTGCACACAAACCATGTATTACAAGTATGACTCTTACGTACATACATCATTGATTCAATATCATAAAATTAACATGATTACTACTCGATGTCATCCATATATAATTCCTATATAATTCATACAGGTTTCCTCTATAAACATGCTCATATGTGATTCACAACAATTTATTTAACACACAAGATAGTTACACTCACCAAGATTAGTAAGCCGAGGGGGTATAGGCGCTGATCAGGGCTTCGCACCAATGAGAGGATTGCCATCGAAGATTAAGAGAATTAGGGTTTGAAAGAGTTTACAATATGTTGATACGTAACACACATATGCGTGCATATACATTAATAAAAGAAGCCGGCCCAAAATTACTATTCAGTTGGGCTCTAACAAGCCCAAACATGGATCCGATGTTCATATGATGTATCCGGTGCATCGATGCGCTCAGTTTTGGGCTCCGGGTGTGGGTGCGTGCGCGTATGGGCCGATACGAGTAATGTAGGGATCTAAGGTGTGAGCATGCCACCCATATACGTGGCCCAAATACAAGTATTAACAGTTTCAGTTTAACAGAGAATTATAACGGAGTAGAGCGTTCTAACACACATGAGAGAGATAACAAGGAGTTAAGATCACAAGATAAACGTTACTAATCTTAGAAGTTCAGGCTGTCACATTTAGTCTTTCTCTTGTAATGTATTGTAATCAGTAGTTAGCATAGCAGTATTTGTATTGGATCATTAGTTAGAGTTTGTTAGGAGGTTAGATGTCAGTTTCATGGTGACGTCAGCCAAGATGCTTCAGTGGTTTGCTCGTGCCTATAAATAGAACAGTACCCTGTACTGTTCTATTAGCTCTTTCACCACTTGTCTCCTATACGAGCAAATACTATGAGCTCAGGCTGAGGGGGAGTTTGTTACATGCATGCAAATTATAATCGGTGATTGGAATAAATTCAAGCATTCGGTTCAATGTTAAACTTGTGTGTTAAAAGCATTTCTCCTGTTTGATTGTGTGCAAAGTTTATTTCCATTTTATTTCCGATGGATTACTTATTCATCTTCATCAGTTCTTAAACAAAAACACAATCAAAAAGAAACTCAGATCCTAACAATTGGTATCAGAGCTCGGACAGTCAAATTTGATCTAACAATCATTTTGACATAAATAGTTCAGCTCATAATCGTTGATACTGATAGTTGTTCGTTTTGTTGAAAAACAGAGTAAGGTTTAATCACGATCAAAGTTGATTAATCAGTGCCTGTAAAACAACCAGGATGACGTCACAATCACAAGATGCAAATAATAGCATCGGGTCACTCTTCAAACCACCCATGTTGAAACGCAATGAGTAAAACATCTGGCAGAGAAGATAGGTCACATCCTTGCTCAACAAAATACCGGATGTTGGAAGTCGTGTAGGATCGGGAAACGACCTATACGAGTCGGTCAGAGGAATTCTCGGTCTAATCAGAGGCGGAATTCATTGATTAGACTTTGTAACAGCTTGATTCACTCTTAATTGTCTTGTTTTATTGATTTGACACGATTACAGATCAGACGACACGTCGGCAGCACTTCGGTACCGGGATCACGAACCTTCCTAATGAATCAGCAAGACCCCTATTTATAGACTTGGTATTTCGTACGAAATAGCCAAGAATCATTTCATGCGAAATCAACCTTCAATACATTTCTCCTATTTTCTCGTACTACGTGCCCTGATCTAACAATTATATTACAAGACTCGATACAAGACGAAGTCGACAGATGTATGCACCAACAGACTCCCCCTCGGATGTTGACGAAGTCTTCAGTGTCGAGTCTTTACAGTCTTCAGCCTTGACCAGTCTTCGGGCTCTTTCAACGTATCTAACGGTGTAAGTATCCTCAATCTCTGTCTCTTCTCTTTATCAACTAATCTCCCCCTTGAATGTTGATATAACAATCTCTTGCATTTTCCCATAATCAAACTCTTAGCTCTATTCTTTTTATCATCTCTTGATCAGATCTCTTGATTCCTTAAGTTCATCAGCATTATCAATTAGCATGAACCTTAGAAATCGAATCTGGCTCTTGCATCTTCAGACTCCCTTTAACTAGCAGACTCCCCCTTAAATTGTTACAACATCCAAACCTGGCTCACATTCTGCTCAGGATCAGGAACCTGGCTATCCTGCACACATCTCTACCTCACAATAAATTTCACAAATTTAAAATTTGACAAATTTATTCTCTATTTACCACTTGTAAAAACAAAGTTCAAAACATGATTTGACATTTACAATCTCTGATGACCACTGGTAAACATATCAATTTTCTTTTCCAAACAAATTCTTTCCAAACCTGTTCATCATGTTTAGCACTCGAAACTTTGAAAGTCAGCTTTTCATCATCAGTTGTCGAAAAATCTTTTTGTGTTTATCAAAATTTTATGCTAAAACACACAGAAAATCTTTTTGGATTTTTTTTATAAAGAAATGCAATAAAGAAATATTTACAGACAATATTTTTGTGAGTTTGTGTAAGAGGATCATATCAGTTTTTGAGACAAATCACTAACACCGTTAAGCTTTTTAGCATTTTAAGTTCTAAACGATTCACTTAGATTGTCAATATACTGACCCACTTAAATTTTCACACAAAGTTCAACTGTTTCGAGATATGAGATTAATGTTTTAATGGACTTAAACTTATTCATGTGTCCCACCTCGGAATATACTCTCGTATCCAGACTTCTATATTTAGTCTTACAGGTGAATGTACACTAATGATATCTGTAAAAGGGTAATGCGAGACCATGAGAGCTCAGGTTAGAACTTCCGTTCAGACAAAGAGATGATGGCTCGTCTTTAGGTGTGTCTCGTTTGGGGATCTTTTCTTCAACAGCACATGATTAGCATTTTTCAATGTTTCATCATTTTTTGTACTGAGGGTGAGCTTAAAGATTTAAGCAATGCAAAGTATTATACGAGGACTAGGCTATTGCTTCCGCAAAATCAGAAATCCAGGCATAATACCCCAGATATCACTACGCACAAAGACCTAGTACGTCAGAAATAGAAAGCCTTTCAAACAAGATTTCAGGGGTTACCTATATATCCGAGAGATGTTCCCCACAAAATAAGCAAGTTCGATATTTAGATTTATATCTCGAAAACAATCTACTGAATGTATAAAAACCTACTGGCATATCCGCAGTGAGATCGTTTATTACTTTTGACTTTCCAATTCTTTAGCGTGTTGTGATAGTCCACTGATGTACTATCATTTCCTCTTTTCTCAACAAAACTCATTTCCAATCCTTTATCATGTTTTTGTCTTTCAAATTTTCTAATGTTTTTGGATTTTCTGAAATTTCTTACTCCCCCTAAAATTCAAAACCATCTAAAGAAAAAATTGAAAACAAACTATACAAAATAAAATGATAAACTGAATTTCAAGCTTCAATTCTCCATCCACTTGGCTTAAACAATCAGAACTCCCCCTTACAACAAACTATTTTCCCATTAAGATTTCTAAACACTTAAATTTGTTTTAATCAAAATGGTTTTTTCGGAAAATAAGTTTCGTTGATTTTCTCAAACCACTTGTAGGTTAGGGGTAACTTCATCACCTTGTTTTCTCAACCATTTGCATGAGGATTAAATCAAGTTCAACTTAATGACCTTGATAACCACTTGTAAATATAACCAAACCATGTCAATTTAATCACTTTCAATCCAAAGTATGACAATTTAAGAATAACAATACTATTTGTAAATTGAAATCACTAGAAAGATGCCGATTCCTGCTCCATTCTTACCAACCTGGGAGCTCCGGCAAGTTAGGGTTTTAAGTAGAAAATGCTCTCACCCAAGCCTGACCAGTCTTGGGTGATTGTGACTCATCCTTTTCCACCATCTTTTTTATTTATAAAAATCTTTCACACCTTTCACCTTCCCGTCAACCATTTTTCCAAAGATTTGTTTGACTTTTCCATTGAAAGCTTTTTCAGCATCAAATTCTTTCTTACCAACAAAGAATTGATCTGAAATCTCAAACCTACCTTTTGATTTCATATTTTCTGCCCGCAATGGTGGAAAGTTAACATCATCCAATGCTGGAACAGAATTCTCGAATTTTTTTCAACAAATGGCTCCTCTGATTTTATGGAATCAGATTCATTGCTAGAACTTTCATCTGAACTTTTGACAACCCATTTTTGTTTGTTTGGATCAACTTTCCTTTTGTAAAAACGTTTTGAAACATCATCAGTTTCGAAAGTCGAATTTTCAAACACATTAGATTTCTTAGTTTGTTGTTTCTTTACATCAACATGTTTTTCTTTAAATTTTGAGTAAAAAGAAACTCCTTGTTCGATTTGGAATAGTTATTCTCCCAGAAAGCCTAATGAGGAACGGTTAAAAAAGACAGTCAACATCAAATTAAAGTCTAAAACCATTGATGACTTACCAGATAACATTGATGTTACATTCACAGCATCTGATACTGATCATGAGTCTGAGTTATTAAAAAAGGTGGTCGATCAGGTGTTGGATATGGATGAAGAGTCAAAGTCGGAGTCTAAATCTGAAAGTTCCAGTTCATCAGAAAAGAGTCCGAGTTCACCGGTCAAACGAGTTTATAATAAAGAATTCTTGTTATCAAAAAATAATCTGAATGATGAAACATTTAAAGTTGCATATACTTTGAATGATTCTGACAAATTATATTCTAATGAGGAATTCCCAATAAGAAGTGTCAAAACTGAAAAGATCAAACAGGTTTTCAAATTGACAGAGATTAATATTTCTGAAATAAAAGATAGAAATCTTAATGAAAAACCTAAAAAGTACACTTCAAGAGTTCAACAGAGATTGAACAAGAAAAAAGGTTACGGTTCTGGTTATGGTTTTCAAAAGAAACCAAACCATAACGGTAATTACAAAAAGAAGGGACTAGGTTTCATTTCTCAAGAAAATTATGAAAAAGAAAAGGATTATAAACCAAAAACTAAATTTGTTTCAGGTACAAGTTGTGAAGAAGAACAGAAGAAAACATTCTGGAAACAATCAAATCAAGAGTTTCTTGCTGAGAAGAAAAATAATCGGATGAAGGAATTTGAGAAAAGATTTGAGAAAAGAAAATGTTTCAAATGTCACAAGATTGGACACATTGCATGGAATTGCCAACAGTCCAAGACCTGCAACAGTAGGATAAACTCTATCAATCAAATAATCACAAGTTGTATAACTTAATAGTAATCGTTTGATTCTTTCACTCTCAATCTTTTCGAGTTCCAAATCCTGCTTCAACTTAGCACAAACTCCAATATACTCATTAATGAACTTCTTCTTTGTCATTAATGTTGAACTCATCATTGTCATAGCAGCATCAACTTCTAAATTTGTCTTGTTTAAACTATCAACTGTTCCTTTCAGCACATCATAAGATTCCTTCACATACTTCACATCAAACAATAATTTCTCTTTCATTTCTTCTAGTTCACGAATCTTCTTGTCTTTCTCCTCACACACTTTGCAAGATTCCAGACATTTTAGACAAGGTGTTGTGACTTCAACTATCTTTTCAACTTCGACAATTTTCTCAACTTCAACAATCTTTTCAACCTCAATGATTTTCTCAACTATCTTCTCCACTTCTTTCTCCACTAACTTTTTATCCACATTTGGTTCTTTATCAAATTCTATTTCTGCTTCATGGTCTGCAACTTCAACTTTTTCCGTCAAATTTCCATTAACTTCTGCTTTCTCAGCTTCCATTTTTTATTTTTCTTCAGCAATTTTTCTTTCTTCCAATTCTCTTTTCATTCTAGGAGCCTTCTTCTCATTCAGCATCTCAACCTTATCTGCAAAGAACAAATTAAAACTATCAGTATCCAAACCTCTTCTAGCTTTATTAATATACTCTTCTTCATCATCTGTGTCTGCATCACTTCCTAATTCTGGAAAAATCGGTATTCTTTTTGGATGAGATTTGACTGATTTTGCTTCCAAGATTTGAGCAATAAGGGCTGATTTCTTTAAAAATTCTTTATCTGGCACGTAGTTGTCCCAGCTAAAACCCTCTGCTAATTTTTCATCATTCTGATTGACAAGAAAAGCTTTCTTCTTTCCATCTTCAATCACACATGATGTCGATGGTTGTTGTTGATCTAGTTGATGAAAAATTGATTTTTGATAATAATTGTTGTTTTCAGATGAATTTTGTCTTTCAGTTGCTTCTTTATTTTTGCATTCTAGTTTAAAATGTCCCTTTTCTTTGCAACGAAAACACGTGACCTTTGATTTATCAAACCCTATCGGAGATGCACCCATTTCACGAAAATCATCTCTACCGGTGATTTGCTGAAATTTTTCTGCTCTTCTTACAGCACTGGCTAAACACCACTTGATGTCCATTAACTCAAGTTCTACTGCATCAATCTGGTCATAATCCTCTTTTGTGAGCATCGGATTTCCAATTCTACCAGCAACTAAACTTTCATACGACTCTAACATAGCAACAAGTGATGCCATGTATTGCTTAGCCATTTCTGGAAAGAGATTTTTATCATTTTGAATGTTCAATGTAACATTACATTGCAAATTTGTTGAAATTTGTCACCAAGGACTTGGTGTTGTGAAATTCGGATCAAAACTTGAATACGATGATGAATATCCTCCACTCTGAGTTACTGTGCTTCCATTTGTTTCGGATGAACTGCCAGCACTGAAAGCAGTCTTAATCTTTGGACTCAGAGTAGACTCATATTTGCTTCCTCTGTAGTATAAACTGACATCTTGTTGAGCATTTGGATTACTCATAATTGCAGTTTTCTGAATATCCAACTCATGTTCTTTAATCTTCTGAATGAATTTTGCCAAGTTCATACTTTCAGACTTTCTCATGTGTTTTAAAATCAACAAATCCGTTCCCCATTATGCTGTGGTAGCGCATCAGCTAGCTTATCAACCCACTCATCCTCGTCTTTCTTTATTTCCAATCTTCCCATTTCCAAAACAAGATGACAATATCTATCGATGGTTGTTTTTGTTGATTCACCTTCGAAAGCTATAAACATATCAAATGACTTCTTAAGTAATGCTTGTTTGTTCTTTATCATATCAGCACTTCCTTTAAACTTGTTAATCAACGCCAACCAAATTGATCTAGCGGTATTATTATGTTGAAGCAACACTAAAATATCTTCTTTTACGGATTGTTGGAGAAGACTAATCATCATTTTTTCACTGTGTTTTAACTTCTCACCATCTGAAAAATCACTGAAAGCTTTTTCAATTCCACGTTCATTTTTCGGTTTAGTATAATCTACATCTAGTGAACACCATGCATCAAACTTGTAAGCTTGCACCCAGTTTTTAAACCGACTTTGCCAACCTTTGAAATCTTCAATGTACATTAGCTTTGGTGGTTTTTGGTGAGTTCCTGTCTCATTTTCACTATAAATCGTTTCAGCAGCTGTAAATGGAGCAACGGGTGTAGCAAAAGCGTTGTAAAATTCCTCTTCCATGTTTCGGTAAAATTGTTCATAAATACAACTTTCAAACGAAATCAGAATTCACACAAAATGATGCTTTGATGCGAAATACTCTCTTCAAGCGAAATAACTTCTGGTGCGAAATACCACTTTGGTGCGAAATGACTACTTTCACGCGAAATAAACTGTTCAAGCGAAATGACAACTGGTTTCGTGCGAAATAAATAGGTGATTTCGTGCGAAATGAGTTTCAAGCAGTTGATTTCGTGCGAAATGAGGTTCAAGAGGTTGATTTCGTGCGAAAACAAAGTCTATTCCGTACTAAATGATGCTGACGTCATACAATCCGAGAACACTTTCAAACGAAATGACCAATTTTACCAGGTTTTAGGTCGAATTAAGGTCCAATTCTTTCAAGGATTCATTAAAACATTGTTTCGCTTGTTATGTGTGAAATTCAAATCATTTTGACCGTTAAATCTTGTTTAATTTTGAGAAGGTGTAGAAGTTAGAAATTATGGTGAAATCGAGCTGATTTGGCAAGAACTCTTCCTCCTGAGCTCTGATACCACATATAGGATCGGGAAACGACCTATACGAGTCGGTCAGAAGAATTCTCAGTCTAATCAGAGGCGGAATTCATTGATTAGACTTTGTAACAGCTTGATTCACTTTTAATTGTCTTGTTTTATTGATTTGACACGATTACAGATCAGACGACACGTCGGCAGCACTTCGGTACCAGAATCACAAACCTTCCTAATGAATCAGCAAGACCCCTACTTATAGACTTGGTATTTCGTACGAAATAGCCAAGAATCATTTCGTGCGAAATCAACCTTCAATACATTTCTCCTATTTTCTCGTACTACGTGCCCTGATCTAACAATTCTATTACAAGACTCGATAAAAGACGAAGTCGACAGATGTATGCACCAACAAGTCGGTTATCTTTGGACCATATGTTCCAATGGTGCCAAGAGCTGAGGATTCAAAGAAGTTCGAACCTAAAAAACCTGAAAACTATACTGAAACTGATTTTCAAAAGTTTGACCTGGATGTCAAGGCATTTAGCATCGTTGCATCTGCCTTGCCAAATGAAATATATGCTGGACTGTTACATTGTAACAGTGCCAAAGAGTTATGGGATGCACTTAAGGAATAGTTTGGGGGAACTGAAGAAGTGCTTGAAAACAACAGGGAAATTCTGAACCAACAGTATGAAACAATTTGTCACATTAAGGGTGAATCATTAACCCAACATTTTGAGCAATTTAGTTTTCTCATGAGTGAGCTAAAACTTGTTAATGTTGAATTTACCAAATCAGCACAAAATAACAGGTTCCTTAGGTCACTCCCTGAAAAATGGGATACAATTGCTTTTGTTACCAGAAATTGTGTTGAGTTCAAAGATCTGACACTGACCCAACTTCATGGTAGACTCCTAACCTTTGAAAGGGAGTTAAACTAGAAAAAGAAGTTGCAAGAGTCTGGAAAAGTTGCTGATGACTACTCATTTGGCAGCACGGCTCTTCTGGGTCAGAAAGAATCTGGTAGCAGCAGTAAGGATCAGAGTTATGATCATTACATTGACATAACTGCTGGTGGAGCCTTTAACAACTCTGATCCTCACTCTGCAAATTATGCTTTTACTGCAAATTGTGAAAACCAAATGTCAGATAATCTGTGCTTTGAACTCAATGACTTACAGCACTTTGATCCAACTGATCTTGAAGAAAAGGACATTTTGCATCAATTGGCTTTGCTTAGTGTAAGAACAAGCAAATTTTATAAAAGGACAAGGAGAAAATTCCCAGGGTTACATGGGAATATAAAAGTAGGGTTGGATAAGTCAATGATCAAGTGCTATAAGTGCAATAGGCTAGGCCATTTTGCTAGGGAATGTAGGAGTCAAACCACTGGTCCAATTGTTACTCAACCCAGCTCAAACCCTAGACCACAAAACCAAAGCACTGTGCACTATTCCGATTATACCCCTACTACCCATGTAAACACTGCTCATTATGCAAACCTGTTCCTGTGCATTATGTTCAAACCACTGTCCCACAAATTCAGTATGTCCAAGCTCCTGTACCTCAGGTTCAAGTGCAACTAGTTGCACCACAACAAGCTGCACCACCAATAGTGGTTCAACCAGATCAGCAAAGCTTTTTCACTCAAGGCATTGTTGACTGGAGCAGCTTACCTGATGAGCTAGGTGATGAAAATTTTGCACTATACGCTAATCCTGATGCTTCTAATGATGAATTTTGTTTAATGGCATTAGAGTCAATACCAGAAGGACTTGAAACTGAAGAAGAACAGTCAAGTGCTGAAATAGTGGATGAAGTTGCTGAAGCAGTGGTTACTGCTGTTGCAAATGAAATACTGTTGGGAGAAAGTTCAGAACCTCTGTTGGAACCACTGACTGACCCCTGGTCTGAAGAAGAAAAAGAAAAACATGGTGAAAAGGAAGAGAAGGTGACTGATGAGGAAGAGGATGTTTGTGACTGTGCCATGATGGCTGCAGCTAAGGTATCATCTCAGGTTCTTGAAAATCTGTGTTCAGACAAATGCATTATAGCATTTGCTAACATTAAAGAGGTGAATGAAAACCTTAGGGATAGAGTGTTGAATGATGAAGTCAAATTTGAAAAGTCTTAAAAAGAACTTAAAAACAAATTGGCTGAAAAGGATAAAGAAATCTGCAATCTAAAAGAGGAGAAGAGCATAACCAAGAACCAACTTCAAACAATGATAGAAAAATATCATGTTTGCAAAAAGGAGTTGGAGTCCACCCAAATCACTTGTGAAAGATGGGTGGAATCTTGCAAAGGTTATGAGGTCATGCTTGAAAAACAGCTTGAAAGCAATGTGAAATTTGGCATAGGGTTTAGAAAATATGATGAAATTGATCACTGCCAGAGGGTGTGAGTCCTATTGGCACAAAGTGGGTCTTCAAAAATAAAACTGATGAAAGGGGTATTGTTGTCAAGAATAAAGACAGGCTTGTGGTTCAAGGCTTCAGACAGGAAGAGGGCATTGACTATGATGAAACATTTGCCCCTGTAGCAAGATTAGAAGCTATCAGACTATTCTTGGCCATTGCTGTCAACCGCAACATCAAGGTGTATCAAATGTGCATTCCTCTATGGTAAGATTCAAGAAGAGGTTTATGTTTGTCAACTCCAGGCTTTGAGGATCCATTTAATCCAAATCATGTCTACAAGCTAAATAAAGCTTTGTATGGCCTGAAACAAGCACCAAGAGCCTGGTATGAAACTCTTTCCACCTTTCTACTTTCCATTGGTTTCACAAGAGGTAAAATAGATAAAACATTATTTTTGAAATGGAGAGGGAAAGGCTTGATGATTGTCTAGATTTATGTAGATGACATCATTTTCGGAAGCACATGTAACAAAATGTGTGAAGAATTTAGGCAACTCATGACAGCGGAGTTTGAAATGAGTGCAATGGGTGAACTCCAGTGCTTTCTTGGTCTCCAAGTAAGGCAACTGCAAAATGGCACCTTCATCTATCAAGGAAAATATGCCAAAGAACTTTTAAAGAAATTTGAGATGGATGATTGTAAACCATGCAGTACACCCATTGCAACAAATAAAATAGTCATGTCTGATGAAAAGGATGATTTGGTTGATCAAACCTTATCTAGAAGCATGATTGGGTCTTTATTGTACCTAACTGCATCTAGGTCAGACATCATGTTTGCCACATGTGTTTGTGCAAGATCCCAATCAGCCCCTAGAAAGTCAAACCTTATTGCTATAAAAAGGATATTCAGATACCTAAAAGGTGCTCCCACACTTGGTATCTGGTATCCAGCTGATGGAAATATCAAGCTTTCTGTAGGATTGTTGTACGACCTTAACGAGTTGTTCAGAAGAGATCTCGTCCAATACGAAAGGCGGAAACAAACGTGTCGGAGTTATTTCAGCTGATTTGCACTTAGATTCACTTAAATTGTCTCTTGTATTGATATTAGATTGTTTTACAATGCCGGAGACACTTCGGCAGAGCTTTGTTACCGGAAGCCAATCGTTACAAATGAAAAGATCAAGACCACTATTTATAGGCAGACCATTTCGTGTGGAATGGACTCACACGACCTGGCCATTTGCATTTCGTATGAAATGGACATATTCCATTTCGTGCGAAATGGCCACAACCTACATATTTCTCGTTTTTCTCGTATAACGTGCCCTGATCTATCTAACCTATTACAAGACTCGATACAAGACGAGGTCGACAGACATATGCACCAACAGACTCCCCCTTGGATATTGACGGAGTCTTTAGTGTCGAGTCTTCAGCATGTCAACTCTTCAGTCTTTATCAGTCTTCTCACTCTCTCCAAAGTACCTGACATTGTAAGCATCCTCCATCTCTTTCTCTTCTTCTTTTTCTTCCAGAATCTCAATCTGACTCTATGTTCTCTTGATCAGATCTCTTGATTCCTTAAGTTCTTCAGCATCAGCAGCTGGCATGATCATCAGGATTCGAATCTGGCTCTAAGCAGCTTCTACTTTTAAACACAGTTCAAGGATCAGAAACTGGCTCTACTGTCTTCAGACTCCCCTTTGCTAGCAGACTCCCCCTTAAGTTATTCCAGGATCGCAATCTGACATAGCACTTACACAGGTTTAAGTACGTTTCCTCGCTCTTCGTAGCGACAGGATCTGGAACCTGGCATTAGCATAGCTTTCAGGATTCATAACATGGCTGCTTCTACCTGCACAATTCTCTACCTCATAATAAATTTCATAAATTTTAAAAATTTGACAAATTTAGAGACCTCTTGTAGATATCGTTCAAAAATGATTTAACATTTATAATCTCTGATTCACCACTTGTAAAATTAATTTCAAATCATCACTTGTAAGAATATCATTTTTCTTATTTCTAAACAAACTCCCCCAACCCACTGTTGTTCATCATTTTTAGCACTTGGAATTTCGAAAATCAGCTTACAAATATCAGTTGTCGAAAATAGATGAAATAAAATCTTTTTGATTTTTCAAGAATTTATTCTAAAACACTCCGAAAATCTTTTTAGATTTTTGATTTTAAAGGAAAGCAGTAAAGAAATATTTACAGACAATATTTTTCTGAGTTCGTGTAAGAGGATCATATCAGTTTTTGAGACAAATCACTAACACCGTTAAGCTTTAAACATTTTAAGTTCTAAACGACTCACTTAGATTGTCAGTATACTGATCCACTTAAATTTTCACACAAAGTTCAACTGTTTCGAGATACGAATTTAATGTTTTAAGGACTTAAACTTATTCGCGTGTCCCACCTCAGAATATACTCCCGTATCCAGACTCCTATATTCAGTCTTACAGGTGAGTGTACACTAATGATATCTGTAAACGGGTAAATGCGAGACCATGAGAGCTCAGGTTAGAACTTCCGTTCAGACAAAGAGATCATGGCTCGACTTTAGGTATGTCCCGTTTGGGGATCTTTTCTTCAACAGCATATGATTAGCATTTTTCAATGTTTCATCATTTTTTATGCTGAGGGTGGCCTTTATGATTAAAGTTGTGCAGAGCATTATACGAGGACTAGGTTATTGCTTCCGCAAAATCATAAGTCCTGGTATAATACCCCAGATATCATCACGCACAAAGACCTACTATGTCAGAAATAGAAAGCCCTTCAAACAAGATTTCAGGGGTTACCTATATATCCAAGAGATGTTCCCCACGAGATAAGTAAATCTTGATTTTTAGGTTTATATCTCGAACACAATCTATTAAGCGTGTAAAAACCTACTGCATATTGTCAGTGAGATCGTTTATCACATTTGAACTTTCCAATTCTTTAGCGTGCTGTGATAGTCCACTAATGTACTATCATTTCCTCTTTTTCACAACAAAACTCGTTTTTAATTTTTTTCAATGTTTTTGGATTTTAGATTTTATCATATTTTTGGATTTTTCAAATTTTCTAATGTTTTTGGATTTTTCTAAAATTTCTTACTCCCCCTAAAATTTAAAACCATTTAAAGAAAATTTGACAAACTTGATGTGAAATGCTTTAGTTCTCCATTCACTTGGCATAAACACTCAGAACTCCCCCTGACAACAAACTATTTTCCCATTATGATTTCAAAACACTTAAGTTTGTTTTAATCAAAATGGTTTTTCTGGAAAATTAGTTTTGTTGAATTCATAAACCACTTGTAGGATAGGGGTTTCATTACATTGTTTTCTCAACCATTTGTATGAAAGTTAAATCAAGTTCAGCTTAATAACCTTGATTAACCACTTGTAGCTTCATTTGTCAATCATACAACTTGTAAATCGAAATATGACAATTTTGAGTTTTACCACTTGTAGGATTTTCAAACAAACATATTCAAGAATGATGCTGATTCCTGCTCCACGATTACCAACTTGGGAGCTCCGGCAAGTCAGGATTTTTAGTCACGATAGGTTCTATCCCATGACGATACGAACATGGGTGAACCATCTTCATCTGGTTTGCTCTTTTTCAATTCATAAAATTCCTTTACCCCTCTGACCTTCCCATCAACCATTTTTTCAATAATATTTTGAACTGTGGGGTTAAAGGCTTTTTCAACATCAAATTCTTTCTTTTCAGAAAAAAAAATTGATTTGAAATCTCAATTTTTCCAACTTTTTGTATATAATTTTCAGTCAGCAATGGTGGAAAGTTTGCGTCATCCATTGGAGGTACTGAATTTTCGCTTTTTAGCTCAACATGTGGCTCCTCTGACTTTGACGAGTCAGATTCATCGCCAGAAAATAGCTCCTCTTATTTTGATGAATCAGAATCATTGCTAGAACTATCATCTGATTTCTTAACAACCTACCTTTGGTTGTTAAGATTCACTTTTCTTTTGTAAAAAATTTTTGAACACTCTCCAACCTCAAGTTTGGAATTTTTGAAAACTTTAAAAGGTTTGGTTGGTGGTTCATTCTCAATAATCTTTTCTTTCAGTTTAAGAGAAACTCCCTATTTTGTGTTGGTTGCCTTTGGACAGTTCAAGGCAATGTGACCAACTGTTTTGCATTGATAACAAGTTCTCTTCTCCTTTTTCTTAGCAACTTCATTCTTCATTCCTTCTTGCTTCCTAGCAAGGAATTCTTTGTTTGTCTGCTTCCAGAATGAGCTCTTTTCCTCTTCTTCCGAACTTGACCCTGAAATAAATACAGTTTTTGGATTATAATTTTTCTCATTTTTATGATTTTCTAGTGGAATAAAGCCTAATCCCTTCTTTTTGAAATTACCGTTATGGTTTGGTTTCTTTCGATAACCTAAACCAGAACTGTAACCCTTTTTCTTGTTTAACCTTTGTTGAACTCTTGAGGTGTAAGGTTTAGGTTTTTCAGCAAGATTTACACCTTTTATTTCAGAAATATTAATTTCTGTTAATTTGAAAACCTTATTAATCATTTCAGTTTTAACACCTCTTATTGGAAATTCTTCATCAGAATATAATTTGTCAGAATCATTCAAAGTATATGCTACTTTGAATGTTTCGTCATTCAAATTATTTTGTGATGACATAAAATATTTATTGTAAACCCGTTTGCCCTTTTTGACCGTTGGACTTGAAGTGTTGGACTCAGACTTTGACTCCTCCGTTTCATCTTTATCCAACACCTGATCGACCACATTCTTTAATAATTCAGACTCATGATCAGTGTCGGATGATGTAAAAGTAACATTAATGTTGTCTGGCAAGTTATCTGAAGACTCAGATTCCCACTGTAAGTTGGTTGCCTTTTTTACTCTTTCTGAATTTGGATTTCGTGGACAATATCCATTTTCAAGCGAAGGTGGACACTTGTTATAACTGACACTTTGTTTCTTACCAGAATCCTTCACTTCAGATATTTCTTCTTCAAACGTCTTCATGCCTTCGACTGTTGGGTATATCTTGTCAATCACATAAGAAGCACATGAGTAACTTCTCAATAATCTATCAACCCTTTCAGTTTCTATTCTCTGGTATTCCAATTTTCGTTCAAGTTCAGCACATTTCTCAATGTAATGATTTATGCCTTTCTGCTTCGACATGAACGCTCCTTGAAGTGTCTTCATAGTTGTTGCTTGTTCACTGCTTGATTCATTGTATTGATTCATAGCGTTGTTCAGGACGTCATAAGATTCTTTCAGTCTGTTCATATTATGAATCAATGTGTTGTTTTGCTTTTTCACAGTCTCAGAATTTTCACATTTCTCGGACACCTTTGTTGCATCAGCTTCCTCATCAATCTTGAAAGCTGGAATTTCTTTGACCTACTTCTTTATCACACGAACATCTTTAATATTATTGTCATCTTTCTCATCTCGTAATTTTAAGTACTATTTCATTATGTTTGCATAATAATCATCAACAGTATCTTCAACGATTTGAGCAACAAAAGCCTTAGGTTTTAAGAAATCTTCATCTGGACAGTATTTGTCCCAGCTAAAACCTTCTGGCAATCTCTCATCATCTTGATCTATTATACCATAACAAGCTTTCTTTGATGACGACTCCTCAATCACCTTCCTAGCATGTGAAGTTTGTGGAGATTGTTGTTGATACGGCTGTTGAGCAACTTGATGATAAATTGCTTTCTGATAATAATCAGTGTTGCCGAATGGATTTTGAGCTCCCCTTGCTTCGCGATTTGTGCATTCTCGCTTGAAGTGTCCTTTTTCCCTGCAACGAAAACAAGTAACTTTAGATTTATCAAAGCCTAAAGTAGAAACATTAGCATCACGGAAATCATCTCTTCCCGTAATCTGTTTAAATTTTCAGCTCTTCTCAACACGCTAGCCAAACACCACTTTATATCCATAAGTTCCATCTCCTCAACATTGGATTTCCGATCCTTCCTGCAACTAAACTTTCATAAGATTCTAACACGGTCACCAATAAAGACACATATGACCTTTTGCAACCTCTTCCGATAAATTTTGACCATTCTCAAGATTTAACACAATGTTGCATTGTAACACTTTGCCATTCTTGGTTGCTGAAAAATTTGGATCGAATGATGGATATGAAGAAAATTCATTTTTGTTGTTTGATTCCCGAGATGACCTTCCAGAAGAACTTTTTGCATTGAAAGCAGTTCCAATCTTTGGTGAAGAATTGGTTTTATCACTAATACCTCCTTTATAATACAGACCAATGTCTTGTTCACCGTCAAAATCCTTCATTCTCGCTATTTTTCATTGTTCCATCTCTTGAGCTTCTAGTTGTTCAATAAACGTGCTCAACGTTAGATTGTCAAATTCAGATTTATTTTTCAACATCATAAGATACGTGCCCCAAACATCTTGTGGCAACGCATCGGCCAATTTTTCAATCCATTCTTCATTTTCTTTATTGATGTTCAATCTCTTCATGTTCATCACCAAATTGCAATATCTTTCTATAATCTTCTTGGTGTTTTAAGTTTTTAATCGACGAAATAGATCAAATTCTTTCTTCAAAAGTGACATTTTGTTATTGATCATCTCTTTACTACCAACAAACTTTGATCTTAGTTCTTTCCATATTGAAAAAGCACTTCGGTGGTGTTGTAGTAAAATTAAAATTTCTTCCTTAATAGCTTGCTGCAATAAACTAACCATCATTTTTTCACTTTTGTATTTCTTTTTCTCATGAGCACTTAGATCTTTAATAGCAACCTTCTCTCCATCATCCTTAACCGGTCTAATATATCGATATTCAATGCATTCCCAAGCGTCTAAGTAATTTGCTTGAACCCAATTTTCAAAATGCTCCTCCCATCCACTATACTCCTCGATACTCATTAGTTAGGCGGTTTTTGCATGGTACCCGTTTCATTTTCAAACATCGTGTTCTGAGTTACAGTGATCGAAGTTGCAAAGGCGTTGTAGAACTCTTTCTCCATGTTTTGGTTTCAAAAATTTCATAAAATCAACACTTTCAAACGAAATAAGAATCTCAAACGAACTGATGTACTGATTCAAACGAACTGAAGTATTGTTTCAAGCGAACTGGAGCTCTGATTTACCAATTCGTGCAAAATGGAGATCTGCTATGTCCAATTCAAGCGAAATGATGTCTACTATGTCCAGTTCATGCGAATTGAGATCTTCTGTGTCCAAACCGTGCGAAATCAGTTCTTTTGTGTCCAAACCGTGCGAAATGAGAGGTTAAATCGTGTGAATTGATGATGACGTCACTCAATCGGACAGTTTTTAACACAATTGATCAACTTTTAGTTCGATTTTAGGTCTGATTCTTTCAAGGATTTGTTAAAACAGTATTTTGCACGTTATATGTGAAAATCAAGCCATTTTAACCGTAAAAACTTGGTTAATTTTGAAAAATTGTGAAGAAAGTGAGTAGAAATCAGAAATTGATGATGAAATCAAGCTGAAAATGGTAAGAACTCTTCCTCCTGAGCTCTGATACCACTTGTTGTCACACCCCCAAAATCCACACGCGGAGTACCACCGCTTGGGAGCGTGACATGACCAGGATCAAGCCATCAATCATATCAAACATAGCATTTAATAATAATAAAAGTCATTAAAGTAGTTCATCATGACATGATCGATGTTTCAAAACCAAGCATTGTTTAAGTAGCGGAAGCATTGTTGTAAACCCAAGTTAAAAATACTGAATTGTCATAAGTGTCCAACAAAGTAATACGATCCTTGTCCACAACGACCGGCTCCTCTTTGTGCAAGCTCCATGTACCTAACGATCTGCAAGGCATGTAACAGAATGATCAACAAACCAGTTGAGCGAGTTCACAGTAAGTAAGTGCGTAACAGTAAGTAACGGGTGGCTCTACTGGGCCGACAGTAAGTTGTATAGGTGGGGGCTTCCCATGTTATGTGACCACTAGACTATTCGTATCAACTACTCGTATCATCCCTGTTCTTCTTCCGAGAACAGTAGCGCGTATGGGGTGTACGTAGGTTTTACGCACGTATCCTTCACAACCGAGGATAGGAGACGCGGGGGTGTACGTGGGTTTCACGTACGTATCCTTTGTACCGAGGATAGAAGTAAGTAATGCGTACACGTAGGTTTTACGTGCGTGCCTGACATCCGAGGCAGTGATTGGCATATGACCACGTAGGTGTTATTCTAACCTACGGAACCGTCCTGACACCCGAGGCATCATGGTAGGTGATAGTCTAGGAAAAGCATATGTACGTTCTTAGTCAATTGTAACCTTTATCCCATTCCCACGACCCGGGAATCCCATGCCTTAGTAGGAGTGTGAACTCACCTGGGCTTGCTCGACAGACAATAAAATGCTCAAGTATACAGTAAGAGATCAACCACGTCCTATCATGGTTACTTATGCAAGTTAGGTTCGTACTCAACTATTGCACGTATAAGCTACACGTATGTATACACATATAATCATGGCAATGTACACGTATTCCAATAGCAGCCCAAAACAAACAGTAAACAAATATCCAAGTGCCCGGCCCAAACCAATTGGGCTTGTATAGTAAAAGTCCAATAGCATGGCCCGTCTCGAGTCGCAACGAGGAGATCCCGAGTCGCAACGGGACTTGAAACGGTGATGTTCTCGAGTCGCAAACGGAGCTGGTCTCGAGTTGTTAAGGTCCGGTTACGAGTCGCAACGGGACTCGCAACCGTGGTTTCGGTTCGTGCTGTTGTGCGGGGTTGCGGCTTGACAGGGTCCGGTTACGAGTCGCAACGGGACTCGCAACCTTTGATCTCGACTTGTCATGGACTGGTTACGAGTCGCAACAAGACTCGCAACCTCGGTTTCGACTTGTGTTGTTTGTGGTCTCGAGTGGGGTACCGACTCGCATTCAGTGATACCGAGTCGCAACCGTGTGTAACTGGTTTCCATAATCATACGCAACAATCATTCCGTAATTTATGCAAACAACTAAGCAGTTTCACAATTCAGATCAAACCTAATAATTTGCAGATTTTTATATCATATTCAACGTGTTCATCTTTAAACAAATGCATAACAGTATCAAGAATAAACAATCGGATCATAATCAAACATATAGCAATCGGTTGGTTTTAAATCTTGCAACCCTATCATGCATCCTAACCGATTAACACATACATGCAACCGATTTACAATCAACATCACGAATCACTGTTAGGCTTCTATCATACAACCCGGTTTGTGTGAACATACATAAGAGCCGATTTACATACAAGCAGATTGGTTACGATAACCTATGTCACTTAATCAGTTTAGCTCGATAACATAGCTCATCCGATTACAATCATATGGTGAACAAACGATTTGCAAGAACACAACCTAAACCACATAAATCGTACAAGAACATAATCAATCATACTAACCGGTTACAAGTAAAGGAGTGTGATCCGAATGGGAAGTTGGTTCTTGTGCCGTCGGTTTCCAAGCAACGAGAGGGAGAGAGAGAGCTTGTGTGTGTTGTTGTTTTGTGGTTGCAAAGATTGTAAAACTAAAACCCTAAGATGTGTATGTGTATAAATACGTAGAGGGGATGTGGGCCGAAACCCCACATGGGTTTTCTCATGGTCTCGAGTCCACTAAATGGACCGAGTGGGTTTGTGTTCGGTGTGGTTCGATAATTATAACACTAAATCACATAATTCACGTAATACGTATCATTCAATCAATCACTTAATCGCAATAGTTCATATAGTTACACGTATATAATAGACGGTAAGTACGAGTTGTCACATTATCCCCAACTAATTGGAAATTTCGTCCCGAAATTTGGTATGCACTTACTGAGGATGCTAGGTAAGTTATAGCGTTCACTGGTTTTCCTGGGGTGTCACATCCTTCCCCCGTTGATCTGGAATTTCGTCCCGAAATTCCGAAGTAGTAGCTTCAGCCTCAGTAGTGGCTGCATTGGTTTCGAATAACTGGGGGTACTTTTCTGTCATCCTGTCTTCGCGTTCCCAGGTGTACTCTGGACCACGTTTGGAGTTCCAACGAACTCGAACAAGAGGGATTCTCTTGTGTTTGAGGACCTTCACATCCCGGTCCGTGATTTCTATTGGCTCCTCGACGAACTGCAACCGCTCGTCGATAGTGAGTTCCTTAAAAGGAATGATGAGGTTTTCATCTGATAGGCACTTCTTTAAGTTCGATACATGAAAGACATTGTGAACTGCTCCGAGTTCAGCTGGTAGGTTCAACTTGTAGGCTACTTTGCCAATCTTTTCGATGATTTCGAATGGTCCGACGTACCGCGGATTCAGTTTGCCCCTTTTTCCAAAACGCACCACACCCTTCCAGGGTGAGACTTTCAATAATACCCGGTCCCCGACCTGAAATTCCAAAGGCTTTCTACGCTTGTCCGCGTAGGCTTTCTGACGGTCGCGTGCTGCCGCCATGCGTTGTCGTATCTGTGCTATCTTTTCTGTGGCGTCCACTACAATCTCTGGACCCGTAATTTGACTATCCCCCACCTCTGCCCAACAGAGAGGTGACCGGCATTTACGTCCGTACAATGCCTCAAATGGAGCGGCTTGAATGCTGGTATGGTAACTGTTATTGTACGAGAACTCCACCAATGGGAGGTGCTTTTCCCAGCCGTTGCCGAAATCGATAACGCATGCCCTAAGCATGTCTTCAAGTGTTTGAATCGTTCGCTCAGACTGCCCATCCGTCTGAGGATGATATGCTGTGCTCATGTCAAATCGTGAGCCGAAAGATTTATGCATTGCTTGCCATAGCTCTGACGTGAATCGTGCATCGCGATCCGAAATAATAGAGGTGGGCACTCCGTGCCTCGAAACAACTTCTTTAAGATAGACGTCTGCGAGAGTGGAGAACTTGTCCGTTTCCTTAATCGGCAGGAAGTGTGCAGACTTGGTGAGTCGATCAACTATGACCCATATTGTATCATTCCCACGCTGAGATCTAGGTAAGCCTGTAACAAAATCCATGGAAATTTCTTCCCATTTCCATTGCGGTATCTTAGGCTGCTGAAGTAGACCAGCTGGCTTCTGATATTCAACCTTGACTCTCGCACAGGTCAAACATTTTCCAACGTACGTAGCGATGTGGGCCTTCATGCTAGGCCACCAATAAGTAGTGCTGATGTCGTGGTACATTTTATCTGACCCTGGATGTACCGAGTAGCGAGACTTGTGAGCTTCATCCATTACAAGTTTGCGTAACCCGCCATAGAGAGGGACCCAAATCCGGCCCGTTACATAGTAGGCGTCGTCTTCCTTTGGTTCCATTTGTGGTCGTGAGCCGCGTAAGGCTTCGGCCTTGACGTTTTCGGGCTTCAATGCTTCTACCTGAGCATTTCGTATCTGTACTGGAAGGTTAGACTGAATCGTAAGCTGTAGCGCTCGCACGCGCTTCGGTAAGGTGTCCTTTCGACTTAGAGCGTCAGCCACAACATTGGCTTTGCCTGGATGGTACTTGATGGCGCATTCGTAGTCGTTAAGTAACTCGACCCATCGTCGTTGACGCATGTTCAAATCCTTCTGCTTAAGGATATGCTCGAGACTCCTGTGATCGGTGTAAATCGTGCACCTGGTACCGTACAGGTAGTGTCGCCATATCTTAAGCGCGAAAACAACAGCTCCCAGCTCTAGATCGTGCGTCGTGTAGTTTCGTTCGTGAACCTTGAGTTGCCGACAAGCGTAGGCTATCACTTTATCACGTTGCATCAACACACATCCAAGACCCTGGATAGATGCATCACAATATACTACGAAGTCTTCTGTGCCTTCTGGCAATGAGAGAATAGGTGCGCTGCAAAGCCTATCCTTTAGATACTGAAAAGCAGTTTCCTGCGTTTTGCCCCAACGGTAGGTGACACCCTTCTGTGACAGTAGCGTAAGTGGTTGCGCGATCTTTGAAAAGTCTTTAATAAACCGTCTGTAGTAGCCTGCCAAACCCAAGAATTGGCGTATTTCTGTCGGTGTACGCGGTGCAGGCCAGTTCCTGACCGAATCTACCTTGGATGGATCGACGTGAATCCCATCCTTGTTTACCACGTGGCCTAAGAAGTGGACTTCACGAAGCCAGAAGTCGCATTTTGAAAGCTTGGCGTACAACTGTTCCTTTCGAAGGAGTTCCAAAATAAGGCGAAGATGCTGCTCGTGTTCCTCCTGACTCTTGGAGTAAATCAGGATGTCGTCGATGAAAACAATGACGAACTTGTCGAGGTAGGGTTTGCACACCCTGTTCATAAGATCCATGAATACTGCAGGTGCGTTCGTAAGTCCGAACGGCATAACCAAGAACTCGTAGTGACCATAGCGAGTTCTGAATGCTGTCTTAGAGACGTCCTCCTCGCGGACTCTCAGTTGATGATATCCTGACCGTAGGTCGATCTTGGAATAGTAACACGACCCTTGCAACTGGTCGAATAAGTCGTCTATGCGTGGAAGAGGATAACGGTTCTTCACCGTCACCTTGTTCAGTTCCCTGTAGTCTATACACATCCTGAACGTACCGTCTTTCTTTTTCACGAAAAGCACTGGAGCTCCCCAAGGCGAAGAGCTTGGACGAATAAAGCCCTTTTCCAAGAGCTCTTGTAGCTGCTTTGACAATTCTTCCAATTCTGATGGAGCTATACGATATGGTGCGCGAGCTATGGGTGCTGCTCCTGGAGCGAGCTCGATCTGAAATTCAACCTGACGATGAGGCGGTAAGCCAGGTAAATCTTCAGGAAACACCTGAGGGAAGTCACGTACGACTGGTATATCCTCCAATTTCTTTTCCTTTACTGATGCGTCTGAAACAAGAGCCAAAATGGCTGTGTGACCTTTACGTAAGCACTTCTGAGCCTTCAAGAATGAGATGATGCCAACCACAGCACCACTCTTGTCGCCTTGGACTTCGAGAGGTTCTTGACCAGAACGTGGAATACGAATGATCTTCTCACTGCATAAGATTTCTGCCTGGTGTTGGGATAACCAATCCATCCCAATCACGACGTCGAAACTTCCCAAAACTATGGGAATGAGATCAATAGAGAAGGCTTGACCAGCTAGGATAAGATTACAACCCTGAACTACGTGCGTGGCTTCTAGACTTTTACCGTTAGCTAACTCTACTACATGTTTGGTGGGTAAAAGTGTTGGTGCACGTTTTAGCAGTTGACACATTTTCACAGACATATAGCTTGTATCCGCACCCGAATCAAACAAAACAGTAACGTAAATATTGTCGAGGAGAAACTTACCCATAACAACGTTGGGATCGTTTACTGCGTCACCTCGACCTAGCACAAAAGCACGACCTCGAGCTTCGTTGCCGTTGTTATTTCCTCCGTTGTTGTTGTTGCCGTTGCCCTGGTTGTTGTTGTTGTTGTTCTGGTTCCTGTTGAGCTGTGGGCAGTGTCTCTTGATGTGGCCTTCAGCACCACAATTGTAGCATCCCTTGTTGCCCTGTTGTTGGTTAGGCTGAGCGTGAGGCTGCTGCTGATTTTGGTTCGCAGGACGAAGGCTTCTACAGTCTTTGGCCTCGTGACCCATCTTGAGGCATCTTTGACAACGACCCTTGGTACACTGGCCGTTGTGGTGCCTGTTGCAGTTGTTGCACTTTGGAAGATTTCCGCGATATCCACCCTGCCTGTGGCTACCTGACGACTGCTGGTTAGGGCTTTGATAGTTGTCAGTCTTTCGCTGCTGATTCTGGGACTGAACCGAAACCGATGCTTTGCTTGAATCCCCCTCCCATTTCCTCTTGTTGTCACTGAGGGTAACGGGAGTAGCCGAAGGAGTGACTGTAGCAGTAGCGCTGACACGCTTAGGCAGTTTATTCTGATCCACTGCCTGATCGGTGATGCGATGAGCGAGACGCTGGATTTCCTGGATGTTGTCGAGGTTAGCCGAGGTAACGTGGCTCTGGATTTCTGGTGCCAACCCCTTGAGATACATCTCGATACGCTTGTATGGAGGGTCTACCATAGTTGGACACAGCACGGCCAGCTCGTTTGACCGCTTGGTATACGCTTCAATCTCCGACCCAACCATTTTCAGATTATACAGCTCGTCTTCTAGCTTGTGGATGTCTTCACGCGTACAATACTCTCTCTTGATAAGTTCCTTAAAATCGTTCCAGGGTGTGGCGTTAGCAGCTGCCAACCCCAGAATTTGTACCTGCGCGTTCCACCAGGTTAGCGCGATTCCTTCTAAAGTGCCGGTGGCGTATTTCACCCTGCGTGCCTCAGGGCATTCACACATTTCGAATACTGATTCTAGCTTCTCGAACCAGTGGAAGAGTCCAACCGCTCCTTCTGTGCCGCTGAACGTGCCGGGACGGCAGTCCATAAAGTTCTTGAAAGTGCAGACAGGCTGCTGCGCGTGTTGATCTATTGTGTACGAATAGGACGAAGTTAAATACGAGAGTTAAGGTAGGATCTAAAGATCCTAGTGTGTGCCTATACTGCAGGATATACTACCTGCTTGAGCTGCTGCAACTGCCGCAGCAACTTGAGCTTGAACGAGAGCCTCTAACTGGGCTTGTGTCATGTTGATCCTTCCAGACATGATCTTCATTGTAACAAGTAGCGTAAGTAAGAATGGTTCGCGAATAGGGCGATGACAGAAAAGCGTAAGCACGTAGAGATTCTCATGCTATAGTATCATGTGTATCTAAACGTAATGCGAGCAAAGTTCTAAGCAGTTCTAGCAAACAGGCAATAAACATAAACCTTATTACCTAGGATGTCGAGTCTTGCACGTGGAGCGAAGCGTCGTTGTGGATCGTTGAGAGCACTGTTCTGGTTATAGTCTGGTTTTAATAAAAACGTTTTCCCATATTAAAACCAAGTTCTCTATAACCAATGGCTCTGATACCAATCTGTCACACCCCCAAAATCCACACGCGGAGTACCACCGCTTGGGAGCGTGACATGACCAGGATCAAGCCATCAATCATATCAAACATAGCATTTAATAATAATAAAAGTCATTAAAGTAGTTCATCATGACATGATCGATGTTTCAAAACCAAGCATTGTTTAAGTAGCGGAAGCATTGTTGTAAACCCAAGTTAAAAATACTGAATTGTCATAAGTGTCCAACAAAGTAATACGATCCTTGTCCACAACGACCGGCTCCTCTTTGTGCAAGCTCCATGTACCTAACGATCTGCAAGGCATGTAACAGAATGATCAACAAACTAGTTGAGCGAGTTCACAGTAAGTAAGTAAGTGCGTAACAGTAAGTAACGGGTGGCTCTACTGGGCCGACAGTAAGTTGTATAGGTGGGGGCTTCCCATGTTATGTGACCACTAGACTATTCGTATCAACTACTCGTATCATCCCTGTTCTTCTTCCGAGAACAGTAGCGCGTATGGGGTGTACGTAGGTTTTACGCACGTATCCTTCACAACCGAGGATAGGAGACGCGGGGGTGTACGTGGGTTTCACGTACGTATCCTTTGTACCGAGGATAGAAGTAAGTAATGCGTACACGTAGGTTTTACGTGCGTGCCTGACATCCGAGGCAGTGATTGGCATATGACCACGTAGGTGTTATTCTAACCTACGGAACCGTCCTGACACCCGAGGCATCATGGTAGGTGATAGTCTAGGAAAAGCATATGTACGTTCTTAGTCAATTGTAACCTTTATCCCATTCCCACGACCCGGGAATCCCATGCCTTAGTAGGAGTGTGAACTCACCTGGGCTTGCTCGGCAGACAATAAAATGCTCAAGTATACAGTAAGAGATCAACCACGTCCTATCATGGTTACTTATGCAAGTTAGGTTCGTACTCAACTATTGCACGTATAAGCTACACGTATGTATACACATATAATCATGGCAATGTACACGTATTCCAATAGCAGCCCAAAACAAACAGTAAACAAATATCCAAGTGCCCGGCCCAAACCAATTGGGCTTGTATAGTAAAAGTCCAATAGCATGGCCCGTCTCGAGTCGCAACGAGGAGATCCCGAGTCGCAACGGGACTTGAAACGGTGATGTTCTCGAGTCGCAAACGGAGCTGGTCTCGAGTTGTTAAGGTCCGGTTACGAGTCGCAACGGGACTCGCAACCGTGGTTTCGGTTCGTGCTGTTGTGCGGGGTTGCGGCTTGACAGGGTCCGGTTACGAGTCGCAACGGGACTCGCAACCTTTGATCTCGACTTGTCATGGACTGGTTACGAGTCGCAACAAGACTCGCAACCTCGGTTTCGACTTGTGTTGTTTGTGGTCTCGAGTGGGGTACCGACTCGCATTCAGTGATACCGAGTCGCAACCGTGTGTAACTGGTTTCCATAATCATACGCAACAATCATTCCGTAATTTATGCAAACAACTAAGCAGTTTCACAATTCAGATCAAACCTAATAATTTGCAGATTTTTATATGATATTCAACGTGTTCATCTTTAAACAAATGCATAACAGTATCAAGAATAAACAATCGGATCATAATCAAACATATAGCAATCGGTTGGTTTTAAATCTTGCAACCCTATCATGCATCCTAACCGATTAACACATACATGCAACCGATTTACAATCAACATCACGAATCACTGTTAGGCTTCTATCATACAACCCGGTTTGTGTGAACATACATAAGAGCCGATTTACATACAAGCAGATTGGTTACGATAACCTATGTCACTTAATCAGTTTAGCTCGATAACATAACTCATCCGATTACAATCATATGGTGAACAAACGATTTGCAAGAACACAACCTAAACCACATAAATCGTACAAGAACATAATCAATCATACTAACCGGTTACAAGTAAAGGAGTGTGATCCGAATGGGAAGTTGGTTCTTGTGCCGTCGGTTTCCAAGCAACGAGAGGGAGAGAGAGAGCTTGTGTGTGTTGTTGTTTTGTGGTTGCAAAGATTGTAAAACTAAAACCCTAAGATGTGTATGTGTATAAATACGTAGAGGGGATGTGGGCCGAAACCCCACATGGGTTTTCTCATGGTCTCGAGTCCACTAAATGGACCGAGTGGGTTTGTGTTCGGTGTGGTTCGATAATTATAACACTAAATCACATAATTCACGTAATACGTATCATTCAATCAATCACTTAATCGCAATAGTTCATATAGTTACACGTATATAATAGACGGTAAGTACGAGTTGTCACACTTGTAGGATCGTTGTACGACCTTAACGAGTCGTTCAGAAGAGATCTCGTCCAATACGAAAGGCGGAAACAAACGTACCGGAGTTATTTCAGCTGATTTGCACTTAGATTCACTTAAATTGTCTCTTGTATTGATATCATATTGTTTTACAATGCTGGAGACACTTCAACCGAGCTTCGTTACCGGAAACCAATCGTTACAAATTAAAAGATCAAGACCACTATTTATAGGCAGACCATTTCGTGTGGAATGGACTCACACGACCTGGCCATTTGCATTTCGTACGAAATGGACATGGTTCCATTTCGTGCGAAATGGCCACTACCTACATATTTCTTGTTTTTCTCGTATAACGTGCCATGATCTATCTAACCTATTACAAGACTCGATACAAGACAAAGTCGACAGACATATGCGCCAACACTTTCAGGTTTCTCAGATAGTGATTTGCTGGATGTGACAAGACAAGGAAGTCCACTTAAGGAGGGTGCCAGTTCCTAGGCAATTGCTTCGTGTTTTGGCAAAGCAAAAAGCAAGCAGCTGTTTCCACATCCACTGCTGAGGTAGAGTATACAGCTGCTGCAAGCTGTACAGCCCACTGCTTTGGCTTCAAAATCAGTTGCTGGATTTTGGTATCACTGCCTTAAAGACACCTCTCATGTTGGACAGTCAGGCAGCAGAAAATATCATCAAAAATCCAGTCACTCATTCAACCACCAAGCACATTGATATCAGACATCACTTTGTGAGGGATTGCTATGAAAAAAGTTTGATTTCTCTGCACCATGTTCCAACTAAAGATCAGCTGGCAGATATGCTAACCAAAGCATTAGACACATCCACCTTTGAAAGCTTGATCTCTAGGATTCGCATGCTGAACATGGAATAACAAGCAAAATCTTGTTTTTCTATTGATAAAAGCATTAAAATGTTTTCTGAAAATCAAAAATCCATCCTTAAAAATAGCTAAAAATGAATTTTTCATTAAATCCTTAAAAGTCTGCCATAACCACTGTTTTGTTCAAACATCTGTTCCACTAAAAGTTGTCCACTGCTGAAAGTCAACCCCTGTTCTCTAATTTTCTTGGTAATCACTATTGTTCAAAATCACTATTTTATCCACTGATAAGCTATCCACTGATAGTAAAAGTCACCCACTGCTTTCATTCTAACTGTTACAACCACTGATAGTGTTCCATCAGTGCTTTCCATAAAACACTTGTCCTTCATTATTCATCAGGGGTTGGCACGTGGATAGTACATAGCGGTCAGATCTTTTGTAACCGCTGCCACGTCAGCATTCACTTTTTCCTCTATAAAACCCTGATCAAAACCCCCAAACAGGGTTTTTACTGTCGAATCGAATTCACAAATTCCTTTCTCAAAGCAGTTATCATCCATTTCTCCCAAATCATTCATCAATCTTCTTCCTCAAAATGGCTAAATCTTCATCCTCTGAAAAACCCACTAAACAAGCCATAGAAATCACATACAAAGCTCCGCACAATTACTTGGGTTTACTTACAAAACCCACTCACACTGAAACTTTCAATTCCATCATTGACGCTCTTTCGTCTTCAAAGTACAAAACTTTGTTGACTGCTGATGTTCCGATTTACCTTAAAACCCAGAGAGAATTTTGGAAAAATGTCACTCTTGAATCTCAAGGTGAGACCATCATAGCCATCAATTCCTCTATAAAGGGTAAAACAGTCAAAATCACACCACAATCCATTTCAGAAGTATTCGAACTCGATGATCAGCAAGGTAAACTTCTTTTCCTAAAATCGAGTATCAAACTGATTTTCTTGAGAGGGGTATGCTGAAGAAATGAGAAGGGACACCTTACAAAAAGGTAACTTCCCTCCTGCAACAAGATTTTTATTCCATGCCCTCTTGATGTGTGTTTCAAATAAAACAACTGCTTTTAACGAAATACCATTAAAGATCCAATACCTGGGTTATGCTATTTTACATAACAAAAATTTTAATTACTCCCAGGAGATCTTTGATGACTTAGTCAAAAATGTTACTACAAAATCATTTTTATTATTTCCAATATTCCTAAGCTTTTACTTTCAAAAGAAATTTGGAAAGAATGAGGCTCATGTGCTCATCCAAGGTGAACCTTTTCAAATAAATGGCTTAACACCTAAAACTTTGACAAGACTATCAAAGCCTTCCAAAACAAAAGCAGAGGCTCCTGAGCAGAATTTAGCAGCTACCACTGCTCCTCAAGTACCTGCTTCTGAGCCCACTGCTCTAGGTGATCACAGCAGCAAAACAACTGCTGTGAAACCCACACCTAAAACCACCAAAAAGCCAAGACAAAAGAAAACACAAAAGCCCCCAAACAAAAAACAAAGGCAACTCTGGAAGATGAGATCCCAGAGCAACTGTCAGTGACAACACAAAAGTCACTAGAAACCACTTCTGCTACTTCCTCACAGCAGATGGTAGAAAGATTTCAACCCATGCCTCAAACTCCGCCTACTTCTTCTCAAAAAGAACAGGTTGTAAGAATAGGGACACCACAATATGATGCTCTGAAATCACTTGCTTCCATCATCCACAGCCCACTGCCCGAGGCAAATTCGCTTTCTACACCCATACTCACGGCCACAATTCCCCCACAAACAAAACTCTTGTTGGATGCTCATGATTTGAATCAGACACAAACCAGTCCTTCTCGCTCACCTGTAAATGAGAACACACCTCAACAAGTGACTGGGTCTGATGCTTCAATCATTGCTAACCCACCAACAACACCTAAGGAGGTTACACCCCTTGAATTACAAGTAACTCTTGGTGGTAGTTCAAGTGAAGCGACTACTACAAGTGCTGAACCCACTGGTTTGCACTTGGACAGTAGTTACATCAATCAGACTTCCTTGAAGGCAATTCCTTCTTTGGGAACCATGGTGCATCCAGTTTTTACTGGTTCACTAAAAGTGGTCACCCAAGCTGAAGGAAGAAGTCCTCAGTTCCAAGAAAAAGGGGCATCAGTGGATGACTTTTGGAATACATTTCCTGAGTCAACCATTGTTACAACCACTGAATGTGGGAAATCAGATGATCCATTAAGTTCGGTGATGGTTTAATGTACCAAGAATTGATGGCTAGAGTTGACGAACTGGATACATCTGTTGCAGAAATCAAAGAAATGTGGCAACAGTTGTTGAAAGTTCAAAAGGTACCACCCACTGCTGCACCAACTCCAACAGCTGCTCCATCATCTGCTCCTTCTACAGATGAGCTGTGGAGTTTGTTTCAACCACTGCTCCAACATCAAAGAGAATTAGCTGATCTGCAGCATAAGATACATGTTCAAAAGATCAGAAATCTCATGGAGTCAAGGTTTAAAGACACCCGGGCTGATATCAAGGCTATAAATGCCCATTTGCTGAACACCACTGGCACTGCTCCTCCTACTATCATTTTTGTGGAAAGCCCGCCAACAGATAATGCCAAAAAGAGGGAGAAATTAAAGCAGTTCAAAAAGAAAGGGTATGAAGATGGGCTATACATTGAACCAGACAAGTCAAGCATGCTTGCAGACATTCACTTGCCACATGGTAGCAAAAAGATTGATGTAACCACTAATGCCATTGCTGATGCACAAGCAAGGGTAAAAAGGGATTTGGAGGCAAAGGACAAAGCCAGGTTTGAACAGGAGAAAAGAGTTTTCATGGAGCTGAATGAGCAGGGTACTTCTGAGCCAAAGGATGATAAAAATCATGAGCTAAAAAGAAAGAATCCCACTAGAAAAGTGAGGGAACCCAAACACACACCATCCAGATCCACAAAACATACTCCCAAACCTCCTAAAAGCTCCACACATCAATCTCCAAAAACAACAGCTGCTGTAACACCTACTGTATCAAAAATTGTTGGTACTTCAGTGGTTTCAGCAGTTGTTAACCCAACAACCACCACTTCAACTACAATCACTGCTCCCACTTCAACCACTGACCCACCTAAAATACCATCACCACCAAAAACCACCTCACCACCAAAAATTCCATCACCACCATCACCTCCTGCCAAAAAGCAGAAGACAGATGATGACACATCATCAGTTGTAATGACAACAATGGTTGAAACACCTGTTGTTTCAACAACTGTTAGTCAACCACTCTCCACTATAATAACCACCACTCAAATCACCACCACTGAACCAACCAAAACACAACCAGCCTCTCTTAAACCAAAAAGGAGAAGGATGATTTTGAATGATGATGATCCTTCACCACCACAAACAACCACACAACCACACAACCACTGCCTCTTATACCCATTCCTAACCCTATTCCTCTCTTTTCAGGTCAAGTACAACAACCAAACACTGCCATCACTCCTGCAGGTGTCCAATTTCCTTTGGAACTTATAGCAGTTAGAGAAGAGATCAAATCTTTTTATTCTGAAGATGACCCTGCTAAAAGGAACCTACCATCTGTCCAAGGATATCCAAGGCCAAACAATATTGAAGAGTATTTGAAGATAAAGGCTCAACAGGCTGAGGATATTTCTAAAAGAGACACACAAGGTAAATCTGACAAGGAAATTCAAAGACATTATCAATTCCTGCTTTCTCAAGTCAGTGCCTTGGAAAGGTTTGCAAAGAATCTCTGTCAACAGTTGTCAGAAAGAGATGATGAAACCTTGAAGAAACATTATATTGAGAACATTATGGCCTTCAAAAGGTACAAAGGTGACAAAGCTCAATATAAAGAATGGACAGTGGGTGAACTTAAAGAGGAGTTAGAAAGGATTGAAAAGATGAATAAAGACAAAGTCAAACACACTCCTCCTGTTTGGTCAAAGTATTTGAAGAATGTACCACACAAGGTACTAGAGCTGAAAAGAATGAAAGAGGAACTCATTACTGCTGATTTTGGGTCAAGAAATCAGGTAACAAGGTGGAAGGAAGATAAGGTCAGGGCAAGTTACCAAAGGCTGGAAGAACTTAGGAAGAAAAATCCTGATATTCCACAAAAGCCTGATTACCCTGAAACAGTGGTTTCAATTGTGCCACAAAAGCAACAGTTCAAAAGATCCACTGCTCCACCTACTGCTATCCTTTACCAAAGAAGGAAACAAAAGCAGATGGATCAACTAACAGCGGATGATAAAGAATCAGAGGATTATCTTGTGAAAGAAGGAGTTAAAAGAATGATCATTGAAAGACTTGAATCTGCTCAAACTCCAACTACTGCTGAACCAGTTATCACCAGGCCACCATCTCCAAACTCTTCTGCAATAAAACCTCTCCCAAGAAACCCACTGGATTCAAAAATACTAAAGTGGAAAACTGAAAAACAGTCCCACGTATTGACTCTGATCAAATCCTATGGTGAAGTGAAGAAAATATCAAGGGAACAAGCATTGGGCCTGGTTGTTGAAGATCTGCAAGATCTCCTTGATCTTCCACTGTGCAAGGATGAGGATGATACAGATGCCCTAGACTTTGAGTTACAACTTAAAGGTCAGATAAGGGAACTGCTGATGAGATAATAAAGATCTACAATAATGAAGGGTTTTGGCATCATCTGTTCCAGGGGGAGATTGTTGGGATTGAACCCTATCAGAGGAACAGTTGATTAAAGCCAAAACCGGATCAGGGTAGTGGATCCAAAATAAGCAGATGTTATGTTTACATTCTCTCCCCTTGAAAGTGGTTCTAACATCTGATGACCTCCATCCACTGATCCTTTACAACAACTGATGTCTTACAACTGTTAATCAAGTCTAAAGACTGATAAAGACTAAAGCCCTGTTGATCAATTTACTGCTATGGGTCAAGCCTGCTGAAGAAATCAAGTACCGGTGGAGTCACAAAAGTGGAAGGATAAAAGCAGTAGTTTAGTCTTTCTCTTGTAATGTATTGTAATTAGTAGTTAGCATAGCAGTATTTGTATTAGATCAGTAGTTAGAGTTTGTTAGGAGGTTAGATGTCACATTCATGGTGACGTCAGCCAAGATGCTTCAGTGATTTGCTCGTGCCTATAAATAGAACAGTACCCTGTATTGTTCTATTAGCTCTTTCACCACTTGTCTCATGTACGAGCAAATACTATGAGCTCAGGCTGAGGGGAGTTTGTTACATGCATGCAAATTGTACTCGGTGATTAGAATAAATTCAAGCATTCGGTTCAATGTTAAACTTGTGTGTTAAAAGCATTTCTCCTGTTTGATTGTGTGAAAAGTTTATTTCCATTTTAATTCCGCTACATTACTTATTCATCTTCATCATTTCTTAAACAAAAACACAATAAAAAAGAAACTCATATCCGAACAATTAAGAATATCAGGTGATAAACTATGTAACGTCCTGGCTAGATCAGCCATTGGATCACCCTCACCCATATGAATATAACTACAACCTACACCTCTACGGTATGAAATTGAAGGACCTTTTGGAGGTCGTACCATCAAATACGGCCATCTAGTCCACTAGTAGGTTTCTCAACAATTGCCTTTCCATTCGGATGTTTTGGATCTGACTTTTGGTATCTTTGTCTCCCAGAAGCAGCATCACCATCACCTCTACTAAGATCAGGCTCCCAAATAACAATGCCACAATCAATGCTTTTCCTTGCAACTTGCTTTGTCTTTCCTCCATGCAGACCACTACCACCACCATGACCACCACCACGACCACCACCACTACTTGTATTATCTTTACCAACTTTCATATTGTATATCCCCTGCATTTAATAGAACAAATTTGGTTAGATAATATATATAAGATTAACAAACCCTATGATAGGAAAAAAATATACAATGTACATACCATATGATAAATCTCAAAATAATAATAACTATATAACAGCAAACAATTTATGTTCCTAACTATCATGTTCGTCTTCATCTGAAGAGTGGTCAGAATAAACGTTTGCATCATAATCATCACAACCGCCATCATTATCATCATCATGAAATGTAACCCGGTCTAAGGGATCACTCCTAGTTACCGCATTCGGTAACTCGAACCGTTCATCAATAATAAAGTGCACAAAATGTTTCCGGAGATGGATGATTCTAATCAAGTAGCAGTTAGATTATCATCAATAATAACATATACATATAGCAAAAATATAGTCCTTTGTGTGTTTCGCAATTCATAACAACAACAAAATCAACAAAAATAAAGATGGATGTCACACTGAAATTAAGCCAATATAATCCTCAAAGGGGAATGACATTTGATTTAATAAGATGGGTTTCGATCCGTACCTGTTGTAAAGGAGCGCCGCCAAAAACCACCAACTCAGAGCCTAACGATGGCCGAAAACCACTAGTAGCAGTCGCACAGTCCTCAGCGCTAGCTAGTGAATTCGAATCTTAGAGAGGATTGATTAAAGTATGGGGATTTATATCTTGGCGAAGGGAATAAACGACAACTTACCGGTTTGTATCAAACTTTTAATTGTTGCTCCAAATCGCCGCTCTGAAACAAAGAGGAAAACCGCCTAAAACCACCACTCCGTCCACCAGTATAGAAGCAGCGAAAGAGATGGGGAGGGCATAGCGCCAAAATACAATTAGCGGGAAAAAATATTTAGGGCTTTATATAATTTTGGGCTTTTTAATTTCCATTCATAAACATAACACTATATTTATATATCAATATTTATTATTATATCATAATAATACATGTACCATATGTTATATAAAATGAGTTATTGTAACATTTTAGTAGCTATGATAATTTATGTATAATAAACAAATTAATTATAGTTTCATAATCACGTTTGTAGCATATTAGATAAACTTCAAATTTAAGTAGCATATTAGATAAACTTCAAATTTAAAAGTGATGATTATTTCAAATTCTGATAAGTATATGAAGTAGTTATTGTGTTACCTAAAATTAAACTTTCAAATTCTATATGTGATAACCGAAAAGTAGCTCTTAGTTTTGAATAAATTGATTTTAGATTAAGTGTAATTATCCGTTTCTTGCAAAATATACTATAAATGGTTTGTAAACTAATAAAAACAAAGGGAGTGGGGTCTAGCTTTACTTTTTAAGGTTATGGGGTAAGGATTTATAGTAAGTGTTCGACAATCTGGTACCAACGTCGTTGGTTAAGAACGTTTTGTACCAGAACCTTACCCTACATACACACACACGCGCGCACACACACACACACACACATATATATATATATATGGACAGATACAAAAACACACACACATGTATATACATATACATAACCACATATACATGCATACATACATATATATTGTCACACCCCAACCGATGGCGGAAACATCAGAGTGAGACGAAAACATGATTGTTCAAAGCATCATAACACTAAGTTGTGACAATAATTAATTAATCAAAATTTCATAAAATACTAAATTGAATACATTGTTCAAATAAAATAAATACGTTTAAATTGTAGCAACAAAATATATGAAACATAAATAATTGTTTATCATTAGGCGTGTATCTAAGTCCACCCTAATTGTGTTTCTTCATCTCATCGT
Organism: Helianthus annuus; assembly: GCF_002127325.2. Lineage (NCBI taxonomy): Eukaryota > Viridiplantae > Streptophyta > Magnoliopsida > Asterales > Asteraceae > Helianthus > Helianthus annuus. Next base: position 141,450,025 of record NC_035449.2, read on the forward strand.
CTATCAACCTTCAACATGTATCAAAATATGATCAACAAATATGTTGGCGAGTATACAAGTTTGAATACATAGCATAATATGAAAATGTTTTAATGGTGCTCATATCCAACATGATAAAATGTATACAAGTTACTAAGATATTGTCCTAGTGTCAACTATATGTCAAACCAGAGTTTAACGCAATGGTGATTACCCAACATTGTCGAAAGGAAGAGGGTGTAATGGTGTTTACTTAACAATATCACAAGAATACGGGTGGGGCATTAATCCTACAGCGCTATAATTGTTAAGGTAGGCTTGCAAAGTTAGTGAGCATATAGACGCATGTAAACATAGTATATGAGATCAACAAGTATAACAAGTTTCATGTTTGATAGTGGATAGAATTTGATTTGATAAACATGTTCAATATTGTTGCGTGTTTTTGGTATAAAAGTACATGTTGCACCCAAAGTGTATAAAATGAAAAAGGGATCAAGTATACTCACTGTGAGTTCAGGATCGGATCGATAACGATCAAAAGCTCTGCGGTTAAACGATTTACCGTGCAGAATCCGATAAATTGAGTGGTAATTGAACACGAAATTGTAAATAAATGTCGTTTTATTATATCACAAACGACAACCGGACAGTGCTTCGACTCGATCTAACACAAGACACTCGTAATCTAAAGGACGTGATGTCACACCCCGGCCGTGGTAAAACAACGAAAGCCGCGGCGGAAACGCCGGGGAGGTGAGTCGCGACACAATTATTGTTTCAACAACCATGGCAAATAAAGTTTTGTATTATTAAAATTAAAGTTACATTTTCTTTGAGTTCAAACTAAACTATCATAATAAATGTCTTTTAAGTCACTAAGGCCCGAGTCCGCCTAAGTGAAGCACAAGCATCATCATGCATTAGCACCTGAAACACATGTAAAAATAGGTACGTCAGCATAAAAATGCCTGTGAGATACATAGGTTTTATTTATGCAGATTCATGACTTGTATTTGAAAGAAGTGTTTGATAAAATGTAGTCATGAACCTTGTAAAATATTTACCTTTGTAAAACCATGTGAGAAATCAATGAAAATCAAATGATGATGAAATGATAATGCATGGTTAAATGAATAACCAAGTGAAAATGAATTTGGATAAAATGTGTGCTTTGTAAAACAGTGTCTTGTTCTTGTATAAAAATGTTTCATGTCTTGCCCAAGTGATTTATATAACGCAACAATGTATAATACAATAAAAGCACTTATATATAGGAAGTACCAGCGGCGTATCCACCATGCTTTTATCATATAACTCATAGCCCCGTTATATAAGTCACTTATCAATAACTAACCGAAATGTCATGTTCAAAGTCAAAATGTTCATGTATAAACCATGTATAATGTCATGTGTAATATGTATCATGTATAACCAATGAAATGCATAGCAAGTAGGAAATCATCTACTTAACTATGTAATGATGTCAAATGTGAAAACAAATGTCATGTATGGTGAATAACTAGAAGTTACTCAACCCCATAGAAAATGTACAAAACAATGTTTTTGAATAAACCTAAGTTTAAATCAAATGTTATGTTTTGCAGAAAAAACAATGCTTTATGATTATAAACATTTATGCAGTAATGTTAATCGCATGCATTCAAGCCTTGCGACTGTGGCGACAAACCTTTAAACAAATTAAAGGTTCATCTAAAGTTATGTAGTCGGATTCTGTCATCCCCAACTTCCAAACAAACCTAGGAAGTCGGAAACGGGAGTTGTCAATTCCTATGGTACCATTACATAAGTCCGAGCGGCGTGATCAATGTTAATGAATGTATTATTGTCCCGATTAAACACACCAAATGTCATAACCAATTTAGCATGTGAAAACCATGTACTAGGAATGCTAAGTAAACATGCCTAGTAGAAATGTCCATGTAAAACAATGTGCTAGCATGCTGAGTAAACATACATAGCAGAAATGTCATGTAAAACAATGTGTTCCATATGCTAAGTAAACATATGCAACAAATGTGTAACAAATCAATGTGCTAGCATGCTTGACATACATAGCAAAACACGTATGTACATGTGTATCACCCCAAAGTATTTGAAAACGGTAAAAGAGGGGAACTATGTACTCACTTGGGATTGCTAATTAGTCTTGAGAATAAGACCAACTTAAGCTCCAAGTATCATGGAATCAACCGGCACCTAGTATAGGTAATTATGTTAACAATCGGCTCCTAAAATCGGGAGATAGGATAGAATGAGGTTCTATAAATCAAATGAGTAATTGAACTCATATGGTATGATTTAATAGGTCCTACATTCTGATTGGAAAGTTTACCTAAGTGCTCTTGGCCCGTTTCGACACATTATGGTGACATAAGCTACTATAAGGCGTCGTTAGCGTAAAACTATGCTCGGATGGTAATCTATGTGCTATGCCAAGTCTTACATGCCCAATTATCCCTAAACATGTTACTAAATCAGATTACTTGTCAAAAATATGTTCTCATAGGCAAAATACGGATTTTAGCTTCAAAAGGGCATTTTGGTCATTTCCTATGGGCATACAAGCTAACAAGCATATGACTAACCAATCCTAGGTAATCATAAGGTATAACCTCTGAGGTTATTCCCTATGTAACTATGATCACTAACTAAGCTTGGTTGGATCCCAAAGATCGACCAAATGGGTCGGGTTCGGAAGTATAAGCGGTTGTTTAGACCGCTTAACTTACGACCCTAAACAAGCACAAACTAATAGTGTCGAGTTAGACATGTCAAAACATGTCTAACCTGCTGATTTGGTATCAAAACAAAGTGTTTTGATACCCTAAAGTAGTTCCGAGGCAAAATGCGTTATAAAACGCATTTTGACCGAAACTTTGACTCAACACTACAACTAGCTAACGTGGTAATCATCGGCTATAATCACGAAGTATTATAACTATCGTGATTACAATCACGTTTCAAAGTTCAATTGAACTTTGACTTGACCAATTAATGGTCAAAACCGAAAGTCAAACTGTTGGCCAAACGTTTGACTTTCTGCACTACATAAGGAAAAAGCAAATAAAAGAATGAAAGAAACTCACTTAGGGTCCTTGCTATCTTTTCTACAAAGAAGACAAAGTCCCAATTCAGCTTAGAGAGCTTCCAAGCAGATGTAGATGAGAAGAAATGAGAATGAGCAAAGAATGAAGTGAATTGGATGGCTATTTATACTTGTGGTGAGTTAATAGGATCATCACAAGTGTTTTGTTTAGCCATTAAGCAATGAAATCTGGCCATACAAGTGTTACAAGCTGATTAGAAGCCTTGGTGAACACTTAAACTTGCTCAACATTCCAAGAAATTGCACAATCAGCCCCTGAAGTTGCAACAGAATGCTAAAATTGAGTTTCTGGAACTGGGCATGCTGACGCGGCCCGCGTAAGATAAGGGAGAGGGCTTACGCGGCCCGCCTGGGCTCCCCAGATCAGCAACAGTTTGAAATTTGGCAGCTTTGGTCCCTGCATGCATTCGAGTCCATTTCAGGCCTTTTTGACCCCCGTTAAGCCATTTTCAAGGCTCTACAAGGTCAATAAAGTTTAGAGGACTCAAAATATGCTTGGAACATTCTCGGATGTCGGTTCGTTTGGGCGTACAGTCGCGTTATTCGTTGAATTACGACGAAACTCAAACGGACGTGAAAACGAACCAAATTAAGCGACGAATGGAATTTTTGCATGTCGATCACTAAAATAAATATATTTTAGTGTGTACAAAAATTTTGGATGTCCAGATGTGTCCAGAACGTAAGATATGCGCGAAAATGCAAACTTACGCCGTTTTTGACACTTTTAGTCCCTGTAAGATCATGTAAGCTTGTTTTCGCACACCGAACCTATCAAAGCTTATTTCTAAGCCATGTTTAGGTTATATATGGTATGTTTAACTTATGATCAAGTTCCGGACTATATGTTGCCTTACGAAACGGCAGACTTTTGCAAGTTGACGCAATTAGTCCCTGAGAGCGAATAAACTTGTTTTTGCCATACCAAAGCCTTTAAAACTTATTTCTAAGTTATGTAAAGGTTATTTAAGGTATGTTAAGTGTATGATGATGTTCCGGAGTGTTTGTCGCATTAAACTGATCGTGTTTACGCACCAGTTTGCGTATAACTCTCCAGAAAGCGATATAGAGTTCAAAATCGATCAAAAATCAACATGGGCACAAAACCAAACATAAATGACAAACATTGGGATCAAAACACACTGTTTTATTAATATTGTATTGTTCAGAGTTTGTAAAATGATATCACAAGCACAGATGTCACAGTCTCCCCTACTTCAGGAAATTTCGTCCCGAAATTTATTTAGAGGAAACTTGTGAGAATAGATGCGGATATTTCGCTTTCATCTGATCTTCACGTTCCCAAGTAAACTCTGGGCCACGTTTAGATTCCCAGCGAACTTTGACCAATTTAATCCGCTTGCCCTTCAACTGCTTAAATGAACGGTCCACTATCTCCACAGGTTTCTCAACAAAGTGCATTGTGTTATCAACACGAATTTCATCAAGTGGTATATGGAGGTTCTCATCAGCTAAACACTTTTTGAGATTGGACACGTGGAATGTTGGATGAACATTTCCAAGTTCAGGAGGTAGCTCAAGTTTGTAGGCTACCTTTCCGACTCTTTCAACGATCTTAAATGGTCCAACATAGCGAGGTGCAAGTTTTCCTTTCTTCCCAAATCTAATCACACCTTTCCAAGGGGATACCTTGAGTAGGACGTGATCGCCAACTTGGAATTCTAAGGGCTTGCGTCGTCGATCAGCGTAACACTTCTGACGGCTTCTAGCTGTCTGAAGGTTTTCACGAATCTTCTTGACCTTATCTGTAGTCTCTAGAATGAGTTCAGGTCCTGTAAGCTGAGCTTCACCTATCTCATTCCAGCAGACCGGTGAACGACATTTTCGACCGTATAAAGCTAGAGTGATAACTGTTGTTGTAGGAGAATTCGATCAATGGAAGATGCGAATCCCAACTACCACCAAAATCAATCACACAAGCTCTAGGCATATCCTCCAGTGTCTGGATTGTTCTCTCAGATTGACCATCTGTCTGCGGATAGTACGCTGAGCTCAAATGAAGTTGAGTACCCATGGCAGATTGCATGGTTCTCCAAAAGCGAGACAAGAAACGAGCATCTCTGTCAGATATAATGTTCAAAGGAACACCATGTCGAGATACAATCTCATCAACATAGATCTTGCCAAGCTTGTCAGCAGATAGATCCTCACGGATCGGCAAGAAATGTGCTAACTTTGTAAGACGATCAACAACAACCCAAATGGCGTCATGACCTTTCTTAGTGCGCGGTAACTTGGTAATGAGATCCATAGAAATGTTTTCCCATTTCCAAACCGGAATCTCTGGTTGCTCCAATATCCAGAGGGATGTTGGTGTTCTGCCTTAACCTTAAGACAAGTAAGGCATTTGGAAACATATAAGGCAATGTCTTTCTTCATACCCGGCCACCAATACTGGGTTCGAAGATCCTTATACATTTTGTCTGCACCAGGATGAATTGAATAACGAGACTTGTGAGCTTCATCCATAAGCAAGGTGCGAAGATTGTCTATACTTGGGACCCACAAACGGCCCATGTAATAGAAAATCCCAAAATCTCTCAGTTCAAGCTCAGGATTAGTATGACACGGTAACTCTTTACCCATCAAGTCTTGTATAACACAAGTATGTTGAGCCTGAATAATGCGAGTTTGAAGGTCAGATCGAACCTGAACACAATGAAGCTTGACATGTTCCTTACGACTTAATGCATCAGCCACGACATTCGCCTTACCAGGATGGTAGCGAATTTCGCAATCGTAGTCATTTAGGAGTTCAACCCAACGTCGTTGCCTCATGTTTAGTTCTTTCTGATTAAAGATATGCTGGAGACTTTTGTGGTCAGTGAAAACTACACACTTTGTACCGTAAAGGTAGTGTCTCCAGATTTTGAGAGCAAAGACTACTGCACCTAACTCAAGATCATGAGTGGTGTAGTTCTTCTCGTGTACCTTCAGCTGTCTTGATGCATAGGCTATAACTTTGTTTCTTTGCATAAGAACACAGCCAAGACCTAAATTGGATGCATCACAGTACACAACAAAATCGTCATTACCCTCGGGCAAAGATAGAATAGGTGCATCGCAGAGTTTCTGTTTCAAGGTCTGGAAAGCGTCTTCCTGTTTAGGTCCCCACTCAAAAGGTTTACCTTTCTGAGTTAAAGCAGTGAGAGGAACCGCAATCTTGGAGAAGTTTTCAATGAAGCGGCGGTAATAACCCGCTAGACCAAGAAATGAACGAACTTCGGTAGGAGTAGTAGGAGTATCCCAATCCTTAATCGCACTGATTTTGGCGAGATCTACATGTATACCTTGTTCGTTGACGATGTGCCCCAAAAATTGAACTTCCTTAAGCCAGAATTCGCACTTGGAGAATTTGGCGAAAAGCTGTTCTTTCTTTAGGAGCTCCATTGTAAGACGAAGATGCTGTTCATGATCAGCTCGAGTCTTAGAATAGATCAAAATATCATCAATGAAGACGATGATGAACTTGTCCAAGTAAGGCTTGCAAACCCTATTCATCAAGTCCATGAAAACAGCAGGAGCATTTGTTAAACCGAAAGGCATAACAGTGAACTCATAATGACCATAACGCGTATGAAAAGCTGTCTTGGGAATATCTTCTTCGAGAACTCGAAGTTGATGATACCCAGAACGTAGATCAATCTTTGAAAAACAAGTAGCACCCTGAAGCTGATCAAAGAGATCGTCAATGCGAGGTAGGGGATATCGATTCTTGATGGTAAGCTTATTAAGCTCACGGTAATCGATACACATCCTGAATGATCCATCTTTCTTTTTCACAAATAGGACAGGAGCGCCCCAAGGGGAAAAGCTTGGACGGATGAATCCTTTGTCAGATAGCTCCTGAAGCTGCTTAGATAACTCTTGCATCTCAGACGGTGCAAGACGATAAGGTGATTTAGCAATGGGATTAGCGCCAGGCACAAGATCAATGCGGAACTCAACTTGGCGCACAGGGGGTAAACCAGGTAATTCTTCAGGAAATACCTCTGGATAATCCCGAACAACAGGGATATCTTGGATTGTCTTACCCTTGCCTTTATCCTCTACGACATGTGCTAAGAAAGCAACATACTTCTTGCGTAGATATTTGCGGGCTTGGGTACAGGACATAAGCTTAAGACCACCGACGGGTTTCTCCCCATGAATCTCTAAGATCTCACCAGTCGATAGCGGTATACGGACCAACTTCTCAAAACATACCACCTCAGCATGGTACTTTGATAACTAATCCATTCCTACTATAACATCGAAGCTCCCGAGTTGCATCGGTGTGAGATCGATAGGGAAAAGATGGTTATTGAGATTCAACTGGCAATTTCGAAGAACCGAGTCGAGTACAACAGGTTCACCACTAGCTACTTCTACTGTCAAGGGCTTTCCTAGTTTTGTTCTAGTCATCGCAAGCAAAGGCTCAAATGCTAAAGACACAAAACTCTTATCGGCACCCGAATCAAATAGAACAGAAGCAGGATGGTTGTTAACAAGGAACGTACCGTTCACCACTTCGTTGTCCGCACGCGCCTCATTGGCATTCAAGTTAAAGGCTCTACCACGAGCCGGTGCCTGATTTGCATTTGCCAACCTCGGGCAATTGTTCCTGTAGTGGGTCAGATCCCCAAAGTTGAAACATGAACCAGGCGTAAAGTGAGGTCGTGCTGGATTCTGGGCAGGGTTTTGTGCATGGTTTTGAGCAGGCTGATTTTGATTAGGAGCAAAATGGCAGGTGTTGGCAAGATGACCAGACTTGCCACAATTCGTGCAGATACGGCATTGCATATGTGGCTGGTGGTGGCTGTTACATCTATTGCACAGAGGTGCATTTCCCGCATACTGCCTCTTGGCAGCAGGTTGTGCAGCCTGATTCTGCGCTGCCTGATTAGGAGCAGCCTGGTTAGTCTGAGCGGTAACAGCAAAATTCTTGGAAGCCTTACGCTTCCTCGACTTCTTCGAAGACTCAGCAGCCTTCTTGCCCTTGCTCTCCTTGGTGCTATCAAACTGTTTCTGCTTCTTGTCACCCTTCCTGTGGAGTTTACCCTTCTTGATTTGGGATTCAGTAAGGGTAGCAGCTAGCTCGATGGCCTGTCGGACGGTAGTAGGGTGACTGCCAGTGACAATGTCCTGAACAGGATCTGGCAGACCGTCTATGTACCTCTCAATTGCCTTATCCAAAGGCGTGACCATAGTAGGACAGAGCAAGCTTAACTCCTCGTATCTGTCTGTGTAAGCCCGGTGTTCACCACTGACTTGCTTCAAATCATTGAACTCAACTTCTAGTGCCATCTGCTCATGTCGAGGACAGAATTCTCTCATCATGAGAGCCCTGAGTTCCTCCCAAGTTTGACCCAAAGCAACATCTGCACCTCTATCTCTCATTACCCCATTCCACCAGGTAAGAGCCCTCTTCTGGAATACACTCGAAGCAAACTCGACCTTACGGTTGTTCGGACACTGAACATAGCGGAATGTGCTCTCAAGACTCTCAAACCACTGGAGAAGCCCAGTTGCTCCTTCAGTACCACTAAACTTGAGCGGTTTAGCCGAGTTAAACTGTTTAAAGTTGCACGGAGCAGGTGCATTAACATTGTTATTGGTGGCTTGGTTTATTTGAGTTATGAGACCAGGTAGCATAGCAGCCATCTGTTGTGCTATAATAGCTGCCAGTTCGGCATCAGGTTGAGGAACGTTACGTCGAGGAGGCATTCTAAAAGAGGAAACATGAGAGAAAACGAGTGAGATGATGTGATGAAAATGAGATAACAATAAAATCAACAAAAAGCAAGGAAGGTGGTCATTTGTTTGTTACCACAAAGCAAACAAACAACACACAGTGACAAATCAAAGTAAATGAGTCATAATAATGTATTACCGAAGACATGCTCGCCTATAAGTGAACACTCACCCCAAGAGTTCCCAGGTAAGAGTGACTGGTTTGATACTGCGGATTTGTACGAACACTCTAGCCTTAGACAGAAAACTCAGGGTACAGGCATTCACTCTTCCAGTTTGCACGTGTTCACATTATTTAGACCCAAAACTTTGACGAGATTTTGAAAAATTGGAAGGCACAAGGCCGAAAAACGAATCAAATTGGAAGGGTTCAAAACCATATAATCAATCATCCAAGGATAGATGATTAATTTTCAAAGTGGTTTTGTTATTGTGTTCTCGTTGTGGTTATCACCTAAGGATAGGTGACGGGTATTGTTTTAAGATCTAAACACAAGTAAACTTGTGTTAGGGTCCTAGAAAGTTATAGTCTAGGTCAAAGCATTGCTAATAACCTAATTCCCTATAACCATTGGCTCTGATACCAACTCTTCTGTCACACCCCGGCCGCGGTAAAACAACGAAAGCCGCGGCGGAAACGCCGGGGAGGTGAGTCGCGACAGAATTATTGTTTCAACAACCATGGCAAATAAAGTTTTGTATTATTAAAATTAAAGTTACATTGTCTTTGAGTTCAAACTAAACTATCATAATAAATGTCTTTTAAGTCACTAAGGCCCGAGTCCGCCTAAGTGAAGCACAAGCATCATCATGCATTAGCACCTGAAACACATGTAAAAATAGGTACGTCAGCATAAAAATGCCTGTGAGATACATAGGTTTTATTTATGCAGATTCATGACTTGTATTTGAAAGAAGTATTTGATAAAATGTAGTCATGAACCTTGTAAAATGTTTACCTTTGTAAAACCATGTGAGAAATCAATGAAAATCAAATGATGATGAAATGATAATGCATGGTTAAATGAATAACCAAGTGAAAATGAATTTGGATAAAATGTGTGCTTTGTAAAACAGTGTCTTGTTCTTGTATAAAAATGTTTCATGTCTTGCCCAAGTGATTTATATAATGCAACAATGTATAATACAATAAAAGCACTTATATATAGGAAGTACCAGCGGCGTATCCACCATGCTTTTATCATATAACACATAGCCCCGTTATATAAGTCACTTATCAATAACTAACCGAAATGTCATGTTCAAAGTCAAAATGTTCATGTATAAACCATGTATAATGTCATGTGTAATATGTATCATGTATAACCAATGAAATGCATAGCAAGTAGGAAATCATCTACTTAACTATGTAATGATGTCAAATGTGAAAACAAATGTCATGTATGGTGAATAACTAGAAGTTACTCAACCCCATAGAAAATGTACAAAACAATGTTTTTGAATAAACCTAAGTTTAAATCAAATGTTATGTTTTGCAGAAAAAACAATGCTTTATGATTACAAACATTTATGCAGTAATGTTAATCACATACATTCAAGCCTTGCGACTGTGGCGACAAACCTTTAAACAAATTAAAGGTTCATCTAAAGTTATGTAGTCGGATTCTGTCATCCCCAACTTCCAAACAAACCTAGGAAGTCGGAAACGGGAGTTGTCAATTCCTATGGTACCATTACATAAGTCCGAGCGGCGTGATCAATGTTAATGAATGTATTATTGTCCCGATTAAACACACCAAATGTCATAACCAATGTAGCATGTGAAAACCATGTACTAGGAATGCTAAGTAAACATGCCTAGTAGAAATGTCCATGTAAAACAATGTGCTAGCATGCTGAGTAAACATACATAGCAGAAATGTCATGTAAAACAATGTGTTCCATATGCTAAGTAAACATATGCAACAAATGTGTAACAAATCAATGTGCTAGCATGCTTGACATACATAGCAAAACACAATTGAAAGCATGTACTATAAGTGTACTAGGTGAAACTAGCATGTTTATGTCATAAAAGCATGAAATGCACAAAAGTAACACGTATGTACATGTGTATCACCCCAAAGTATTTGAAAACGGTAAAAGAGGGGAACTATGTACTCACTTGGGATTGCTAATTAGTCTTGAGAATAAGACCAACTTAAGCTCCAAGTATCACGGAATCAACCGGCACCTAGTATAGGTAATTATGTTAATAATCGGCTCCTAAAATCGGGAGATAGGATAGAATGAGGTTCTATAAATCAAATGAGTAATTGAACTCATATGGTTTACCTAAGTGCTCTTGACCCGTTTCGACACATTATGGTAACATAAGCTACTATAAGGCGTCGTTAGCGTAAAACTATGCTCGGATGGTAATCTATGTGCTATGCCAAGTCTTACATGCCCAATTATCCCTAAACATGTAACTAAATCAGATTACTTGTCAAAAATATGTTCTCATAGGCAAACTACGGATATAAGCTTCAAAAGGGCATTTTGGTCATTTCCAATGGGCATACAAGCTAACAAGCACATGACTAACCAATCCTAGGTGATCATAAGGTATAACCTCTGAGGTTATTCCCTATGTAACTATGATCACTAACTAAGCTTGGTTGGATCCCAAAGATCGACCAAATGGGTCGGGTTCGGAAGTATAAGCGGTTGTTTAGACCGCTTAACTTACGACCCTAAACAAGCACAAACTAATAGTGTCGAGTTAGACATGTCAAAACATGTCTAACCTACTGATTTGATATCAAAACAAAGTGTTTTGATACCCTAAAGTAGTTCCGAGGCAAAATGCGTTATAAAACGCATTTTGACCGAAACTTTGACTCGACACTACAACTAGCTAACGTGGTAATCATCGGCTATAATCACGAAGGATTATAACTATCTTGATTACAATCACGTTTCAAAGTTCAATTGAACTTTGACTTGAACAATTGATGGTCAAAACCGAAAGTCAAACTGTTGGCCAAACGTTTGACTTTCTGCACTACATAAGGAAAAAGCAAATAAAAGAATGAAAGAAACTCACTTAGGGTCCTTGCTATCTTTTCTACAAAGAAGACAAAGTCCCAATTCAGCTTAGAGAGCTTCCAAGCAGATGTAGATGAGAAGAAATGAGAATGAGCAAAGAATGAAGTGAATTGGATGGCTATTTATACTTGTGGTGAGTTAATAGGATCATCACAAGTGTTTTGTTTAGCCATTAAGCAATGAAATCTGGCCATACAAGTGTTACAAGCTGATTAGAAGCCTTGGTGAACACTTAAACTTGCTCAACATTCCAAGAAATTGCACAATCAGCCCCTGAAGTTGCAACAGAATGCTAAAATTGAGTTTCTGGAACTGGGCATGCTGACGCGGCCTGCGTAAGATAAGGGAGAGGGCTTACGCGGCCCGCCTGGGCTCCCCAGATCAGCAACAGTTTGAAATTTGGCAGCTTTGGTCCCTGCATGCATTCGAGTCCATTTCAGGCCTTTTTGACCCCCGTTAAGCCATTTTCAAGGCTCTACAAGGTCAATAAAGTTTAGAGGACTCAAAATATGCTTGGAACATTCTCGGATGTCGGTTCGTTTGGGCGTACAGTCGCGTTATTCCTTAAATTACGACGAAACTCAAACGGACGTGAAAACGAACCAAATTAAGCGACGAATGGAATTTTTGCATGCTGATCACTAAAATAAAAATATTTTAGTGTGTACAAAAATTTTGGATGTCCAGATTTGTCCAGAACGTAAGATATGCGCGAAAATGCAAACTTACGCCGTTTTTGACACTTTTAGTCCCTGTCGCACACCGAACCTATCAAAGCTTATTTCTAAGCCATGTTTAGGTTATATATGGTATGTTTAACTTATGATCAAGTTCCGGACTATACGTTGCCTTACGAAACGGCAGACTTTTGCAAGTTGACGCAATTAGTCCCTGAGAGCGAATAAACTTGTTTTTGCCATACCAAAGCCTTTAAAACTTATTTCTAAGTTATGTAAAGGTTATTTAAGGTATGTTAAGTTTATGATGATGTTTTGGTGTGTTTGTCGCATTAAACTGATCGTGTTTACGCACCAGTTTGCGTATAACTCTCCAGAAAGCGATATAGAGTTCAAAATCGATCAAAAATCAACATGGGCACAAAACCAAACATAAATGACAAACATTGGGATCAAAACACACTATTTTATTAATATTGTATTGTTCAGAGTTTGTAAAATGATATCACAAGCACAGATGTCACACGTGATGTAATCAGAATGCTTGAAATGTTGTTAGACTCGAAGAACCAATGTGATGAACTTGCAGGTTTTGTGCAGATGTATCTTCTGAGATGTGCTTTTTGAACGGATGAAGATGTCTTCTATTTATAGTTGATGTCGATCCATACCAACATGTAATCCAGATTCGTTCTAACATGACATGTCCCTATCCGTGCGAATCAGTTGAATGAACCCAGTTCGTGCGAGTTGACTTTCCTCATCGTGCAAATGTGATATCATGTAAGCTTTATATTGTCTTTTGTCCTTATTTGAATTTGTCTTCGTCCAAGAATATCATGCAGACTTCTTGTTTTATAAACATTCCATGCATGCATTTGGTTGTGATGTCATCATTTAGTCAATGATGACAACATGTCTGGTCATATCTAATCTTGCATCGTGTCGTGTCGAATCCTAACCTGGTCTGATATATCCTAGTAACACCTAGTGAAACCTCTGTCTGGTATATTACAGACTCAAGACATTAAACATTACAAATACAGACATATTTCTAACTATGGACACAAATAGTGCACTCACAGACTCCCCCTTGGACATAGCTTAGAAATATGTGAAATTTCGTCTTGATCTGCCATGGAAAACATATTCAAGCAATCAAAGTAAAACTATAAGCTCCCCCTTGAATAATGCTCTGAATCTTTATAAATTTTATATTTGACAATTAATCTTGCTCCCCCTTTCTTTTAGCTTCCTGTTAAATCTTATCATTATTCAAATAAACATTTTAGATTCAACTGGTGAGAGCTTTCTAAACATATAAATGTATATTATCATATTTGACTTTTAAGCATGATCAAATTCAGTAACCCTCACAGATAATCAAGTTCAAATTAATGACCTTGACTATCCAGCTTATCGACCAAGTCCAAATTAATGACCTTGGTTGATGATTTCAAACAATTATGATTTTCAATCTTTCAGAATTCAAGTTTCAAATTAATGAACTTGTTATTTTATCAAGACATGTTTAGCTTATTCAGATTTTGAAATTCAGCTTTCCAACGTCGGTTATTGAAACAAAAAGCGAAATAAAATCTTTTAGATTTTACAAACTTTATGCTAAAAGACACCTAGAATCTTTTTGTAGTTATATCTGTAATGAAATGCAACAACAAAATATTTACAGACATATTTTTGTTGAGTTTGCGTTAGAGGATCATATCAGTTTATGAGACACATCACCAATATCGTTGATCTACCTAAACTTTAAGTTTTAAACAGTTCACTTAGATTGCCAGTATACTGATCCACTTAAATTCATACACAAAGTTCAATTTATTCAAGATACGAGATTAGTGTTTTAGGAACTAACTTAATCGCGTGTCCCACCTCAGAATATACTCCCATATCAAGATTCCCTGGATTCAGTCTTACAGGTGAATGTACCTAAATGATATCTGTCTCTGGGTTAGTACGAGACCTTGAGAGCTCAGGTTAGAACTTCCGTTCAGACACAGAGATGAAGGCTCGACTTAAGGTGTGTTCCGCTTAGGAATCTTCTTTACAACTACACTTGATATATATATCTTTCGATATTTTCTCAATTTTTATGCAGAGGGAAAGTTTTAAGCACAAAAGTATTATACGAGGTTTAGGCCATTGCTGACGCAAAATCAGAAGACCGAGTATAATACCCCAGATATCAATAAGTATAAAGACCTAATATCTCAGAATCAGGCAATCTCTCAAACGAAATTTCGAAGGATTAAGTCCATATATCAGAGATATGTTCCCCACGAGTTAAGAAAGTTATTGATTTAGGTTTATATCTCGAAATCAATTTACTGAATGTGTAAAAACCTACTGGCATATCATCATTGAGATCGTTTATCACATTTTAACATTCCATTTCTTTAGCTTGCCGTGATTGTCTTACTAATGTACTATTATTTCCTCTTTTTACACAAAACTTCTTTTGAATTTTTCATGTTTTTGTTCTTTTCAAATTTTCAAATGTTTTTGTATTTTTAAAAATTTTTACTCCCCCTGAATCCAAAACATTTTTAAAAAAATTTGACAAACCGATGTAGATAGCTTCATCTCGCCATCCATTTTTCTGCTTCACATACTCTGTTTAACTCACAAACACCCCCATGATTACCAAAACATTGATATTTAAACATTTTGAAACCATTTTTTCAAGCTTGTTTTATCATGTTTTGTTTGTTCAGCTGTGAGGGTTTCGGCGTATTCCTTTAGCATTTTTCGAAATTTTCGATTTTAACAATTTAAAAACAAACATTTTTTATTTTTATATTTTTCTTTTTTTTATTTATTATTATTAACCAACACTTCCTGTTTTCAACCACATGAGTCCTCCTCTTATTCCAGGTTGCTCCATTCTCCATGTTCACCTTCGGTTTATTTTTGGAACACCTGCACATTCAATCAACTCAATTACTTGAATAATGCAACCCAGGCCTGTTTGACCATGGGTATTTTGACACAGTACAAATCATTCAGTTTCGAAAAATCTTGGTCGTTTTTCACAAACACTTTTTCATACTTGATGTCACCCTTTTTGGTTGAATCGATTTTCCTTTTGTCATCAACAGAAGTATTTATTTCTTCACCACCCAAATTTGTCCTTTTGAAACATTCTTTTCATAAATCTTCAATCATTTTGAATGTTTCTTTTTGACAAATCATTCTTTGGTTTCCATATTTGTTTTGATTTTGACATCTCAACCTTTTGTTTCCAAATCAGTTTTGGTTCAAATTTGGGTGACTTCTGTTTAACAACATCAGATTTCTTTTTATCTTTTTCAACATCAACAGGCTTCAGATTTGAACATTTGCGACCAATGTGTCCAACTTGTTGACATTTAAAACTTGTTTTCTTCGAAACATCTTTGGCCTGTTGTTGTTTCTTCCGAGCATAGAATTCTTCATTAGTCTGTTGACTAAATCGGAGTTCTTTCTCTTCTTCAGAACTTGTTCCGTGAACAAAATTCATCTTTTTCTGAAACTTTGTCTTTTCAAATCTTTTCTTTTGATTCTTTTTCCTTTTATAACTCAACCCAGCCTTTGTGTTTTTCCTTTTGTAACTTGGTTTGTTATAAAAAGCTTTCTTGCTCATTTTTCCAGCAAATTAGTCAATTTCAGATTTTTCGATTTTTGCCAATTTAAAAACTTTTCCAACCTTTTCCGCAATCACATTTTGAATCGGAAACTCAACATCTGAGAATAATTTGTTCGATCCAACCAAATAATATGCCAACCTTATTGAATCATCATTCGCATTTGTCTCAGATTTTGAATTTTTCAGATAATTTTTATGAAAACTTTCCTCATCTTCAACTTGTGATTCGGAATTATTATTTTTGATAGATCATTTTGATTTTCTTCTTTCAAAACGCTTTCAACAACCTTAATTACCACCTCTGAATCACCAACATCATCAGATTTGAAGTAAGTCACATCAATGTTTTCAAGCAATCGATCAACCATGTTTATTGCCTTAGCCACTTTTTCGTGCTCATAGAATGTATAGTTTTTCTCCAACGGTGGTGGAAACTGATGATATTCTGAACCAATTCCCTTTTTATTCTTTTCAGAATCATTATCATCTAGTTTGATGTTGAAAATGCGTTCGAGGATATATGAAGAAGCATGATAACTTTGAAGTTTATTTTTTTATTTTTCCTTTTCAGCCAACTCACGTTTTAACTCAGCAACTTCATCAATATACTGATTTAAAACTAATTGTTTTCCTTTATATCTGGCTTCAAGAAATTTTGTCGTTTTAGAATATTTTAAAACTTTTGCTTGAAGACGTTCAACTTGACTTTTCAAAGTTTCATACGCTTCTTTTACTCTATAATGTGAGTATTCATCCCATCATATTCTTTTTGCAACTCTCGAATGATATTATCTTTTTGAAAACATTCATTGCAATCTGCTGAACTTTTTTGCTTTAAAACTTCATTTTCTTTTTCAAGAACATTACATTTTTGTGTCAGCTCTTTTTCCTTTCGTTTCAAAATATTTTCATTTTCAAACATTTCTTTACATTTTTCTTTGAAAACCTTTTCAATTTTAGTAAATTCAACGTTTCTGGATCTTAAATTTCCATCCTTCTCAGTACAAGCACAGCACGTTTCCATGCATTTCCTGTACTACACTTCCTTTTTATTATCAGATGTGTCACCGGTTTCATCATTATTACCCATTGATTTAACCTTGTTTGACGACGCAGTAAATTCAGTTTGAGTTTTTACCTTTGTTTGAACTGCCATCATTGTTTTTTCGGTCACCTTCTTCAGATTTTCAACCATCTTCTCTAGGTTTTCATCAAGGTCTTCTTCCACATTCTTCTTCAGAGTCTCTGTCGACTTTTCTGGACTTGCATACATCACTTCTTTTATACGCTTCTCCATTTGTTCAACATAATTTTTATCTTCTTTTTTCTTTGAATAAATTTCTGCAGCTGTAGGAATAACAGCAAGCAGTGCGTCAAAATCTACACTCTTTGGATCCACGGCAGGATTTCCTTGAGGATCTATGTAACATTTCCTCTGCTCAACCCATCTCTTGGCTTATTTTGCCTCTTTGAAGATTACAGACATTTCATCCAATCTACTACACGCAATTCGATATTGTCGATTGTATTTTATCTCAGCAAAAAAGCACTACCCTCCTTTGGAATATATTTGTTCCAATTGAATCCTTCATCTTCTTGGGTCACCACCAAAGCTTGCTTTTTTTTCTTACGAAGGACCTTCATCGATTTGTGATCGATTAATCTTTGGCGATTGCTCTCTGTTGCGATGATAGATTGCTTTTCTATAGTAATCATCATGGAATGGACTCACACTATCATCAACATCCTGATTAGAGCATTCTCTTTTGAAGTGTTCTTTCTGTTTGCATTTGAAATAAGTAACCTTGGATTTGTCAAATACCAGTTTCGTTGTAGGACCTCCAAGACATTGCCTACCAGTAATCTCCATGAATCTCTAAGCCCTTCTGATGACACTAGCCATGCACCATCTGATGTCGATCAGCTCCATCTCTTCTGGATCTATTTGATCATAATCCTCTTTTGTTATGTTTGGATTTCCAATTTTACCTGCCACAAAATTTCATAGGATTCCGGAATTGATGCTAAAAAGATCATCTATTGTTTGGCGGAATCAGCATTTAGACTCTGAGAATTTTTCAGATCTATGGCAATGTTGCATTGTACCACATTTGATTTTGAAATGTTTAGTGCTGAATATGATTGATTCTTGACATTTGAACTTGAGAAACCAAAACCATTCTTTGAAGAACTGCCTTTTGGTGAATCATTTGAACTTTCAGCACTATAAGCAGTACCAATCTTTGACGATTGATTGTTCGATAACATGCTTCCTCGGTAATTCAAATTTACATTTTGCTGATAATTCGAACTGTTCATTTTATTTTGTTTTTGAAGTTCCAGCTCATGTCCTTCCAGCTTTTCAATCAGCATGTCTAAAGTTATCTCATCAAAATTTGTACCGTTTTTCAGAATCATGATATAAGTTTGCCAATCTCCTTCATGCGGAAATGCTTCAATGAGTTTATCAATGATTTCTTCATTGTCCTTTTTGATATTGTTCCTAGCTCAAGTTTCAAATGACAGAAACGTTCTATCATTTGTCGGACATTCTCATCCTTCAGACAACTAAACAAATCGAACTCTTTCTTAAGCAATGATTTTTTTTGTTCTTCATGATCTCTTTTCCACCTTCACCTTTATCTTTCATTGCCTCCCAAATTGATTTTGATGTTTTATTGTGTTGGAGTAATGAAAGAATATCATCCCTAACTGATTGTTGTAACAATGTAATCATCTTTTGTTCATTCGAGAATACCTTTTTATCGTCATCTTCATATTGTTCAAATGGAATTTCTTCTTGTTTATCATTTTTAGGTTTAGTATACCCGAATTTTAACAAACTCCAACTTTCAAAAGCATAAGCTTTCACCTAACTCTCAAATCTGTCTTTCCACCAGTAATAATCTTCTATATTCATTAGTTTAGGTGATCTTTGATGAGTTCCGTACACATTATCAAAGTTCAAACTTTTAGAAATAGCATTTGAGATGCTGTTTGGTGTGGATGTTGTAACGGATGTGAAAGCATCATAAAATTCATTGTAAGTCTCCTCTTCCATGATTTTGGGATACTTGAGAATCACCTGCAAACAATCAACAAACTGTCAAACCATTTTGAAAATCAAACAATATTGAAATCCTAGATCCGCGCGAATGGAGAAATTGTAGATCCGTGCGAACCCACTTAACCAGATCTGCAAATAACAACTAGATCCGTGTGAATGTGCAAGAATTATATTCGTGCGAACTAACTAGTGTAGATTCGCGCGAACACAGTCTGTGCATCTTTCAGCTTCGTTTTTCATGGTTTTTCATCAATTTTTCAAAGTATTATCTCGAATTTAGATCCGAAACTTTCAAGGATTGTTTAGAACATGATTTCGCACAACATGTTTGAAAATCAGTCAATTTTAACCGTAAATTTGACGTGAATTTGTGTTTTAAACTTGAAAAAGAAGTGTAGAAGAAGAATGAGTAGAAAATGATGAAATTCAGCTCTGATTTGGATCTGATTTGCTTGAATTCTTCTTGTATCTTTTATCTTCAGTCCTTGCAATCAATCACCCGCTCTGATACCACTTGTGAGTTCAGGATCAAATCGATAACGATCAAAAGCTCTGCGGCTAAACGATTTATCATGCCGAATCCGATAAATCGAGTGGTAGTCGAACACGAAATTGTAAATAAATGTCGTTTTATTATATCACAAATGACAACCAGACAGAGTTTCTACTCGATCTAACATAAGACACTCATAATCTAAAGGACGTAATGTAATCGGAGTGCTTGAAATGTTGTTAGACTTGAAGAACCAATGTGATGAACTTGCAGGTTTTGTGCAGATGTATCTTCTGAGATGTGTTTTTTGAACAGATGAAGATGTCTTCTATTTATAGTTGATGCCGATCCGTACCAACATGTAATCCAGATTTGTTCTAACATGACATTCCCTATCCGTGCGAATCAGTTGACTTCAGAACCGTACGAGTTGAATGAACCTGGTTCGTGTGAGTTGACTTTACTCATCCGTGCAAATATGATATTCATGCAAGCTTTATATTGTCTTTTGTCCTTATTCGAATTTGTCTTCATCCGAGAATATCAGGCAGACTTCTTGTTTTATAAACATTCCATGCATGCATTTGGTTGTGATGTCATCATTTAGTCAATGATGACATCATGTCTGGTCATATCTAATCTGGCATCGTGTCGTGTCTAATCCTGACCTGATGTGATATATCCTAGTAACACCAAGTGAAACCTCTGTCCGGTATATTACAGACTCAAGACATTAAACATTATAAATACAGAGAGATTTCTAACTAAAGACACAAATAGTGCACTCACTCTCACAGTTTTGCGTAGAGTTCCACAAAAACCAAGAGCGGATTGTTGAAGGTTGGGACACCGAAGTCACCCTGAAATGGGTAACAAGGGTGTGAGTATTCTGATGTGAAAAGTTTGGATCAGATCTTAAAATACGAGAAAAATACGTCGGAAAATAAGTAGCAGACCCTTTCGTGCGAAAGGCAGTAGCCTTTCGTGCGACAGAGGCCCATTTCGTGCGACTGGTCTGTCTTAAACGCGGATTTGTGCGTAAAATTTAATTGTACACTGATTTAAAATAACCAGTAACAGTAGTTGTTAACCAAATCGAAAACAAAAAAATAAAATAGACAAACAGTCAAATAAAGACAATCCAGGTGTGCCAACACAACATGGAAGGCGTGAGCCAAGTGTTGGAGGCTGGACGGGGTTAACTTACTTTGTGACTAGCAAACTGTTTGGGGTTCATCACTGATGAACTGGCATAAAGCAGAAATGAAATCGAAAACGAAACGCATAATAACAATCCCATTCGTGCGAAAGGGGACACCCTGTCGTGCGAAAGGGGTCTCCTTCCGTGCGACATGTGTCTTTTCTTGTCGAAAACATATGTTTGATCCATCCAAAATAGATCATTTCTTGGTGGAAATTAACCCTAATGGGACTCTTAACTATGAAATGAGTTGAGGGTCTGATGGGTTCCAGATTCCATTAAAATTTGTAGAAGCATCAAAGTTTGTAAATCTTGATTTGAATCTTATATGTGGTGCGGTTTCAACATCAGTTTGCCTAAGTAAACTCGTGAAAACCATCCATGAGATGTGTTCAATCAAGAGGTTTTGCAAGAAAAGTTTAAAAAATGATGTTGAAATGCAAGAAAATGTAATAACAAAGAAAGAAAAGATAGAAATATACAGAGATAGCTTCTGATCGTGAGAGAGGAGTTGAAAGCGTTTGAGAGAAGTTTGGGCGACTAGGGGAGGAGAATGAGTGAAGTAGTGAACCTATTTATAGGTTTAGGTAGAGATTAAGGCGACAGGTGATTATGGGCGACAGGAGAGGTTGGTGCAAAAGGCTCTATCACACGAAAGGGGCCCTTTCGTGCGAGAGTATCTTCCCTTCCTCTTGAAGGTCTGAGTTCAATTACGCGATGTGTTTTAGTCAGTTTTACGTGCAACGAACATAAATGTGTATCGTGAGATTATGAAACATGAATAATAGTGTTTAAAACATTGATTTTGAATAGGAATATGCAAACAAGTTTAACATGAATAACATGAATATGAATAAAATACTTGAATTTTCATTATGATCACTAGTCTCAGATTACAAAGTTGAAACGAAATAGAATACAACATGATTACAAGTTTCCAAAAATAGGATTACAATGATACTTGCTAAATCAAGAAAGTACAAATATGCGGAGTGTTACAGTCTATCCTACTTTAGGAGATTTCGTCCTCGAAATCTATTCAAGAGGAAGGCTGAACAAAGAGATGTGGATGCTTGGTCTTCATCTTGCTCTCGAGTTCCCGTGTCAATTTGGCACCATGTTTTCCTTCCCATCGAACCTTGACTATGGGAATTCTACTGCGTCGTAGTTATTTGGTTCCTTGATCCATGATTTCGATCGGTTTTTCCACAAAATGAAGTGTCACGTTGATTTGCAAGTCGTCGATCGGAACTTGAAGTCCTTCATCAGCTAAGCACTTCTTGAGGTTAGAAACATGAAATGTTGGATGAATGTTGCTAAGTTCTTGAGGTAAGTCGAGACAGTATGCCACCTTGCCAATCCTCTCAAGTATCTTGAAAGGACCAACGAAGCGTGGAGCAAGGAGATACTTTGAGGAGCACATGATCACCAAGGAGATACTTTGAGGAGCACATGATCACCAACGTTGAACTCCAATGGTTTACGTCTTTTATCAACGTGGCTCTTTTGCCTACTTCAAGCCTTGAGGTGGTTGTCGTGGATTTGAACAATCTTATTCGTTGTTTCTTGAATGTGCTCAGGGCCAGTGATTTGTGTGTCATCAATCTATTGCCAACAGATAAGAGATTGGCACTTGTGACCATATAATGCCTCAAAATGAGCCATTTGAATATTGGAGTGGTAGTTGTTGTTGTACGAGAACTCAATCAAAGGTAAATGTACATCCTAATTTCCACCAAAGTCGATAACACAAGAACGAAGCATGTCCTCTAGGGTTTAGATAGTACGTTCAGTCTGTCCATCTGTTTAAGGATGAAAGGTTGTACTAAGATTCAAGTGAGTACCCATAGCGGTTTGAAATGTTTGCCAGAGGCGAGAAGTGAAACGACCATCGCGATCCGCAATGATGTCAATGGGGATACCATGACGACAAATGACTTCATCTGTGTAAATACAAGCTAATTTCTCAACCTTATAATCTTCACGAATGGAGAGGAAGTGAGCGGATTTGGTTAGACGGTCAATGATCACCCAAATGCTATCATGACCAGAAGGAGTGCGAGGGAGTTTGGTTATGAAGTCCATAGCAATGCTATCCTACATCCAAACTAGGATTTCTGGTTATTCGAGTAGACCAGAAGGACGTTGATGTTCGGCCTTAACTTTCCAACAGGTGAGACATTTTGAAACAAAGGTGGCTATGTCTTTCTTCATACCAGGCCACCAATAGGATGTACGCAGATCGTGGTACATCTTATCGGCACCAGGATGAATAGAGTATCATGATTTGTGTGCCTCCTTCATTATGAGTTCACGAAGTTCACCATGACTTGGCACCCAAACACGATCGAGGTAGTATTGGATTCCATT
The DNA here is from genome assembly GCF_002127325.2 of Helianthus annuus. Taxonomy (NCBI): domain Eukaryota; kingdom Viridiplantae; phylum Streptophyta; class Magnoliopsida; order Asterales; family Asteraceae; genus Helianthus; species Helianthus annuus. The sequence continues at coordinate 141,473,393 of NC_035449.2, forward strand.
GGATTTTGTCACGAGTTGGTTTTCAACACCACACTTCATCTCGTTGTACATGTTCGCTTCATTGAAGGATAAATATTGAGCTTCACGAATTCGATTATGAAGATCGCTAACGATTTGCGAAAAATGAATGCTACTAACATGAGCCTTGCGACTAAGAGCGTTGGCCACGACATTCGCTTTACCAGGGTGGTAGCGAATTTCGCAGTCATAGTCGTTAAGAAATTCTACCCAACGACATTGACGCATATTTAGCTCTTTTTGGTTAAAGATGTGTTATAGGATCTTACGGTCAGTGAAGACCACACATTTGGTACCATAGAGGTAGTTTCGCCAAATCTTTAATGCAAAAACAATTGCGCCAAGTTCGAGATCATGAGTAGTTTAGTTCTTCTCATGTATTTTCAGCTGCCTCGAAGCATACGCGATAACCTTGTCTCGTTGCATGAGAACATAACCAAGACCTCGGTTAGATGCATCACAATATACTACGAAATCGTTGTTTCCATCAGGAAGAGTGAGAACAGGAGCATTGCAAAGCAAGTCCTTAAGCGTTTGAAAAGATTCCTCTTGTTCAGGACCCCAAACAAAAGGTTTCTCTTTCTGAGTCAGCAACGTGAGGGGAATGACGATCTTAGAGAAGTTCGAGATGAATCAACGGTAGTAACCCGCCAATCTTAGGAAAGAACGAACTTCGGACGGAGATTTGGGTGCGATCCAATTCTTGACAGCTTCAATCTTCGAGGGATCAACATGAATACCTTTTTCACTCACAACGTGTCCAAGGAATTGGACTTCTTTGATCCAAAGCTCACACTTGGAGAACTTTGTGTATAGACGTTTGCCACGTAGAAGTTCAAGGATCAAATGCAAATGACGTTCGTATTCAGCTTAGGTTTTCGAATAGATGAAGATGTCGTCAATGAACACGATCACAAAATGGTCCAAGTAGGGTTTACACACGCGGTTCGTTAGGTCCATGAAGACCGCAGGTGGGTTGGTGAAACCAAAAGGCATGACCACGAACTCATAGTGGCCATATCGAGTGCGAAACACGGTTTTGGGGATGTCTTCTTCGAGAACGCAAAGTTGTTGATAGCCTAAACGAAGATTGATCTTGGAAAAGTACGTAGCGCCTTGGAGTTGATCAAAAAGGTCATCAGTACGGGGAAAAAGGTAACGATTTTTTATAGTGAGTTTTTTAAGCTCACGATAATCGATACACATGCGGAACGAACCATCCTTCTTCTTGACGAAAAGAACAGGAGCGCCCCAAGGAGAAGTACTTGGGTGTATGAAACCTTTATCAAGCAACTCTTGAAGTTGACTTGACAATTCTTGCATCTCAGAAAGAGCAAGGCAGTGGGGAGCTTTAGCAACGGAAGTTGAACAGGGAATGAGGTCAATGCGAAAATCAACAGAACGAGGTAGAGGAGGACCAAGCAGATCTTCAGGAAAGACGTCAGGAAAATCACACACAACTGGAACGTCACTTATGTTCTTTCCCTTGCCTTTTTCTTCCACCGCGTGGGCTAAAAAGGCAAAGTACTGTTTACGTAAGTACTTGTTCTCTTGTGTGCATGACATAAGCTTCAATCCCTTTAAAGGTATGTCTCCATAAACATGCAAGGTATCGCCAGAAGGAAGAGGCAAACGAACGTATTTCTCATGATAAGCGATTTCAGCATGGTTTTTACGAAACCAGTCCATGCCTACTATGATATCAAAGCTACCCACCTACATGGGTATGAGATTGATAGGAAAAACATGATCGTTGAGAGTGAGAAAACAATCACGAAGAACGGAGTCAATAGTGATGGATTTGCCATTGGCGACTTCGACTGTGAATGACTTGGAGATTCTAGAGTGTGTACAATTTAACATTGATTCAAATTCAACGGACATAAAGCTTTTGTCCGCACTAGTATCAAATAGTATAGAAGCATATAGGTTGTAGGATCGTGTACGGACCCAAAACAAGTCGATTAGAGGCGTTCTACTCAAAATGAAAGGCGAAAACAGACATGATGAGTTTGATTCAGCTAGATATTCACTTTAACTGTCTTTCCTATTGATCTGAAACAGTTTTACAGCAAGAAGACACTTCGACAGAGCTTCACCGTCGGAAAACACCAAGGTAATTCCGTTTCAAATGAAACGAAATCAATCCTATATATAGGCATGGTAATTCCGCTTGAACATGCTCAAACGGGATTACAACTCACACGGAATTACACATACAAACGGAATTAATAACTCAAGCGGAATTACTTGTTAATTCCGTGCGGAATTACATGAAGACCTTTCAAGCAGAATTAGCTCTTTGACTTGATTTCTCGATCTTCGTGCCCTGAACAATGCAAGACTCGATACAAGACGAAGACAGACGTATGCACCAACAGACTCCCCCTCGGATGTTGACGAGTCTACTGTGTCGAGTCTTTGCCGTCTTCAGTCTTTATCAGTCTGACTTCTCTTTAAAATATCTGGACTTTGTAAAACACCTTCAATCTTCTCTTTACTCTCCTCTCCAGCATCAACAGACTCCCCTCAAACAATCTCAACGTCTGTTTTTCTTTTACCAGGATCTGAACTTGGCTCTATCTTCTTTCTAATTCTCTTGATCAGATCTCTTGATTCCTTAAGTTCATCAATCCAGTATTATAATCTGGCTCACCTTCTACTCAGGTATCTTCAGACTCCCTCTTTCAACATGCTAGAAACTTTCACAAGATCAGAATCGTGACCTGGTTTAAACTCAAACTCAGCATCCAGGCTATCCTGCACATCCTCTTCCTCACAATAAATTTCACAATTTTACAACTGATAAATTTATATATTCAAACTCCCTCTCAAATTTATCCAGAATGATTTGTCACTGATAATGTCTGATGAACCGCATGTAGGATTGATATTAAAACCTTTTAATACAAAATTCCCCTCAAATGATGTTCATCTCGTTTAGCACTTGAAACTTGAAAATCAGCTTTCCAACAACAGTTGTTGAAAATCTTTTTGGATTTTTCAAAATTTATGCTAAAACACACTTAAACTCTCTTTGGTATTTTTATAAAGAAAAAGTAATAAAGAAATATATACAAACAATATTTTTTTGAGTTTGTGTAAGAGGATCATATCAGTTTTTGAGACAAATCACCAACACTGTTAAGCTTTAAACATTTTAAGTTCTAAACAATTCACCTAGATTGTCAGTATACTGGTCCACTTAAATTTTCACACAAGGTTCAACTGTTTTGAGATACGAGATTAATGTTTTAAGCACTTAAACTTATTCGTGTATCCCACTTCTTGAATATACTCCCGTATCCAGATCCCAATATTCAATCTTACGGGTGAGTATACCTAGATGATATCTGTTAAAGGGTTAAATGCGAAACCGTGAGAGCTCAGGTCAGAACTTCTGTTCAGCAAAGAGATGACGGTTCGACTTTAGGTATGTTCCCTTTAGAGAATCTTTTCTTCAACAGCACATGATTAGCATTTTTCAATGTTTCATCATTTTTTGTACTAAGGGCTAGCTTTGAAATTAAAGCATATGCAAAATATTATACAGGGACTAGGCCATTGCTCCCGCAATATCATAATTCCCAGGATAATACCCCAGATATCACTGAGTATAAAGACCTAGTATCTCAGAAAGAGGGACCTTTCAAACAAGATTTTGGGGGTTGCCCATATATCCAATAAATGTTCCCCACGAGATAAGTAAGTTTGAAATTTAGGTTTATATCTCGAAAACAATCTACTAAATGTATAAAAACCTACTGGCATATCCGCAGTGAGATTGTTTATCACATTCAACTTTCCATTTCTTTATCATGTTGTGATAGTCCACTGATGTACTATCATTTCCTCTTTTTCAACACAAAACTCAATTTTTGAATTTTATCATGTTTTTTACTTTTTCAAATTTTCTAATGTTTTTGGATTTTCTGAAAATTTTTACTCCCCCTAAAATGCAAATACATTTAAAAAAATTGAAAACAAACTGTACAGGTAAAGTGACAACTGTTGTGAAAAGCTTCAATTCGCCATTCACTCGGCATAAACAATCAGAACTCCCCCTTACAACAAACTATTTTCCCATTATGATTTCAAAAAACTTAAGTTTGTTTTAATCAAAATGGTTTTTCCGGAAAATAAGTTTTGTTGATTTTACCACTTGTAGGAAACGGGGATCAATTCATCACCTTGTTTTTCAACTACTTGTAATGAGATTACATCAAGTTCAAACTAATGACCTTGATTAATCACTTCGTAAGAACAAACCTCTGTACCAGTTGTAGGATGAAATCAGTTCAGATATAAAGAAAAATATCGATTCCTGCTCCACACTTACCAACCTGGGAGCTCCGGCAAGTCACACTTAAACACATTAAAAAAACAATTTTTAAGAAAGATGCTGATTCATGTTCCACGATTACCAACTTGGGAACTCCGGCAAGTCAGATTTTTACATATTAAACACAGACATCCAAGACTCAACAAGCTTGGATGTTAGCTTATCAAGTTCACTTTCAGTCAGGGTGTATGTTGCCTTCTTCGTTTCATAAATATCTTTTACCCCTTTCACCTTACCCTCAACCATTTTTCCAAAAATCTTTTTCACATTTCCATTAAACGCTTTATCGACATCAAATTCTTTCTTTTCATAATAGAATTGATTCGATATCTCAACCTTACCAACTTTTGATTTAAAATTCTCAGCTCTCAATGGTGGAAAATTAACATCATCCATTAGAGGCACTGAGTTTTCTTCTTTAACCTCAACCCATGGCTCCTCTGATTTTGTAGAATCAGATTCATCGCCAGATTTTACATCAGACTTCTTAACAACCCACATTTGGTTGTCTTTGGCTCTCTTTTTGTAAAAATTTTTCTTTGAACACTCACCAACTTCATATGCTGAATTTTCAAAAATTTTAAATTTGTCAGTTGGTGGTTCATTTTTCTCAACAACTTTTTCTTTGAGCTTTTTAGAGACTTCCTGTTTTGATTTTGTCGCTTGAGAACAATTCCATGCAATGTGACCAACTTCATTGCATTTAAAATAGGTTCTTGTTTCTTTATTCTGATTAGCTCCACTCTTCATAACTTCTTGCTTCTTTACAAGAAAATCTTTATTCGATTGCTTCCAGAATGAGCTTTTTGCTTCTTCTTCACAGCTTGTCCCTGAAACAAATTTTGTATTTGGTTTAGAAATTTTCTCATTTTTATAATTTTCAGGTGGAATAAAACCTAAACCTTTTTTTTTGAAATTACCGTTGTGGTTTGGTTTCTTTTGAATACCAGAACCAGAACTGTAACCTTTTTTCTTGTTTAGTCATTGTTGAACTCTTGAAGTGTATTTTTTAGGTTTTTCAGTAAGATTTACATCTTTTATTTCAGAAATATTAATTTCTGTTAATTTGAAAACCTTTTTGATCTTTTCAATTTGAACACTTCTTATTGGAAATTCTTTGTCATAATATAATTTGTCAGAATCATTCAAAGTATATGCAACTTCAAATGTTTCATCATTCAAATTAGATTTTGATAGCAAAAATTCTTTATTATAAACCCGTTTAACCGACGTCTTTGGATTGGTGACTGATGAACTCGAACTTCCAGACTCGAACTTTGACTCAGACTCTTCATCTTTATCCAACACCTGATTGACCATCTTTTTTATTAACTCGGACTCATGATCAGTGTCAGACGATGTAAAAGTGATGTCAATGTTTTTTGGTAAATCATCGGTTATTTCGGACTTCAGTTTTATATTGACTGCCTTTTGGACTTGTTCTTCATTTGGTTTTCTGGGAGAATAACCTTCCCAGATCGGAGGCGGACACTTGTTATAACTAATACTCTGTTTCTTACCAGTATCCTTCTTCTTTGGCTTTTCATCTTGAAATGCTTCAAAACCTGCAACAGTTGGATAAACTCGGTCAATTATATAATCAGAACTAGAATAACTTTGCAACAGTCTTCTAATTCTTTCATTTTCAATATTCTCAGTCTCCAACTCTTGCTTAAGCTTTGCACATTCCTCAATGTAGTAATTTATAGTTTTTTGCTTCGACATCACCACTGCATTCATCATGGTTAATGCATCTTCTCTTTCAGAATTTGTCTTCTGAAGACCAGTCACTGTCTTGTTCAATACGTCATATGACTCTTTCACATAATTGAGATTGAACAGTAATTGTTCTTTCATCTTGTCTTGTTCACTCAATTTTTCATCCTTTTCTTCACACTGTTTGCAAGCTTCTGAACACTTTAAACATGGTTTGGTAACTTCATTAATCTTTTCGACTATTTTTTCGACTTCAACAACTTTCTCAACCTCAATCACCTTCTCAGCTTCACCATTCTTCTCAACAATTTTAACTTCTTCATTTTGTTCACATTTCTTCTTTTTCTGCCCTTTTGCTGCTCGTCTCTCCTTCAGTTTCTCCACGCGATCTGCAAAATAAAATTGAAAACTTTCAGGAGATAAATGAGTTTTTGCAACATCAATATGCATTTCTTCCTCATAATCACTGAAATCATCAGTTTCTATTGGTGATTGATCAAACTCTATTATCTTTTCTGTACTATCATCTGAAGAACCAGAATCAGATGGTGTTTGATCAAAAACTGTTGTTCTTTCTGAACTTTCATCTGATGAAACAGACTCTCCTTCTTGACTTTTATCATCACTAGCAAACACTTTCATCCATTCTGTAAATAAATCAGGTTCTTGAATGACTTTTGCAATGAGAGCAACAACTTTTGAATCAGGTGGAATGTATTTGTCCCAGCTGAAACCTTCTGCCACTTTTTCATCATCTTGATCTATGATACCATAATAAGCTTTCTTATTTGCATCTTCGATCATTCTAGCATGTGCAGTTTGTGGCTCTTTTTGTTGATTTGGTTGATGAGCAACTTGTTGATATATGGCTTTCCAATAGTAATCATCTTTTCCAAACAGATTCTTTGCTCCACTTGCTTCTTGATTTTTGCATTCTCTCTTGAAATGACATTTCTCCCTACATCGAAAACAAGTAACTTTAGATTTATCAAAATCCAAAGTAGAAACATGTGCATCCAAAAAATCATTTCTTCCTGTAATCATTTTAAACTTTTCTGCTCTTCTCAGGACACTTGCCAAGCACCATTTGATGTCCATTAGTTCCATCTCTTCTGCATCTATCTGATTGTAATCTTCTTTCGTTAGCATAGGATTTCCGATCCTTCCAGCAACCAATCCCTCATAGGTCTTCAAAACTGTAGCAAGTAATGTCATGTGATCTTTTGCAACTTCTTCAGAAAAACATTGGCCATTTGGAAGATTCAATGCAATGTTGCACTGTATCACACAACCATTTCCACTCTTTGAGCTTTGAGACTGAAAACTTGAAGTTGAACTTTTCGGATTCACACTTGGATATGAAAAAATTCCACTGCTGCTGTTTGGACTTTGATCAACAGTTCCAGATGAGTTCCCAGCACTAAAAGCATTTTGAATTTTCGGACTCATTTCAATCTCTTGAACACTGCCTTTGTAATACATTTTTACATCTTGTTGATTGCTCGGATTGTTCATCCTTGCAATCTTTTGCTGTTCAAGATCTTGACCTTCAATCTTTTCGATGAACTGAGAAATCGTCAAACCATCATATTCCCCTGTGTTCTTTAGAATCATCAAAAATGTACCCCATTCTTTCTGAGGTAAAGCATCAGCTAACTTGTCGACCCATTCATGTTGACTTTTCTCTATTCCCAACAAAAACATAGATCGAACTAAGTTGCAATATCTTTCAATCAATTTCTTCGAAGATTCTCCCGACAAACTTGAGAACAAATCAAATTCTTTCTTTAGTAGTGCTTTCTTACTCCTGATCATCTTTTCACTGCCTTCAAACTTAACACGCAATGCATCCCAAATTGAACGCGAAGTGTTATCATGTTGAAGCAAGATAAAAATATCTTCCTTCACAACTTGCTGTAAAAGACTGATCATCATTTTTTCTGCTTTATACATGTCACGTTCTTTATCATTCAGTTTAGAGATAGCTTTCGTGACTCCCAACTCAGTACGTGGTCTAATATACTTTTTCTCGATACATTCCCAAGACCTCAAGTGATTAGCTTGTACCCAATTTTCGAAACGATCTTTCCACCCATAATATTCCTCAATGCCCATAAGCTTCGGGGGTTTTTGTAAAGTTCCGGTCTCATTTTCCATATTCATGCTTTGAGCAATGTCAGCCGGAGTAGTTGGGGATGAAGCGAATGCGTTGTAAAACTCTTCTTCCATGATTCGGTAACACGTTTTTCAAGATAAACACTTTCAAACGAAATTACTGCTTCAAGCGAGATTACCTGCAAACAACTTTCAAACGAAACTAACACGTTCAAACGAAATTTCCAAACGAAACTTAATTTCGTGCGGAATTAGACACCAGTTCAAACGGAATCACACTTTTGAAACGAAATTATAATTTCGTATGAGATGTTTTCAAGCAAAATTACAATTCCACGCGGAATTAGGTGTAATTTCAAGCGAAATTAACTCTAAACCGTAATTCCGTGCGAAATTAGGTAACAATTTCAAACGGAATTAATGCTGATGTCATTTTGTTCGAACTGATTTTCAAGCGGAATTATGAATTTTATCAGATTTAGATTGAGTTAAGGTCCAATTCTCTCAAGGCTTTGTTAACACACAATTTCGCTTATGATATGTGAAATTCAGATCATTTTGACCGTTAAAACTTGTTCAATTGAGAAAAAAAGGTGTAGAAGTAAGAAAATGAGATGAAATCAAGCTGAAAACTGCAGAACTCCTCCTCCTGTGCTCTGATACCAATTGTAGGATCGTGTACGGACCCAAAACGAGTTGATCAGAGGCGTTCTACTCAAAATGAAAGGCGGAAACAGACATGGTGAGTTTGATTCAGCTAGATATTCACTTTACTGTCTTTTCTATTGATCTGAAACAGTTTTACAGCAAGACGACACTTCGACAGAGCTTCGCGTCGGAAAACACCAAGCTAATTCCGTTTTAAATGAAACGAAATCAATCCTATATATAGGCATGGTAATTCCGCTTGAACATGCTCAAACGGGATTACAACTCACACTGAATTACACATACAAACGGAACTAATAACTCAGGCGGAATTACTTGTTAATTCCATGCGGAATTACATGAAGACCTTTCAAGCAGAATTAGCTCTTTGACTTGATTTCTCGATCTTCGTGCCCTGAACAATGCAAGGCTCGATACAAGACGAATTCGACAGACGTATGCACCAACATAGGTTATTAACAAGAAACGTACCGTTCACGACTTCATTGTCGTTCTGAGCTTGGTTCGAATTAATGTTGAAAGCACGTCCACGAGGTGCTTGTTGTTGTTGTTCCTGGTTAAGCTGAGGGCACTGAGGGCGAAGGTGAGTAGTGTCTCCACACGTGTAGCATGCTCTGACATTGTTGGCTGGCTTAGGGTTTTGAGGAGCTTGTTGAACTTGGTTGCCTTGTGGTGTGGGACCACTGCGGCATATGGTAGTTGTATGCCTAAACCGATTGCACGTGGTGCAATGGCGGCATGCGGTGTTTGCAGGGTGATGGTAGTGACAGGTATTACACTTGGAATGCGTCCCAGTGTAAGGCTTCCTTGTGGGTTCTGGTGTGGTAGGATTAGGGGTTGCAGCAGAGGTAATCGCGTTGTAACTTTGGCTTTGAAACTTTTGTTTCTTGCCTTTGTTGCCACTCAACTAGGCTTTGATTTTGGTGGTAACTTGGTTGCCTGACTTGGTTGAGGTAGGGGTTGCGGTTTATTTGTCTCTGATGCAATTATTGTTTAGGATGGCTGCAAGGAGATAAACAAGTTCAATGGTGTCGGGCTGAGAGGCTTCTATGGTATCACGCATAGAAGAGGGTAAGCCTTGAAGATACTTCCTGATAGTACGCTCAGGAGTTGAAACAAGGTGAGGCACAATGAAACTTAGCTGCTTAAATCTGGTGGTATAACCAAGGTTGTCATCACCGGTTTGCTTGAGGTTCCAGAACTCTTCCTCAAGCTTTTGCTGCTCATGAGGAGGGCAGAACTCGGTCATCATCATTTCCTTAACATCAGACCAGGGTAGGGCATAAGCTTCCTCATTGGTACGAATGTTGTGCTAATTCATCCACCAATCCAGGGCTCTTGCTTGAAAAACTCCAGTAGCGCTGCGGGTCTTAAGGTTTTCAGGGCATTCACTGTTAATGAAGGTAACCTCGATGATGTCAAACCACTCGAGCATCACAGTCACACCATCGTTTCCAGTGAAGGGCTTAGGGTTACAACCTGAGAAATGTTTGAAGTTGAAGGAAACAGGCTTGGGTTGCTCCACCTTAGAGTCAACAGAGGAGTTAGGTGTAGTGTTTGCGGTCACCTTGCTCATGATTTCAGGAATCACATGAGCCATCTGGGTAGCCATGAAAGCGAGCATCTTCTTCTTGGAACCAGTCTTGGATCTCTTGGTCGAGTTGGAAAGACGGTTGGAAGACATCTAGAGATTCAAAAACAAAGGAATGGATGAGACTTGATCATAATGTTTTTGCTTAAATCAAGGTAAATTACACTTTTTGTCCTTTATGTTTGTACTAGATTGCAACGGATAGCCTTTAACTTCAATAATTACAGTCACAATCCTTTATTTGTAAAATCCATTACACTCTACGTCCATTAGTACTAACCAGATTAAAAATTTTAGTTAAGTTTATTCACTTAAGGGTATTTTGGTCAATTCATGTTTTTATCTAAATGTTTAATAAATAGAACCAAAAAAATTGCATATACACTTTTATCTTCACAAATTTTCTAACCCTAAAATCCTAAGCACCACATCTTGCCACCACCACCTCATCCTGCCACCACCACTCCGGCCACACCCACCGCCCCGAACCCTTTGCAGATATGTAACCCGGTAGTTCTTTGCAGATCTGCATCAATGAAGGCACTTTTTCCTTTGGGAATGTGGAAAACAACTTTTTTGTTTTCTGGTGCAATCGTAATTTCTTCTTTTACTCTTGGGCCTCTTTTTACAGCCTCCACCATTAGTGTACTGGATTGTTTAGCATACAGTTGAACAGCAGAAGCGCCATCACCATTTGGCTCTTTTCAAAGTGTTGGTTTGCTGTTTCAAAGGATGCGGCTTCGATTCTCTTAGCATCTTCTTCGGCTTCTTCCTTGCTTAAAAGACCATACTTTCTGAATAAAATGGATGGGATGGTGAGGTTTTTGGTTATGCGTAGGGTTAGAGGCGGTGGGTGTGGCCGGAGTGGTGGCAGCAGGATGAGGTGGTCGTGGTGGCGGCAGGATGAAGTGGTGGTGGCAAGATGTGGTGGTTAGGGTTTTAGGGTTAAGAAATTTGGGATGATGAAGTATATGTGCAATTTTTTGGTTTTATTTATTTAACATTTAGATAAAAACATGACTTGACCAAAATACCCTTAAATGAATAAACTTAACTGAAATTTTTAATCTGGTTAGTACTAAAGGACGTAGAGTGTAACGAGTTTTACAAATAAAGGATTATGACTGTAATTATTGAAGTTAAAGGCTATCCGTTGCAATCCGATACAAACATAAAGGACGAAAAGTGTAATTTACCCTTAAATCAATATGTTTTCATGAATGCATCACATAGCATGTAAATCTTTCACATAGTTCACATAGCATAACAAGAATTCACATAGTGTAACAAATAATGATGAAAGCATTGTAAATTTAATTTGTTCACGGGAGATTATTAATGTTTGAGATTACGAGGAAAGTGCGATTCGTGTCTCCAGCGTTGAAATGAAATAACGTACAAATGTAAAACACATTAAAATTGAGATAGCATAAAAGAGAGTTAACGTAAAAATTGGAATGTCATGGAACGTAACTAAGACTATTCCAAGGTGAATCAAAGTCCTTTCGAGTTAGGGAAACGTGCTTTGGTCTATTAGACAAACACTCTTGTCGAGAAGCGATTAACGGTATTTGTCCTTCCAGTTACTACACATCCCTAGTCGATTGGAAAATCGAAACTTTGGCCAGATTGAAAATCAAGGAGTGGGACTAGTTATCAAGATGCGGGTTTCACCCCTAACTTGGTAACGTCGTACCCAAGTGTGGTTGGTACTTATCGAACGATAAGGGTCCACTAGAATATGAAATGGAAATTCCCGTCAATATATGAATATCACTCCTAACTTGATGGTGAATTTTGTGCAGAATAACAAGTATAGCGGAGTGAAAGTCGTCACTAAATATTGGAATCACCCCTAATTTTGTGAGTCATTTCGATTATGAAATAGGAGTGTCTTCAAGTCTTCACGTGTGTATTGCGTTTGCCTTAGGAAAGGCATGTATGTTTGAGACTAAGAAATGGATGAGAAGCAAATAAGATAGAATGCAAATAGTTTTAAAGAACACATAAGAATAATGTTCCTAAACTATAGACTAGGTCAAGAGCATTCCTACTTTTCCTAATTCTCTATAGTTATGGCTCTGATACCAATCTGTCACACCCTAACCGATGGCGGAAACATCAGAGTGAGACGAAAACATGATTCTTCATAGCATCATAACACTAAGTTGTGACAATAATTAATTAATCAAAATTTCATAAAATACTAAATTGAATACATTGTTCAAATAAAATAAATACGTTCAAACTGTAGCAACAAAATATATGAAACATAAATAATTGTTTATCATTAGGCGTGTATCTAAGTCCACCCTAATTGTGTTTCTTCATCTCATCGTCTATCAACCTGCAACATGTATCAAAACATGATCAACAAATATGTTGGCGAGTATACAAGTTTGAATACATAGCATAATTTGAAAATGTTTTAATGGTGCTCATATTCAACATGATAAAATGTATACAAGTTACTAACATGTTGTACTAGTGTAAACTATATGTCAAACCAGAGTTTAACGCAATGGTGATTACCCAACATCGTCGATGATGAAGAGGGTGTAATGGTGTTTACTTAACAATACCACAAGAATACGGGTGGGGCCTTAATTCTATAGCGCTATAATGGTTAAGGTAGGCTTGCAAAGTTAATGAGCATATAGACACATATAAACATAGCATATGAGATCAACAAGTATAAGAAGTTTCATGTTTAATAGTGGATAGAGTGTGATTTGATAAACATGTTTAATAGTGTTGCGTGTTTTTTGGTATAAAAGTACATGTTGCACCCAAAGTGTTTAAAATGGAAAAGGGATCGAGTATACTCACAGTTTTGCGTAGAGTTCCGTGAAAACTGAGAGCGGATTGTTGAAGGTTAGGACACCGAAGTCACCCTGAAATGGGTAAACAAGGGTATGAGTATTCTGATTTGAAAAGTTCAGATCAAATCTTAAAATACGAGAAAAGTACGTTGGAAAACAAGTAGCAGACCCTTTCATGCGAAAGGGTTCCTTTCTTGCGTAAGGCAGTAGCCTTTCGTGTGACATGGGGCCCATTTTGTGCGACTGGTCTGTCTTAAATGCGGATTTGTGCGTAAAATTTAATCGTAAACTGATTTAAACATAAACAGTAATAGTAGTTGTTAAAAAATCGAAAACAGAAAGTAAAATGGTCAAACAGTCAAGTAAGGACAACCCAGGTGTGCCAACACAACATGGAAGGCGTGAGCCAAGTGTTGGAGGCTGGACGGTGTTAACTTACTTTGTGACTAGCAAACTATTTGTGATTCATCACTGATGAACTGACATAAAATAGACATGAAATCGAAAACGAAATGCGTGACAACAGTCCCTTTCGTACGGAATGGGTCTCCTTCCATGTGACAGGTGTCTGTCTTGTCAAAAACTTATGTTTGATCCATCCAAAACAGATCATTTCTTGGTGGAAATTAACCCTAATGCAAACCCTTAACTATGAAATGAGTTGAAGGTCTGATGGGTTCCAGATTCCATCAAGATTGTACGAAAATTAAAACGCAATGTATGAACAATTTGTAGAAGCATCAAATTTTATAAATGTTGATTTGAATCTCATATGTGGTGCGGTTTCAACATCAGTTTGCCCAAGCAAACTCGTGAAAACCATCCATGAGATGTGTTCAGTCAAGAGATTTTGCAAGAAAAGTTTAAGAAATGATGTTAAAATGCAAGAAAATGTAATAACAATGAAAGAAAAGATAGAAAATATATAGAGATAGCTTCTGATCGCGAGAGAGGAGTTGAGAGCATTTGAGAGAAGTCTGGGCGACTGAGGCAGGAGAATGAGTGAAGTAGTGCACCTATTTATAGGTTTAGGGAGAGATTAGGGCGACAGGTGATTACAAGCGACAGGATAGGTTGGGGCGACATGCCCTGTTGCACGAAAGGGGCCCTTTTGTGCGAGAGGGTCTTCCCTTCCTCTCGAAGGTCCGAGTTCGATTACGCGATGTGTTTTAGTCGGTTTTACGTGCAACGAACATAAATGTGTATCGTGAGATTATGAAACATGAATAATAGTGTTTAAAACATTGATTTTGAGTATGAATATGCAAACAAATCTAACATGAATAACATGAATATGAATAAAATACTTGAATTTTCATTATGATCACTAGTCTCGAATTATAAAGTTGAAACGAAATAGAATACAACATGATTAAAAGTTTCCAAAAATAGAATTACAATGAAACTTGCTAAATTAGGAAAGTAAAAAATATGCGGAGCGTTACATATACATACATACGCATACATATATACATATGTAGATAAAAACATGCATACACATATATATATACATACACATGCGCATATATACATGTACACATAGATATACATGTAAACTTACTCAAACACAAAGCAAAATTTTAATAAATAAAAAAATAAAGTTTTATGAAACTTTTGGATTTATGAGATGTTTATTTCATTATACTAACAAAATAAGAAAACTTAATAAACAAAAAGACGTTTTGTGGGGGAAATTGTCACAATTTGCGACGACTTTTGATTTTTTTTCTGTTTTAAAATTGTTTGTTTTACTGTACTAACAAAATTTAATAGCTAAAAAATAACGTTTTGTGGGAAACTTGTTGCAATTTGCGGCAAGTTTTCTACAACTTTTGATTTATTTAGTTTTTAAAAGGCAAATTGGATTTAAATAATCCCAGCTTATAATAATCCCAACTCAGTTATTGGCCGATAATAATCCGAACTGGTTCACTTTTGGCCGATAATAGTCTGCGTTAAATATAGCTTAACTGAGTTAAGTTTTTTTTCTGAATTACAAACTGATGTTTTAAGGCTTTTGATTAGAACGCGGATACGAGTTGGTTGATGTAAAATTTACCTCGAAATACTGCCCCAAACAACGAAAACGGTGCTTCAATTCGGTTGTTTAAACTTCCAATTAACAAAAATCAATTCGTTTGAAGCATCGTTTCAAGGTAAGTTTTAGAGAAATCGATTCGTATCCTCGTTCTGATTAAAATCCATAAAACATCAGTTTGTAATTTGGAAAATAGCTTAACTCCGTTAAGCTATTTTTAACGGAGGACTATTATCGGCCAAAAGTGGACCAGTTCGGATTATTATTAGCCAATAACTGAGTTGGGATTATTATCGGCCAAATTGAGAAAACTGAGATTATTTAAATCCAATTTGCCTTTTTAAAATGGTTATATCATTATACTAATAAAAAAATTTAATAAATATAAAATAACGTTTCAAGTTTGCCACAACCCTTAATTTTTTTTTTTTTAAATTGTTTGTTTAATTGTACTAACTAAAAAATAATGTTTTGTGGAAAACTTGTTGCAATTTGCGGCAAGTTTTCTACAAATTTTGATTTGTTTAGTTTTTAAAATGGTTGTATCATTATACTAATAAAAAAATTTAATAAATAAAAAATAACGTTTCAAGTTTGCCACAACCCTTAATTTTTTTTAAATTGTTTGTTTAATTGTACTAACAAATAACATAATTTAGTTTAAAAAGTCAAGTTTTGTAGGAAAACCGTGAATATTGCAAAAACTTTGGATTTTTTTAGTTTTTAATTTGTTTATTTTATTGTAGTAACACATAACAAAATTTAATAAATAAATAAAGAAATAAAATTTTGTGGTAAAATTGTCGCAAGTTGCGGTAACTTTGCCTCACTTTTCGATTTATTAGTTTTATTTATTTTTATTTTTTACTAGCAAATATCATGAGTTATTAAACAGAAAAAAAAGGGTTATTGGATTTTATTAATTTTAACTTTCACCCATTGAACGACATTAATCCCAACTTAAAAAAATTCCCTCTGTCAATCCTAACTTGTAAATCTTAACTTGTAAGAAATTAGCCCCACCCAATTACTTTTTTTGCTAACGTGACAACTTACGTGGTACAAACTTAGTTATTTGCGGATGTGGCTGCTTATGTTTATGCTTATATGGCACAAACCTACTTATTGGATTTTAATAATCCTAATTTTAACCACCATAAACAACCAACCACCACCACTACCATCAACAACTACGACCACCAGCCGCCACCACCATCATCAACCACCACCACCATGGCGGCTGGTGGTGGTGGTTGTTGATGGTGGGGTGGTGGTGGTTGTTGATGGTGGTGGTGGCGGTAGCGGCTGATGGTGGTGATTGTTAATGGTGGTGGTGGTGGCGGGTGATGGTGGTGGAAGTGGTGGCTAACGGTGGTGGTTGTTGATGGTGGTGGTGGTGGTGGTGAAAGTTAGGATTATTAAAATCCAATAATTAGGTTTGTGCCACATAAGCATACACATAAGTACTCATATCAGCCAATAACTATGTTTGTGTCACGTTAGAAAAAGGATATATGGGGTCAAATTCGTACAAGTTGGAAATGTCAGAGTGAATTTTTAAGTTGAGATTCATGTAGACCAATGAGTGAAAGTTAAGATTATTAAAATCCAAATAATATTTTGTGGAAAAATTGTCGCAAGTTGCGACAACTTTGCCACGATTTTAGATTTTTTTTAGTCTGTAAAATTGTTTATTATATTTTATGAACAAATAACATGAGTTATCAAATAAAAAAAATAATAATGTTTTGTGGGAAAATTGTGGCAAGCTGCGGCAACTTTGCCACATATTTTGATATTTTAGTTTTAAAATATATTTATTTTTATCGTACTAACAGTTAACAACCAAAGAGCCTTTGGCCTACCTATATCAAGGTGTTGGATAAGGCTTTTCCTTTTCATGTGAAAGAGGGCTTGAATCCCGTTGACAAAAATTAAGCCGTTCAAAAAAAATTTAACAAAAATTGATAAACAATATAATTAAATTTTGTGGGAAAATCATTGCAAATTGCCACAAATTTGCCACTATTTTGAATTTTTTTTTTAGTTTTATAAATTGCACTAACTAATGATAAAAGTTAATAAATAAAAAAAAAACAAAGTTTTGTGGGAACATAGTTAACTTTCCGACGAAATTGCCACAAATACAGGTTTGGTGACTATCTTGTCGAAAAATTTTGGGAAAATATATGGTTTTTAATATTTGTCTAAAATTAATGGGAAATTTGTCAAAAAGTTGCTACAAATTTGCCATTATTTTGAATTTTTTTTTAATTTTATAACTTGCACTAACTAATAATAAAAGTTAATAAATGAAAAACAAAGTTTTTTTGGGAACGTTGTTGGAAATATAGTTAACTTTGCGACGAAATTGCCATAAATACAGGTTTGGTGACTATCTTGTCGAAAAATTATGGAAAAATTATGGTTTTTAATATTTGTCTAAAATTTGTGGGAAACTTGTCGCCAAAATTAAATTGTGGGAAATTTGTCAAAAAGTTTTCTAGCAAAAAAAAAACCAGTTTTCTAGTAGTGTTTTTTGTTCCGTTCAAAATTTTACGAGTTAACACGGCGCAACGTGCGTATGTGGTTAAACGTTTTTATGTCGTCTATATTTTTCTCGTTTGACAGGTTCATCGTAACACGCGGGTTCTAGATCGACTTAGTTATCTTTTATATGTTTTACGTTTCGATTTAATTTTTTTCGCATTAACACACCGCATCAGTGTTGGTGGTCGCTGGCAGTAGTGTAACATTGGTGTTCGCCCCTGCCGCAACGCGGGGGTGTTTAATACTAGTTAATAAATAAATGCATATAAGCAACTAGGTTATATATATTACATAGGGTAAGGTTCGAATACATTATTCTAAAAATAAGAAGTCGTAGAAAAAGTATCAAACGGACTCCGATTGAACTCACTTAAACATGTAGGAACCGTCTTGTCGAACTTGGTGATATGAGATTTTAGGTTTTCTCTTTTAGTTTTTTTGCTTGTAGATTTTAGAGTTTTTGTTTAGATTATTTTTTCTTTTTATTTAGCACTGTCTTTTCTTTATCTGCACCATTGTGTCTCTTTTGAGATTTATTGTATCTTTTTTCATTTATATTGTGTTAAATTTGTCGGCATTATGTTATATTTTGCAATTCATTGTTTCTTCGTACTCTTCTTAAATTTACGAGACTTTGTAAAATAGCTTTACCAAGATAATACTTTCCTTGAATATTGTTACACTAATTAAACCATGCCACATGCTTTTTTTTTGTTTCAATTTAACCCCTTTATATATATACTTTTAACGATTTAATATACTAATTAATAATTTTATTTTATCTAATAACTTGCGTTTATTAATTTTATTGAAAACGTAGTTGTATTTAAAATGCAATACTGGTGGTGTAATGAACTTAGGCCAATCAAACAACATTGATACTGGTATCAGTATTCGTTTATATAGTTTTTGATCAACACATAACACGTAAAGATGTCCTTTCAAGTTGTACTGCTAACGAATCGAACTGATATCAACAAAACAACATCGGTAGAGAATCAATTTATTAAAATCATATGATTTTGTAGCATTGTGCGAGTGAAGCTTATAGCTACTACATATCAAATGATTAAATAAGCAAGTAGATTGCTATATAAGTATATTAACCCTCTTCGAATTAGACAACATTTTGTGACCGCTTTTAAACAATTATCCTATGACCAAAAAACATGTGATAGTTAATTTGAGGATAGTCCTTTTAGTAGATGCATATGCTTTATGAGGAGAGGTCGCAGGTTTAAATTTAGACAATGAAGACATATTTAGAATTATTGATGTAATAAAGCATAAACAAGTATTTCAAGACTTATTTAGAATTATTAGTGTAATAAAGAAACAACAAGTGTTCTGTTAAAAAAAAGAACATGTAATACAAAAAGGAAGTTAATAAAACCACATCTCATAATCTTATTTTCACACCCTCTATACGAGTCTTATAACCCTCTATACAGGTCGTATAGGGTTATAAGACTCGTATAGAATAATTTGACATGTCAAATATTAGATCGTATAATGTTATACGGCTCGTATAATGTTATACGACTCGTATAAATGGAGAAAAAAATTAGGCCACATAACATTCTATACAGGCTGTATAACATTACATGGGTCGTATACATTATATGAGGTTTTGGTCGTATATCACTATATGCAGGGGCGGTTCTTAGAAGGCCACTGGCAGGGCTACGGCCCGGGCAAGTTTTTCGGCCGTAGTGCTAATTTTCCGCATTTCGATCGAAATTTTTTATATATACTATGTTTGGCCCGGGCTTGCCCGAGCTTCTTTTAGTGCCCGTGTCTTTCGGCCCTGGCACGTTCAACGGGCAAGATCCGCCACTGACTATATGGGTCGCATAACATTGTATACGGGTCGTATATAATGTTATACGGCTCGTATACATGGAGACAAAAACACATTTTCTAACATTTTTTCAAGATTCTCTTATACGACCCGTATAACTTTATACACGCTGTATTAGGCTAAGAGTTGGCTACAAAGTCCAAATTTCCTAAAAAGAGTAAAGTCATAAACATACTCAAAATCCAGAAATAACATAATGAATATTACTAAAACACCATATCTGGGTCTTTTGTTTTGTGTTTTGGATAATAAGTCTTTAATTAGTAAATGACTAACATTATTGTGTTTTATGATGATTATCATTTTGTGTTTTATATTCATGATTCTACGATTATATATTTGATGTTTTTATGGAGTTAGAGTTGCGTATGGTGTTTTAGTAATCTATTTTTTGTGGGGTTTTCATGTATTTTATAGCTGAAATTGTAATATTTTAAGATTTTGTACACATTTTAAAAATTTTAGAATTTTTAACCGAACCCTACTCTAACTATGTGAGTGTAAAAATAAGATTTTAATAGTCTAGGAATACCAGTATCCAATACAAAAATAATAAACACATTACAAGGTGAGTTCTCTACCTTTCATTATGGTAAATCCTTTTCCCACACAGAAAACACCCAAACCAAAAACCTCACCCTCCTTCCACTTGTACATTATGCATGACAACTTGTGCATCCACTTTCCACCCCAATTCCCACCCTTTCCACTCTCACTTTTTACCATTAAAAACTGCTCACACACTATGACAGCTTTTCATATCTTTTGCAGACCAACAACAACAAACCGATCGGAAAACAAAACCTCAAATGTTGGACTACGAATGGGGCATGCTAAACGGCGCCGTTTCAGTCACCGCCGTCGACGAGCCCGCCTCACAATCTGACCAAACCCGCCACATCTTTGACCACTACTCACAAACCTTCAACGACACCAACAATTCACACTATCTCAACCCAAATGACTTCATTCACCAAACCCATAACCCGACCCATCACTACCTCCACAACCACCCGACCCAAACCCACCCCCATTTCAGTTCCATGTACGACCCACGCGCCTACGCCGGCGAGTGTGGATACCAACACTCTCCAACGCCGTTACTCTCGCTTGAGCCGGAGAGCGGCGGCTCGCAACCGGCTTACATGCTCTTGCCGAAAACGGAGCCGGCGGCTTGCGCCATTGACTTTGCTAACAACCGGATTGGGTTGAACTTGGGTGGGCGGACGTATTTTTCATCCGCAGAGGATGATTTTGTGAACCGGCTGTACCGCCGGTCCAGGCCGCTAGAGGCAGCGCTTGTTAGCTCGCCACGCTGTCAGGCTGAGGGGTGTAATGCCGATCTTACCAACGCTAAACATTACCACCGCCGACACAAGGTGTGCGAGTTTCACTCCAAGGCTTCTACTGTCATCACCGCTGGCTTGACCCAACGCTTTTGCCAGCAGTGTAGCAGGTTGGTTATTTTAGTACGGTAAACGTACCCCTGATTTTTTTTCTTTTAAATAAACGCACCTCCTGTGAACAGCTGTTTCACTGCTCACAAGAGGGGTGTGTTCAGTCTTTTGGGAGGGGGGGTTGCGTTTAGACTTTAGACTGCACTTTGGTTATCACTTTTATAAATTTATCATCATAAAATTCAAAAAGTACAACCACTTAATGCTTTGGGTAGATCATCTTAACGGCTATAGTATAAACCTATGCAATAAGTGTTTGTACTAGTGAATATCATAGCTTGTTTGATGTTCAACTATGATTGCATGATGTACAAGTGATTTTACTGTTGATCACAAGTACAATTTTTGGAAATTTTGAAAACGGACGAAAATGCCCTTGAGTGCTGGCCTGGGGTACAAGGAAGCTATGGACAATGATTGGTGTACATGGGGGTGATCCCGAGGGCATTTTGGGTCCGTAAAAATTTCTGTTTCCCATATAATATGTGGATTTACACTTTGCGACGTACTGTTTGCTTTTGCTTCTTATAGTAACATATACCCAAAATACCCCTTCACTTCTTGCATTTATTAATTAGTACTACTAATAATTGGTTAATTATTATTTTTAGGAGTTTTTATAGTTTTAGTTTTCAGTTTGGAAATTTAAAAAGAAATTGATTTATTTATTTATTTTTTTTATACATTGTGATAAAGATTCCATCTCTTGTCGGAATTTGATAATGGAAAGAGAAGTTGTCGGAAGAGATTGGCTGATCACAACCGTCGGCGTAGAAAATCATCACAAAATCAAGACCATAGCAAGTCCTTCGTCACTGCTACAAGTACTCAAAGTTCATCTTCCGAAATCATATCAAGTAAGCCCAATTAACTATAGATGCGTGTAAATGTTATAATTAATTAATATATTTTAAGTAAAGCATCGCACATGGATATTATGCAATTATCATAGTTGGGCAAGGTTCTAGAGTGAACACTAGGGTATTTGCGAACTGACTGAACAAATCCTAACCATTGATATCATCAAATCGTAAAATACACTAGTTATTTCATCATCAAATCCTGACCATTGATTTACACACGTGTATGGCCAGGATTAGTTCGATCAGTTAGCAAATACACTAGTGTTTACTCTTGATCATAATCCAATCCTATCATAGTTAAAACAAAATATATAAATATTTATTTTACATGTATTAGTTCACGATTTAAATCATTACTCAGAATATATTAATAAAATCATATTTATTTTAAAACTCGTTTACTTTTTTATAGGGTATCAAGCGGATTCAAGAGTTTAATCCTGATGGGTGGCACAATGCAATTGGTTTCCATTATCGAAGATCAACATGGTATCCCTCGACTAGGTGACTAGCTAGTATAAATAATGTCGTTTTTCTATTAAATTTTTAGATTGGTACGACAAAAGTTTTAATTTCATCGGATTTTAATTCTTAATTAAATGTATGGTAGGCTTAATTAGTTTTATATATAGAAATTATTTACTGACTCTAGTTTTATCTATTGCGATCTTGGTTACAACAATGAATGTGATGAGTTAGTTATACAAGTTATCAGTGAAAATGTTATGTAAGTTAAGATCGTATTTTATCATCTTTACGTTTATTTTACATTAATTGTTTTACTTTGGGGTGTTTATGGTCCAGTTTTGCTGAAGATTTTCGACCAAACCGCTAAACACGGTTTCGGGGAATGACAAACCAAACCGGTCGGGTTTGGTGGTTTGGCATACCAGTGCGTTATACAAGGTTGCCGGTTTGAACCACCTTTTCTTTTTTTCAAAACGTGAGTTAATTTGTTTAAAATTTTTAAAAATTTTAAAAATAGTTCATGATTATAGACTTTATAGTACATATATATAGACTAAAAAAATTGAAATATGAAAATATAAAGAAATAATAAATATTAAACGTTAGCTCGATTTATCTGACCAGTTTTATATTTCAAATAACACCAAACCAATAGACTGACAAACCGTTTAAAACTCAAACTGACCGATTTACCTCGACTTAGACGGTTCAATGAGTTTCAAACGCTTAATGCTAAAAAACCGTTCTTATGTTGTACCAAGTTTTGTTCCATTCATTAGGAGAAATGATGTTTGAATGTAGTTGGTATTTTTTAGTGAATACTTTAGAACAATAAGGGTAAAAAGGTAAGTTAAAGAGAAAAGAAAGGGGAAAGGAAGAAGAGGTCAAAAAGTCAAGCTGTCTCCTGCATGGAAGCTATATTTGATGAAGTTATTATTCTCTGTGGGTCCTTCCATGAGATGCATTCATGTGGTCCTCCTAATTAGGGTTTCAACTTTTCTTTCATATTTTGATAATATACACATTAAATAAGTTTTTAATTTGTTTTTGTTACGTTCTTTAATATTAACCTCTGAAAACACTTTCTATAAATAGACTAAATTATTTATTTACCATGTGACTATAGAGATAAAAGGCGTCTCTAAAAATTCAGGTACCTTGTTCGAGCTTGAAAAAATGTGCCTTTTCGTAATATTTTATGATTATTAAAAATTCACTTTAGTATTGGGCTCAATAAACCTAATGTCAAGTGGGCTAAATTCTAAACCATAAATATGATTTGTAAATGGGTCTATATTTGAATTGGTATGTGTTTACTATTTAAAAAAAATAACATATATCAGATTTTTTTTAAATCGTGTGCCTCTCGAAATCATGGGCCTTGTGCAGAGGTCCTCCTCGCACACCATCAAAGCCGCCACTGATAGACACGATAAATCAAAACTAGTCCTACATTTTTTAATCTGTTTTCTAGATGCCTTTGTATAATTACAATATATATATATATATATATATATATATATATATATATATATAGGTTACTTGTAAATTTCTAAAAAGGTTAAGAAGTCATAGGAATTAAACATATGATAATCATTAAAATTAAGGGTGAACGGTATAAAAGTAATTGAAACAATGAATTAAATATAGATAAAACATAATATCTGCGAAATAAAAACACCATATACCTGCAAAATAAAACTTCATGATTCTTTGTTAACAACAAAATAAAACATCATAACTGCAAATAAAACACCATTTACCTTATGTATCTGAATCACCATTGTATGAACATGCTCAAAACATCATGTGCTAAAAACATCCGATTGAAACGTAATTTTAAATATATATATATATATATATATATATATATATATATATATATATATATATAGCAATATGGTACTCATATTAAAGATAAAAAAGCTCCTTATTATGGTGTATTTTTTCAAAAAAAAAATTACATATAAAAAAGTTATTGGCGTATACTAAAAGGAGGGAAAGTTACATGTGCCTTGTATGTCTACATGTGAGTTTCTGAATATAGAACACGTAAAATTAAATTTGTACATCTACGTTATCAAATAATTAACTAAAATTAAAACATAATTTACAAAAATGTCACTAATCAATCTCCTTCATCCAAAATACAATCTAATGGTTCATAAGACTTTTTAGATATAACACTCTTTGGGCTAACTCTCATGTGGCGCGTGCTACAATTCAGGAGGATGGACGTTTTCGTCTTTTTCCATTTCTCTATTAGGGTATTGATTTTTTCTATTTTCCCCTGCGCATATGTGTGGTGTTTTTACTTATTATTCACTGAATCACATTTTTTTCTTGGCGTTTGTTCATTGTTTTAGATCACATAGTTTTGGCGTTTGTTTAATGGTTTAGACCACACCTTTTTAGAGTTTTGTATCATGTTTTGATTGATCAAATTAATCTTCCTAAAAAATTCAAAGTGTAAAGATAATGGTGTTCATGGCATTCTTACAAACATCATAATTCATTTATAAAAAACACAACATCCCCCTCATCCTTCATTCAAACTGAACCACAATCTTGTTTCTTATAGGGTTTGACGCCCTTAAATCACAGAGTTGTTGAAGGTAGTCAACATTATACGCATTCAGGATTTGGTGCACTGTGTAGTGATCGTTTTCTCCGTTGCTGTAACTAACTGTCACGGTCGTCAAATGTTCATTCAAGCTCCAACCTGTAACGGTTGGTTGCTCAAAATCATCATCTACTATAAATCTTCTATTCAACATGTTAGTGTATATTATGTATGTCCGCCACTGTGCGAATAGACTAGATAGAGCGTGTGTTGAATATTGTATAGTTGAGATACGAACACATGACTTTGTAGAGGACGAGAGAGGTTCGTACGAATGTAATTTCGTAAGGATGTAACACCTTCGTAAGGATGTAACTCATTCGTGCGAATGTAACTACGTCCGCACGGACAAGCTCATCTGCACGGAAGTGCTCGTCTGTCCCAACCTCTTGTACATATATAGTTTCGTGTGTTCATTAGTTGATAAATTTTGGGAGTTTGGCTGGAGAGATTGTTGATGCTCTCTCCAGCCGGTCAACGATGTATGCTCTTTTGGTATGGAAGTTTTGTACTTATGACTATTCTTATGAGACTTCTATCGAATTTGCTTTATTATATCCAAACTTCCGTCTAAACCCGCCCGATCCTGAACTTTCAATTGGTATCAGAGCTATACCGATTCAACCGATCTAATAGTTTTATTGAATCACCTACGCTCATGATTTATGGACTTTTCTGGGTTTTTAGACGTAAATCTTCAAATACATGGTCAATCACGGACAAAAAGTAAAATTGAGACCACAAGATTAATTAGTATTGAATTTCGACATAGTCTTTGAAAGAATCATCATAAAAGTCGAAGAAATAAAGATTTTATTCGAAAAATGTGATCAGCGATGTTTCGAACGGAGGAATACGTCCGTACGGATGTAATACATCCGCACGGAAGTAATTCATCCGCATGAACCAGACTACGTCCGCATAAACCAAGATTCATTCGTTCTAAAATCATTTCATCCGCACGAAGGAGACATTCGCACGAATGAACCCCTTTTCATCCGCGCGAATGTGCCCAAACGGCTAAAGAAAGGCATTTCTTGATCGTGGTGATGAGACAAGTGTCCAGAAAAAATTTGGTGATAGAAATTTTTTTCAAGATTTTAACGTCAATTGCGGGCTGTTCAGGGATACCGTCTGAGGATTCAGAGAACAGATTTGATGATCAGATCATAAAGTTTTGAAGATAGTGGGGTAGTCTCGGATATATATGCAGAATGTTTATAATTTGGAGTAGTGACTATTAATGGGCCAAATAGAAAAATCCGCAATTATGAAAAACTGACTTTTGTAAAGCAAAATGTCACATTTTCCACATAGTTAAGTTTCTTCAGTGAACAGACAGGACTGAATTTGCTTGTTTTGAGGGGGGAAATTCAGTGATAAGTATAAAGAGGTCAAAATTTGCAAAAATGAGGGGGAATAAAAATTTCGTTAGAATATATTAAAATTCCGGCATTTTTGAAATTCAGACGTGGAACAGCATTCGGGTGGTTCCGAATTCAGATTGTCCGGGGATGCATAAAATCTGAATTCGTTAGTTCGTGATCATATGAAGTTCGGATTCTTCATATCGTGACCAGATTGATGTCATAAGGTTTGAGTCCCGAGTCTTCGTTAAGCCGGTTAGCAGGATTAGCATCAGGAGTGATGCATCAGTATTGTCGATACTTAAAAGATATCTCGGAACTGATAATTCTGTGATAGTCTAAAGTGTCAGATTGTTTAATCTTCGAGCAGATGAGTTATTTTCTAGACTAACCGCCGGAGAGTGATGATGTTTGTTGGTTAAGTTGATGTCGGGACTAACGGAGAAGACTATACATCTGCTATCGTGACTGAAGAGGAAGAATGTGAATCTGATTATGGAAGAATGTTTCTCAGATCAGCACGTGTTACCAAATGATTTGTTATCCAATGAAGATTTGTTTAT
This sequence comes from Helianthus annuus, assembly GCF_002127325.2. NCBI lineage: Eukaryota > Viridiplantae > Streptophyta > Magnoliopsida > Asterales > Asteraceae > Helianthus > Helianthus annuus. The sequence goes on from NC_035449.2 coordinate 141,500,456, forward strand.
TGTGCAGATTACCGTTTACACTGATCAATTATTCAGGAGTGTGCTTAACAATGATACGGAAAACGAGATTTCAGATTTTCGTGGGTATTCATAGACTTGAAGTTTACCGGTGTGGCGATTCGACATTTCTATCAATTGTCGGTTGGGTTTTTGAAGATTAAGATATTGAGCTAAAGTGGAAAAAAAAAACCGAACACATATGTGATTAACGTTGAAACAGAGATGCTGCATCAATTAGTTTCAAGTTGATGGTTATTTTTGAAGATTACAGTTAAGCAAATCAGAGGAGGTCAGGAACTGTGCAAACTAAGACCTAAAGATTCATTTCAGGGGGGAACGTATTGAAGATAATGCAAGCCCGAATCATCAACAAAAGGGGGAATTATCTGAAGATATCAAATGCTTGATTGAAGTTACAAATATTCAAACACGGCTCTCATTAGTTGATAAGTTTTGGGAGTTTGGCTGGAGATATTGCTGATGCTCTCTCCAGCCGGTCAACGATGTATGCTCTTTCGGTATAATGGAAGCTTTCTACTTATGACTATTCTTACGAGACTTCTACCGAATTAGCTTTATTCTATCCAAACTTCCGTCTAAACCTGTCCGATCCTGAACTTTCACGACCTTCGAATCACTGTGAGTTCTGTCATACTGGTTGGCCGTTGGAACACAAATGGCCAATATCCCCCTTTGAACCCCTACATCCATATGAAGCATGACCCTGATTGTCTTGACTTTCACCTGTCTCCTGCTAGAGAACTTGATAACGAAACAGTTCTCTGATCTTTGAAACCTCCACGAAATAACTTGGGCCATTTTGTATGATTTTTGTATGGCGTTTAACACTCTTTTGGAGTTTTTTTTTTGTAGTTATAATGATGGACCTTAGTGTTGTGTTGCTTCTACTTATATAATGGTGTTTTTGGCGCGATATAGGCTAGCAATAAATGTTTGTTTTTAATAACCTAACTGTTTATATATTTTTGGTGCCAAAACGAAAATAGTTGCCTTCTGAATTATTTTGATAACAAGCATGTATGCTACGAGTATTCCTTTTTTCATAGCTGTCACACAGAAAAAAAAGAAGATATGATTCTCTTTTTTAATCATGTTGTTTTAGTAATACAATACTTTTTCAGACTTTGCCGTTTTATGTGACAGACATGATAGGGTCTGGCTTTTATGTAATATATAAACATAATTTTGTGTCTTAAAAAAAGAAAATATCGCATTTTGAAACATGCATTTTGAATATAAGTAATTTCAATTGTTTTATTCAATACAAACATGCCAAGTATAACCCAAATATCTAAAATATGGCGTTTAAAAAATAGTCTACTTTGTAGAGTGTAATAAAAACAACATGCAAAATATGGTGTTTTTACAAACTAGTCTACCACAGTGGCCATCCTTTCTTGGATCCTTGCCATTCCTAATTTGTACAGTTCTGTTATTTTTCTGTTCCCAAATTTAACGATTTTACCAATTGTTTTCTGGCCTCATTAATGCTATGGAGGAGTATTTTTGTTGTGTACTTTACCCTAAGGTTATTGAAATATTTGTTTTGTAGGTTATATGGGGCATTTTCCTTTAACAAACCACATGCCCAACCAGACAACTACCATATATGTTTTCATATGCTCATTGTAAATATTCCATAGTCGGTGCTATTTGACTTTGTTCTCCACTCCATCTTTTGCCTCATAATCTTTTGATCCCGACAGCACTTGGGTGTCTTTTATCTTTTAAGTAATTTGCAAAAGAATCTCGCTGCCAGTTTGACATTTTTGCAGTTTTAGTATGACGTTTTACATAAGAGTTCTGAAAACAATAAGAGGTTTTCAAGGGAGTTACCGTTTTGCCAACCCATCCGTCATACTTTTGCTCTATGCTCATATCATCGCCTGAAGCATTATTTTCCAAAACATCAACTTTGTATGATTTCAGATTGAAGCATATAACGTAGAAATATTGTGACCATATTATCAGAATGAAGACCGGATCATAATCTTTTATTGTTTTATCTTTCAGATCGTTCTTAAAACGAGCGTGTTTCAAAACAGTTGCCATGTTTCCATTGAATTCACTGTTTTGTTGATCTTCTGGGTATTTATACATGGGCCTATTATGTATTTTTTGCGAACATTTTATTAACAAAACATTGTGATAATATACCGGCATTGTTTTAATTCAGAAAAACACTCTCAAAGTATTCATGTACAAGGCCCATAGTTATTATACATGTACAAGGTTCATAGTAATCATATATCATACGTTTTGGCATTCAGTACCTTTACTAACATTTACTCAATCATCACAACTTTAGTTGGCCTCCACAAATATCAAAGTTACCTTTATATGGCGTTTTCAACAACACTCAACTATACATGTACAAGGTCCATAGTTATTATATATTTGGCGTTCAAGGTTTTCACAATTACAAAGTTAGCCTTTATATGGCATTTTGAAACACACACACACACTCAAAGTATATATGTACAAGGTTCATATTAATCATGTATCATAACACCAGTTATTTTATACATTTTCGACATAAACTCTAACGAATATAATCTTGTATTGATGTTCTCTTCTTCATTTCTTCGTTTGTTTTTTGGCGTTTATATTCAGGTGACTTGCTGGCCTTCTTTCTACCAGAAACTATACATAAATTATTGAAATTAAAACGGAAATAACATCAAATAACTTTGAAAATTACACCACATGTTAACTCACTTTGATTTTTTACTCTTTGATCGTGATTGATCTTCAGACGCCATAAAGAATCTTGGGTTTTCGTGTTTTCCGTAGAACTTGGGGAGGTTTTTGTGGGAAGTTATAGGTTTCGGTGTTGTTTGAATTCTTTATTTAGAATCAAAATTACCTTTTTACCCTTAATGGACCTCGCGCCATTATGAAAGTGATTGATATTTACATAAATGCCACTGCTTCATTTTAATCTGTAGATTGTTTGAGCCAACGACTGGGAACCGCTCTCACCGTTTTCACACTTTAGGGCATTTTCTCCAAATCACGCACACACACATACACACGCACATATATGTATATATAGGGTGGGATTTGGCTACAAAGTCCATTTTTCCTACAAAGTGTAAAAGGTCATAAAACACCATAATGTCAACTATAAAACACACCCAAAATCCACAAATAACAAAGTGAAGATAACTAAAACGACATATTTATGGGTTTTATGTTGTGTTTTGGATGATAAGGCTTTGATTATCGAATGACTAACATTAGTGTGTTTTATGTTTATTATCATGTTGTGTTTTATATTCATAGTTCTACGATGGTGTGTTTGAAATTTTTATGGACTGTTAGGGTTTGGATATTGTGTTTTAGTGATCTTCACTCTGTTATTTATGGGTATTGAGTGTGTTTAATGGCTGAAATTGTAGTGTTTTATCACTTTGTACACTTTGTAGGAAAAATGGACTTTGTAGCCGAATCACACCCTATATATATATATATAGTGAGAACTTAGAGAATCCGACCTTACAAAAGGTTTTTTTTTTTTTACCAAAAATCCATAAAAACAACTTTTCCAAAAGCTTTTTTTGTTGATTTACATCACCCGTAAAAAACCCTTAGAATTGGTGTAAATGTTGATTCATGTTGATGTCAGCATCGTAAAAAAAGTATAATGGTAAAACATTAAGTATTTTATAACTACTTACATTAATTATTCTCTCTATGATTAATTAGTCAATTTCAATTTATCATGTACACATAAAATTTTATCTTACATATATCTTACACATTATCGAATTATATACTACACATATCGAAACTAGTGATTGATTAGGTCAACATTTGAAACTCATTAATACTCAGGCTGGACGGTATGGAGGTTCGTCCTCCACTGTCCCGGCCCGGCGCCATTCGATCCTCCATCTCGCCCCCCCCCCCCCCCCCCCCGGTCACGTCCTCTCCGTCTTCTTCTTGCCGTTCAGGATGGTCCAAATGAGGACAAATGTTCCTCACAGACATATATATACATACAATATATAATATATATTTTAGGATCATCCCCCATTTTCATACCTCCATCCTCTTTGCCCCATCCTCATACCCATCCTACGTGGCGGACCATCCTACAAGGGAGGACCATCACCATACCCTGTCGCCTTATGGAATGAGAGAGAGTTAGAAAGACAAAGGTCATCGTTTTGATGAAAAATGAAGGCATGAGTGTTAATTCATACCAACCATCGATTCTTTTGAAGTTTTAGGAGTGATTGCTAAACTGCGGGTAAATTTTTCATCCAAGTGGCTCCCTTAGTTAATACGGTGATTTTGAGCTTTAATTTAGTCAAAAAGTCAAACCCAGTGGTCACATTTGCAAAAGTCACATTTGAAAATGAACGGGTCACATTTGCAAAAGTCACCAAATTATGAAATGGTCATGTTCCTCGGATCATAGGTGTTTGTATGACTTTTCGAAGTTTTTCAAGTTCAGAAAATTTATGATGAGAACTTCACATAGTAAATCATATATAGGTGAGACCGTTTTGTTTTAAATTGAGAGCATGCACTTAAATTGTTTATTAAAATGAGAAATTATAAGTTTTGTATGTGGGATTTTGTTCTGAGTTATGTATTGGATGATACCTTATTTTGTTCACATTACTTTCATAGTTTTACATTGACGATGTGTCCACGTTGTTGCTTATATGTACATGCTAAGTATCGTTATGTTCAATTTCTAGAACTATTTGAGGGGAATGTTACACTAAAAAATCTAATAAACTTGTGATTTGGGAGTATTTTTGAAACAAAATGGCGTAGATAAATCAATATAGGTATGTATTGTTGTATAGCTGATTGTACACACAAATATACTATCTAAGAAAAGGTTTAACACTGAACATTTGCTAAAATACGTTGTCTTACTATTTTCTTTGCCATGCGCCCTGTTGGCGTGATTACAGGGTGATTACAATCAATGTTTTCTCTTTCTTCCCATTCTCCATGCGGAGAATAAGATCATGAGAGAGATCTTGCATAATCGACGCCAACATAGTTTTCCTTCTTTATATGGTCCTACCTTCACTTTACAACCCCTACTGTGAAAACCAAAACTATGATTTAGATAAATGTTTGAAATTGTTTTTGGTTTAGATATTGCAATTAAATCCTATGTATCTACCATCTACAAGCGATCGACAATCGTTAATGTATAAAGTGTTAGAAAGACGAAAACAAATTATCGAGAGTTAGTGTGTTGATAGACTTATCTTGCCTGGTATAAATTTTTAGGTATATTATTTGTAGAAGAGTTCTGTGCTCATTTTTTTTTTTTTTTTTTTTTGTTAATAATACATCAACTTTCATAAAACGCATGTACTTTGTAGACCTTTGGACCGTTGTTGGCTTGTTGCAAGGTTAAGATTTTATAACATTTTCTTAAATCCCCTGAACTGATATGAGTATATTTATTCAATTTACTGTATTAAATCTTGAATTTATTAAAATATCAGTTAAAAAAAGTTTCTTAGGGTGAGCAGGGCACTCCCCTAAGACCATGTGTAGTGGTAATGTGGTATAATGGCCCCACCATGGGCATTATTCGACACGTGGCGTCCTAGTCAGCGATGGGGCATTATAGCAAAAGTGGCGTAGTGGGGCATTATGCCAATAACCCCCATTCAATCATTTCACAATTATTTTTTTTAATTTAAAACATAAAAAACTTCATTAATTTAAAAAAAAAATTACATTACTTGAAATAAAAATAAAATAAAAACTGAAAAAAAAAAAAACAGAAAATAAAAAAAACTGAAAAAAAAAACTGAAAAATAAACAGAAAAAAAAAAAACAGAAAAAAAAACCGAAACAAAAAAAATAAACTTAAAAAAAATAACATGATCTAGAGTCCATATTTTTCTCTAATTTTTTGGCGACGCATTTGCGCAAGGATCAACGCATCGCCTTGTAGGTGGTCGATAGGTTTGGACAAAAACTCAATCTCCTTTTCCATTTGCCTCGCCTCTTGCATCTCGTTAAATTTTTTGGTTTCGGCCACTCGTTCCTTCACAATCTCATAACGTTGGTGGCCGAGGTCGCGAATGTCTTGGAGACGACGGTTCATCTCCTCGAAATCTTCCTTTAACTCGAGATCGGAAGACGACTCGACCGTTTTTTTCCCGGTTCCCTTTCTTCTATCGGTGGGTCAGACCAACTCTTCTTGAATTCCCTCGTCAACGTCCACCGCCTCATTTAAATCAACATTGCGGGCATCCGATGTCGGAGTTGACGGGTCAACGGAGGATGATGTTTTTGACCTTTTAGCCCGACGTCTACTACTAGACGTCATTGGATTAACTACCGCCCACTTTGGACTTTTTCGTAGTAGCTCCCAACACTTATAGTACGTGAAATGGCATTTTGTCCTCTCGAACTCCTCCAAAGTCTTCGTTAAAACCCCCACGTCACCTTCACCGCTCGGCCGATTATCGTAGTTACGTTGGAAGACTTCTTGGAACGCATGACACTTGTTGTTGATGTCGGTCCATTTGCTAGAAATGGAATCTTTGTCCCGATGTTCGCCTTGACCCTACGTGCTAAAGAAGAGTGCACGAACCCTATCCCAAAAAACCGGGCCCGTTTGAAAGTTTGCTACAAAAAAAAAAAAAATTATAAGTTGTATGTTAAAAATTAAAGTAACAAAATAAGTAAAATAATATATATATAAAATAGTTACCGGTATCTTCGTCCTCCGAAATGTCGAGAAACGCCCGAGTCAACGTGAATTCCTCTTCCTTCGTCCATTTAATGATATTTTTTGTACGCCGCGGTGCGTCTTTTTCCTTCTTCTTATGCGACCTTTTGCCGCGTTTCGATGTTTCTTGCACCGGTTTGGGTTGCGTCTCCAGTACGACTTCCACATCGGGTTCGGCTTCGGGTTGTGACGGTTGAGACCCGCCGGCTTGACCATAGCCGAAAGTGGGAGGAACAAACGGAGGGGCGCCGCTCAAGTAAGCCGCGTAAGTCAAAAAGCTCGGGTCCATGTCTTGAAGGTTGTACGGGGTTTACGGTTGGGTTGTGTTCGGGTTCGTGGGTCTTGCGGGGACACCAAAAGGGGGGCGGTATGGATGCATGATTGTATAAAAATTAGAAGAAAGTGAGTTTTTTTATAAAAATTAGAAGAAAGTGGGAGAGAAAGTAGGAGAGAAAGCGGGTTTTTTATAAAAAAAAAAAAAGTGAGAATGTGGGGTATATATTTATAGTGGGTAATATTTTAAATTTAAAACAAATAATAAATAATATGACCGTTGTCAACAGTAAAAAAGTGGGCCCCCTCTCAATTTTAAGCGTTTTAATTAAAACGCCGGATGACTTTTTCCTCGAAAATAACGTCCTATAACGCCGGGTGTAGTGGCATGTGGGGCGTTATAGGGCGTTTTAAATGAAAAATTTTTAAAAACACGCCCCAGTACGGGTGGTCTAAGAGGGGAGTCCCCTCTCTTACGCACACCCAATCAGGTTATGCCACGTCAATTCCCCTCTTAAACTCCCCTCACACCTCAATTTGATGGCGGCACTCCCCCACTCTTCGGTGGGTTGAATGGGGGCCCACCTTCTCTCCCCTCCACTCTTCGGTGCCTATCTCCCGAATTTGGTCCCCGATTTTGGTCGCCGATTGAATGGCGGCACCACCCCTCTTCGGTGGATTTGGTCCCCGCATGGGGTTACCGAGGGTGCCCCCTCACCCTTAGGGGGATCGGGGCACATTCGGGGAGTCTCTTTGGGGACATGCTTGCCGATTAGGGGGGTACCGCCATCAAGGCGGTGAGGTAGGAGAGAGGGAGGAAATCGGTGGGAATTCACCGAAGAGAGGGGAGGAGAGAGGGAGGAGTGGACCAATGAAAAATTTCCTTTTTTTTTAATAAAAAAAACAAGTCACCTAAGAGGGGAGTGCCGCCATCAATTTAGGGTGTTAGGGGAGTTTAAGAGGGAAGTTGACGTGGCACACGAGAATTGGTTATGCGTAAGATAGGGGATTCCCCTCTTAGGGGAGTACCCCTTACACCCTTAGTATAACACGAACAACCTAAGTGAACAGTGGCGGCGTATCTTTAACTAATCAGGAATCCAGAATGTGAAAAATTGCAATCTTTGTTAATTTATGGCGGCTGTAATCTGGTTTGGACCAGTAATGGATCTCTATCCTAGGGATCTAAATGAATGTGTGTATCACTATATCCATAATAATATAGGATTAAATTATATCTTTGTAATTCACCTATCATATAATCTAAAATAATATAGGATTAAATTATATCTTTGTAATTCACCTATCATAAAATGTTTTTAATATATAAACCTAATAAAACTTGTCTAAAAATAAATACAACAGAAAAGTTGATACATGAAACAAGTTAGTTTTTTTTTTCCCAACACATAGATATAAATAAAAATTATAGCAAAAAATGGTCAATTTTGTATAACTGAAGACATTTATGATAAAATTAAAAATAATTATATAAGTAAAAACTTGTTTTTTTCTTTTTGTAATAAACAAGATACTCTAAATACATTATGAATTGTCACATGACAATCAAGTAGATCACAGTTTAATAAGAACACATGTTTATCAAAATTAAAGAACTCAAGTATTTTCTGTATCTTTAAATTAATTATATTTCTTCTATTTCTCTTCTTCATTTGTATCTTCGTTTGTATCATCGAAACTTCAAGATTTTGTTATAGCGAATATTTATATATAAAGATTCACTATAAACATCTTTAAAGTTTAAAGATTGTACCTCAAGTATGTCAGTTTATACTTCAAGCATGGAAGAAAGAAATAAATAATAACAAATAAGAATACAAAGATATATATAAAGAATGAGATGTGTGAGGTCAAACACAAATTTATCGGTTATTAGATTTTATCACCCTTAACTATTAGGTATTAGCTACCGCCACTCCCAACTATCACTTCGGCTTCCACCACTCCCAACTTAACAATCTGTGTGTTCTGTCACTCAGGTTGAGTGGTTTTTGGCTCCCTTTTTGTCTTTTAGGAGCATATGCACCTATAGTCATTAGTAATTCACAAAATGTTAGCCTAATATCACCAATAACACTAGTCAAACACTAAGAAATGTTCACCTGCAGGGTGACACAACACACAAAGTGTTAAGTTGGGAGTGGTGGGAGTCAAAGTGATAGTTGGGGATGGCAACGGCCAATACTTAATAATTGAAAGTGATAAAATCCAATAATCCAAAATTTTATATATAACTTTAGAGGAATGTGATTTTTTTAGAGATGAAGATAGAGATTACAATAGGAATACTCTTAGCTCATTCTAACTTCAAAAGTTGGGTAGTTTTTAATCTACACCCACTAACCTTATGGTTGAGGTTTATGGTTTTCGTCATGTCTGGATTAATCAATAAGTGACCAAAGCTCCATATCAGTGTTGGTGATGAAGTGCACACTTTTCCTTAAACGTTGTGTCACCAAAACGCCATGCAAGAGTGACCAAGAGTAGCCTCATCCCAAAAGAGAAGAAGATAACTGGTGTTACACGGACTATAATACGTTCAAGATCAAATAGTTTTTCAAGTAGGAATAATTTTAGTAAGTTCACTTGAGTGACTTATTCGTCTCTTGAGGACTTGACACGATACAAATATACCTAAGTTTTAGGTTACTAATCTCTTGTATGGGTTACAATTCTCGACGTGACACACATCCAAGATGTAAATAGTCAGGTTTTATGTTAAGTTTAAATGATTCTTCAGTAAACATGTCATGCTCAAATAAGATTAAGTTGCTTAATGATTGATTGAGGTAAAAAGTGGTTTATTGCTACTACTACTAATAAATCGTAATTGTAAATAAGGGTGAAATGTTTATTTTAGAACTTAAATATTCAACGAAACTTTTAAATTCCGTTCAAGTTTTTTTTTTTTTTTTTTTTTTTGAACGGCCAACGAATCCTCCAAATGGGCTACTGGCGAAATTCACCATATCGGGATACACTCGCCTTCCGAACCGGGGAAAACCCTCACCTAGGGCCGAAGCCCGTGAACACTCGCCCGAAGGCACGACAGTGCGGTGAGGTAATAATCGGTGAATACACATTTCATGTGACAAAGCGCATATTTTAGCCATAGGCTAAATACAAAACTAAATTATTGATTTGCATTTATGTCATCTCTTGCACGCGCCACGCTCACACATATATATGTATTTACCGGTAAATAGGTTATTTATGAAATTATTATGAGATATAATATAATAATCGGTGAATACACATTTCATGAAAACATAGTGTGTTCATTGATTAATTTATGTATTTAAAATTGACACTTGTTTTCATTTGAACACTACACTTTTTGTGAGTAAATGCGTACGTAATATATATACACACATATTATTGTCTCTAGTAATGATTAAAGAAGAAGGAGAAGTCAAAATCATAGATTTGTTTGAACTGTCTCTTTATGCAGCCAAGAAGGTGTGTCTTTTTCCTTTAAGATAACTTCTTTTCAATTATTTCTCTTGGAACAATTTTCCTTAACTTTTGTGATGTAGTTTTCTCTGAATTATGATTGGTTTGTTAGTAAACAACTAAATGTGGTTATACTAAAGTTCAAAACTATGTTAGAAGGATAAGATTACATGAACGATGACAAGCCGTGTCGAAATTAGACACCCAATTAAATTCGGACCATAAAAATACTACGCCCATTAGATATCAACAAAAAGAGATGACCTTAACCTTTGTCGAGTAACTTGTCATTCCTATAGCTATACATAGAAATGTTATAACGCCTAATAAATGTGCTAACCTTAGCTTGTTAGCATCAACATATAAGATCGAGGTGTTTTTTTTTTTTTTTAACTATAATCACACATAGAAACAGTAACGTTCATCAGCAAATTCAAACTATTATGACGATTAATATATTTAGAAGAAGACTGTTAAGAATTAGTATATAAGCGGTCGAGGGTACAAATGCTACCCTTAAAACATATAACACAAAAAAACATGTTCTGTTGAACTTAAAGTAACCCCATGAAGAAGCAACCATACGAACGTTAGTCATGTCCTAGTCATGAATAGGGTTCACAAAAACTATAGTTAAGCCAAAAGAAGATATGTCTTGAAAAAGACTAACTAGTGTTACTTGACTTTCATCTCAACAAACTTCAACCAAGGGGACCATTGAACATCTTATCAACTCTACCTCAATTCCAGAGTGTTAGGCTGATATAATTATACTTAAATCATGTTAAACCTGATTTTATTGGATTATTGGATCATCACTTGGTGCCTAAGGTGTTAGACCGGACTAGTCACTTTTCATGTGTTGTTTCTAAAGGTTCTAATGTGTGTTTTGATATAGAAAAGTCTCTAAAGCGCACACCAAAATTCTAGATCAACCTTCATATTGTTGCGCAGTTGACAAAAGTGTAACATATAAACCACGACCCCGAACTATTTTGTGAGTGTAGTATATATAGTTTTGGTTTTCATGGTGTGCTTGTTTCCTTGGTCTATATGAGCGAACTCTAGAAACAATAAAGTCACATTACTTGATTTTTAGGAGAAACAACACTTGGGAACATGGAAAAGGCCCTCAAAACCTCACATGGTCTATTATTATTAACATTTCATTGTATGGCTTGAATCAAGATTATTTCTAACATTCATACGGGTAGTCGCAATAGGATAACTGATATCATAATTTCAACCTCTTCCCACTCAAGACAAGGCCAAACAAGTTGATGTGTAAACCCATATGAGGACAAGGTAAACTCGTGAAAGGGACATAATGAAATTGATCATACATGCGGAAGAAACCATTTAGACATTACAACTCCTCGTTAACATAGTTTTATGTCACCAATGATAGATTCGATATTCGATAGATAATGTCTGTTACAATAAATGCAACCTTCCATGGAAGTTCGAAGATGTCTTATCTTTTCGAGGAGAATGGTTGATTCATCAACAAAATCTAGTACATCGAACTACATGAAACAATATTAACATACTCTAGATAGCAAGCCTATCTTTTTTTTTTTTTTTTTTTTTTTTTTGAAAAGAAAACTTCTATAAAAAACAACCGAACCCGAAGACCGGGACGGCAAAATAAGCCCGACTTACATAATTACAAATTTACACCAGTCCGACCACCGAATATTTCTTACCTTGGATCTATTTCTAAACCAGAGAAAGCCTAGGGATCTAATCTCGCTAAAAATATCATCAATCTTGACCCGAGAGCCGTTGAACCTTGCGTCATTTCTAGCCTTCCACACAAACCAACAAGTGATCAAAACAATACTATGGAAAACCTCTATTTCCTCATTCCTTTTTCCACAGTGGATATACATTTCCAGAAGATCCCGAAAAGAAAAAGCGTAGAAGATCGGCACACGGCTCCAAGCACATACCTTTTGCCAAACAACCGAAGTGACGAGGCACGAAGTGAACAAGTGATCGACGGTTTCTTCTGTAGAGTTACACAGCAGACAGAACTCATCATCAATATGCATACCTCTTTTTTTTCAGGACCTCGGCCGTAGGGATTCGACCCATTTCGGCTTTCCAAGCAAAAAGATTAACTTTAACGGGAACCCATGAACACCATTTCATAACATACCTCGAGCTGAAATCGAACGAGTTGAAGATGATAGATTTGATGGAGCTAACGCTAAAACTTCCTGAATTACAACCCAGCCATTTCCACGAATCCCTCCTGTCCGAAAGCGCCAAATTCCGAATTAAACCCAAAAGGCCAGTCAGTTTAGCAGCTTCATTATCTTCATTCGGTTCATGACGCCATAGCCAGATTCCATCATTCCCCACACGGTCTTTAACAGAACAGTCTTTAACCACTTCTAACCTGAAGAGACAAGGAAACCGAACCATTAAAGGTTCATCCAGCAATCACGGGTCCAGCCAAAAGCACACTATTTCCCCATTGCCGACAACACCTTTGAAACAAGAACGGATAAAAACATTCGGGGCGACCGGTTTATTAACAACCGAAACGATCGACCTCCACACTCCACTGACGGATTTTTTTAACGGGAGGAACCCCCAGTTAGATACCCCAAGGTGAATGGCAGAGATAACTTTAACCCAAAGGTTTTCAGGGTCCGTCTTAAAACGCCAACCCCATTTAGCTAGAAGAGCAGAACTAGAAAATTTTAGTTTACAAATTCCCAAACCCCCAACTTTCCGTGGGGATGCCACCCTGTCCCACGCAACCCAATGGGTTTTCCGAACATCAGACGAGCCTCCCCATAAAAACTTTTTAATAATAACCTCCAAATCTTGAATTACCTTGGCCGGAGCTTTGTATAGCGAAAAGTAATAGTTAGGTAAAGCCTCAAGGACCGAACGAATCAAAGTGACCCTACCACCGAAAGACAACATCTTGGCTTTCCATAAAGAGAGGCGAGATTCAAAGATATCATAAACCGGTCTCCAAATACTGATTCGGTTCATATTTGCCCCCACCGTAAGGCCCATATACTTGAAAGGAAGAGAATCGGACATACAACCCATGGACTCCGCCATCTCAATCACCTCAGCGTTACTCACCCCAACCCCATAAAGGCAAGACTTACCGATATTTATCCGTAGACCAGAACATACATAAAAACATCTCAGAATTCTAAACACATTCGAAACGTTCCCTTTGGACCAATCTCCAAGAATCATAGCATCATCGGCGTACAAAAGATGAGAAAGGGTAGGGCCATCATTAGGAAGAGCTATGCCACTGAGCGCACCCATCTCGCAAGCCTTATCAAGCATACACGAGAGGGCTTCCATAGCAATAATGAAAAGAAAGGGCGAAATAGGGTCTCCTTGCCTCATACCTTTCTTGCAACCAAATTCAAAAGTCGGCAAACCGTTGACGAGAATAGAGGCCCGTGCCGATGAAAGAATCCCAAAAATCCAATTACACCACTTAGGAGGGAACCCCATTTGATCAAAAACGCTGACAACAAACCCCCAATTAATGTTATCATAAGCCTTTTTGAAGTCTATCTTAAGGAAAAAAGCCAAAGACTTTCGGCTTTTTAACCAAGAAAAGACCTCATTAATCATGCGGGGGCCGTCGAGAATGAATCTACCGCTCAAGAAAGCCGACTGGGAGAACGAAGCTACCGACCCAATAACCTTTTTAAGCCGCAAAGCGAGAACCTTTGAGAAAACTTTGTTAATCATACCAATGAGGCTAATAGGCCGGTAATCGCCGAGATTTGCCGGGTCATTGACCTTGGGAATAAGGGCAATAAAAGCGGAACCACATCCGTGACTAAGAGAGCCATAGTCGTATAAGTAGTCCAATATCTTCACAAAATCCTCTTCAAATAATGCCCAAAAGTGCTTTAAAAAACGGAAATTAAAACCATCTGGGCCCGGGGCCCGATCGTCCCCGCAACTGAAAACCGCCGATTTAATTTCCTCTCTACTAAAACGCTTCAAAAGAATTGTAACTTCAGCATCCTTTAGCTTCTTGATATTAGGAATGTCTAACGAGGGTCTGACCGGATAATGCTCATGAAACTTGGACTTAAAGAAATTGAAAACCACCTTTTTGATATGAGCCGGTTTAGTCACCCACCTACCATCGACATCCAGCCCGTGAATATAATTACATGCCTTCCTGCAATTGACCATAGAATGGAAAAAACGACTGTTTTCATCTCCATCCTTAGCCCATTTGACCCGGGAACTTTGCCTGATGTCTTTCGCTTTATTTTCTTCCACCTCCCTTAAGACCTTTTTATTCTCTAATAGCGACCATTCCTCATGCTCAGACAAATCCCTAGTTTCAAGGATATTTTCCAACAAAGACAATTCATCCTTGGCCAATATAACCTCCTCCCCTTCCTTCTTGATAATCTCATCCCTCCAATCTCTAATGCGGGACCTAAGCAGTCTGAGTTTGTTAAGCAAAGTCATGTCAGGCGGACCTCCACCAGAAAAATTAAGACAAGCATCAGTCACAACTTCCTCAAAACCACTTCTACCCAGCCAGGAATCAAAGACCCGAAAAGGTCTGGGACCAAAGTTGTTTGAAACGGCAACAAGAATAATCGGGCAGTGGTCCGACATATGTCTAGGCAAACCCCGAACACTCGCTTCAGGCCAAACATTAAAAAAATCTGAATTCACTAAGAATCTATCTAGCTTACTAAGCTTACGACCGTTCTCGGAGCTACGAGTAAATTGGTTACCAACTAAAGGATACTCAATAAGTCCTGAAGAAAAAATAATCGCGTTAAAATTGTTCGCACAAGAAGGCTTAAAAACCGTGTTTCTACGCTCCTCTCTGAACCGCACAGCGTTGAAGTCTCCGACGACAATCCATAGACCATCATTACTGTTAATCAGTGCCGACAGCGTATTCCACAAGGACTTTTTGGCAGCCACGCCCTGGGGGGCATAAACGTTAATAACATTCACAGGCTGATCCTGACCTTTTAAACAACCCCTGATATACAGAAAATTCCTAGCCCCCAGAGAACCAGAAACCTTGAAAACCTTCGAATCCCACATGCTAATGATGCCACCGGAAAGCCCGTCAGAATCAACTGACTCGAAACTGAAATCGCCATTACCCCAGAATTTCGACAGAACCCGCTGAGCAACATCTGAAACTTTGGATTCTTGAATAGCTATGAAATTTATCCCGTGAACCTTCCTGATATTACTAAGCCATCCCTGTTTTTCGACACCCCCAATTCCTCTTATGTTCAGAGATAAACAATTCATTTTAACCCATTTGTAATACCTTCTGTAATGATTGTCTCTTTAACCATCTCGATATGATTATCCAATTTAGCCCCAACCATAGCTCCGATAGAGATAGTTTTACTTACCTCCTCATCGACCGGAGAACCACTACCTCTGACAAAAATGGTATCAGACACATCCCCTCTATCTGGCTCTTGAGCGCTTCCCGCATTGCTCGTCGCACCTGAGGAAGCCTTCATATTCAGATCTAACTCAACCGTGATGTTGTCGCCAGCCCCCAAGTGGTTTGTAGGAATATTCCAGACAAACTTATCACAAGGAGAAACATCCTCTTCCATTTGGACCCTGGACCTCTTAACAGGCCTTAAGGAGCTAGGAGAGACATGAGGGCCACATTGGGCCCGACCTTTTTGTAGGATCGAGGATTGACCCGAACGAGTCGTTCAGAGGCGTTCTTCTATGTTTCAGGTGCGGAATAACAAGAAACGTAGGTAGAAATAGCTTGTTCTTCACTTAGTCTACTATTTTATTGATTTGACAAAGATTACAGCTCAAACGTCACACCGGCAGCACCTCGGTATGGAAATCGTCAAAGTTACAAATGATTTCGCTTATGGGGTTTATATAGGAGTTCAGGTTTCGCTTCAAGTGACATGCACAAATAAGCGAAACCTTCAGCTTTGCCGTATAAGTGAAACCTTGACTCATAAGCGGAACCTCTAGACAATGACCCTATAAGCGAAACCTCCCTATTACACACATACAATCTTCAGTTTTCTCGTAAAACATGCCCTAATCTATACAATGCAAAGTTTGACTTGATCCAAGACGAAATCAACAGATGTAGTGCACCAACAGACTCCCCCTCAGATGTTGATGGAGTCGTTCATCGAGTCACAACCATGTTGTGTCTTCATATCTTCAGTCTTGATCAGACTCTGGGCTTTTTCTCTTTCTCTATCTTCAGACTCCCCCTCTCGATTTGCTGGCATTCCTTTGTTCTTCAGCAACATCTTCAGGATCGTTGTCTGGCCTTCACAGGTTCTCAGGATCAATCAGCCTGGCTCAAACAGAGGTCTTCAGGAATTGAAACCTGACACTCTATCTTTTGATCCAAGATCAAATCTGACTATACCTGCACATTCTTAACCTAACAATAAGATTTCTAAATTTAACAACTTGAGAGCATCAACACTAACTCCCTCTCAAATCCATGTGCACCAACTACAACTCTTCCTCAGATTACTTTCTCTAAGATGAACCACTTGTTGATTAATTCAAAACAAAATTATTTTAACAATTTAGACATACTCCATTCCTTCTCACAACAAGATCATCATGTCTAGCACTTTGGAATTTTGAAAATCAGCTTTCCAACATCAGTTGTCAAAAATCTTTTTGTCTTTTTCAAAAGTTTATGCTAAAACACACCCAAAATCTTTTTGGATTTTTCTAAAGGAACGTAAATGACACCACTTGTAAAAACTGAATGAAACAGAAAAGAAACATACACAGGCAATATTTTTGTGAGTTCGTGTAAGAGGATCATATCAGTTTAAGAGACATGTTACTAACACCGTTAAGCTTGTTACATTTTAAGTTCTAAACAATTCACTTAGATTGTCAGTATATCGGTCCACTGAAATTTTCACACAAAGTTCAATTGATTCGAGATACGATATTAATGTCTTAGATACTAGCTTATTCGTGTGTCTCACTACTTGAATATACTCCCGTATCCAGATCCCAATATTCAGTCTTACAAGTGAGTATACCACAGTTGATATCTGTATAGGGGTTAAATGCGAGGGCCGTGAGAGCTCAGGTCGATACTTCCGTATATGCAGAGAGATGACGGCTTCGACTTTTCGGTGTGTCCCCTTTAGAGGATCTTTTTATTTCAACAGCAGCGACTATCAATTTTATTGTTTCATCAGCATGCTGAGGGTGAAGCTATGTTTCAAGCTTTTTGCGGAAAGCATTATCCGGGGACTAGGTCAGTACTTCCATACAGCAGAAGTCCCGGGATAATACCCCAGATATCACTGAGCATAAAGACCTAGTATCTCAGAATAAGGGACCTTTCAAACAAGATTTCAGGGGTTACCTATATATCCAAGTTTGTGTTAACCCACAGAACAAGCAAGTTTGAAATTTAGGTTTATATCTCGTTTCAATTTACTAAATGTGCGAAAACCTACTGACACATCTGCAGTGAGATTATTTATCACATTTAACTTTCCAATTCTTTAGCATGTTGTGACAGTCCACTGATGTACTATCATTTCCTCTTTTCACAACGAAACTCATTTTTTGAATTTTATCATGTTTTTTTTTTTATTTTTTCAAATTTTCTAATGTTTTTGGATTTTCTGAAATTTTCTACTCCCCCTAAAATGCAAACACATTTCAAAGGAAATTTGAAAACTACAAGACTCTTGACCCACTTGAAAATATAGAAAACAACACAAACTGTACAGAAACTTGACAACTGACATCGAATCACATCAAATCGTCATTCACTCGACATAAACAATCTGAACTCCCCCTTTCACAAACCATTTTCTCATTTAGATTTCAAAACACTTAAGTTTGTTTTAATCAAAATGATTTTTCCGGAAAATGAGTTTGTTTTTACCACTTGTAAGTTAGCATTATATTCGGGGATGTGGTTCATCATCTTGTCTATTTTAACCATATGTATAGTAAATCAAGTACAACTTAATGTCCCTGATTTACTGTTTGCAGTTCAGAAACCTCTGTATCACTTGTAAACATACCAACAAATACCACTTGTAAGTAAAACAAATAATATCACATGTAGGTTTTCCTGTAGGAATGAGACATCTACAGAAACCTCTTTACCACTTGTCAAATTAGTCAGAAAGATGCCGATTCCTGCTTCTCAATTACCAACCTGGAAGCTCCGGCGTGGTCCTTTCACCTGTAAAATTCAAACATTATTCAAAATCTTTCAAACAAACTTTTCAAACACTAGAATGATGCCGATTCCTGATCCACGATATAAACTTGCGATCTCCGGCATAGTCCTTTGACTATCATGGAAAGCAAACTTCCATCCAAGTCTTTTCAGACTTGATGGATTTCAACTCTTGCGCAGTGGGGTTGTATGTTGCCTTTTTAGTTGCGTAAAAGTCTTTAACCCCCTTTGCTTTCCCATTCAACATTTTTCCAAAAAATTTCTTTACACTTCCATTAAATGTTTTCTCGACATCAAATTCTTTTTTCTCAGTGTAAAACTGTTTTGAAATATCAACTTTTCCAATTTTCTTTTTAACTTCTTCAAATTTCAGTGATGGAAAATCATCATCATTCACTGAAATTTTCTCCTCAACCTGTGGCTCTTCTGGCTTTGTGGAACCAGATTCATCGCCGACATTCACATTATTTCTTTTAACAACCCACACTTGATTTTCTTTTCCTTTCTTTTCATACATATTCTTCTTCGAACATTCACCAACCTCATAAGTTGAGTTTTCAAAAACTTTAAGTTTTTCAGTTGGTGGTTCAATATCAACAACTTTTTCTTTTAATTTCTGAGAAACTCCCTGTTTTGTTTTTGCATTCTCTGAACAATTCCATGCAATGTGACCAGCTTCATTGCACTTGTAACAGGTTCGAGTCTCTCTTTGATAAAACACTTCAGTTCCATTCTTCTTCCTTTCAGCAAGAAACTCTTGATTTGACTGTCTCCAGAATGGTTTCTTCTGTTCCTCATCTGAGCTTCCACCTAACACAAATTCTGTTTTTGTTTTAGAATTTTTATTATTTTTATAATTTTCTGGTGGAACAAATCCTAAACCTTCCTTATTGTAGCTACCATTTTGGTTAGAGTTCTTTTGAAAACCGGAACCAGAATTGTAACCTTTCTTCTTGTTTAATCGTTGTTGAACTCTTGAAGTATATTTTTTAGATTTTTCAAAAATTTTCAAAACTTTCAATTCAGGAATATTAATCTCTATTAGTTTGAAAGTTTTATTAATCAATTCCGTTTTAATACTCATTATTGGAAACTCTTTATTGTAATATAATTTGTCAGAACCATTCAAAGTATAAACAACTTCGAATGTTTCAACATTCAAATTTTCGTTTGATAACAAAAATTCTTTACTATAAGACCGTTTAACCGACGAATTTTCCCTGTTGACTGATGAATTTGACTTTCCAGACTCAGACTTTGACTCTGACTCCTCATCAGTATCCAACACCTGATCGACCACCTTTCTGATTAACTCAGACTCATGATCAGTATCGGACGAGGTAAACGTGACATCAATGTTATCTGGTAAAACGTCAGTTGTGTCGGTTTTAAGCTTTATATTGACTGCTTTTTCCAATTGCTCCTCGTTTGGTTTTCTAGGAGAAGACCCTTCCCAAATTGGAGGCGGACATTTGTTATAGCTAACAGTCGGTTTCTTACCACAATCTTTCTTCTTCTTTTGCTTCTCGTCTCGAAAAGCTTCCATTCCTGCAACAGTTGGGTAAATACGATCAATGAGATAATCAGAACTTGAATAACTTTGTAATAAATGTCTAATTCTCTCATTCTCGATTTTCTCAGTCTCCAACTATTGCTTCCATTTAGCACTTTCTTCGATGTAGAAATTTATGACTTTTTGCTTTGACATCATGACTGCATTCATTATCGTCAGTGCTTGTTCTCTTTCTGAGTTTGTATTTTGGAGACCAGTTACTGTTTTGTTCAAGACATCGTACGATTCTTTCACGTAGTTGAGGTTAAACAGTAACTGCTCTTTCTTCTTCTCATACTCAGCTATTATGTCATCTTTTGCTGCACATTCCTTGCAAGCTTCCAAACACTTTATGCAAGGCTTGACAACTTCAACAATCTTCTCAACCTCGATTGTTTTTACAACTTCAACCACTTTTTCTTCTTCTTTCACCTTCTCAACTTCAGACATCTTTTCTTCACTCACCAGCTCAGTCTTATCATTCTCCTCAGCAACACTTTCAGTCTTCATTTCCATGTATTCTTTTTCAGCTCTTTTTGCCTTCAACTTTTCCAAGCGATCTGCAAAATAGAAATGAAAACTTTCAGGAGAAAGATGAGATTTTGCAACATTTATATGTTTCTCTTCCTCATCATCACTGCTACTATCAACTGGTGACTGATCAAACTGTACAGACTTTTCAGAATCATCATCCGATAAACTAGAATCAGATGGTGTTTGATCAAACACAACTTCCTTTTCAGAACTAGCAACGTTTTCAACACTCTCATCTGAACTCTTTGAAATTTCCTCAACATTTTCTGAAAGTTCATCAACACTTTCTGAATTTTCATCAGACATAACAGATTTTTCATCCTTACTCGTCACATTCACTCCAATAGATTTCATCCAGGTAGCAAACATGTCTAGCTCTCTGACAATCTTGGCGATGAAAGCTTTGAACTCTCCTTTTTCATTAACGAACATAACCCAGCTGAAGTTCACTAAACATGCTCTCTTAGAATCTTCAATCTTCCTACCATGAGCCGTCTGTGAGTCTTGAGATTGACCAACCTGCTGATAAATGGCTTTCCGGTAGTAGTCATCTTTTCCGAACGGATTCTGAGCACCGCTAGCTTCTCTACCCTTGCACTCCCGTTTGAAATGGCCTTTCTCCCTGCATTGAAAACAAGTAACTTTAGATTTATCAAAACCTAAAGTAGATACATGAGCATCAAGGAAATCATTTCTCCCGGTAATAGTCTTAAACTTTTCAGCACGTCTAAGAACACTAGCAAGACACCATTTGATATCCATAAGTTCCATCTCTTCGGCGTCTATCTGATCGTAATCCTCCTTTGTAAGCATAGGATTTCCGATCCGACCATCAACAAAACCCTCATAAGATAACAACACAGAACCAAGAAGTGCCATGTGGTCTTTAGCAGTGTCTTCTGAAAAACTTTGACCTTCTGGAAGGTTTAGAGCTATGTTGCACTGAATCACGTATCCATTTCCTGTCTTTGTGCCCTGAGACTGAAAGCTTGTATTTGATTCTTTAGGATTGACACTTGGAAATGATGAGAATCCACTGCTGCTATTGCCTGAACCCTGATCAGCCTTTTCTGATGAATCCCCAGCACTGAAAGCAGTTTGGATTTTCGGACTTCTCTCAGATTCTGGAACTGGAATACTACCTTTGTAGTACATTTTCACGTCCTGTTGACCACTCGGACTGTTCATCCTAGCGATTTTCTGCTGTTCCAGATCCTGACTCTCTATTTTTTTGATAAACTGAGAAATCGTTAACCCATCATAAACACCCGTGTTTTTCAGAATCATCAGATACGTTCCCCACTCTTTTTGTGGTAACGCATCAGCTAACTTGTCCACCCACTCTTCACGATCTTTTGTAATACTCAACATTGACATCGATCGCACTAGGTGACAGTATCTCTCAATCAACTTCTTTGTATCCTCTTCCGGTAAGCTGCTGAATAGATCAAACTCTTTCTTAAGCAACGCTTTCTTGCTCTTTATCATGTTCTCGCTTCCCTCAAATTTAACGTTAAGAACATCCCAGATTGACTTTGCAGTTTTGTCGTGTTGTATCAAAATGAATATATCCTCTTTGATCGCTTGTTGCAGCAGACTGATCATCATCTTCTCAGCTTTGTACATAACCTGTTCCTGATCCGTGAATTCTGATAACTGTTTGATGACCTGCAATTCTGTTCGAGGTAACACATATTTCTTTAAGATGCATTTCCATGATCTAAGATGATTCGCTTGAACCCAGTTCTCGAATCGATCTTTCCGCCCGTAGTATTCTTCGATACTCATCAATTTCGGGGGCTTTTGAGTGGTTCCCGTCTCATTCTCTAAGTTCATGGCTTGAACAACGGCCGCTGGACTAGACGGTGTTGCAAATGCGTTGTAGAACTCGGTATCCATGAATACTTTGCACGTTATTCAAAAACAGTAATGAATAAGCGAAACTAGGTGAGTGTGCACAATAAGCGAAAACTCAGCAAATCCTTTGAAGCGAAACCACAAAGTACAAATAAGCGAAACCTATAAATGTACTTAGAAGCGGAACTGTTGATGTTTCAAAAAGCGAAACCTAATAAGCGAAACTACAACACTGTCACTTGAAGCGGAACCTTTTGATGACCTTTGGAGCGGAACTTCAAAATACACTTGAAGCGAAACCTCACTAAAAATGACACAAAAGCGGAACTAGTACGCAATTTGGAGCGGAACCTTTGATTCTTGTGACACACAAGCGGAACTATGCTGTTCAGATAAGCGAAACTATCAGATGTCCAAATAAGCGGAACCTATTCGCAGGTCAATTTGATCCACTTTTAGTCCATATTTTGGCATGAAACTTTCCAGGGTTTATTAATGTCCAATAACACACATTCTTTGCAATTTTGATCCAATTCTGACCGATACAACTTTCTGAAATGATCAAAGAAGGTGTAGAAATAAGAAATGATGATGAAATCCAGCTAATTTCTGTAGAAAACCTCCCCCAAGCTCTGATACCAATTGTAGGATCGAGAATTGACCCGAATGAGTCGTTCAGAGGCGTTCTTCTATGTTTCAGGTGCGGAATAACAAGAAACATAGGTAGAAATAGCTTGTTCTTCACTTAGTCTACTATTTTATTGATTTGACAAAGATTACAGCTCAAACGTCACATCGGCAGCACCTCGGTATGGAAATCATCAAAGTTACAAGTGATTTCGCTTATGGGGTTTATATAGGAGTTCAGGTTTCGCTTCAAGTGACATGCACAAATAAGCGAAACCTTCAGCTTTGCCGTATAAGCGAAACCTTGACTCATAAGCGGAACCTCTAGACAATGACCCTATAAGCGAAACCTCCCTATTACACACATACAATCTTCAGTTTTCTCGTAAAACATGCCCTAATCTATACAATGCAAAGTTTGACTTGATCCAAGACGAAATCAACAGATGTAGTGCACCAACACTTTTTTAATGGGCTGAGAAAGGATCTGTTTTTTCCTGGCTCTTTTAGATTTGCTCCTTGAAGAAAAATAAAATACCTTACCTTGGGTCCCACCATAATTATTAAAACCCGACAGTCTCACCCCACTAGTGTCCAAACTGTTGGAGTCCAAAGGACCCATACCAGCATCAGTATTCGCACCGCCGCCAAATTTATTACCGAGATCAATCCCTTCCTCCACGTGGACAGAGCCAGCCGGTTCATTACCCCCATGCATGAAAGAAGCATTTGCATGAGAAAGAACGTAATTAAAAGAAGGAATCGAATCGCCCACAATAGCACCAGATTTCGAGACAGGAACTCCGGTCCCCAACGAACCGTCTCTCTCCCCAGATTTAGCCGAAACCCAACCGTCCGACTTTTCCTTTTCCTTCCTGTTGACCAGCTGATTGGCCACCCCGGAACCTTCATTGCCGGAAACCTGCATGTGAGCAATCGGAGATGATCTCAGAGAGGACGAGTACTCCGGGTCACCAAAATCAACTACACTTTCCTGATCCAAGCAATCTGGGTTCCAGTCTTCTTGCTCCTCCTCGACTCGGACTTTGAAACATCTGTCTTTCCACTTCAAAACAACAGTTTCAACTATTCTCTCAGATTCCCCAGCTAGAACACCAACCCTAAAGACTGAAAGATTACGATCCTCAACCAGACCTTTAGGCGAATGCAGAACCTTACCAAAAAGTTCACCGATATTAACGAGTACCTCTGAATCCATCAGATGCAACAAAATGCCAAAAAGTTTCAGCCAGGCAACCCTCTCAAAAGCGAGACACTGACCTTTCCAAATATCTAGCTTAGAGAACCAGGGACCCCATATCGGACGAGATTCCAAAAACTTACGAGCCGATTCTTTGTCACTGAATGAAATGAGGATAGATAAACCCCCAAATATTGGATATTAGAGAACGAAGTTTTAGCTATCCTCAGAAGCTTATCAAGATCCACCAAAGTTTCTAAATCAACGGCCCTTCCCACGACAGCCACATCGTACAACTCAGAGAAAGCAGCCGTTCTATCTGGGACCACAATCTTTTTATCATCATTATTCTTTAAACCAGAACTCGGACCAGAAAAGGAACCACCGGCACCGAAAGGATTCCCCACAACGTCGCTGTACGACCTGACGTCCCTAGAGCCAAACCTCAGATTGCCTTTATCCACCCCGGACGGACCCGAAGGCTGGTCCCTAGATACATTCTGAACCTTGGAGACCATGGGAGGACGCTGATAAGAGTTGTTCTCAGCGACAAACCTAGCCACATTAACACTAAGCTTAAAACTTCCGATCTTCAAACCTTTCATTCTACCTTCCATTTCCGAGCCGTCACTGACTCCTGAAAAACAAACGAACCCGAGCTTCAAACCATTCTTGTCCCTCTTCCTCGCAATATAAACCCCCGTCACAACCCCGAAAACCCCGAAAAACTCTCCAATATCTTTAGAACAACACTTATCCGGCAAGTTGGACACGAAGAATTTCATGGTGTTATCCCTACCATTGGATTGAGGAAGATAGCCTTTATTCTTCTTCTTGAGATGATGGGGGTCCAACCAAGGACCACCCGAATCCATGATGGCCAAACGACAACCAGGTGGCGAATGGAAGCCGGAGCAAGAACGAGATAGACTCACCGGTAATGTCTGACCTTCAACCAATATGAAGATCACGTTATACCCGAGAAGCTATCCCACTCACCTCCCTTCGTCGAGCCCCCAGGAGCGTTTACCACAGCAGACGAAAAGACACAGAAAGAAAGAAAAAGAACCTATGCCGCACCCCGAACGGCGAATGGAAGCTTCGAGTAAACAAGCTAGAATGGGAGGTCAATCCAAGCAGAATGGAGACCTTTCACGCTAGCCCGAGAATTTCCGCTTCGTCGAGCCTTCCGGCGGTCGGCGCTAAGAAAAAGAGAGAAGGTTTTTGGTGATATTTATCTTATAACAAGCCTATATTTCCCTCTGTGAAATTGTTTGTAATGGTCAATTCGTATATGATGTTACGTTATAGTCAACTTTTTGGCAAACTACATATATTTCAAGAATATGATTCTATTTGTTTTGGCTGAAACAAACTTATATCACAACATGTATTTAAAATCATATGGACGTTTAGAATCATCTCAGTTTTTTTATCATTCTAGAAATTTATGTGCATGTATACACACATCTATATGCTTGCGCATGTAAACGCACATATGCATAAATAATACCTATATATAACTTTTTCATGCGAAATGTATGAAAGATCAAGGTCCATTGAGGCATTGACCATAACTTTTCAATTATTAAAATTAAGGTGGTAGTGAAATCATAAATAATAAAATGCTAGAAAAAGACTAAAAAGGTAAAAAAACAAAAAAAAGGTCCACTATCATCTGTTATGAATATCACATAAAGTTTACCATGTAGATCAAGATTTACCTCTAAGATTTTATCCAAGCAAGTGGATGAACTCTTTGTTAAACTTATGGGTAATCCTTGTCTACTAAATAGTTAATCTTGTCCACTAAATAGTTAACCTTGTCCACCAAATAGTTAATCTTTTTGTAGTATAAATACTAGCTCAAGGTAGAAGGGAAAATGCACCTCATGTATACACTTTTATAAGTTATACAACTCTCTCCTTCTTTCTCTTATAACATTTCTAAAGTTCTTAAAGTTTTAGCACTAAACTTGTGTTAATCCTTGTTATATTATAACACGTTATCAGCACGAGGCTCTAGCCAAGGAAACGTTCAAGCAATTATAATAAAAGTAAGCATTTGATTAATATATAAACTATAATTGTTATGATAAACTAATACCAGTGCAGATGTATCTTACGATGGACATACGATCGTTGTTGGACTACAAAAACATAACATGTCTTTTTATGTATCGTGGGATTGTTTTCCTTTAGGAGACCCTGTTATCTAGACACTCCTATCATAAAAACAATTAAGTCCCATACTTAAAAAAATGAAAAAAAAATAAAATAAAGAGACTGAAAGACTTGATAGCACTTGTATTTATTTATGCATCTAACTTTTATTTATACGCACATACTAACATTTAATTTACAGTTTACATTCATGTATACTAACATTTTTATTCTTATTATTATACATCCTAATTGTATATCTTATAAAATAACATTTCCTTAATACATCATTTATTATATATATACATATACATACATATATATATATATATAACCGTTGTACAATGGCTATAAAACGGTAATATAACCGTTACAAAACGGTTATAATTTACCACTATAAATAACCAA
Organism: Helianthus annuus; assembly: GCF_002127325.2. Classification (NCBI taxonomy): domain Eukaryota; kingdom Viridiplantae; phylum Streptophyta; class Magnoliopsida; order Asterales; family Asteraceae; genus Helianthus; species Helianthus annuus. Next base: position 141,527,508 of record NC_035449.2, read on the forward strand.
TTATCAACCTCATATTTTCCACAGCAAACACTCTTCTTCTCAAAGTTATTCAAGAAAAAATTTCAAAGATGATTCACCCGGTTTTAATATTGCCTGGCATAATATTAATATTGTTGCCGACCTTAATCTTTGAGCTTCCACCTCATCTTTTCAGTACTTATGTATTCATTTATTTGTTTATAGCTGTACCTTTATATGTTTTCTCATTTTTAATGAGTATTTAGATTTTAATATTTATCTTATTTATGTTTAGCAACAAAATGGCAAACATCACAAAAATTGAATTCCCGGCTCTTAATATCACCGGAGAAAATTATATGCCGTGGACGGCACATATTAAGCGACATCTCAAGTCAATGGGTGTTTTGGAAACGATAACATAGTGGAACGATTGTAGCGATCAAGACAAGGCAAAAGCTAATGTCTTCCTCCATAAACACATTGATGAGATGTTGCAATTTGAATATTCAAATTTTGAGGATCCATACGTTTTGTGGGAAGATTTAAAAAGTAGATTTGATAATCAAAGGGAAGTTTTACTTCCCACTGCTAGAGATGAATGGAACAATCTCAGGTTCTAAGATTTTAAAAAGGTGAATGAATACACCTCTGCTTTGTTCAGGATATGCTCAACGCTCCGATTTTGTGGGCAAACTGTTACGAAGGAAGATATGTTGGAGAAAACTTTCTCCACATTTCATGCATCAAATATAGACTTGCAACAACAATATCGGTTGCAAAAGTTTCAAAGATATTCCGATCTAAATTCATTTCTCCTCGTAGCAGAGAAAAACAATGAGCTACTAATGAAAAATCATCAAGTTCGTCCCACTGGATCGTTAGCCATTCCAGAAGCAAATGTTGTTATTAATGATGATACTAAAGACTCTAGAAGAAAATGGGGACGAGGGCGTGGCCGTGGCCATTTTGGTAAAGGTAATGGTCGCAATTATTCCTTCAAAAGAAATAATAATTTCCGAGGTAATTCCCATGGTCATGGACGTGGTCGCGGTCGTGGTCGTGGTCGAAATCAAAGAACCCCCAATTACCACACGCCACAAATTACCAATCCCAACCAGTATAACAAAAGGAATGAAGCTAGTAGGTCCAAAAACAATGGCACTTCTTGTTTCAGATGTGGAAGTGCAAACCATTGGTCAAAGGCTTGTCGTACACCTTCACATTTATGTGAACTTTACCAAGCCTCTCTCAAAAGAAAAGAAAAGAAGATGAACCATGTGGATAATTTTAATGATATCAACGTCGAACTGAATATCGCCGACTTTACCAATAACATGTAACTCTGAAACGAATGTTGCTAAACCATAATAATTATATGCAACAAATATGTAATTTCCTTTATTATAAGTATCTTTATTATGTTTCAGTAGTCTTTCTTTTCATGTAACGTTTTCAACTTATAAATAAACTTCTTATTATAAAATAATTCACAATTCCTTCGTTATACACTTATTATGATTTCTCTTTATATTTTCAAGATTAAAATGAATACCACTGAAGCACATGAGCAGACAAATGATGCAGATATATGTATAGCGGATAGTGGAGCCACACACACTATACTTAAATCTAAGAAATATTTTTATGAGTTGAAACCAACAAAAGGAACCGTTGATACAATATCAGGTCCTACAAACTTAATAGAAGGAGTGGGAAAAGCTAATTTAATATTACCAAATGGTACAAAGCTCTTAATAGAGAATGCTTTGTTTTCCCCAAAATCAACAAGAAACTTGTTGAGTTTCAAAAACATATAGCATAACGGATATGATACTCAGTCAAGGACTGATGATAATAAGAAATATTATACATCATGAGCAAAAACATATAGCATAACGGATATGATACTCAGTCAAGGACTGATGCTTTGTTTTCTCATTTTTAATGAGTATTTAGATTTTAATATTTATCTTATTTATGTTTAGCAACAAAATGGCAAACATCACAAAAATTGAATTCCCGGCTCTTAATATCACCGGAGAAAATTATATGCCGTGGACGGCACATATTAAGCGACATCTCAAGTCAATGGGTGTTTTGTAAACGATAACATAGTGGAACGATTGTAGCGATCAAGACAAGGCAAAAGCCAATGTCTTCCTCCATAAACACATTGATGAGATGTTGCAATTTGAATATTCAAATTTTGAGGATCCATACGTTTTGTGGGAAGATTTAAAAAGTAGATTTGATAATCAAAGGGAAGTTTTACTTCCCACTGCTAGAGATGAATGGAACAATCTCAGGTTCTAAGATTTTAAAAAGGTGAATGAATACACCTCTGCTTTGTTCAGGATATGCTCAACGCTCCGATTTTGTGGCAAACTGTTACGAAGGAAGATATGTTGGAGAAAACTTTCTCCACATTTCATGCATCAAATATAAACTTGCAACAACAATATCGGTTGCAAAAGTTTCAAAGATATTCCGATCTAAATTCATTTCTCCTCGTAGCAGAGAAAAACAATGAGCTACTAATGAAAAATCATCAAGCTCGTCCCACTGGATCGTTAGCCATTCCAGAAGCAAATGTTGTTATTAATGATGATACTAAAGACTCTAGATGAAAATGGGGACGAGGGCGTGGCCGTGGCCATTTTGGTAAAGGTAATGGTCGCAATTATTCCTTCAAAAGAAATAATAATTTCCGAGGTAATTCCCATGGTCATGGACGTGGTCGCGGTCGTGGTCGTGGTCGAAATCAAAGAACCCCCAATTACCACACGCCACAAATTACCAATCCCAACCAGTATAACAAAAGGAATGAAGCTAGTAGGTCCGAAAACAATGGCACTTCTTGTTTCAGATGTGGAAGTGCAAACCATTGGTCAAAGGCTTGTCGTACACCTTCACATTTATGTGAACTTTACCAAGCCTCTCTCAAAAGAAAAGAAAAGAAGATGAACCATGTGGATAATTTTAATGATATCAACGTCGAACTGAATATCACCGACTTTACCAATAACATCGAACTCTGAAACGAATGTTGCTAAACCATAATAATTATATGCAACAAATATGTAATTTCCTTTATTATAAGTATCTTTATTATGTTTCAGTAGTCTTTCTTTTCATGTAACGTTTTCAACTTATAAATAAACTTCTTATTATAAAATAATTCACAATTCCTTCGTTATACACTTATTATGATTTCTCTTTATATTTTCAAGATTAAAATGAATACCGCTGAAGCACATGAGCAGACAAATGATGCAGATATATGTATAGCGGATAGTGGAGCCACACACACTATACTTAAATCTAAGAAATATTTTTATGAGTTGAAACCAACAAAAGGAACCGTTGATACAATATCAGGTCCTACAAACTTAATAGAAGGAGTGGGAAAAGCTAATTTAATATTACCAAATGGTACAAAGCTCTTAATAGAGAATGCTTTGTTTTCCCCAAAATCAACAAGAAACTTGTTGAGTTTCAAAAACATATAGCATAACGGATATGATACTCAGTCAAGGACTGATGATAATAAGAAATATTATACATCATGAGCAAAAACATATAGCATAACGGATATGATACTCAGTCAAGGACTGATGCTTTGTTTTCTCATTTTTAATGAGTATTTAGATTTTAATATTTATCTTATTTATGTTTAGCAACAAAATGGCAAACATCACAAAAATTGAATTCCCGGCTCTTAATATCACCGGAGAAAATTATATGCCGTGGACGGCACATATTAAGCGACATCTCAAGTCAATGGGTGTTTTGGAAACGATAACATAGTGGAACGATTGTAGCGATCAAGACAAGGCAAAAGCCAATGTCTTCCTCCATAAACACATTGATGAGATGTTGCAATTTGAATATTCAAATTTTGAGGATCTATACGTTTTGTGGGAAGATTTAAAAAGTAGATTTGATAATCAAAGGGAAGTTTTACTTCCCACTGCTAGAGATGAATGGAACAATCTCAGGTTCTAAGATTTTAAAAAGGTGAATGAATACACCTCTGCTTTGTTCAGGATATGCTCAACGCTCCGATTTTGTGGGCAAACTGTTACGAAGGAAGATATGTTGGAGAAAACTTTCTCCACATTTCATGCATCAAATATAAACTTGCAACAACAATATCGGTTGCAAAAGTTTCAAAGATATTCCGATCTAAATTCATTTCTCCTCGTAGTAGAGAAAAACAATGAGCTACTAATGAAAAATCATCAAGCTCGTCCCACTGGATCGTTAGCCATTCCAGAAGCAAATGTTGTTATTAATGATGATACTAAAGACTCTAGAAGAAAATGGGGACGAGGGCGTGGCCGTGGCCATTTTGGTAAAGGTAATGGTCGCAATTATTCCTTCAAAAGAAATAATAATTTCCGAGGTAATTCCCATGGTCATGGACGTGGTCGCGGTCGTGGTCGTGGTCGAAATCAAAGAACCCCCAATTACCACACGCCACAAATTACCAATCCCAACCAGTATAACAAAAGGAATGAAGCTAGTAGGTCCGAAAACAATGGCACTTCTTGTTTCAGATGTGGAAGTGCAAACCATTGGTCAAAGGCTTGTCGTACACCTTCACATTTATGTGAACTTTACCAAGCCTCTCTCAAAAGAAAAGAAAAGAAGATGAACCATGTGGATAATTTTAATGATATCAACGTCGAACTGAATATCGCCGACTTTACCAATAACATGGAACTCTGAAACGAATGTTGCTAAACCATAATAATTATATGCAACAAATATGTAATTTCCTTTATTATAAGTATCTTTATTATGTTTCAGTAGTCTTTCTTTTCATGTAACGTTTTCAACTTATAAATAAACTTCTTATTATAAAATAATTCACAATTCCTTCGTTATACACTTATTATGATTTCTCTTTATATTTTCAAGATTAAAATGAATACCGCTGAAGCACATGAGCAGACAAATGATGCAGATATATGTATAGCGGATAGTGGAGCCACACACACTATACTTAAATCTAAGAAATATTTTTATGAGTTGAAACCAACAAAAGGAACCGTTGATACAATATCAGGTCCTACAAACTTAATAGAAGGAGTGGGAAAAGCTAATTTAATATTACCAAATGGTACAAAGCTCTTAATAGAGAATGCTTTGTTTTCCCCAAAATCAACAAGAAACTTGTTGAGTTTCAAAAACATATAGCATAACGGATATGATACTCAGTCAAGGACTGATGATAATAAGAAATATTATACATCATGAGCAAAGACCATATATTGGAAAAATTGTCAATGCTCCACTCTGGTTTGCATTATACACACATTAATATGCCTCAAGCACATATGGCAGTAAAGGAAAGTTCTTGTGATCCTGAGACATTTAACTTATGGCATGACAGACTAGGCCATCCAGGATCTACAATGATGAAAAGAATTATTGAAAACACACATGGACATCCTTTGAAATATCAAAAGTTCCCCCCAATCAGATAAAATGCCTTTATGTACCTCTTGTTCACTTGGAAAACTAATTACAAGGCCTTCATCCTTAAAAGTTGACAAGGAATCACCAATGTTTCTTGAAAGAATTCAAGGTGATATATGTGGACCAATTCATCCACCATGTGGACCGTTTAGATATTTCATGGTCTTAATAGACGCATCCAGCAGATGGTCTCATGTCTCTTTATTATCAACTCGTAATGTTGCCTTTGCAAAACTTCTTGCTCAAATTATTAAACTACGAGCACATTTCCCTGATTACACTATTAAAAGGGCGAGACTTGATAATGCTGGTGAATTTACATCACATGTTTTTAGTGATTATTGTATGTCTATAGGAATTGTTTTCGAACACCCTGTTGCTCATGTACACACACAAAATGGCTTAGCTGAATCATTGATCAAACGTTTACAGCTAATCGCTAGACCATTAATAATGAGAACAAAACTTCCTGTGTCGATTTGGGTTCATGCAATTTTACATGCTGGATCGCTGATTCGTGTGAGACCAAGTGCAAATCATAAGCACTCCCCACTACAACTTGTTTCTGGCCATGAGCCAGACATTTCCCACCTTAAAATTTTTGGGTGTGCAGTGTATGTTCCTATTGCACCACCACAACGCAAAAAAATGGGACCTCAAAGAAGGTTGGTGATGCGTGTGAAGTGTTATATATATTAGGTGTATATTTTTAGCCCTTTTTACACTTTTTAGCCAAGTTTTAAATTTATAAACACGATATTCACTAACACTAAACACACACATGGGCAAGTGCACCCATCGTGGACGTATTATAGTGTTGGTAAGATACCGAGGTCGTCCAAGGACACAAGAGCTTTTAGTACCGGTTTATCCTCAACGTCTAATCAGATCAAAATGTTAGAAAAAGGTTTTTAAACTAGGACAATAAAACTAACTAAAATGCTGAAAAGTAAAATAAAAGTAAAAACAGATAGACAAGATGAATCACTTGGATCCGACTCGTGTGTAGTGTAACCTTTGATTATTTTCGCACTTTTGCACTTGTTTAAGAGATTATCTTAGTTATTGTAGTAGGCCCCTCTTTTGAAGGCGACGTTACCCTCAACCCAGTAGTTTGAGTCAGCAAGGATACAATCCTAAAGGGTAAGATTATTGAAAGATAATTAATTAAGTTATTAATGCGTAATGTGGTAGGCCTCTCTTTTGAAGGCGACGTTACCCTTGGCTAAGTAGTCTGAGTCACCAGGGATACAGTCCTAAGTAGCCGGGTTAAAGTTTTAATTGTAGTTTAACTTATGAGTGGGTCAAAGAGTTTGGACCCCCGCCATCCAATACCGTTGGGTATTGAAGGAGGTCCTACTAAATTTGACCCAGTTCCTTTGCAGGATCTATACACTGAACAATGGCAAGACTCTTACCAAACCGTTCCCTTAACCCCCGACCAGGTAGCCAACATACCTCCATATAGACCGTGGAGATATGAATGGTGAAACTCTTTTATTTTATATAGACAGTAAAATAATGCCAAGACACCACGGACAAACAATAAGGAAGAATCACCTTCAACATAAGAAACTAGTAATTAAAGTCATTAATACAAAACCAATTAAAAAGTGCAAAAGATTAAAAATAAAAAGTATTACACTAAACACTTATCTTCACCAAGTGATGTAAGAGACTTAGGCAAACATTGCCTTTGATTGTCAAGAACTCTTACGATCAATCTTGGATCCTGAGACGACTCACACACTCTATGATGGACAATGGATGATGGTGGTGGATGATGGTGTTGTGATGGTGGTGGGTGGTGGGTGAAGTGTGAGAGAGGTGGTGTGCCAAGGGATGAGTTGCAAGAGCTCCAATCACTCCTATTTATAGGCTGAACAGAAGCTTGGGCACGGCCCCGTGTCCGCTAGACACGGCCCCTTGTCCATCCTCCTTTCTTTCTTCATTAAATACAGTTTGTCTGCATTAGTTGACCATGCCCCCGTGTCCGCTGAGCACGACCCCGTGTGCAGAAGCATATCTGTACTATCAAGATTTGCCTGGATTCTGCGAATCTTATAGTTGACCACGGCCCCGTGCCCGCTGAGCACGGCCCCGTGGTGGGCGATGGAAGCATCTACCACTTTGTCTTTTCTGCTGACACTTGGGCACGCCCCCGTGCTCACTGAGCACGGGGCGTGTTCAGTCTTCTGTCTTCTTGTTTTGCTTGGGAAGATGCTGTCGGGAGGTCGGGCATACCACGTTTGTTCCTTTTCTTGTATTTATGTTAGATTTAGCTGTCTTTTTGCTTCTTTTGTCTATTTGAGCTCATTTAATCCTGAAAATACAAAAGGAAGATAAACGCACATTTTTTCCAACATTAGTACTAAAAAAGAGTTAGTTTTATGCCACAATTGATGTAATTTATATGTTGCATTTTGTGCACATCAAATACCCCAACACTTGAATCTTTGCTTGTCCTCAAGCAAAACTCTTTATAATGTGGCTTTTTCACTCCCAAATGGAAGGGGTAGAAAAGAAGGTTTTTGGGCTTGTCATAGAGTGTCGGGATTTCCAAGATTCTTTATCAAGTTTTATTTTTATTTATTTACAATCCTATTCGTCATGATTTATTAAAAACGTTTCATAAGATAAATTACTTATTAGGGCATAACATGCCTTTTTTAAAATTTCATTTATATACAAGTTCACATACGCACGGGGGATCACTCAACACTCGGCCGAAGGTGTATAAAAAGGTTTATACACCGAGCTTTGTTACTAAAAGAAATGGTTAAAATAAAAAGGTTTAGGTGGATAGAAAGGGTGATTGTTTTGGGTTAAGAAATGAAAAGGTTTAGGCTCAAAGGGGTTAACTAGGGGGATTTTGGGTAGGTGGTAAAAAAAGTTGAAAATAATGGTGTAGAAAGAAAAAGGGTTAGTCCTAATGCCTCCATCATTTACTTACTCGGGTTTAAGTTGGTAAGGACCGGGAATGCATTGCCGTGGCAAGTTCTAGAGTCGTAAGAACCAAGCGGCTATTCACACAAGAAACGAAAAATGAGCATTTAGTGTAAAGATATGTATTTGTATGCTCAATAAAGGCTCAAAACTCACTTTTGTGGGAATGGGCTTTTATGTGATCAAGTATATATAATCAAATTTTAACTAAGCTTGTCATGCCGTTTCATAATTTTCTTATGTTGGTTCTTTTTATCACGACGCTATCGGTTGTAAATTTGTAAAAATATAACCTTTTTTTAGAACTTGAAATTCCCAACTTAAACTTAGACAAGTAAAAAAAATGAAAATTTTTGAAAAAATTTTGGGTGATTAGCGGTTCCAATAGAGTTTTGTGTAAGGCTTGTTAATTAGGACTTGCAAGATTCAAAGTTTTAGCACCCCCCCCCCCACACTTAAATTACACATTGTCCTCAATGTGTCCCAAAAATAAGTTTTTAGGTTGATTGAATGTGTAAAAGGGTGTTAAAAGCAAAATTTTATGTTACTGGCACTCTAGACACGGCCCCGTGGTGACCGGGCACGGCCCCGTGTTCAGGTGCCAATGACAAAATTTAGTAAAGAGAAACAGAAGCCTGGACACGGGGGCGTGTTCAGTGAACATGGCCCGTGTCCAGTTACCTGAACTGGGCGTTTTCTGCAGATTGTGCAGCACGGGGCCGTGTCGGGCGGACACAGCCCGTGCTGAACTTGCTGTAGTGAAGATTTTTTGTCGGGAAGCTCTGTTTTCCTGCATGGGGTGATGTTTCTTGTTTCCCTTGTTATCCTTCACCATCCCGAGTGTGTTTTATTCCTGTAAATTAAACTAAAAATTAATCTAAGTTAAACTAAGGATAGTTCCGCGGAATGCCTCCGTGGTGCGCCACGTTTATAAGGGTCCTTGGCTAGACCCAAAGTTAGGTCATATGTTATCCGAGCGGGATGTTTTGCATCCCATGTTGCACCGTCGGAGAGTATCATCCAAACTCGAATCAATGACCTTCATGTAATTGACCGGGTCATCGTCCTCTACTCTCTTCCCAACTCCAAACTTCACTTCCTTATCCCCAAACTTCAAAGTAAGTGTTCCGTCATTCATGTCTACCACTGCTTGTGCAGTGGCTAGAAATGGCCTCCCTAGTATGAGGGGGACTTCAGTGTCCTCTTCCATATCTAGTATGACAAAGTCGGCCGGGTAGACGAAATTGTCGACTTTGACCAATAGATTTTCAGCGACACCTTGTGGGTACTTGACGGATCTGTCGGCAAGTTGTATACTCATCTTGGTAGAACTTGTTTTTCCTAGGCCGAGTCGTTTGAACATTGATGCAGGCATGAGGTTAATGCTAGCCCCAAGGTCGGCTAGTGCATTACGAACGGGGGATTCCCCGATCGAGCAAGGAATCGTGAAGCTTCCAGGATCAATCTTCTTTTGTGGGAGTTTGTTGAGTACAAGGGCGGAGCACTCTTCGCCTAAGTTAACTAATTGCAAAGATTCAATTTTCCTTTTATGGGTGAGGAAGTCCCTCATGAATTTTGAGTATTTAGGCATTTGAGTTAGGACTTTGATAAATGGAATATTGACATGCAATTGTTTTAGTAAATTTTCGAATTTTACGAATTGCTCATTGGTCTTTTGGCGAATTAACCTACCGGGGTATGGAACCGGAGGAGCCTTGGTAGGCTCTTGAGTTAGAGGAGAAGCCTTCTCTTGTTGGGGCAGTGTTGTGCTTCTCTCAGTTGGCGGTGGTGGAGCTTCTTCGGAACCCACGGTACGATTTCTCAATGTTATGAGATGGACTTGTGCTTTTGGGTTTGTTTCGGTATTACTTGGTAATGCGCCTTGTGGTCTCTCGGAGAAATTTGGAGCTAATTGATTTATTTGTTTTTCAATATTTTGTATACTAGCTTGTTGATTTCTAAAATTCGATTCCAATTGTTGAAATTGATCTGAGATTTTCTTTTCAGTGTCGGAGATGAGGCGAGATACAGTATCTTCAAGCCTTTCTCGTCCACCTTGTTGTTGAGGGAAATTTTGTGACTCGTTTCTTGGTTGTTGAAAGTTTGTTCGTTGGTTTAGGTTTTGTTGGTTACTACTATTGCTGGTTTCTCTCCAACCAAGGTTAGGGTGGTTACGCTATCCTTGGTTGTAGGTACCCGTTGGGGGACCCGACGGCCTAGGTCTGTTATCAATGTAGTTTACCGACTCTTGTTGATCATCTGTTTCTTTCATACAACTCCAACTTTCATGTGGCCCACCATACCCTTCACAAGCCATAACCGAGACCGTTTTTGTCATTTCTAACTTTTTGATTTTTGAAGAAAGGGCCTCGGTTTGGGCTTGCAAAGAAGTGCTTTCATCAACCTTATGGGCACCCGGGGTAATAGATTTATTGCCTCAGGGAGTGTGCCACTGAAAATTGGTTTGAGCAATTTCCTCAATTTGATTGTATATTTCAAGTGGGCGGCGATTACCTAAAAGTCCCCCGGAGCTAGAGTCAAGTGTTTGTCTTGTGTGTGGCAACAACCCATTGTAGAAAGTGGATACTTGTTGCCATACCGCAAGACCGTGATGAGGACACTTTCGCAATAGCTTCTTGAACCTTTCCCAAGTTTCATATAAGGATTCCCCGTCCTCTTGTGAATATGTATTAATTTCAATCATTAATTTAGCCGTTTTAGCGGGAGGAAAATACTTATATAGAAACTTTTGAGCTAGTTCATCCCAGGTGTTTACCAAGCCAACTGGGAGGGCATTGAGCCAAGCCTTTGCTCGGTCCTTTAATGAGAATGGAAACATCCGAAGGCGGATAGCGTCGTTTGATGCTCCATTGACCCGGAAGGTATCACATATTTCTAAGAAATTAGTAATATGTAGATGGGGATCCTCGTCCGCAAGCCCATGGAAGGTTGCGAAGTTTTGAAGCATCTGTATCAAATGCGGCCGAAGTTCGAAGTTGTTAGCTTTGACATTCGGGGCATTGATAGCGGTGCCGAGATTACCTACGGTGGGTCGTAGGTAATCCATGAGGGTACGTTGGTCCGCCATTGGAAATTGGTCCCCCAAAACTTTCTCTTGGTTTTTAGCTTTAAGTCTTTTTCTGAGAAAGCGTTCGGGTTCTTCTAGAGGTTCTTTTATGTCTCTACTAGAACTGGAGCTCATACACTACGTAGAAAGTTCAGATGTGGTGTCTGGTTCCAAGTCCTGCAATAAAAACAGAAAAGAATGTTGGTCAGAAAGTTCACCGCGGCCCCGTGCTCAGTGAACACGGCCCGTGGTCGGAGATTCAGTGATTGTTCGGGTCCCTGTTACTGGGAAGTTGGACACGGCCCCGTGTTGCACCGACACGGCCCCGTGCTCAGCTCTCTGTAACTCGGAAAATAAAAACTGCCAGTGACACTGCTGGGCACGGCCCGTGTCCGACCAGGCACGGCCCGTGCTGAGCTCTGCAGAAGCTGAAAAATTAAGAAAATCCTAAAAAAACAAAAATAAAGTAGAAAAAATGATTAGGTCGCTGATTCCTAACCTTCTTAAAATCCTTGTGTCCCCGGCAACGGCGCCAAAAACTTGATGCGTGTGAAGTGTTATATATATTAGGTGTATATTTTAAGCCCTTTTTACACTTTTAGCCATGTTTTAAATTTATAAACACGATATTCACTAACACTAAACACACATATAGGCAAGTGCACCCATCGTGGACGTAATATAGTGTTGGTAAGATACCGAGGTCGTCCAAGGACACAAGAGCTTTTAGTACCGGTTTATCCTCAACGTCTAATCAGATCAAAATGTTAGAAAAAAGTTTTTAAACTAGGAAAATAAAACTAACTAAAATGCTGAAAAGTAAAATAAAAGTAAAAAACAAATAGACAAGATGAATCACTTGGATCCGACTCGTGTGTAGTGTAACCTTTGATTATTTTCGCACTTTTGCACTTGTTTAAGAGATTATCTTAGTTATTGTAGTAGGCCCCTCTTTTGAAGGCGACATTACCCTCAACCTAGTAGTTTGAGTCAGCAAGGATACAATCCTAAAGGGTCGGATTATTGAAAGATAATTAATTAAGATATTAATGCGTAATGTGGTAGGCCCCTCTTTTGAAGGCGACGTTACCCTTGGCAAAGTAGTCTGAGTCAGCAGGGATACAGTCCTAAGTAGCCGGGTTAAAGTTTTAATAGTAGTTTAACTTATGAGTGGGTCAAAGAGTTTGGACCCCCGCCATCCAATACCGTTGGGTATTGAAGGAGGTCCTACTAAATTTGACGCAGGTCCTTTGCAGGATCTATACACTAAACAATGGCAAGACTCTTACCAAACCGTTCCCTTAACCCCCGACCAGGTAGCCAACATACCTCCATATAGACCGTGGAGATATGAATGGTGAAAATATTTTATTTTATATAGACAGTAAAATAATGCCAAGACACCACGGACAAACGATAAGGAAGAATCACCTTCAACATAAGAAACTAGTAATTAAAGTCATTAATACAAAACCAATTAAAAAGTGCAAAAGATTAAAAATAAAAAGTATTACACTAAACACTTGTCTTCACCAAGTGATGTAAGAGACTTAGGCAAACATGGCCTTTGATTGTCAAGAACTCTTACGATCAATCTTGGATCCCGAGACGACTCACACACTCCATGATAGACAATGGATGATGGTGGTGGATGATGGTGTTGTGATGGTGGTGGGTGAAGTGTGAGAGAGGTGGTGTGACAAGGAATGAGTTGCAAGAGCTCCAATCACTCCTATTTATAGGCTGAACAGAAGCTCGGACACGGCCCCGTGTCCATCCTCCTCTCTTTCTTCATTAAATGCAGTTTGTCTGCATTAGTTGACCACGCCCCCGTGTCCGCTGAGCACGACCCCATGTGCAGAAGCATATCTGTACTATCAAGATTTGTCTGGATTCCGCGAATCTTATAGTTGACCACGGCCCCGTGCCCGCTGAGCACGGCCCCGTGGTGGGCGATGGAAGCTTCTACCACTTTGTCTTTTCTGCTGACACTTGGGCACGCCCCCGTGCTCACTGAGCACGGGGCGTGTTCAGTCTTCTGTCTTCTTGTTTTGCTTGGGAAGATGCTGTCGGGAGGTCGGGCATGCCACGTTTGTTCCTTTTCTTGTATTTGAGCTCATTTAATCCTGAAAATACAAAAGGAAGACAAAAGCACACTTTTTCCAACATTAGTACTAAAAAAGGGTTAGTTTTATGCCACAATTGATGTAATTTATATGTTGCATTTTGTGCACATCAGTTGGGAATATATGTTGGATATGAAACAGCCTCCATCATATGATATCTTGAACCTTTAACAGGTGATGTATTTAAAGCACGTTTTGATGACTGCCATTTTAACGAGGCAATGTTCCCAGCATTAGGGGGAGAAAATAAAAAACGAGAAAATGATGTCTCATGGTGTGTGCCTTCATTGTCTCATCTTGATCCAAGAACAAAACAATGTGAGACAGAGGTTCAAAAGATAATACACTTGCAAGACATTGCAAATCAATTGCCTGATGCTTTTACTGATACAAACAGAGTTACAAAATCTCATATACCAGCTGCTAATGCTCCAGCTCGGGTTGAGATCCCAAGTAAGGAAATAGATAATAAGATAGCTCATGAATCTCAAAAACATTTAAAACTTGGAAGACCAATTGGTTCAAAGGATAAGAATCCACGAAAAAGAAAAGCACTTGTAAAAGAAATTGACCACAAAGAGAATGATCTTGATAAAACAGTAAATACCGAAACCTCTCATGAGAAAGATGTTGACGATACTAACAAAGAGATATCAATCAACTATGGTCATACACATATCATATGGAACCGATATGAAATGGAAAATATCGATTAGATATTTTCTTATTCTATAGCAAGTGATATCATGGGTGGAGATGATGATCCTGAACCAAAATCTGTCAAGGATTGTCAAAATAAACATGATTGGGATAAATGGAAAGGCGTTATGCAAGCTGAATTAGATTCACTCAACAAACGAAAGGTTTTTGGGTCTATTGTTGTTACACCTAAGGCTGTAAAGCCTGTAGGATATAAATGGGTTTTTGTACGAAAACGAAATGAGAAAAATGAGGTTACAAGATATAAAACGAGACTTGTAGCTCAAGGTTTTTCACAAAGGCCAGGGATCGACTATGAAGAAACATATTCTCCCGTTATGGATACAATAACCTTTAGATACTTAATCAGCTTAGCAGTTTCTAAAAAGTTAGAAATGCATCTTATGGATGTCGTTACAGCTTACTTGTATGGATCACTTGATAGTGAGATCTATATGAAAGTTCCGGAAGGATTTAAACTCCCTGAAGCGTTAAGTTCAAAACCCAAAGAAATGTATTCGATCAAATTACAAATATCTTCATATGGGTTGAAACAATCTGGAAGGATGTGGTACAATCGTTTGAGCGAGTATTTGACAAGTAAAGGTTATACAAATAATCTTATCTGTCCATGTGTCTTTATTAAGAAGACAACATCAGGATATGTGATCATAGCCGTATATGTTGATGACCTAAATATAATTGGGACGCAAAAAGAAATTCATGAAGCAATTATTCTTTTAAAGAAAGAATTTGAAATGAAAGACCTTGGAAAAACCAAATATTGTCTTGGTTTACAAATTGAACATATGAGCAATGGAATACTTGTGCATCAAACGAATTATACTGAAAAGCTGTTGAAACGTTTCAATATGGACAAGGCAAATCCTTTAAGCACTCCAATGGTCGTTAGATCACTTAATGTCGAAAATGATCCATTTCATCCTTGTGAGGACAACGAAGAAGTTCTTGGTCCAGAATTACCATACCTCAGTACAATTGGAGCACTTTTGTATCTTACGAATTATACGAGACCTGACATTTCTTTTGCAGTGAACTTGTTAGCAAGATTTAGTTCAGCTCCTACTAAAAGGCACTGGAATGGGATTAAACATATTCTTCGATATCTTCGAGGCACTGTTGATTTAGGCTTGTTTTATCCTAACGATTCAAAAGAAGGGTTAGTTGGTTATGCAGATGCAGGTTATTTATCTGATCCTCATAAAGCAAAATCTCAAACTGGATGTGTATTTATGAATGGAGGAACTGCGATTTCATGGCGTTCTCAGAAACAAACACTTGTCGCAACATCCTCAAATCGTGCTGAAGTCATTGCACTACATGAAGCTTCAAGAGAATGTGTATGGCTAAGATCTATGTCACAACACATAGTGACTTCTTGTGGGTTGGAGAAAGATCGAAGTCCAACTCCTATCCATGAAGATAATGTCGTCTGTGTCTCTCAAATGAAAGAAGGGTATATCAAAAGTGACAGAACAAAACATATACCACCAAGATTCTTTGCATATACTCGGGACCTTATTAAAGACAACCAGGTCGAGATGAGATATGTCCAATCCAGCAATAATCCAGCCGATCTTTTCACAAAAGCACTACCTACAACAATTTTCAGGAAACATATTCATGACATTGGCATGCGTCATGTACGGAGAATGTGATTCCTTGCAAATTGCAAACTCGAGGGGGAGCTATAGACTGCACTCTTTTTCCCTTAGCTAATGTTTTTTCCCACTGGGTTTTTCTTTAGCAAGGTTTTTAATGAGGCGGTACTTAAAGACCCCGAAGTTTGCAAAGTGTCATCCAAGGGGGAGTGTTATGAATATCACATAGAGTTTACCATGTAGATCAAGATTTACCTCTAAGATTTTACCCAAGCAAGTGGATGAACTCTTTGTCAAACTTATGGGTAACCCTTGTCTACTAAATAGTTAATCTTGTCCATCAAATAGTTAACCTTGTCCACCAAATAGTTAATCTTTTTGTAGTATAAATACTAGCTCAAGGTAGAAGGGAAATGCACCTCATGTATACACTTTTATAAGTTATACAACTCTCTCCTTCTTAATCTTATAACATTTCTAAAGTTCTTAAAGTTTTAGCACTAATCTTGTGTTAATCCTTGTTATATTATAACATCATCGACCTTTTTTCCATATCATTGACCTTTTTTAAATATCATAATCTTTTATTGTTTTATATTTCAGATCCTTCTTCAAACGAGCGTCTTTCAAAACAGTTGCCCTTTTTCTATTGAATTAACTATTTTGTTGATCTTCTGGGTATTCATACCTGGGCCTATTATGTAACTTTTTTTGCAAACATTTTATTAATAAAACGTTGTGATAATATAACGACATTGTTTTAATTCAGAAAACACTCTCAAAGTATACATGTACAAGCCCCATAGTTATTTTACATTTGGCGTTCAATGTTTTCACAATTTCAAAGTTAGCCTTTGTATGGCGTTTTGAAACACACACTCAAAGTATACATGCACAAGATTCATAGTAATCATATACCATACGTTTTTATATTTACGATAAATTATCATTTATTATATTTACGATAATTTTATCATTTATTATATGTATGACGAGGTATGGTACTGGACCCGACCCGAGCGGTCGGACTTTCCTGCTATTTATCACTTTTATGTTAAATATTATTATAATTATATATTATTATTGCGTACTAACCCGCGAGGCCCAGCGCGTTGTAGTTTATACTACACTAGGCTGTGGGCTCGTAGAGACAACCCCTAACTGGGCCTGGCCCATTGAGGTTAGGGTTTTCCCATATCTCCTATATAAGGAGGTCTCCACCTCCTCATTAGGGTATGAGATATAGGGAAACACACTTTTGTAGTTGGAAATAGGGGATTCTTCCTCTACCGGCCGTCTCTACATTGCCCATGTTTTTCTCTTCTTATTTGCAGGTCTAGGATTCGGGCAAGAAGACGAGGTGTGGTCATATTCGTATTCATCATCGTAGAAGTTCTGACCCGTTCGGGTTCCTGCTTCTTCATTGGCGCCATCCGTGGGACCGGCACGAACCACATCTTGTTATTCTTCCTTATCCAAATTTCTAGGGGATACAAAGCTCAGCCGCAAGCGGGTACTAACCGGTTGTTGTGTAAGGTTTTCTCAAAACTATATTTTAATTATTCATGTCTGTGGGGTTTACATACCTCCATTGACAGCCGTCACTTACATCAAATCAAGTAAATATATACCTTCCTTCTGTGATACAAGTTTGTCAAATGGGCCATGACAAAGACATGTGAAACAAATTTATTTACAAGGGTTTTTACAAAGCCAAACAAATTGCAAGATTCTCTTACGTCACTCTTCTAATTAATTATATAGTTAACTATCAAGAGCTCATGGGGTGACTAGCAACTGTGAATTTTGTGTTGAGAAAGGAAATTTATTTTAGCTTTATAATTTTAAATTGCTAATAGCTGTCATGCACCCTTTGTCAAAAGGTTTACAATCGCAAACGGCCGACCAGGCATATGCTTGCTTCTTTTAAACATACAGCCATATAGGTCGTATCCTTGTTGTTTTCCTGATAAAATAGATAGACCATTTACATAACCATAAGGGGCCATGACTCACAGGCGCATGGTTAAGGAAGCCTCGTGCTCGTCAGACATACTCCGCCGCCGCGGATAAATTCAGCCGCACGAATATACCAGTTGTCAGACACACTCCGCCGCGTGAGTACTCCGCCTACCAAACATACTCTGTCGTTGCGGGGAAACTCCGGTGCGCGAGTATACCGGCTGCCGGACACGCCCGCCACGCGGGTACACCGCTCGCAGACACACTCTGCCACCGTGCGAGTAATCTCCACCTACAGGGCACACTCCGCCGCCGCGCGGATACACCCCGCTTGTCGGACACCGCAACGGACCACACTTTGTTTGTCTCTACCAAGTTTCTCGATATGCGCTTATCCGAGTTTCGACACGCATTTATGGGAAGAAACAAATCTATCCAAATATGGTACATAACATCATATATAAAAACTCATGCATCATCCTAGGGATCTGTTCGTCTCTAAGTCTAAACAACCTTCTCAATTTTCATATGACAAAAGTCTAACTTGGCATATAGCCATTAGTGCTTTTCTTCTGTGTTTAATTTGATGACAAGCACAACAGACCGAAGGTTTCACATGGTATAAAAGGAGAATGGTGATTTAAAAAAAAAAAAAAAAGAACCATCGCAACGACCGTGTACTCATGTGGCCATGTATACACACTAAGGCATATGGATACTTTTCAACATTTTCAGAGGCATCTTGTCATCACCTTGTATAACACATCCTTGTGAACAGAGATTCATAAAACAAGGAGTGATATTTCGATGATTTGTAAAAGCAAAATCGAACAATACGGTTATAAATAGTAGCATACCCTTGCTTCATCTTGCTCGCGTCGCCCCTGGAACACTTGTTTCCCCTGGCACTTCCGGCGAATGCTCTTATGTACCCTGCCGCTTCCGGCGGACGCTTTTAACCATAGGTCGTTTCCACCAAAGGCCTTATATCACCCCGCCACAAATGGCAGATGCTTTTTCTTTTCCATATCATCTCCAGCGGAAATCCTTATACACTCCCGCTCCCTCAGGCGGCTTACCGTCACGCTCCGCTCTTCTCCAGTAGAGGACTAGGTAATATCGTCCACCTCCGGCGGACGACCATCTCGCTCCTGCCACCTCACGCGGATTATCATCACATCCTGCTATTGTTACAACAACTAAAAACCATGCACGTGCAAAGTACCAACGACTCTTTCAAACAAGTTCGGACTGCCCTCCAATACGCTGCTCATGCGGATCACCGTCTTAGCGGGCCACTGTCATCCTGACATTGGTGTGGTGCATAGGGTGTTCTAGATGCTCCCAATTTCACACCTTTGCATCCATGTTTCGTCGTCATATGGATGATACCCCGTCTACGAGAAGTTCTCCGCCCCTTTAGTCTTCACGCCCACCGGCCTTCACGTCACTCGCTTCCTGTCACCCACTTTTTCGCCATCCGTCGGTGGGTGTCACAGGTACGCATAGATACCCGTCATCAACGACGGACAATACTTTCGCCCACTTCCTCTCCTACGTAAGGTCTTTCACGGGGTCACCCAAATCAGGAGTCCACCACCTCGGGGGGATATCCTCACACTCGCGCCATACACAACGACCACCGTCATGCTCCCGCCGCCGGTGGTGGGAAACTGGTTCACATCGTCGGTACACGTAATAGAAGCTCGCCACCTTTAGTGGTGTCCTCTCCGCCACACGTATGTGGACATAAACTACACCCACTATACACAACATGTACATTAGCTTGCCACCGCGCACCCCTAGATAGGCCCCCGGCTATCTCATCCCGTCATCCTAGGCGGGCTACCACTTCAATCTTTACCCACCCTCCTTGAACCAGTTTTATTAGCCAAGAGCTTGGCAATGGCGGCAGTGAAGTCCGTCCCATGAGTCAAAACAGATACCAACCTCAAACAAAACTTTGCGGATTCGTGCATCCCACATCCTTCTACTACATGCCTTATTATGTGTGATATAGCGGTACACACATCATACATTATAAGCTTACAATGATGCGAACCAGTTTAACAACTCCCTTTGTCGCCCCACCCCTGGCGGACAACCTCCTTGGTCACGCCACGATTTTCCTCAACATGCCAAACTCAGGCTGTCACGGCCCCCGACCCGGTTTGACCCGTTTCAGGAGCCGCGGGACATGAATCCCGTGGTATTTAATTTAGGCGACAGCGGAAGTCTTTTTAAAATAGGATCTTTTAATAATTCAAACTGCCCGTTTCATAACTTAGGGATAAATTCCCGAAATTTACAATAATGTGATTTCCCAGGGAAATCTTTATTTTCAAAACATGTTCATTTATTTATTTACATTGAGCCACTTTTCTAAGCTGGGAGTGCTCCACGGCACTTTTCTTTGCTCATACCATATCACCTGAAACATGTTTGAAAAAAAATTTTGTCAGCGGGGAAATACTGAGTGAATCATTCATTTTACTGAAAACGACACATTTGTTATAATCTACAGTATTAAGGGGAATTACAATGTTTCTGATATCAAACCAACTACCCACAGTATTTGTCACTCGACTACCCATTGGCTATCTCGTTGTCCAAATGGTGTCTGTGACTGTGGTCAGATCACCCCTTGGCTAACTCGTTGTCCAAGTGTGACGGGAAATAAGTAATGTATACAAAACCCCACATACCGGCTGTAACTTGGTGATTACATAGACTTAATCACTGTAATTATAACCTTGAAAATAATTTGGAGTTTTGTAAAACAGTTGATAAAAAGAGAATGACTCACATTGCAGACTTACGAGCAAAGTATAAGCTTTACTGATTAGCCTTCTAACCTAATTTAAATACCAATGCACACACAAACGGGATTAGTAACTAATTCAGCAGTTACGTCAATTCACGAGATTAAACCCTCACAACTATTATCAAGTGCAATACTTAACAATTCAATGGATTCACAACGAATGACAGAGCATAGTCCGAATTCGAACAGCACTCAAACATTCAAGTTGAAATCACAATGAATAACAAAGTATAAGCTCAATTTGAGCAGCACTCGGACAATCGTTGGATAGTTATAATCGATCGGACGTTGAATCGTAATAGCGATCGAGTTATTACCCTGATTGCGGCAGCACCTCGTGATTCGTGTGTGTTTTGTATTAAACAGTGTATAACTCAACGTATCTTTCTAATTTTTACGTCGAATGAACAGCAAATTGCAAGTCCCAAGGCCCTCTATATATACCCGAAATGTGCACCTCCCGCGTGTCGCGGAAGAGTACGCGACATCTGTCGCGTGTCGCGGGGCACACCCCTATGGCCTAGGGTAGCCTTGTTGTGGGTAGAGGCCTGCTGAGTCGCTGTTTTGAGATTTCAGAATTTAGACAACGTATTTCAAAGATAATTATCATTTAGGGTTTATCCCCCTTGAGTTTTAGGGGCCCTGATCCTGATTTCGATTGTTATGAAAATTTTAGGGTTAGTGCAGAATTACTTGGGTGTCTCAATTAGGGTTTCCTTATTGACTAATTATTGTCCTAATTATTGATTTTAGTGGCAGTTGTTACATCCTCCCCACCTTGAGAAAAATCTCGTCCTCGAGATTTACTGAAATAGATGAGGGTACTTTCGCTTCATCTCTGATTCCAGTTCCCAAGTATATTCTGGTCCTCTCTTGGATTCCCATTTGACTTTGACCAACACCAGTCGTTTATGTTTGAGAAATTTAATCTTCCGATCTTCTATTTGTAGGGGTTTCTCTATGAATTTCAGCTTTTCATTTACCTCTATATCTTGAAGAGGTACTACTAGGGATTCGTCTGATAAACATTTCTTGAGATTGGATACATGAAACACATCATGTACTCCAGCTAATTCTTCTGGTAGTTGTAAACGATAAGCTACTGGTCCTATTCGTTGGGTCACTGGGAATGGTCCAACATATCTGGGACTCAATTTTCCTTTCTTACCAAATCGTACTACTCCTTTCCAAGGAGATACTTTTAAAAGTACTTTGTCTCCGACTTGGAATTCTAATGGCTTACGGCGATTGTCCGCATAACTTTTCTGGCGATCTCTAGCAGTCTTCAGTCTTTCCTTGATTTGCGATATTTTGTCAGTAGTTTCTTGCACAATCTCTGGGCCTGATAACTGACTTTCTCCTATCTCTGCCCAACAAACGGGAGTTCTGCACTTGCGTCCATACAGTGCTTCGAATGGAGCAGCTTCGATGCTTGAATGATAACTATTGTTATAGGAGAATTCAATTAATGGCAAATGGCTATCCCAATTACCACCAAAGTCAATTACACATGCTCGGAGCATGTCTTCCAGGGTTTGTGTCGTCCTTTCACTTTGTCCGTCCGTTTGAGGATGATATGCGGTACTTAAATTAAGTCGAGTTCCCATTGCTTCTTGGAAACTTGTCCAGAAACGGGAAGTAAAACGACTATCTCTATCCGATACAATGGAGAGTGGGACTCCATGTAAGGATACTACTTCATCTACATACAACTTGGCTGACCTTTCCATGCTAAAGGTTTCCTTCATTGGTAGAAAGTGAGCTGATTTGGTTAATCGATCGACAATTACCCAAATAGCATCATTACCTTTTCTGGTTCTGGGTAACTTAGTAACAAAATCCATTGTTATGAGTTCCCATTTCCATACAGGCATTTCTAACTATTGTAGTAGTCCTGAAGGTTTCTGATGTTCGGCTTTAACTTGTGAACAGGTTAAACACTTAGATACGTATTCGGCTATATCCTTTTTCATTCCTATCCACCAAAAATTATTTCTTAAATCCTGGTACATCTTATTATTTCCTGGATGTACAGTATACCTTGATTTATGAGATTCTTCTAAAATCTTATTTCTTAATTCTCCTTGCTTAGGTACCCAAATTCGTTTCTTGTGGAATCTCCAAATTCCATCTTTTCCTTGTTCTAATTCCTTTAGGTAACCTTTCATTCCTTCGGCATCGTCCTTGATTGCCGTTCCCTGAACTTCCTTTATTTGTTCCATTAAATCTAGTTGTAGATTTAACCTAAGAGCACGGACTCGCTTTTGCTTTTCATGATATTTACGACTTAAGGCGTCGGCGACTACATTCGCTTTCCCTTCGTGATATTGAATATCACAGTCGTAATCACTTAAGATTTCCATCCACCTTCTTTGCCTCATATTTAACTCTTTTTGCCCAAATATATACCTTAAACTCTTATGGTCCGTATAGATAGTAAACTTACTTCCATATAGATAATGTCTCCAAATCTTAAGGGCGAAAATTATGGCTCCTAACTCTAGATCATGAGTTGTATAATTTTCTTCGTGCTTTTTCAATTGCCTAGAGGCATACGCAATTACCTTTTTGCGTTGCATCAACACACATCCATATCCTAATTTTGAAGCATCACAGTATACTTCAAAATTCTCGGTTCCTTCGGGTAAAGCTAAAATTGGAGCATTTGTCAATTTGTGCTTTAGAATCCTAAAAGCTTCCTCTTGTCTAGATCCCCATTCAAACTTAACGGCTTTACAGGTTAGCTTAGTTAAAGGTACAGCTATCCTAGAGAAATCTTTAATAAATCGCCTATAATATCCAGCTAATCCTAGAAAACTTCTAACTTCCATAGCCGTTCGTGGAGCTTTCCAATTCGTGATTGCCTCTATTTTAGCAGGATCTACGTGAATTCCTTCGTGATTCACCATATGTCCTAAAAATTGCACTTCTTGTAGCCAGAATTCGCACTTTGAGAATTTGGCATAAAGCTTTTCTTTTCTTAACAAAGTTAAGAGTACATGCAAGTGCTCACAATGTTCTTCCTGACTTTTGGAATAAATGAGTATATCGTCAATGAACACGATTACAAATTTATCCAAATATGGTTTACATATCCTATTCACCATGTCCATAAATGCAGCTGGAGCATTTGTTAATCCAAAGGGCATGACTGTAAACTCATAATGACCATACCTAGTTCTGAAAGCAGTTTTAGGTATGTCCTCCTCTTGCACTTTCAACTGGTGATATCCAGATCTTAAGTCTATCTTAGAGAAATACCTAGCTCCTTGTAATTGATCAAAAAGATCATCAATCCTAGGTAATGGGTATCGGTTCTTAATTGTGACTTTATTCAATTCCCTATAATCGATATACATTCTCATTGATCCATCTTTCTTTTTCACAAACAACACTGATGCACCCCAAGGGGATGAACTAGGTTGTATGAATCCTTTGCTTAGTAATTCATCTAATTGCTTTTTCAATTCTAGCATTTCAGTAGGTGCTAATCGATAAGGTGTCTTAGCTATTGGTGCGGTACCTGGAATTAAATGAATTCTAAACTCTACTTCCCTATCAGGTGGTAACCCATGTAATTCTTCTGGAAAAACATCTGGGTATTCTGAAACTATAGGGATGTCCTGAAGTTCTTTACTTTTAGTGTTAATGATTACAGAAATCATATACACCATTTCTTGTTTCCTTGAATAACTAGCCAATTTCATTACTGAAATAAATTTCAGTGGCTTTCGAGGTCTATCTCCTGTAATTAGAATTACTTCTCCTATGGGGGTACGGATTTCTACGGAATTCTTATCACAAAGGATTCGAGCATGGTTGGCGACTAACCAATCCATTCCTAATACTACATCGAATCCGGCTAAATTCATAGGTAACAAGTTTGCAGAAAACTTATGGCCTAACAGTTCTATCTTTCCTTCTTGCAATACCTTATCTATGTTGACAGAATTTCCATCTGCCGTTTCAACAGTAAAGATCTGCCTAAGGGTAGTTAGAGGTAAGTTAAGAGCTTGGCAGAATGAAGTATTAATGAAACTTTGGTTTGCACCAGAGTCAAATAATACTTTTGCATAGACGTTATGCACTAAGAACGTACCCGCTATCACGTCTGGAATGAGTTCGGCTTCTTGAGTGGTCAGCTGGAATGCTCGCGCATTTTTCTTAGTAGTTCCTTCAGTCGTTTTAGCTCTACTGTCTGCTGGTTTTGCTAACTTAGGACATTCAGGTTTGATATGCCCTGTTTCTCCGCAGTTATAACAGATTCTTGTTTTCCTTCTGCAGTCTTCTTCCCGATGTCCTTTCGCCTTGCAGAAGTTGCAAAAGATATTGCACTGTCCATAGTGTTTCTTTTTACAATTTCTACAAAAAGGAGGTGACAAGTATTGCCCGGTTCCTCTGTTCTTGAATTTATTGCTATTATTACCCACGCGGAATCCTTGGGTAATCTTCTGAGCCAATTCCTTCTTGCGATCTTCTTCTCTAGTGCGGACTAGTTCATCGGTTAATGTATTAGCTAATTCCACGGCATCGTCAATCGTGCGTGGTCTCGCAGCTTTAACGATATTACGGATTTCTCCGATTAATCCCCAAATGTAACGGGAAATAAGTACCGGTTCTGGCGAAGCCAGGGAAGGTACCACTCTCGCATATTCGAAGAATGTCGAAGTCTATCCTCGACAGTCTACACCTATCATACGATGGCTCAGGAACTTGTTTGCCATTTGTTCCTTCTCGTATTCGGGACAGAATTTTCTTTCGACAAGACTCTTAAATTCTTCCCAATTCATCGCATAAGCTACCCTTCTTCCTTTTGCTTGTAGCACCGTGTTCCACCATTCTAGCGCCTCTTCTTTGAACAAGTTTGACGCATACATCACTTGATCTTCTTCAGCACATTTACTTATTGCAATTACTGCCTCGGTTTTCTCTAACCAACGCAGTGTTGCAGTTGCCCCTTCATTACCTGCAAATTCTGCGGGTTTACAGGCAAGAAATTCTTTGTAAGTGCAACCAGGCGTTGCAGCTTTCATCCTCTTAGGGAGTGGGGCCTGTTGCGGATCATGATCGTCATGATTGCCGCCTCCATTTATGTTGTTACTGTCGTTATCTTCCGGAATACGTTTACTAGGAATTAATTGTGGTTCGGCAGGTTTCTGAACAGCAGCCACGATTTCTGGAATAGCATTGGCTATCCCTTGCGCAATAAAGTATTCAATATCTTGTCTAGTTATATATTGATCTTCCTGATTTTGCTCAGACTGATTTACTTTATTAACTGGTTCATTATTAACGTTTTCCATCTGCTAATTAGTATTAATAGAAATTATTAGTGTCTAATTATTAATGCCAAAATCACAGATAAATACACAGATAAACACATAGATCAGCATAACATGCAAGCATAATCAAAATTGTCGATGCCTCGACTTCTGTTTTGTTTCATATATTATACCTGCTTCAATACACACTTTTTATCTTACAGTGTTTTATTGCCCATTTTACAGAATCAGTTTTTTACTATATTAGTTATAATACAAACAAACTTTTTCCAGCCCTTCCTATCTTTTGGTCCACTGGCAGTTTCAGTAACGACGCTCCCTCTCGTCGTACTTCCAAGAAATCTGCTCCCCCATTTCCCGGATCCTATTCCCGGTTCCTATCAGTTCTTCAGCTAAATTTTCATAGCTCATTGGCGGATTAGGGATAGGTTCTGGATCAAATTGTGGGAGAAAACTATAGGGACTATTAACTATATTTTGGAATTGCCAGTCATTAGTCCACCATTCCTCCATTTGGCCTAATGGTCCGGTGTGAACTAGTGGGTCTGGAATAGCTGGTCCTAGGTTTATTGGAATTTGGGCTGTAGCAGGATAAGAGAAAAGATTATCGTTGATAGGCTCTAGAATATCACAATTATCCAGTAGGCGGTCTATTTCATCCTGGAACGTGATTTCTTCGGGCTGTTTAGAGCTTTCTCCGATCTCTATTCCCTTTTGTTTTAGGTCTATCCCTATTTCTGCTGGTTTGGAACTTTCTCCGGTTTCTATTTCTTTTCCCTTGCTCACACTCACAGGATTTTCTATTTTAGGGAGTCTCCTAGGTTTCCTTCTGCGCACTTTTCGCCACCCTACATATCTTCTCTTCTTTTTAGGTTTGGCTTTTTCCAGCGATGGAGCTTGGAATTCCAGAGGTTCCTCTATGTCAGCAACGTAACCAGTGAAGTTGTGGGAGACTTCAATTGGCACAGGATAGAGGTTGAGATTCTGAAATGCTTCCGACATCTCATTCATGCTGTACGGCATATATGCAAAAATGCACAAAATGCTAAGTTAAAACTTTGGAACAAAGCTTAACAAATAAACATTTTTATTGCATACCAATTTGTACAACAAAACAGCAAACAGAACACACTCCAATTTATTTATTTATATACTGGGAAGTAAATATTTCTAGGTTTAAGGCTTAAAGATTTGCATTTTCTGCTACGGTAGCAAGCAGATACAGATTTGCCCATTTTTCATCTAAGTTATTTTCCCCTGGTGGATTATTATTAATTTCCTGAATTTCGGGGTTAAACCTCACTCTCTTGGTTTGGGGTTTCTTTTTCTCTTGACCTTTTCTAAGGATTGAATTCCTTTTTTCTGGTGTAAGTGGGTTTTCATAATTTGCCTTGCGGACAAAGATTCCTTCTTCTAAATTGGTGGGAGGTTTGGCAGAAGAAGTTCCCTGTTCTTTTAGGTGTACGATCTAATTTGCGATAGATAGCAGAAATCTTTTGTTTACCCATACTGTAATTTTAACAATTAATCAGTTAATAAGCATATATTCACAGAATGATAAATAAAACTTTTGATAACTTAAATTAATTTAGCTCAATCAGCAAGCTTACAACAGTGGCTCTGATACCACCTTTTCCTGTCACGGCCCCCGACCCGGTTTGACCCGTTTCAGGAGCCGCGGGACAGGAATCCCGTGGTATTTAATTTAGGCGACAGCGGAAGTCTTTTTAAAATAGGATCTTTTAATAATTCAAACTGCCCGTTTCATAACTTAGGGATAAATTCCCGAAATTTACAATAATGTGATTTCCCAGGGAAATCTTTATTTTCAAAACATGTTCATTTATTTATTTACATTGAGCCACTTTTCTAAGCTGGGAGTGCTCCACGGCACTTTTCTTTGCTCATACCATATCACCTGAAACATGTTTGAAAAAAAATTTTGTCAGCGGGGAAATACTGAGTGAATCATTCATTTTACTGAAAACGACACATTTGTTATAATCTACAGTATTAAGGGGAATTACAATGTTTCTGATAGTATTTGTCACTCGACTACCCATTGGCTATCTCGTTGTCCAAATGGTGTCTGTGACTGTGGTCAGATCACCCCTTGGCTAACTCGTTGTCCAAGTGTGACGGGAAATAAGTAATGTATACAAAACCCCACATACCGGCTGTAACTTGGTGATTACATAGACTTAATCACTGTAATTATAACCTTGAAAATAATTTGGAGTTTTGTAAAACAGTTGATAAAAAGAGAATGACTCACATTGCAGATTTACGAGCAAAGTATAAGCTTTACTGATTAGCCTTCTAACCTAATTTAAATACCAATGCACACACAAACGGGATTAGTAACTAATTCAGCAGTTACGTCAATTCACGAGATTAAACCCTCACAACTATTATCAAGTGCAATACTTAACAATTCAATGGATTCACAACGAATGACAGAGCATAGTCCGAATTCGAACAGCACTCAAACATTCAAGTTGAAATCACAATGAATAACAAAGTATAAGCTCAATTTGAACAGCACTCGGACAATCGTTGGATAGTTATAATCGATCGGACGTTGAATCGTAATAGCGATCGAGTTATTACCCTGATTGCGGCAGCACCTCGTGATTCGTGTGTGTTTTGTATTAAACAGTGTATAACTCAACGTATCTTTCTAATTTTTACGTCGAATGAACAGCAAACTGCAAGTCCCAAGGCCCTCATATATACCCGAAATGTGCACCTCCCGCGTGTCGCGGAAGAGTACGCGACATCTGTCGCGTGCCGCGGGGCACACCCCTATGGCCTAGGGTAGCCTTGTTGTGGGTATAGGCCTGCTGAGTCGCTGTTTTGAGATTTCAGAATTTAGACAACGTATTTCGAAGATAACTATCATTTAGGGTTTATCCCCCTTGAGTTTTAGGGGCCCTGATCCTGATTCCGATTGTTATGAAAATTTTAGGGTTAGTGCAGAATTACTTGGGTGTCTCAATTAGGGTTTCCTTATTGACTAATTATTGTCCTAATTATTGATTTTAGTGGCAGTTGTTACACAGGCGGAATCTTTTATCCACACCGCCACAGTCAGCAGCGGGCAGTTTTCATGATTACGCCAACTCCGACGAGGATTTCCTTTCCCGCACCATTCCTGGCGCACACCTCTTTTGCCATTTTTGGCCTGCTCATCCCCTCTCAAGCATTGGTTGAAACTCAAAACGCCTTACTATATGGCACGCTCCAGCGTGATTCGTTGGGTAACCAACACACTCTTAGACGTCATACCGGTTCGGTTGCGTGGCCAATCTTGCCCCCGCCACTGGTGGAAACTTTTATCCACCCCGCAACTCAGGCGGTCGCTTTTCATCCACCCACACCCCTGGCGGTCATCTCCCTTCGTCACGCCACCCCTGGCGGGCAAACTCCTAGGTCACGCCATCTCCGGCATACACCTTTCTTGGTGGCGTCATCTCCGGCGGATACCTTCCTTGCTCACGCCATCTCCGGCGAGCACCGTCCTAAGCCACGCCTTTGGTCATGCTTGTAAACTTATTTTACTACACAACAAAATACGAGAGTACCTGATGGAAATTCTCGATTGTCATACATAAAGCTATACCTTCAAACTTTCTTGCCTATTATTATAAATAAATGGGGTTGTGACCCATTCAATCACGCCACAGCTGCAGGCCATACCCTACCACTCCTCCGCCTGTGTGTGTCACACATATAGCAGCGTATCGCTTTAATTTGTGCTACTAGAGTTTTCAAACGGAACCAGATCACTTACAACGGTCCAATGTTTCCTTCTTTATACTGCACCACATTTTACATGTGCTGATCCTTATAGCATGAGATCGTATAACCGTTGTGGCACTACTTTTAAACATATATAAGCATATAGTCATGTAACTAAGACTATGGGGTGTCATGTAACCTCCCCAACATCCACATCATCTTCCACATCGTGGGCATGCATTCATATTAACTAACATGAGATCCTTTACAACCGTAAAGCTGGTACTTGAAATTTCACGGTCTGGATCATCACTACCATTACAAAGAGCATACGTAAATCATTGTCTTCAAAATGCTCGAAACTACATAAATATTATCGTCGCAGCATAATACCGCCATGGGCAAGATATGTTAAAAAACAACCAAGCTCGATCATTTCGACTTATACATAAAATAGTCCTTGTTTTTTGCAAACCTTATATATACATACAAATAATGCAATTTTCTAC
Source organism: Helianthus annuus (assembly GCF_002127325.2). NCBI lineage: Eukaryota > Viridiplantae > Streptophyta > Magnoliopsida > Asterales > Asteraceae > Helianthus > Helianthus annuus. The sequence goes on from NC_035449.2 coordinate 141,557,731, forward strand.
TTTGTTATTTCAATGCTACTAATGTTTATTTAAGCAGCAATAGACTGGGAGAATAGCAGGGCGGGCTAACCACTCACGCCCCAACTACAACTAAGCTTTGAAAGCGGACACTTAGTAAAAATGAGAGGCACGTCGGTAGGAATAGACCTCCTCAAGCTAGACAGTCTTCTTGATAATGTTCTCGTCGTTTCCAACATGACACATCGAGCACATGACGCCCCTGCTAACATTATCTAAGCAACATTAAAAATAGGGAAGGGGACCGTGTAATACTACAAGCACTACAGAACGTAGTCACCAAGACCAAAGACCTTGGTTTGAGCATTCGATTTACACACCTGAAAACCCTTCACCAATAACGCGATATCGGTTGGATAACTTCTCGTCAAATCTTCTTACTTGTAGGTTGGTCCTTGTCGCCATTTACGCCCTCACCAAGCTATCTTTGGTAAGGATATACCTAAGCTGGAGTTCATTATGTTGAGCTACATATTTAGGAACGCAATTCCAGGTACAATTCTTTTTTATTGTTTATTTAATCGTGCAACGCACCTTCATTTGTTCAAACGCACCTCGCATCTCATTGCATGCCCTTGGTTCACTTAACTATGTACATATTTCTCTATATGATGGTCCGTATATACTGCATGTTTACTTGCCGATTTCTTTTTAGTACCTATCAAGTTCAAAGCTACTACTATACTTTAGTAGCACTGAACTGGGGGGCTAGCAGGGTATAGCGCCAATACGCCTTAAAAGTGATCTTTTTCTCTCAGGCTGCCCATTAAGGTGATATCCACTACACATTAACCCGCATCGGATCTTATATAATGTGGATGTTTCAATACGCCAGACAATATTTATACTTCTCACATCATTTGACCTACGGGTATACCACTTGACACGACATATGCAATTTGGTAGTCGAGACAAACGCACGACAAAACTAGTATACTTGATCATTCGAATAAGTATTCCACACGCTATGCGACAGGAAAAATACTTATTCGGATATGTACTCTCCACACGCAGACATGGATAAAAGAAAACCCTCACGCCATAATCGGCGAGGTAAACAGACATGCCACCTACTATAAGCATTCCACACGCCAGTGCGCGTCCAGGAAAAGCACGTAGTAGCTTACATAAAGTGCTCATTCACGCCTAACGCGTATAAAGCATTTTATTATCTCAATGAGTGTTCACTCACGCCAAGCGCGTAGAAAGCACTTGTTGTTCAAGTGTTCATTAACGTCGCGCGGGTTATAAAGCACTTTCTGATATCTACAAGTGTTCATATAAACACAAGATACCACCGCATTTGAACTGCATATCACGGTAAAAAACAACTCTGACACGAAATATTTTTCATAATAACAAAGTCAGATGATCAAATTATACTGCGCTAAGAGTGGGCATCTTGGTAATAGATGTATTCAACCACAACTACTCCAGTGGGTATCTTGGTAATAGATACACAACCACTGAAGAAAAACCAAGTACTTGTCTCACAATTATAAAAACATCGTGGGGAACATAAATAACGCTCTAAGCACCCTTACGAGGTCACTGAGCATAGCAAGCACTTCTGCAGGGGTGCATTGTATAACACTCTTCCCGACTGCAACGATGATTGCTATAGTCGGATCATCAATAACGATGGCTGGTATAACCACCAGCAGTTCTACATTCGCCCAAGGTGGCATAATATTTGCAGGTGCATCTATGACCACCAATGGTTGTACATTACGACAACGGAGATCCCGATGACACGGACGCATGGTAGGGACCGTCGTCATCAACATCAACTCTTTCAATGAGTTGAACGCCGTTAGCGCACCATATGTTAACCAACAAAAGTCACACCACAGGGTGGATATTCTATAGTTGCCCACATGACTATGGGCGCACCGCTAAAGCAGGACCACACCCGCAAAAATGATCCAAAGGCGAGGCACTTAACCGCCAAAACTCAGCCTGTTCCAGGACTCATGCATGAGACCTAACCGTATACACGCAACCTTAACAAGCTCATGGTAATGAGCCAGTACAAATGGCAACTGCCTACAACCAATCAGTGTGCGCCATGTTTGCCCAACCAATTTCCACGATGAACAATCATAGGATATTTATTGCTCCATTATCTCTACTCATAGCCAATGACAACCACAACAAACGTGGCCGGCGACCTTCTCTCACCCGGACGACATGTAAGCCTAAAATTAGTAATCTTCACTCCCGAGCTCCTAAAAAGTCTAAGTGCTCCTCCCACGCTTGCACGCGGGAGCAACACTAGACTGGGGGACATGACGAGGTATGGTACTGGACCCGACCCGAGCGGTCGGACTTTCCTGCTATTTATCACTTTTATGTTAAATATTATTATAATTATATATTATTATTGCGTACTAACCCGCGAGGCCCAGCGCGTTGTAGTTTATACTACACTAGGCTGTGGGCTCGTAGAGACAACCCCTAACTGGGCCAGGCCCATTGAGGTTAGGGTTTTCCCATATCTCCTATATAAGGAGGTCTCCACCTCCTCATTAGGGTATGAGATATAGGGCAACACACTTTTGTAGCTGGAAATAGGGGATTCTTCATCTACCGGCCGTCTCTACATTGCCCACGTTTTTCTCTTCTTATTTGCAGGTCTAGGATTCGGGCAAGAAGACGAGGTGTGGTCATATTCGTATTCATCACCGTAGAAGTTCTGACCCGTTCGGGTTCCTGCTTCTTCAATGTATATTTATGATTATATAAATGTTAAAGAGTAATTTCATAATTCTTGTATGTAATTTTATGATTACATATATGTAAACTATTTTTTTACATATATGTAACTAATTATTACACATATATATAACTTGGCTATTACACATATGTAAACTACTCTTAACATGTATGTAATCATAAAAATACATATAATAAATGATAAAAGTACCCTAAATATAAAAAATGATTATTTATTAAGTGTTCTGAAAATTCTGTAATTATTTAGAGTTCTGAAATGAACCCAACCCTATATATATATATAGGGTGATGATCATTTCAGAACCCTAAATATTTACTGAACTAACACAACTCCTAATAAATAGTCTTTTTATTTATATATTTAGGATAATTTTATTATTTATTATATGTATATTTATGATTACATAAATGTTAAAGAGTAATTTTATAATTTTTATATGTAATTTTACGATTGTATATATGTAAACTACTTTTGTTTACATATATGTAACTAATTATTACACATGTATATAATTTGGCTATTACACATATGTAAACTACTCTTAACATATATATATATATATATATATATATATATATATATATATATATATATACATATATATATATATATATATATATAGGATTAGGTTCAAACGTGAACAAAATCCCAAGAGTGAACTGCGTGAACTGATCTGGGCCCTTGATTTTTAAGATCTTGAGATTCTAAGAGAATGGCATGATCGTAATTATTGGGTTAATTTATATATTTAATTAAATATAAAAGGGTATTATTGTACATATACAATTAACAAATATGGAATCTCTCCTAAAAACGTGCACCTTCAATTCTTTTTCCATATCTATCATTATCTCTTCCAATTTTATGTTATTATCAAAGAAAAGAAGGCAGAGAGATAAAGCGTGCGATGAAGAAGAGTACAGGGCGTCGATCAAGAACAGTCATTGCCGACATCAAGGAAAAGCAGAGGAGGACCTTCGAAGCTAGCAAATCGCTGGAATACTCAAATCAAATCAAAAGTGAAAACGATGATATGACGAACGCCGGAATTTCTCTCTCACATTCACAGCGGGATCGTTTTCAGATCCGAATCGAAGAAACAAGAAACCCTTAAAAACCTAACTTTCTCTCTCACATTCACCGCCGGAATCGAAGAAAAAATAGGGGTTGTTCGCCGTTTTATCGCCGGAATCGAACAAATCAGGCTTCAACGGTGGTCCATTTGCCGGATCGTTGCTGAGTTTTTCAGATCATCGCCGCCGATGATGAAGTTGAAGAGCAAATCCAGATCCGAATCGTTTGCTGAGTTTTTCAGATCTTCGTCGCCGATGCTGAGTTTTCCGGATCGTTTTCAGATCTTCGCCAGATCGTTTTTCAGATCCGAATTGAAAATTAGTTGCTGAGTTTTTTTGGTCTCTCCAGCATTGATCTGACGAAATTAGTTGTTGAGTTTTTTTGTTCAATTTTTTAATTTTGCTTTGTTTTTTAATGCGATGTACACATGTGTATTCTGATTTTTCTCTGTTTTAATGCGATGTACACATGTGTATTCTGATTTTGCTCTGTTGTTAATGCGATGTACACATGTGTATATCGTCTGTTTTTTGTGATATCTCAGATTTTTTTTGTATTGAATGTGTAAAGTTGTTGATGTACACTTGTGAATTACTATACACATATGTACGATGCTGAGTACACATGCGTACTGTTCTATTCATGTCCAAGTACGCATGTGTATACCGTTGAAATATGAAGGTTACGTGTATCTTAAAAATCAAAATTTGAATTCTGGTGATGAAATCTGAAATAAAAATTAAAATTGAAATCTGGTGATTTGTTGTTTGTTTTGATAATTATCTTATTAATAAATAAAACATAATATGGATAATGAATTTAAAATAGGAAAGATGTAACTTAATTCAATTATTAAAATAATGATTTAAATCTAATTTTTTATATAATTACAATCCTACCCTTAACAACTAAAAATAAAATCAAGGGTCCAGATCTGTTCACGCAGTTCACTCTTGGGAGGTTGTTCACGCTGGAACCCTACCCTACATATATATATATATATATATATATATATATATATATATATATATATATATATATATATATATATATAGGGTTAGGATCATGTGAGAAGCACTAAGCTAATTGAGAAACTTGAGAAGCATTCTGGACCACACATTTCCCTAAGCTTTTCGTAATATACACATATATATAGTTTAAAACTGACTATATACATATATGTATATTGGATTATACACATATGTATATAGTCAATTGTAAACTATACATATGTGTATATTACGAAAAGCTTAGGGAAAATGTGTGGTTCAGAATGCTTCTCAAGTTTCTCAAATAGGGTGCACTTCTCTTAGGATCCCTACCCTATATATATATATATATATATATATATATATATATATATATATATATATATATATATATATATATATAAAAGGTGTATGAACTTCCGATCACAATAGTTTCAGCACTGTTATGTCATTTTCTCTATCAATAGTAAAATGGTTACTTTGGTAATTAGAAAATGATATATTCTTTCTCTTTGATTCCAAAGGTGGTACGTGCCCAACTAACCTAGGTTGAACGGGACTACTGTAAATGAGCTGGGGGTTTGACCCATGACATCATGTCGGTTCTATTTGACAGGTCCAATTGTGCATTAACAAGGCTCAATCTACATTCTAGAATATCCTGATAAGCCTCAACTCACTTTAATTTTTCTACCATCAATATTTGAAGTCTTGATTGTTGTAGGTCTACCACATTTGCAAGCCACCATGTTCGTCGAAGGTTTCGTTGGAGCTTCATTTGAGGTTGTGAGTAACGTTGGTTTAAAGGGAAGTTGTGGCATTGCATGTTTACAGGGAACGAGGGTTTTTATTTAGAGCTTTTTATTAGTTCCTATAAATGGAGAATGTAAAATGACGTAATTAGTCTTGAACTATGTTAAAGTTAAAGATGGTTAACTTTTAGTATCCTAATTTATTACAAAACTGAAAGGTTAATACATTAGAATGTTATTTTAAACTATTAATATCTTAGGTTGTTACTTTTAACAAACCAAAGAGACTAACAGTGTAATTATCTCATATAGATATATGAACATTTAGGCACACACAAAACATTATGCTATAACTAAAAAAATAATTTACTAGAAAAACTTTGAAGCGTGTGTGCATAATATATAGCGTGTGTGAATAATATATATTATATTCTTGATTATTTTTATCCTATTTTACTATCAAACCCTTATGTTCATTATTTTATTCCATGTTTCCTTACTTCAGGTGTTACCCATGTGTGTAAATTTATTAAACAGGAAAAAAACTGTTATCTTAACAAACATGAAACTAATTAATTCCATATTAACTAGTCAATTACATCATGTAAAATATTCTTTTTTTTTAGGTTATGCCATTACCACCGTCAAGTCATTTTAAGTGGCCCTAACAAAGATTCTCATCTCATCAACTTGGAGAGAAGTCTCTTTCAAATCACGTATCTTTTCACATTTTGGGGTGTCTTGTTCTCCTCACAGGATCAAAAGGCCATGATAAATCTTAACCATGTCTCTCAACTTCCAACATGTATAGGAAATACCCCCCACACCCCCCTTTTCTTTGCTTGTATCATGTAAGTTGTTAAACGGTTCGAATTAAAACTATCAATGTCGACGAAATTGTGATTCCATTTTGGTTATTTGGGGCGTGTATAAAGATTGGGTACGTTAAAAGTTAGCGCAAGCTTGCTATTATTGAATTTGAGTATGAACATGACTAAGGTCAGGATTTAATTAACTTCTGTATATGTAGAATTTGTGGATCTTTTACATTGAGGTTATTTGGGACTAACATACTATGAAGATACCATAGCATGTTAAAAAGTTAGCACAAACTTGCTATATATTATAGCTTTTTAAGTATATGAACATGGTAGTTGTATAAGGTTAATATTTCGCTTTTGGACACATAGATGTGGATACTCTAGTTTATTTAGAGACAATAAAAAAAAAAGTTCTTCAACCAATACTTGTCTTCACTATCTTCTGAATGACCCCTCTCACAAATATTATATATTTATATATATATATATATATATGATAAGGATCATGTGAGAAGTAGTAGGCTATTTAAAAAATTTGAGAAGCATTCTGAACCACACATTTTTCTTAAGCAAAAAAATGCAAAAAAAAAAATGTAAAAAAATGCAAAAAATATTTTTTTTTTTTTTTTGGGAAAAATGGCAGGTTTTTCTTTAAGAATTTAATTTTTTATTTTTTTTTGGGATTTATACACATGTGTATATTGTTAATCTTTTTAACTATACATATATGTATATTGTCAATTATACATATATCTATATACATGTTTAAAATTCAAAAATAAGTGTTATTTAGGGTTTAGCATTAGTATTTAGGGTTTAGCATTAGGGTTTAGTGTTTAGCTTTAGGGTTTAGCATTAGGGTTTAGTAATAGTATTTAGGGTTTAGCATTAGGATTTAGCATTAGGGTTTAGCTTTAACTTTTGGGTTTAGCTTTATCTTTCCGGTTTAGCATTAAGGGTTTAGCTTTAGGGTTTAGCATTAGGGTTTAGCTTTAGGGTTTAGCATTAGGGTTTAGAATTAGGGTTTAGCTTTAGGGTTTAGGGTTTAGCATTAAGGTTTAGCTTTAGGGTCTGTTTGGTATGGGGTAATGGAATAGATGAAGGAATGGAATGGACGAGGTAATGGAATGAAATGGATCATTCCATTCCATTGTGATGTTTGGTTACACATATGTGAATAGAATGAATCACTACTTTATACATTTTAATAAAAAAAAAGAAGTAACGAAATACAGTTGTATTAAAAACGACAAAAATATAATTGCCTCAATAATAATAATAATAATAATAATAATAATAATAATAATAATAATAATAATAATGGTAAAATAATTAATACTAACATTTTTTATATATATTAATATTAGTATTAATATAAATATATATAAATATAAACATAATAATAATAATAATAATAATAATAATAATAGTAATAGTAATAATAATAATAATAATAATAATAATAAATTTATATTTCATTCCATTCCTTGAAGGAATGAAAAAAAAAAATCCACTTACCAAGGAATGAAAATTGTTATATTTGGAAGGAGTTACATTCCTTTGGAATGCTCCATTCCATTACCCCATGATAAGCAAACATGTTTTTTTTCATTCCATGATAATGAACCATTCCATTCCACCTTCTATTCTTTCATACCAAACGCTACCTTAGTGTTTATGGTACAAGGTTTAGGATTTATAACACATATTTTTTCAATTTTAAACATGTATATACATATATGTATAATTGTCAATATACATATATGTATAGTTAAAAGATTAACAATATACACATGTGTATAAATCCCAAAAAAAAAAATTTAAAAAAAAAAATAAAATATTTAATCCTTAAAGAAAAAGCTGCGATTTTTCCAAAAAAAAAAAAAAAATTGCATTTTTTTCATTTTTTTTTTTTTTTTTGCATTTTTTGCTTAGGAAAAATGTGTGGTCTACATTGCTTCTCAAGTTTCTCAAGTAGGGTAGACTTCTCTTAGAATCCCTACCTTATATATATATATATATACACACACACCACACGCTCACGCTTGAATAAATGTTAAAGTTTGGTTCACATGCATTTATATATGATTTTGAATATAACATAAGTCATAAGATATTTGTATATGAAAGATTATTTCGTGGGATATTATGAAAAAAAAAAAAACTTACATTTTATAAAGGATGAATTAGTTCTACAATATTAAGATTGGTTTAAAAAGTTGTGTTATTGTATTCAATTTTCCATTTGATTGTTTGTGTAGAAGGTGAAAAAACAACCAAATTCTTGTTGTGATAAAAAAAAAGGTTGCTTATCAAAGATATAATGGAATATTTATTTTCTTGCTAGGCAATATACTATATTTTTTTTATAATTTTACATGGGTATAATTAATATTAATATATTATAATAATAGAAAAAGTAAACACGAGCTTTTCACATTTTTACTTCACCCTGTCCATTAAAATAACAAAAAAGATCAAAACTTTATCTCTTTATCCAAGTTATCATTGTACTTGAATAACCTTTTCGAGATTCTATTTGTTATTCATTGAAAACAAAGGGGGTCGTTAGAACCCTACAAAAGAAAAATATTTATATTTTCTTATAATTTTTTTATCTTTACCCTTTAAACACGTTAAAATATAATGAACTAAAAAAGTATGTAAAAGTAGTGATGTGAACAATTTCTTTATTATATTAGATTGTAAGTAAATGTATATACTACAGTAGAAAATATTAAGTTATTGTTCCACGTTAACAAAAGTGTCTATTACATCCACGTCAAAAAACAAAAAAGAACATATACTTTAAACAAGCTCAAAATCTTTACCATACTAAATTTAGTTTGGTAGCTTTATTTCAGTTAAATAACAAAAACTACGCTGGTTTTTTTTTTAATCATACCAACCCATTTTTATAAGTCCCCAATTACCTTTTTAACCGATTTGAGTTGCATAATTCCAAACCCATCAAAAGCGTATTAAAGCATGTCAAAACTGTTAATAACATGTTACGTCGGTTTTGAAATAACACGAACCTGTTATTAATATGTTAAATAACATTAACCCCTTATATAACATTTTATGAATTGGATTAACATTGTAATCCAATGAATTGTGTGCCAAAATAATATTGTATTTTCATATGATCCATAAACTATGAAATTAAATTCACTAGTATTTGATATAAAATTAAAAAAAAAAACACAATTTGAAGAAATAGTACACACAATGTGGGTGTGTGTTAGGGTTTTACCATTTCAAAGGTTGCAGATAGAAAGTATTGTGTGGATGTTGTGGTCTTTTGTGATGTGTGTGGGGTTTCACTTTTTAACTGGCAGAAAACAGAACTCAAGCCAGAATGAAAAAACAACAGAGTGTTTGCAGGGGTACCCACGTGACACGCACGTGATATGTGGGTCCATATGGGCTGAATATGTGTACTTGGTGGGTCCCATCAAAGTTGGTCTTGGACAATTATCAAGATTTGGGAAGATTTGGGTAGAAAGGTAAGGTTGATGGAGATGTCAAACTCTTTTCTTTTCTTCTTTATCTACACTTTCAAGATAGAATTTATTTTGGAATTATTTACTTTCAATCTATTCATGTTCTTTCTTGTGATATAATGATTAGTGCTGAGGAAAACCATAAATCAAATGATGAATTTTTTTTTTGTTATTAAGATCAATAGTTTTTACTCATTTGATAAAGTAAAAAAAAATCTAAATAAGTTCAACCGATCTAATGTCACCTTATTTATAATGTTTTTCTTTACTTTGTTAAAAAAAAAAAAAAAAAAAAAAAAAAAAAAAAAAAAAAAACTTACATGCATATTGTATACGCAAAGTAACAAAAACTCTTTATTGGTAAAACAGTTGAAGAATAGTGAGATGATGTATGGCTCTCAAGGCGCCAACATATGTTAAGATTATCTTTGTTCAATAGGACCAAATGTTTTAAAAGATAGAGTAAACTTCCGTTTTGCTCCCTATGGTTTGGTCACTTTAACGGTTTTGCCCCAAACCTTTAAAAATAGCCATTTTACTCCCTGATGTTTTGGTTTTGTTGCCAGTTTGCTCCCTGCAGGGAGCAAAATGGAAAAACAAACAATTTGGATGGAGTTAGAGGCGGGGAGCAAACTGGCAAAAAAACCGAAACATCAGGGAGTAAAATGACTATTTTTAAAGGTTTGGAGCAAAACCGTTAAAGTGACCAAAACACAGGGAGCAAAACGGAAGTTTACTCTAAAAGATAAGAAACACATTAAACCTTTCAGAATTTAAATTGAGTATTAACAAAAAAAAAAAAAGAAAAAAAAAAGAAAAAAACCATTAGCATCTTAGTATTTAAGTATTATTGGTATAAAGTTTAACAGGGGTAACCTTTGCTGTTAAAAAAGAGTTATCTAAAATTAAAATTATGACACTAATTCAAATCCAATCAACTTGAATAAAAAATAAAATATTTAAAAGTAGGTTAGTTACATAATATAAATTAACAACAAGTTAAGGCATTGAGGTATTGTACCCCATGTTTTTAGGGTTTTTAAAAAAAGAAAATTGATATTTCACATTAAACCCAAAACTACTTGATTTTGCAGTTTTAACCCAAAAGCTTTAGTTTTTTCAATTTTAATCTCACAACTTTTTTACTTTCAACTTTGATCCCCCTATGTTTTTCATATTTTGCAAAATTTTTCGTTTTACCTTTAGTTCTAAACTTGGCGAGTTAACACAGCACAATGTGTGTGTGTGGTTCAACGATTTTACGTTTTGTTATACGTTTCGTTCTAAATTTTGCGAGTTAACATGACTCAACGTACGTGTGTGGTTCAATGTATTTACGTCGTCTATTTTTCCCGTTTAATAAGTTCGTCACAACGCGCGAGTCCTGAATCGAGTTAGTTATTATTTTCTATGTTTTATATGTCGATCTAATTTCTCCACGTTAAGATGCCGCAACTTCAATGTTGGTGGCCGTTGGCTATAGTGTGGCATTGGTGCTATTTGTCACGGTTTTACGCCCCCGCCGCAACGCAGGGGGCTTAATACGATAGGTTATTTATATGGATACAAGTCATATAACGTAGTAATTATGATACCTTAATTGTATTGAGCTTATTTAGTGAATTACTTATTTGTATAAGATAGTAATACAGACTTAACCGACAAAAACATCTTTAACATATTGTAAACGTGAATCTGATCAACAACTTGTCAATTTTGTTGGCCGCGACGCAACGCGCACAGATCAATATTCTAGTTTCATCCAAATTCGAACATCTTCAAATCAAGTGTTAAAATCTCCTTTTGAAGAAAACCGAGTATTTAAATGTATTTTAAACTCGAGTAGAGGAATAAACCCTCCTTTTGGATTTAACTAGGCACTGTATTTTTTTTACAGAAAATCGTTAGACCATGTTTTGGAATATAACCTGTCTTTGTTATTCGAAAGTAGTACCTTAAGCTTTGAAAAGTTTCTTACGTCATGTTGGGATAATAAAACCCAATTTATTACCTTAGACAAGACATTATAAGGTTTTAAATGTTTAGTTTGGCAGCATGTTGAAGTAATGGAAACCAGTTTGTAACATAAAACTGTCCACTAACCTTCCAAACTAAATGTAATTTCTTAAAATTAAAAGTTATTAAAATATAGTTTAACTAGTAATTTTATTTGTCGCATGTTGTGGTGGCGTCAAAAACTAGAGTAACTTGAAGTTATACTATCGAATGAAAGCGTATTATATTTGATCCGATTTATTTTCGAACAAAATTTTCGTTAAAACGTTATCAACTGAAAATACATAAAAAATAAGCATGAAAATGTCTTTTATTTTACGCGAGTCATCGAAACGTAACAACTTGAATTTATACTGACGCGTAGATAAAAATAAACACGTAAGACAATAATGTTTTTAAGGACAAACTGAAGAAGTAAATATAAATAAGTTTGCAAGGCATTATATTTGACCCGACCCGTTTTCAGGAAAAAGATAACGCTGAAACATATGTAACGCCCCGCGTTTTGATACTTTCTTATTTTTAGCGAGTCTCGTCGTACCTCCTGTTTGTTGACACTTGTACTCTCGTTGTATCCTACTTTCGATCCTACTGTAACCCGAGACGACTGATCATAATGGAAATGAAACTATCTTAATCATAATTGTGTTAATCTATGTGCAAACTGTTATTCAAAAGGAAACTTCTTAAATGAGAACGATATATTGGTCCTATATTCTTGACTCTTTGTTACGCTTTGATACTTAATACACGAGAAACTAACTCAACGCGAACTTGAAACGCGTGTTTACTTGTTTCCCTATGTTATATGTGGTTGATAAACGCTAAACTTATCCCCTCGCTAAAATACTTAAAGTACTAGCACTAACTAACGCAACAAAACACGTCTAACGAGCATCCTACACGCGAAACGAGGAATTGGTTGCACAAGACATGCTGTTCGAACGAAGCCAGCCGGCTTCGTACGAAGGCAGGCTGCTTCGAACGAAACCACCTTGTTCGAACCCAGCTCCTCTATAAATAGTAACCTCACCTCTCCATTTCATTCACATGCTGATTTCATACCGAAACGCTGCCGAATTGTTGTCCGATTGTTTTCAAGTAAGAATTATTATTTTTACAACATTTCATAACGTTTTCCACTACGATTTTACACAAGATTCACTTCGATTTCATCAAAATTCTTTTGTTTTCAACTAAACTTTATCTTTTCACTTAAAACTTCATCTTTTTCACTTTAACTCTATTTTTCATCTTAACTTCTCTGTTTTCACATCAAATCTTCATCTTTTCATCAAATCTTCTTGTTTTACAACGGATCTACACTTAACCGAGTATATTGGGCCTAGCTTCGGCTTACCAAGTGAGAAATCTGTAGATTACACACTCACCAAGTGTTAGATCTAAGAGAAAACCTTTAAAACCCCTTTTAAACTTGATTTTCACACTAAAACGGACCTAAAACGGCACGTATTTCGTTCACTGAATAGTGGAACGAGGTAGTGTCGAAACCGTCTCGAATTCGACTCGAAAATACATCCGATTTAGGCGAAAACACGGCTCCGAACGCCAAGAATAGCCACGAATGCGAGCTAGACTGTTCTGTGCGAAGCCAGACTTCGTACGAATGCATCATGGCTTCGTACGAAGGCAGGCCTTCGTACGAAGGCTCTGACTTCGCACTTACCAGCCTAACTCTCACCCGTGACTCAAACAAAGACCTCTCCGACTTTAAGTTTAATCAGTAGCTTAAGGTTGGAGGGATGCACGCTCGATTTTCCGGAAGACAGGCGCGAAGACACTCAATTTTGGACAACTGGAGCATCAACCTGTGCGAAGACCCACCTTCGTACGAAGGCACGCATTCATACGAAGGCACAGCTTCGTACGAAGCTTCTGTTTCCCACCGACACTCTGATTTTCCACCGTTTCAGCACTTTGGAGGACTTACGCTTATGTTCCCGTACGGAGGCTGATCTGGCGCTCCCTTCAATCCAGTTTCTGCTGTGTTTACTTGCTAGACACGCATTGTGAGTATACTCGATTCCATTTTCATTTTAAACACTTTGGGTGCAACATGTACAATATACAAAAAAAACACGCAACACTTGAAACTAGTTTATAATCACACTCTATCCACGTTTAATCATGAAAACATGTGTTGCTTGTTAGTCTATATGCTATGTGTACGCTGTATCTATATGCTCATTAACTTTGCTAGCCTACCTTGACAATTATAGCGCTATAGGATTTACGCACCGTCCTTTAGACTTGGGGTATTGTTAAGTTTATCATGTTAACCTCCTCTTCGATGTGACGGTGTGGGAAAGGCACTTTACGTTGGAAACTTGGGTTTGACATATAGTTTACATTAGGTTAGCATGTTAGTAACCGGTATCATGTTATTCATGTTGGATATGAGTAATTAAACTTTTTATTCTAGTTATGCTATGTATCAAACTTGTATACTCGTCAATATTTTGTTGATGTTATTTTAATACATGTTGCAGGTTGATAGTCGCAGTGATCAGTAAATCAAGTTAGGATGAACTTAGAAACTCATCTTAGAAATAAAAAAATGTTTGATGATGTTTGATACAATGTTTTGATTACGTTCGAATCTCTTATGACATTTTACTATTTATGAAATTTGACTTAACTATATCATCATATTTAGTGTTATGATGCTTTGAATGATTTGTTCGTCTCATCCCGATGTTTCCACCATCGGTTGGGGTGTGACAACATAAACCAAGATAAATACCGACACGTACATAAAATAAACACATAAGAAATAGTTTTTTTTTCTTAAGTTAAAGAATGAAAGTATGGTGGGGAAACTTGAAACTTTGGAAACTCATTCGTTTCAAAATAACATTTTATAAAGTTTTTGAAAACTTGAGTGGTGTAAATGCTATTATTGAAAGTTGAGCGGCGAAAGCCAAAGGGAGAATTCCCCACCAACTTTGGTTTTTAGTATTATTTAGGACTTGTGTGTTGTGAGGGGACTGTCAAATCAAACAAAAAATAGAGGTAAAACATTAAATGACGCACACGCATTACTGGGTATTAACACCGCTACATTTAGACTGAAACGTAAAAAAACAGTAAGTAAGTCTAAGCGATAACAAAAACAACGTATAAAAGTTAACGTTGAAACGACGATAAGAAGAACAAATTTTTAACACGTCCAAATAAGCGTTAAAGCGATGCGCGATTAAGTAAATACTTTCTAATGTTAAGTTATATTTAATTAAAGTTTAGAGAGGGTATTAGACAACTTTATTAAATCAGGGGTTTTAAAAAGTAAATTAGTTCAAAGAAAAGAAACAAAACTAATTAATTTTGGACGTGTAATAATCCCACATGGTAACATCTTATTCTCACATGGTGTATACTGGTCGTATAAGGTTAATATGGCCCGTATAGAATAAATTCAACTAACAAAGGCTGCTTTGTCTAGTCATATATAATGTATACGACGCTTTATACGGGTCGTATAACATTATACGACCCATATATTTCCAATTTTGTCCAAATTAAACGTTAGATTTCTCGATATTCGTGCAAGTTATTTAATTCGACGTTAGATTCCTCAATCCGCGTGTTAATCATTTGATACGATGTAATATTATGTAGAAACGTCTTTATAAACGACGCTAATCTTATGTCACACCCTGGCTTTGCGGAAGCGTGGGTTTATTTGCTGTGACTTCTTAATACCATAGCATAACCACAACAATGCTATATGAAAATAAAACCATGATGTTCATCCATTAATTCAAGTTTCAAAAATAAAATACGACAACATTGTTTTCAAAAGTCGACACATGCAACGAAATTACAACATGACATAATAAAAATATTGTTCATACGACACAACCATAAGACCTGAAATAAACACAGTTTAAGACTTGAGACTCGTCCAGACAAAAGTCACAACCCCTAAACTCGGATGACATTATTTCTCCTACGCAGCTTGACGACATAACATACCTTGCCAGATCCCTAATTTCCTGAAATACATGTAATTTGAAAAATCAACAAAAGTTGAGCGAGTTCATGTAAAAGTGAGTATGAGTAAACCTTTGAAGTATGTATAAAAGTCCCTGGTATGTAGCAATAAGAAAAAAGAGATCACCAATGGGTTGCAAATCCACTGGTATGTGTGAGAAAGTGCAGGGAAACTCAAGCCTAGCAAATTTGTACCGGGCTTCCGGCTGTAAGACACAGTCACCTCTATGGGCCTCCCCGGCCTCACGGGTGTGGGCTCGCTACACCCAAATAGATCTATCACTCTTGTGTCCCTCGGTCCTAACAAAGAGGATTAATGGCCTCGAGCGTTATACCCACCCCTCACATGATCTAGTTGTAGTAAAAACCCTCCCTATGCTAACCATACCATGTAATAAAAGTTGTAATAGTTGTCGCATGTATTTCACCCCCGAAGTATAAAACTGAAAACAGTAAAGAGAAAAGGGGGACATGAACTCACAGAAGTGCGTCTCGAAATAGTCAGTCCCAAATCAACCTGTTGCGTGAAGACTTACACGTACTAACTTCTATTAGACGGACGGCCGTGCCTTGGCTTAAGGTTTAACGTTTTTGGGAAATAGTTAGACAACTATTTCGTATTTACACTTCTTAATTATTCAATAAGTATATTCCTTCCCAAGGATGGGGGTATTAATACATGTGTGTTTTATAGTTTCGAAAATATATTTTTAAGTCTCACTTGAAAAATATATTTTAATTACTTTGTTTAAAATGTTTTAAATTTCCAAAATATATATATTTTTTCCCAAAAGTATTATATTTTATTCCTTAAGTTTTTCCTAAAATAACATTTCACCAAAAATATTCTAATAAGAGTATTTTTCCGAAAAATACATAAGTTATATTTTTAAAGTTCGTGTTTTATTACGATACTCATATAACTTAAATATTTATTTTGTGAGAGCGTTGATATTATTTTGGAAGTCATAATTTCATGATATTTCAAGTTATATTATTTTTACCCTAAAAATAATATATACCTAGTTCACGAAATAATCACATAATCACACAAGCGTCTTATTATAAAATATATATTCTAAATATATATTTAACAAGTTTTATTTATGAAAATCCACCTCCGGTACTTGGTTATTTTTGTAATAAAAATCATGGCAAAGTTTATATTTGAAAAACAAGTTAAAAATATATTTGTAACCATTTGTTATAAAAATATTTCTAAGTGTTATATTTTTAGAAAAATTTCGCCAGAGTTTCCTCCGTAAATGGAGGTGTCCATGCTTTTAGCATATCATTTTCTTTTTGTAAAAATCACCAATCAATTTACCAATCAACAATACACAATATTTATCCATCAACTTGACAAAAATATGAACAAACCATAAACTCATGAACTTGAAGGTTTTGTAAAAGCATGTAGTAAGTTACCATCATTTTCAGTAGGTCTTGTGAACTTCAAAACATGTTTAGTTTCTTGTAAACTTCATTTTTAAAGAATTTGAAGTTTAACAACTTCTAGTCAAGGTTTACAAAAACGCTTCTTTGTTAAATTTCTTGTTACACAAGTGTTCATACGCTTGTTTATTTACCAAGTTTGCTTCTAGTTCATAAAATATTCAGATTTTAACAAAACTAGTATTTTCCGCTTGGCTCTTCCGAAAAACCACTTGTAGATCTTTAGATCCACAAGTTTACAACTTCATTTTACAAGAAAAATTATGTTTATTCAAGTTCAAGTTCATGGTGGATGGTTTCATCATTTTTTCAAATCTCTAACACTAACACACTACTAGTTCATGTTCTTGAACATGATCTAGTATGTCTAGATGATGATCCATCCCACTTTTATTAACAAATAACATCAAATAATCACAACCATACAAGATTCACAAGATTTACACACATATCTTCTCTTTATCCACCATTAATCACTTATGTTCAAGACTTTAATGCAAGTTCTTTAGTGTTCTTAACTTTTAACCATTAAATCACCTATTAACCACCATAAACAAGATCAAGATGATGATTAGAAACACTTACTACTAGCTCAAGGCTAGGGAAGAAACAAGATGTAAATGTGGTGGATAAAAGAAAATGAGAGTGGTTCTTGCACTTTCGAAAGCACCGGGCTTGTTTGTATGTCACCTTGCACCTTTGAGTATGTAAGAAATGGTTGAACAAGATTTGGAAGTGGGTGGATGATGGTGGTAGGGTAGCGGCCGAATGGTGGTTATGGAGGAGAGAGTTTGAGTTGGTTGAAGTGTGTTTATGAAAGAGAATGATTAACCAAGGAACTTATTTATAAACCACATCTTACTATTATCCTTCATGCATTATGTTAGCTAGATATCCAACACAAGTAATAAAATAATCAAGAAAAGGGTGGTGTGGGTCACCATAAGGTGACAGTCATTTGGGGGGGGGGGGTATGGTTGGGTTGTGATGATATGGTTACTAATTAGTTGAAATCAAATGGTATTTAGTTGGGGTATTTGTGTTTTATTAATATAAAGGGTGTTAGGGTGTTCGGGGACCCTAACTAGCTCAGAAAAGTAAAAACAATGTCTTTGGCAATATTTTTGTGTTCCGGGTAAATCCGGTTGTTCGGTTGGATATTGATCCGTTGAAGTGCTAAGTAAAGCTATAAAGTGTCATTTATATTGTTTTTAGTGATACATTAAATTCCCGACACTTTGGAAAGTGTCTAGTATTATTTTACCAAGTTTTTGCACTCTACTAGTTATGTTAAGTGCTGAATTTTTGCATGTAGTGCAGAATTTTGTAATTAGAGCATGTTTTAGGCACTTCCGGTCACTATAACTATCACTTAGTGACACTGTTCTATGATGCTCACTTCCCTACACTCCTTACTAGTGTAGTAATCTACTCCCGGCTCATACTGGCCTCAGAGATAATATCTGACTAGTGCTGGCAATGTCAGCATGTTTACTGGGTTATCCGCTCACTGTGCTTTGTGCATCAAGTTCGTCACTATTGTTTGTGTGTAATAAATGAAGTGACAGCACTAAATTATAATGCATGAGTATGTATGTATCAGAAAACATAAAGCAGTTTATTCATAATTGTAATCAAGCATAGTAATCAAGCACTAATTAAATATTAATTAATTGTACGGATACCTGGATTTGTGAGGGTTGTCACATCTTATTCATTTTCATTCAACTTCTATTCGTTTCTTCTATATTTCTCTGTATTCAAATTATATTACGTTATCAATGTGGTGGTGGAACATTTTCGGTACTGACTCGGCTAACGAGTCGAATCAGGAGAGTGATCAAAACAATCAGAATAACAATCCGGGTGTGTTTGATCTAAATGTTCTGTTCAATCTCAACCTTGCGTCTGATGCAAGTCGGGATCCTTGGGGTTTGGATGCCTTTCAACCTAATTATGCTGGTTATTATCCACCGCCGCCTGTTGGTTTTCAATCCCCTCCTGCTACTGGTGGATCGCTGCCCGGTAGTTTTTAATCTCCTCTCGGTAGTTTTGAATCTCCTCCCAGTAGCGGTGGGCCGCCCGAGGGTCCAAATGTTGTTGACCAGGAACCTAGTGAGTTTACAACCACTCAGGTATAACATTTATTTATACGTTTATTTGCCATTCGTTTGATATTACTTTTTATACGTTTAAAGTCAAACAAACGACCAGTAAACAAACACGAAGCAAAAGCAAAGTAAACTTAATCTCCGAACACATACCGAGTACGATTTCTTCAATTTCACCTATATAAATAAAATATATATATATATGTATATATATATATATATATTACTTGTATATGGGTCGTATCCATTATACGACCCGTATACAAGCAATAAACAGTGCTCGTATATTTACTATACGAGCGAATAAAAAAAATAATAAACGTTGTATACGACCTGTATAACATTATACGGGCCGTATACATGCATAAAATCTCACATATATTTGTTTCGTTGGAAATTCGATAGCATGGATGGATTGTTGGGGTGGTGTAAAGCAGTGGGGCACCAAAATGGGTACGCCATAGTCATCAAACGCACGATCTACGACAAACCCCCAAGCGGGCAGCCGTTAAAAATTTGGCTAACGTGTGATTGTGTCGGCCACCACAAGCCAACAGCCACTGTGAGACGGACCGGGAGCAAGAAAACCGGTTGCGAGTTCCAATTGATCGGAAGATACAGAAAGTGGTCACGGTATTGGGATCTAAGGGTTGAACATGCTCAGCATAACCACAACCCTTTCTCTATCCAAAGGGTTATCCGTCCCTAATGAGGCTGACTCCAGAAGAAGAGAGGATGTTGGAGCAACTGACGTACCAGAATATGAAACCACGAGACATTCTTACTATCATTAAAGAACAGAACCCCGAGAGTGTCTCAACAAGAAACATCATATACAACGCCCGTGCCAAATTGGGTTGAATTCAGGAAGTCGGCGAGACACCAATGCAAATACTTTTCCAGCATTTGACAACAGTTGGGTTTGCTTTCTTCCACAGAACATATGGAAACGAAGAAAGGGTATATGATGTTTTCTTTATCCACCCGGTGTCGAATAGGTTGTGGCGTGCCTTCCTGCATGTGTTGCTTATTGATTCCACCTACAAGACGAACTGGTACAACATGCCGCTAGTTCATATTGTCGGTGTCACGTCCACATCCATGTTGTTCTGCGTTGCGCATGCGTTCATAGCCAACGAGAAAGAGGAAAACGTCACGTGGGTGCTACAGAGGTTGAAAGACTCACTGGACGGTGTCATGGAGCCCCGTGTAATAGTAACGGGCAAATATCTTGCCCTCATGAACGCATGTGCAAGCGTGTTTCCCAACGCTAGACACTCACTTTGTAGGTGCCACATATAACAAAACATCGCAAAACATTGCAAGCAAAGCATTAAAATGGAACAAGCGTGGGACAAGTTTTTATACAAGTGAAAGAGGCTGCTTAACTCAACAACCTAAAACGACTACAACTACTGGTACGAGCGTATACGAGCAGGACTGCCAAGCAAAAGACGCTACCGTAAGTTTCCTAGTAATTTTATTATTAATCGTACTTATCT
This sequence comes from Helianthus annuus, assembly GCF_002127325.2. NCBI lineage: Eukaryota > Viridiplantae > Streptophyta > Magnoliopsida > Asterales > Asteraceae > Helianthus > Helianthus annuus. The sequence continues at coordinate 141,578,726 of NC_035449.2, forward strand.
AACTTGTCTTGACTGCACTTCACTTTGTTTTCAGAGATCATGGACTACTTGTTCTTAAATTGGTTACAATCATATGGAGACTGATTTGTGGCTTACTGGACCGACCAACATTTGAACTTCTAACAATGCACAACCTACAAGGTAAAAGGGTCAACATGCGCTCTTTAAGAAATACCTCGGCGAACCAAACCACACGCTTGATAAGGTTGTACCGCTTATCGATCAGCTAATGAAAAACCAGGTTATTGAAATAAAAGCCAGCATTGAAGCAAGCAGGAGCCGGGAAATGGGTCCATATAACGAAACTTTTTTTGATCTCGTTCGAAAGAAGGTTTCACATAAATGCCTGGACCTGTTAAGAAACGAAGTTCAACAAATAGAGATCTTAAAAGCAGCTAACGGTATATGTGTGTGCCGTTTGTTTACAAGCTGTGGGCTGCCATGCGCGTGCCGATTGGTACTGTATATACAAAATCGTAATACATTCTTCAACCAACCACGCCTTTTAATAAGCGCATTTCATCACGCAATTATTTTAACGTTTTCTCTTGTTTTTTTTTTATTTTAATGCAGATCAAAAGATTCTGTTGGAGCTAATAGACCCCTTTTGGCAAAAGCTGGATTTGATACCTTTAAACGAAGAGTGCGAGGAGGAGTTCTTCGACATAGACAACGAATTGGCTAATCTTAAACAACGTTTTTTTTGGGCAGCCGAGAGCGATTAAGAGAAACATGTTTCAGAAGATAAAGAAGATGGTTAACCCCATTCAAACAAATGCCAAACAGCCAGTCGTGAAGAAAAATCCATGGGGTCGTCCAACCTTAAAGGCTCAGCAAGAAAGGAAGGTTGATTCTTTTGCAGAGCCTTCTAGGCACAGTTTTATCTCTCTTCGGTCATCTTTAGACGCGCATGGTGATTCTCCGGGCATTGGTACACAAGAGTCGCACACCCAACCTGCAAGACATTGCTCATTTGTCCAGTCAAAAAGTGATCATCGTGGAATGTCGACGTTCATCGACGAGAATGCGAAGGGCGCTAGGCAATGGAAGGGTAAGCAAAAGGTGGAAAAATCAATGGAAGAGGCACTGTCGTTACCTTTACTGCCTGCAGTACAGCTTAACATATTCAAATACTACCAACAGTTCATACCACCTTGCTTCCATCCATACCTAAGTCATATTCAAGATGTTCTGGGCGATGTTAATTGTGGCTTTCGATCTATAGCGGTCGACTTGTCGCTTTAGGAGAATGAGTGGGCATTAATACGAAAGGAGCTTCTTGGTGAGTGCAACCGTACCAAGACCTGTGTAAAGGAATAAATTCCACCGAGTATAACATAGTTCGAAACTCCTTCGATTATAACGGTATAGGGGTTGCAGCGGAAGATAAGTGGTTGTTAATGCCTTTCTCGGGAATTTCTGATAGCTAACAGGTGGAATGTGATTTGTCACTTATTAAGCGACATCGATTGTGCTATGTTTTTTCCTTTGTCGACAACAGCCGAAGAGAGTCTTCCTCATCAAACTGTTACACTCGTGCATGTATTCCGGAACCATTATATTCACGTCAGGTTAGAGGGGGAATATCCAATGCCTACCTCGTCTGGGTTCTGGCGACAACCCACACGGCGTCGGCCGACAGCAAGCTGGGAAAGCTTTTACAACGAACGTATAACTCGATATCAGAAAATTGTTAATGAATACAAGACGCATGATTTCGTGGTGACTAGTGATAAGAGTTGTTCGGTTTCTGTAGTCGTTGGTTATGATCTTATTTGATGTTTCGACAATTTGTAATGGAAACTTGATTTCATGGATAATATATATATATATATATATATATATATATATATATATAGGCTAGGAGTTGGCCAGAAAGTCCAAATTTCCTAAAAAGTGTAAAAAAGTCATAAAACACCATAATGTCAACCATAAAACACACCAAAAACCCACAAATAATATGATGAAGATTACTAAAACATCATGTATGCGAGTTTTGTGTTGTGTTTTAGATGTTAAGGCTCTGATTATGGAATGACAAATATTATTGTGTTTTATATTGTTTAGCATTTTGTGTTTTATATTCATAGTTATACGATGGTGTGTTTGAAGTTTTTATGGACTATTAGAGTTTGAATATGGTGTTTTAGTAATATTCATTCTATTATTGGTGAGTTTTAGGTGTGTTTTATGCCTGAAATTATTGTGTTTTATGACTTTTTACACTTTTTAGGAAACTTGGACTTTCTAGCCGAACCTCACCCTATATATATATATATATATATATATATATATATATATATCAATATGCGTGAAATGGAAACTTGTTTTCAAATTACCTTCAAACGATTGAAATTCGCTTCTAAATTGTTTCATTCCAATCATCAGGGCAAATTACATAAGGATAGCACGTAGACGAGCAACAAACTGCGCCGCCATCCCCTTCTGAATAGAAAACCATAATCTACTAAAAACAAAGCCTCGCCCCTGAGGGGTCAAAAAGTTGTTGTGGACCACATGCTGAATTCTAGCCAAGAACCGAACCGCCTCCGGCGCCAAGGAGCCGAACGTGTCAAATGCCAGGGGGACAAAGGCTTGCTGATTATCCTCATAAGCTTTCGCGTAATTTTCCACCTTCTTTTACCGAATTACCTTCTAGATCTAAATAATTTGGTAGAACTTCAAACGTGGCCGAATTGCTAAATAGCACCTATCAATATATGACGTTTTTATTCTAGCTGTTATTTTATATAATTTTATATCTTTTAGCATAAGGCCTGGATTTAGCAACTTCAACTTCCTCATCTGAGATGAACCTTGCCACGATCAATCTTTTCCCTCATCTATTGGGTATAGAAATTTACTCTACATGTAGTCGGGCTCATAACAATTGAGCCACACCCGCTTTGGATTTTGACCAACACAATCACACATGCAATTCACACAATAATGTCTCATCATAATCAGTGATGAATCCATAATTTTCTTCTAATGGGTTCCTTTTGGTAAATTCTTTTTAATTCTTACTATTTTTTTCTAAATTCTATAAGATCCTCACTGATTTTTTCTATGTTTTCCAAACGCACTTGATTGCTAGGAACCCACAAACGTGAGCTGGATCCGCCCCCAATCATAATCATACATGTAAGAATCAATGTCTTAAATTGGTGAGCATCAATGTTCTCAAATAACCTTATGAGAATCATGTTCTCAAATAACCTTATGAGAATCATGTTCTCATATTTTGAGGAGCAATATTCTGAAATTCAACTTTTGAGGATCAGTGTTCTCAAACTAAACCTATGAGAATCAAGTCTTTAATTCCCTTTACATGGGGATCATATTCGCCAAGGCAAAATTGGAAAATGTAGTTTTTAATACACAAAGTACTTGCAAGTTTTACTAAACACTACCATACATCATTTAGCACATATTAACTAGAACTAGCAAGCAAATACATAGTCGAAGCACATAAATCATGGCCAAACAATAGTCACTTGCATTAAGTTTTAGGAATTGTGCAATCAAACATCTTTATTGTTAAAACAAACAAATTTGTCATAATCCCCGTTTGAGAAAACACTAAGGGTTTGTTTGGTACGGTGTAATGGAATGTATGCAGGAATGGAATGGACGATGTAATGGAATAGATTATTACCATTCCAGGTCTTGTTTGGTTACCATGTGAGAATGAAATGAATCATTACTTTGTGTTATTTGGTAAGAAATAATAGAAGAAGGAATAAAATCGATGGTGAGTGACGATAGTCAGTGGTGGTGGTGGTGGTGGGTGGTGACGGCGATGGGTGGTGGCTGGGGCGGAGGTAGGTGGCGGCAATGACAAAGGTAGTGGGTGACGTCGACGGTGGTGGTCGGTGGTGGAGGTGTGTCACACCCCAACCGATGGCGGAATCATCGGGGCGCGGCACTGAGCGAAACAGATTGTTCAGAAGTTTCCACAACAACTATCATACAATTCAGTTATATAACACGTCCCATACCGTGTCCCAAATAATAACAAGTTATCATAGAAATCAACTAAACAATATGGGAACTGTTCCGACAACTCAAATCCTTAATTATTACAGACCGAAAATAAATATTGTTTTAAGACTTCTAGACGGCTAACTATAGATCTTACTGACTACAGGTGCCAGTACAAGATCTACAGATAATTATGGCCCTGGGTCAGGTACGTGGACACTGTCCTAAGGTCACAAACTCCTAGAAGCTTATTATTGCCTCGCTTCCCTAGCACGCTAGTAGCTTAAACACCTGTCACATACGTTAAAATAAAAGTCAATACATATAATGTAAAGGTGAGTACACAAGTTTGATATAGCATATAGAGTTCGAATAGTTTACGCATAACCAAGCACGTACACAAGGGCAAACGATGCATGTAAATTATCAACATGGGACCATCGATACCAACGACTTCGAGTTGACTGTCCGAGACAGTTCGCAATACATGATTACCACCGTAATCCATGCAAGTAATTGTCCTTAGCAACCCCCGTGTGAACGGGTGCTGAGTCCAAACTATAGTACTACGTTGCTAAAGCAGGTAGATAGCACTCCACGTGTAAACATAATAAACAGCAATCATTTAGACAAGTAATACATGCAAGTAGGTTAGCGTTCAAATAGTTTGTGTTGTTCGTGAATTTGATAGATTACGTATGTAACACCCAAAAGTGCTGAAAGCAAAAAGGGATCGAGTATACTCACAGTGGTTGATTGTGGATTGAAGGGAGCACTGAGAATAGGTTAGCCTGAATAGTTCGATAACACAACGATGAGTAACGCGGAAAAAAAAAATAAACAATGTACTTGGATCGAGTAGGCCATTCGATCGGACAGCAGTTCGATCGAATGGGCTGTTCGATCGGTTTGAAAGTCCGTTCGAACATCCATTCGATCGGCCGGCTGGCTCGATCGGCTGGTTCCTTCAAGTGGATTGTTTCTTCCTTTGATGTGAAGGATGTGTTTGTGTATGATGGTTTGTACTACCTTTCAAGTTGGCCGATCGAACAGCTGTTCGATCGGTTAGCCCAACCGATCGGTTAGCATTGCAGACTTGGCAAGATGTCACTCGATCGGTTAGCATGCTCGATCGGGTGACATTCCAATGTTTCAAAAAGTCTAAGTGTTTTAAAGTATAGTATCTCATGATCCGAGCAGTAGTGATTACAATCGAGTGGCGTAGTCGATCGAACAGTACCTCGTCAATACTACACTTTTGTGAGTTGGTGGGTCTAAGTGCTAGTCGATCGGTTAGCCTAACCGATCGGCTGGCATAGTCGTTCGGTTGGGCTGTTCGATCGAACAGCCTAGCCGTTCGGCCAGCTTCTCGATTCGGTTAACCTATCACTTAACACTTGGTTATTCCCGTTAATTGTGGATGTTTTAGAGATATTTTGACTACGAGTTGAACCACAAAGCTGAAGTCCCTACTTAGTCTACTGACTCGAGCAGGAATCACCCAAACTCGGTCAGAGACGGTTTGGAATCCAAGTTTAACGTTTAACCCGAAATCGGTATATCTCCCGGTAGAACCCGAATCTTGAACCATGTGTTTGTTTAGAATGGTTTATAAATCGGTTCAAGTCTCGTTTTCACCTTTTTGAGTGTAAAAGAGTTGAAAGATAGATGAAAACCCATCTTCCAATCCTTTTCCACCGTGAAATGTTAAGATCTTTGGAAGATTTTAAGTTATTGATGTGGAAATCGGTTAGATCTAGCTTATTCATGGTTGAATGAAGTCAAGAACATGAAGTTCTTGATGAACACCAAGAACACCATGATGACATCACTCAAGAACACCTAGATCTTGGTGATTTCATGGATGAAATTCAGATTTTGAAAGATAGAAAGATGGAGAATCGATTAATGAACAAAAACGTACAAGGATTAGAGCGAAATACTTACCGGTTTGAGAGAAATCTGAGATTTAGTGAGAAGAAGAGGCTGGTCGGTCAGAGCTTTTCCAAAAGTGGAAAGGTTGACAAAGACAGCCCTATTTATAGGCTTCCAAAAGAGGAAAGGGTCAGCTGATCGAACAGCATCCCTGATCGAGCAGCTGTCCGATCGAACAGCCTGTTCGATCGGCTAGCCTGTTCGATCAGGTTGCCCTGTTCGATCGGCTTGCCTGGTTTTGAGTGTTTCGCGACGATTTTTGATATTTCGAGTTCGATGAACGATGATTTGAGAATGATAGAATTCCTAATCAAATTACTTTTAGTCCCAACTACTTTATCTAGCATACAAGCATCCTTACAACCATTTCGGGTTCGATATCCTATTGAGTTTGATTCACCTTTGAGTCTTGATTGATTTGATTGATTCACCACACACTTTAACATAAAAGTAAACATGCACAAGTAACACATAAGGTACACACACACGTGTAAAAGTACTAAAATTATCCACACTTGAGTTCGATGATTGATTTGACTAGCTTGATTATTGATTGACTAGCTTTATTGCATTGTTACTTCCTATCATTCACAGTCGGTCGTTGATTCACAGTTCGATTATCGGTCGATTAGTTTGATTATACAACACTTACTCCAAATAATACGAAAATCAAAATGAAACTAAAATGAAATTAATCTTTATTAATCTTTAATTCCAATAACAGTCAACACTTGACTTTGACTTGACTTTTGGAAAACACGGGGTGTTACAGTCTCCCCTCCTTTAGGGAATTTCGTCCCGAAATTAGGCCGAGAACCGTACATCGCCGTGTGATTTCACCAATTTGATGCTTCAGATCTATCTGAATAACTGCGGGTACTTGGCCTTCATGTCACTTTCGAGTTCCCAAGTGAACTCCGCGCCTCGTTTGCCTTCCCATCGTACTTTTACAATAGGAATGCGAGAGCGTCTGAGTTGCTTGGTCTGTCGGTCCATGATTTCGACAGGCTTTTCCACGAAGTGTAGCGTCTCATTGACCTGAAGATCGTCGAGTGGTATTATTGCGTCGTGGTCGGCTACGCATTTTCGAAGGTTTGAAATATGGAAAGTCGGGTGGACATTGCTGAGTTCCTCCGGTAATTCGAGTTTGTAGGCAACTTTACCGATCCTTTCCAGAATCTTAAAAGGTCCAACAAATCGAGGCGCAAGTTTCCCTCTTTTGCCGAATCGGACTACTCCCTTCCAAGGTGATACCTTTAGGAGCACGTAGTCGCCAACTGCAAATTCGCGGGGCCTGCGTCGTTTATCGGCGTACATCTTTTGTCTGTCCCGGGCCTTTACCAAATTTTCCCTTATCTGGTGGATCTTGTCAGTCGTTTCTTGCAGAATCTCGGGCCCAGTCAATTGTGAATGACCGACCTCGTGCCATACAATAGGCGAGCGACATCTCCTACCATACAAGGCCTCGAAAGGTGCCATTTCGATGCTGGAGTGATAGCTATTATTGTACGAAAATTCGACTAATGGTAGGTGTTTGCTCCAACTACCACCAAAATCAATAACACACGCACGGAGCATGTCTTCAATAGTACGAATCGTTCTTTCAGTCTGCCCGTCGGTTTGCGGGTGGAATGCGGTACTCAAATTCAGCGTCGTACCAAGAGCTGCTTGAAATGTTTCCCACAATCTCGATGTAAACCGAGCATCGCGATCAGAAATGATGTCTCGAGGCGTACCATGATTTTTAATGATCTCGTCGGTGTAGATTTGGGCTAGCTTGGCCACCTTATAGTCTTCTCGTATTGGCAAGAAGTGAGCTGATTTGGTTAGACGGTCGACTATAACCCAAATACTGTCGTGACCTGATGGCGTGGTCGGAAGCTTAGTTATGAAATCCATAGCTATGCTCTCCCACTTCCATACGGGTATCGGCGGTTGTTCGAGTAAGCCTGAAGGTCTTTGGTGTTCAGCCTTGACTCTTGCACAAGTTAAACAGCTACCAACATATAGGGCAATATCCCTTTTCATCCCAGGCCACCAGTACTTGTAGCGAAGGTCCTGGTACATTTTGTCCGCACCGGGATGGATGGAATATCGGGATTTGTGGGCTTCGTTCATGATGATCTTTCGCAAATCTGTCCTCCTCGGAACCCAGATTCGGTCCAGATAATAGAATATCCCGTTGGCTTTGCTCACGAGCTGAGTTCCATCGTGATAGATTCGTTCCTTCTTCAACGTACGCTCGTTGAAGCAAGCGTGTTGTGCTTCGCGGATGAGAGCTTCGAGGTTATACTGAGCCTGGATGTTTCGAACACCTATCACGTAATTCTTTCTGCTGAGGGCGTCTGCAACTACATTCGCCTTGCCTGGGTGATAACGGATCTCACAGTCGTAATCGTTGAGAAGTTCTACCCATCGGCGTTGACGCATATTGAGTTCTCTCTGGTTAAAGATATGTTGTAAGCTCTTGTGATCGGTGAAGATCGTACACTTTGTACCATACAGGTAGTGTCGCCAAATCTTTAAGGCAAAGACAACTGCGCCTAGCTCGAGGTCATGGGTTGTATAGTTCTTCTCGTGGATTTTGAGCTGTCGAGATGCGTAAGCTATAACCTTGTCTCGTTGCATGAGAACACAGCCAAGTCCAAGGTTTGAAGCATCACAATAGACAACGAAGTCATCGCTTCCGTCCGGCAGTGTAAGAACTGGTGCATGGCACAGCATGTGTTTGAGGGTTTGGAAAGCAGTCTCCTGCGCGGTTCCCCACACAAAAGGCTTGTCTTTATGAGTAAGGGAGGTATGCGGTACAGCAATCTTTGAGAATCCTTCGATGAATCGCCGGTAGTAACCAGCTAATCCGAGAAAAGAGCGAACTTCTGACGGATTCTTTGGCGTAACCCATCCCTTGACTGCCTCAATCTTTGCGGGATCAACGTGTATACCCCGACTATTCACAATGTGACCCAGAAATTGAACCTCCTCCAACCAGAACTCACACTTGGAGAATTTGGCGTAGAGTTGGTTTCCCTGAAGCAACTCGAGAACCAATCGCAAATGCTGCGCATGTTCGGCCCTCGATCTGGAATAGATCAGGACATCGTCGATGAATACAATGACGAAACGGTCTAAGAACGGTTTACACACGCGATTCATCAGATCTATAAAGACCGCGGGTGCGTTGGTCAAACCAAAAGGCATGACAACAAATTCGTAGTGGCCGTATCGGGTTCGAAAAGCGGTTTTGGGTATATCTTCCTCTTGAATCCGCAACTGATGGTAGCCTGAACGTAGATCAATCTTGGAGAAACACTGAGCACCTTGTAGCTGGTCAAACAGATCATCGATTCTTGGTAAGGGGTATCGGTTCTTGATGGTCAGCTTGTTCAATTCCCGGTAATCGATGCACATTCGGAACGACCCGTCCTTCTTTTTGACGAAAAGGACTGGTGCGCCCCATGGAGAAGTGCTCGGGCGAATGAAGCCTTTTTCAAGTAACTCTTGGAGTTGGTTTGAGAGTTCTCGCATCTCAGATGGAGCGAGTCGATACGGAGCTTTAGCCACTGGGTTGGCTCCTGGAATAAGGTCGATTCGAAAGTCGATATCACGACTTGGAGGTAATCCAGGAAGATCATCAGGGAACACCTGAGGAAATTCTCGGACAACAGGAACATCCTTGACTTCAACTTTCTTTTTCTTGTCCGTCTCTGCTACAACAATGTTGGCCAAGAAGGCTCGATATTCCTTGCGGAGATATTTGCGAGCTTGAAGACAGGACATGAGCTTGAGATCTTTCGCAGTAGTTTCACCATAAACACATAGAATATCACCACTAGCTAGCACAAAACGAATCATTTTATCGGCACACACAACTTCAGCATGGTTTTCACGAAGAAAGTCCATGCCTACTATGACATCGAAACTTCCGAGCTGCATTGGAATGAGATTAATCGGGAATACATGATTGTTGAGCTTGAGGGTACAATCACGGAGCACAGAATTGACAGCAATGGTTCTTCCGGTAGCGACTTCTACTTCGAAGGGTGTCGAAAGATAAGAGCGCTTACGTCTAAGAAGCTTCTCAAATTCAAATGACACAAAGCAGTTATCGGCTCCAGTATCAAACAAACATGATGCATATATACCATTCACAAGGAACGTACCATTGACCACGTTGTTGTCAGCTTGAGCCTGACGTGCATTGATGTTGAAGGTTCTGGCGTGAGCGGCTTGTTGTTGAGGCTGTTGTTGTTGTTGCTGGGGTTGTTGAGCTTCTTGTTTCACCACCCTGTTCGGGCACCGGTTTGCGAAGTGGTTAGGGTCACCACATGCAAAGCAGGTCCGAACATTGTTTACCGGGGCCTGTGCAGCTTGAGGAGCTTGAGGAGCAGGTAGCAGGGCTTGGTTAACAGCAGCCTGAGCTTGCGTTTGACGGGGACCATAGCGGCAACTCGCAGTGAAATGCCCGTAAGCGTTGCAGTGGGCACAGAATCGGCAGGCCACACCCACCGGGTGATGATAGGAACATGTAGCACAGAGTGGGTGGGGGCCGGTGTACGCACGCTTCGCCGGCGGCGCATTGATTACTGGCGCGGTGCGCTGTGGTTGCTGCTGTTGTGGCGGTACCGACTGAAGAGGAGCAGCATTGGTTGCGGCGGCGCAACTCTTGTTCTTCTTTCTTCTTCTTGAAGACTTGGAGGCTTGAGCAGTGGTGTTGTCGGTTGATGCTGCGGTGACTTGATGCAGAGACTTGGTTTGTTTATCCCAGAAACCAGCCTTCACCCGCTTATCGTTAATCTCAGCGGCGAGTAGGTAGGTTTCCTCGATCGTTGCGGGCTTGGAGGCGTGAACAAAATCTGCGACACAATCCGGAAGAGCACGGATGTATTTCTTGATGGTCATGTCAGAAGTCTTGACCTGGTCGGGACATATGATACTCAGTTGCTTGAAACGGGCGGTGAGACCAGCATTGTCTCCCTCCTTTTGCTTGATACCCCAGAACTCATCCTCCAACTTTTGGCGTTCGTGGGGAGGACATAACTCGTCCATCATGATCGCTTTCAATTCTTTCCACGTCAGCTCGTATGCAGCGTCGTTCCCGCGCTTGTTCCTTTCGGCGGTCCACCAGTCCAAAGCTCGTGACTGGAAGACACCGGTAGCATTGAGAGTACGGAGGTGATCTGGGCATCCGCTTTGACGAAGGGTGACTTCTACCGAGTCAAACCAATGAAACAGAGCCGTAGGGCCATCTTCACCGGTAAACTCTTTTGGCCCACATGCCTTGAATTGTTTGAAGCTAAAAGTAGCTTTGTTGGGATCTTTGGGCGTGAGGGTTCGGGATTCCTCAGATGACTTGCTTGCGTTCTCGAACACATCACTGACGGCTTTCGCCAGGGTCTTAGAGATGATAGCAGCCAGACGTCGATCTCTTTTCTCCTGGCGGGTAAGACGCGAGCGTGATCTAGGTTGTCCAGATGACGACATGGTCTGCAATAGACATCGTCACAGGCTCAACACAACGAATTCGAGTCTCACACGTTCTTAGATCTCTAAAGCTTAGAATCACGTCGTATCTCTCGTCACGTAACACATATAATCACATAAGCACATAATCATAGAGGCACATAAGCACAGAAGCAATTAGGGCACATAAGCAATTAAGCAAATAGAGCACTTAATTTCCTAAACACGTACGCGATTTTATCACAGAGGCTGTCAGAAAACAGAAACCTATAACCACAAGTCGAGTGTCGTTCGTTTTGCATATCGGATAGCATCACATTATATCGTCTAACTTAGTCGTATAGCGTAGCATAGCACACTGGTCTCGTTTAGATCACATCAACAGGGATTTGAATCGAGATAGGATAGCAACAAAAGTCACGCAGATTGATAACAAATGGAGTAACCAACGAATCTTAAAACACGTAAACAGGTAAATCATATAAAATCAACAAAGCAACACTTAAAATCGGAAAATGGATTGTCTGCGGCTACTAGACTTTGACTAACCATGGCAATTTAACTATTCACAGTTGACTTGTCGTCACTTTCGACTCTAGGGGACATGTTTCTGCCTCGATTCTCGGGCATTACGCATGCGCATTCTAGGCCATACTCGTGAGTTCAGATCGTTGGAGTCCGTCAATTGCCTTGGCGAGATAAAATAAAGTCGGAATAACTGCCAAGGTTAGGGTTTCACCCCTAGCTTAGCAATTTCTTCCTTGTTTCAAGAAAATTTGGAGGAAAGTTTTCATCAAATTACGGGTTTCAGCCCTAATTTGGTATAATTCTCCCCCGTTTGTTGATAGAAAATCGCACAATTAATTGGCAAAAATTCGTAATTTAGGCAGGAATTTGCGGGTTTCACTCCTAATCCCGTCCAAATCACGAAATTTGGCTCGGAGTTCGGATGTAATGATAGAAGGAAACAACATAAAATAAGCACATAAACTTGGTCTCTTGGTTCCTAACTATAGTCTAGGTCTCTAAGACAGCGATCCGGACTAGATCGTGTCTAACCTAATTCCCTATAGTTATGGCTCTGATACCAATCTGTCACACCCCAACCGATGGCGGAATCATCGGGGCGCGGCACTGAGCGAAACAGATTGTTCAGAAGTTTCCACAACAACTATCATACAATTCAGTTATATAACACGTCCCATACCGTGTCCCAAATAATAACAAGTTATCATAGAAATCAACTAAACAATATGGGAACTGTTCCGACAACTCAAATCCTTAATTATTACAGACCGAAAATAAATATTGTTTTAAGACTTCTAGACGGCTAACTATAGATCTTACTGACTACAGGTGCCAGTACAAGATCTACAGATAATTATGGCCCTGGGTCAGGTACGTGGACACTGTCCTAAGGTCACAAACTCCTAGAAGCTTATTATTGCCTCGCTTCCCTAGCACGCTAGTAGCTTAAACACCTGTCACATACGTTAAAATAAAAGTCAATACATATAATGTAAAGGTGAGTACACAAGTTTGATATAGCATATAGAGTTCGAATAGTTTACGCATAACCAAGCACGTACACAAGGGCAAACGATGCATGTAAATTATCAACATGGGACCATCGATACCAACGACTTCGAGTTGACTGTCCGAGACAGTTCGCAATACATGATTACCACCGTAATCCATGCAAGTAATTGTCCTTAGCAACCCCCGTGTGAACGGGTGCTGAGTCCAAACTATAGTACTACGTTGCTAAAGCAGGTAGATAGCACTCCACGTGTAAACATAATAAACAGCAATCATTTAGACAAGTAATACATGCAAGTAGGTTAGCGTTCAAATAGTTTGTGTTGTTCGTGAATTTGATAGATTACGTATGTAACACCCAAAAGTGCTGAAAACAAAAAGGGATCGAGTATACTCACAGTGGTTGATTGTGGATTGAAGGGAGCACTGAGAATAGGTTAGCCTGAATAGTTCGATAACACAACGATGAGTAACGCGGAAAAAAAAAAATAAACAATGTACTTGGATCGAGTAGGCCATTCGATCGGACAGCAGTTCGATCGAATGGGCTGTTCGATCGGTTTGAAAGTCCGTTCGAACATCCATTCGATCGGCCGGCTGGCTCGATCGGCTGGTTCCTTCAAGTGGATTGTTTCTTCCTTTGATGTGAAGGATGTGTTTGTGTATGATGGTTTGTACTACCTTTCAAGTTGGCCGATCGAACAGCTGTTCGATCGGTTAGCCCAACCGATCGGTTAGCATTGCAGACTTGGCAAGATGTCACTCGATCGGTTAGCATGCTCGATCGGGTGACATTCCAATGTTTCAAAAAGTCTAAGTGTTTTAAAGTATAGTATCTCATGATCCGAGCAGTAGTGATTACAATCGAGTGGCGTAGTCGATCGAACAGTACCTCGTCAATACTACACTTTTGTGAGTTGGTGGGTCTAAGTGCTAGTCGATCGGTTAGCCTAACCGATCGGCTGGCATAGTCGTTCGGTTGGGCTGTTCGATCGAACAGCCTAGCCGTTCGGCCAGCTTCTCGATTCGGTTAACCTATCACTTAACACTTGGTTATTCCCGTTAATTGTGGATGTTTTAGAGATATTTTGACTACGAGTTGAACCACAAAGCTGAAGTCCCTACTTAGTCTACTGACTCGAGCAGGAATCACCCAAACTCGGTCAGAGACGGTTTGGAATCCAAGTTTAACGTTTAACCCGAAATCGGTATATCTCCCGGTAGAACCCGAATCTTGAACCATGTGTTTGTTTAGAATGGTTTATAAATCGGTTCAAGTCTCGTTTTCACCTTTTTGAGTGTAAAAGAGTTGAAAGATAGATGAAAACCCATCTTCCAATCCTTTTCCACCGTGAAATGTTAAGATCTTTGGAAGATTTTAAGTTATTGATGTGGAAATCGGTTAGATCTAGCTTATTCATGGTTGAATGAAGTCAAGAACATGAAGTTCTTGATGAACACCAAGAACACCATGATGACATCACTCAAGAACACCTAGATCTTGGTGATTTCATGGATGAAATTCAGATTTTGAAAGATAGAAAGATGGAGAATCGATTAATGAACAAAAACGTACAAGGATTAGAGCGAAATACTTACCGGTTTGAGAGAAATCTGAGATTTAGTGAGAAGAAGAGGCTGGTCGGTCAGAGCTTTTCCAAAAGTGGAAAGGTTGACAAAGACAGCCCTATTTATAGGCTTCCAAAAGAGGAAAGGGTCAGCTGATCGAACAGCATCCCTGATCGAGCAGCTGTCCGATCGAACAGCCTGTTCGATCGGCTAGCCTGTTCGATCAGGTTGCCCTGTTCGATCGGCTTGCCTGGTTTTGAGTGTTTCGCGACGATTTTTGATATTTCGAGTTCGATGAACGATGATTTGAGAATGATAGAATTCCTAATCAAATTACTTTTAGTCCCAACTACTTTATCTAGCATACAAGCATCCTTACAACCATTTCGGGTTCGATATCCTATTGAGTTTGATTCACCTTTGAGTCTTGATTGATTTGATTGATTCACCACACACTTTAACATAAAAGTAAACATGCACAAGTAACACATAAGGTACACACACACGTGTAAAAGTACTAAAATTATCCACACTTGAGTTCGATGATTGATTTGACTAGCTTGATTATTGATTGACTAGCTTTATTGCATTGTTACTTCCTATCATTCACAGTCGGTCGTTGATTCACAGTTCGATTATCGGTCGATTAGTTTGATTATACAACACTTACTCCAAATAATACGAAAATCAAAATGAAACTAAAATGAAATTAATCTTTATTAATCTTTAATTCCAATAACAGTCAACACTTGACTTTGACTTGACTTTTGGAAAACACGGGGTGTTACAAGGTGGGTGGCGGGTGACTGCAGAGGCGGGGATGGTTGGCGGCTGTGACGGGGAATAAAAAATCTATTAACATGAACTTCCTATAGTCCCGTTTTTCTAAAAATTCTACAATAATATAAAATATGAAACCACGGAATTACGCGAAGTAAGCAATTTTCACGAAAGTTCACGTGATTACACACAATGCACGTAAATACCGAAAAACATATAATTTCACATAATTCATATTATTTTTCTGGGATTATTATATCACTTAATCAACAGTATTCGGAGACAGACTCATGTGTGGTTCGCTAATTCTCTGAATTACCGTTATGTGAGTGTTGGTGTAATTACTAACACACTTAATTAACCCTAATCAGGTGTAATGTATAAATAAATGTTTGTGATGATGTTAAAGATAATGAAGTTGTGTTAACCATGTTAACCTGAAAATACTGCATATCAAAATTTAGCCAATAACGTCAGGCTTAGAGATGGCAAGCAAATAACACCGAGGGCACCACTACTCTTCAGTTTAGTGATGATATTCCAAGCTACCCAACTAGATTTATTTTTTTATTTGATTATCTCCATCCTACATAAATCTTCTTCTAATAGATTTCATAGAAACATTTACCTTCTTTGGAGCTTTGAAAAGTGCGAAAATAATACAACGTAGTACTACTATTTTTTTTCAACTGCGAAACTTCTATATATTTAAGGTTTTTGGGTATATTTTAACGTATGTTAACTAACTCCACCTAAGTATCACATCAATCTTTTTTCCTCATTTCACTTTGCCACACTCTAAGGAAATGGTTTAATCCTATTAACTTCATTTAACCCTATCTTTTAGTGGTTTTTTGTCTAAAAAAGAAAATAATAACTAATTCAATATCTTAACATTGGGTTAACATGTTAACACATAACCCATTTAATGTCCTTTAACACAAGGAGGGAGTGGCTTGCAGTGTTAGTTAACATGTCATATCATTGTTAACAATCTAAATGTTAGAGTACACCCAAGGCCTAATATAGACAGCGGCCAGCATAAAACGTAGTACTACTAATGTCTTATTTAAGTAAAGTAAGGCTACCACCAAAAGACAATATTTTATGCTTTCCAAGCACTCAACTTGGATTTAAACTTTTTCAATAATTGGATCCCAAAGTTTAAATAATTTCATATTAGCACCACTTGCGAAACCAATTGTTGGTGTATGTATTGATATAGAAACAGCGAGCCATCAAGAAACGGAGTACCATTGATGGCCGATTTAAGTAAAGTAAGGCTATCGCCAAAAGACAATATTTTATGCTTTCCAAGCACTCAACTTGGATTTAAACTTTTTTATAATCGGATTCCAATGTTTAGATAATTTCATATTAGCACCAGTCGTGAATCCAATCGTTGGTGTAAGTATATCACGTAATCTTTGTAGTCATTTTAAACGGCTTTTCTCCCTCCAAACCAACCTTTGACGAGTAACTCACAAATTATCACAAACCGGTTGTGCTCGGTTTCTTTCTTAAGAAGTTCTTGTTGGACCGAGCCTTGCTCCTTCACGTTTTGTGTTTCTTCCTTCACTTGTAAGTTTTCACTGCCAAAATTCATGTCATCTTAAATAACATCTGTTTTGAATCCTTAGGGGGGGGACGGAGTGGATTCGGGGAGTTGATCGGTGAGTCACGTTCACCGATCGGTGAATGGATGCCGGGGTAAAATCGGTGAGCGGCGAGGGACATGATCGATGAGTATTCACCGAGTGTTTGAAGAGGAGAGAGGTGGGAGGGTGAGGGAATTAGGTAGGTCCCAACCTCTTCCAACCAATCACAAATTTATCTTCTTTTTTAAAAAAATAAATGTTTACCACTCTACATGTGTTTGACCATTGCCAATGATTGAGTGCAAAATGTGGAGTGGAGTGGGGACTTGACATGAGATGATATTATTGGCTAGAAAATTGTTTAAACACTCCTCCTAGGGTGACCACTCCCTCCACCCTTAACATTATTTTTTTTATATATATTTTTCACCCAAGATGTTGATAATTTAACAAAATCGTATTACAAAATTATGAATATTCAATTATCATGTTCATAGTTATAAAGTTGCATATTTTAGAAAGTATATAATAAATGTTTTTCCTCTATTTAAACTTTCAACATTCATAACCAAAAGAGCTTGTTAGTATTATTGTCCTAATTACCAACACAAAGTAATCATGTTTTATTTTGTGGTGGCTCATGGAGTGTTTAGTCCACCGATCTCTCAGGCACCCAAAGTTCGTCAGAATTTTCTTTGTAATCATGAGAACCTATTATCAGAATACTATTGAGACTCGCCAACACACTGATGTTATCACCTTGAGCGAGTCAAGTAGCTTTCAAAATGTTATGGTTGGAAACCAGTGAAAGCAAGATCGAACTTAAGACCTAGTGGAATCAAATGCTACCACCACATAACACATTTGAACTTGAAGGTTATGTTTGTCCGAATTTACTACGCAAAAAGTGGGTTCTTTTTATACAGGGAAAAGCGTAAGCTGGACCCACCAAATTAACAATTGGCTGATTAAAAAACGTGAATTATCTTTTTTTAAAGTGAACTTTAATATAGAAAAAACATAACTTTTTTAGATGAAAACAAAAATTTACACTATATGCAAAAAAAACTTTAGTTCGAAAATTAGGAAAAGGCTGTGGGCATTTGTTGAACGATAACATGAGTTTTCTTATTATATGTAAAAATTAAAAAGTTATTATGTCAAGCCTCTAATGTTTGAAAAGGTTGGCGTGTCTGGCGAACTGCTAACACGAGGTGACAGTTGGGAGAGTGACGAGTAAAAAAAGCTTGTAGATTTAGCGAGCATGAACACGACCACAGTTAAGTGATATGTGCATATGCAACGCGTCTAAGACTACGCCTACGTGTTTTTGTGTGTCAAACAAGTTTCGTGCCCGTTGGTTAAGAAACAAGTAGCGCTATTGTCAACATCCTCACCATATGTAGAATATAAATAAGCCAAAGCGGTTTCTTTCTACTAAATAATAAAATATATCATTCAAACGATTTCAAAAATCGACAAGGAAACATCTCAGGTCACTTAACCGAACAAAAAGCAGAACTCAAGACTTACATTAATCCTTACGGACAAAGTAGAGCTTACCCATGACATGAAGTACAGCAACAAATGCAATGAACCCAATGCTCATCACAAGAACAACATTTGGAGAGATCTTCAATCCAGGTGCATCATCGGTGTAGAACTGGAGCATGTTGCCAGCTGTCCCACCTGCCGCTCCACCAGTTCCGCCCGTTCTTCTCCTCCGTAAGTTGGCTGCAGCTGCTGCTGCACTTCCTCGTGGTGGAGCTGCCCCGTTTAAAGCCATTCTGTTATATAGACCTAAAGCGTTAGATGATAATCTAAGGTTTTAACTTGTTTACTTATGAATAAGTTGACTTGGGTTGAGTTTTATCTCAAACATAAGATTTACAGCAAAGTTAATTTGTATGCATACAAAGTCCTGGATGGTTTAATTCAAAGATTCAATTATTACTGTGACAATATTGTTTTTCTAATCCTGTAAATCTAATGAGGGCTCATTTCAACCAGTCACTTATTATTTTGACAATATTGTTTTTCTAATTCAGATTTTAGGCTTTGAATCAAATTCGAAGTTTTATTTTCAAACCGAACCAACCACAATATCCGAAATCACATACATAAACCCAAAAACTAGTCTTGATATTTAAGTTTCAAGTGCAAAATGAGGTACAATTACTATAAGTCTTGATAAAAACTGATTTAGTTGAAACAAAAAACAATTATGAAATTATAGATAATCATCATCATCATACTCAGTAAATCTAACCAATAGCAAAGCTAAGGTGGGGGTCTGAGGAGGGTAAGATGTAGACAGCCTTACCTCTACCCCTAGGAATAGAGAGGCTACTTTCAGTGAAACCCCCGGCTCGATAGTAGTTTTGCATCAAGCCTTGGACATAAGACACATAACACTCAGCAATTGAGACAACTGCCGATTAGTGCATGTACCTCCTTGTCTTTCGGCTATCAACGCCACCACATGATGCATGATTAACCATCCACCTCTTTTAACGTTATTTTCATGAAATTAGTAAAATAACGTTAAAATTAGTGCACTTTCACGTTTGCCCCCGAGCGCCCACACATATGTACATTATATGTGTACAGTACAAATGTATTCCTGATTATCAAATAAAAAAATGTTTTAAATCAGTTGTATTGTTTTTAACAAATCCTCAAAAGATAATGATATAGTGATTATATCATAAGAAGCTCTTGACACAAATCAACACAATTTATTTTAAGGTTCTCTAACCATTGTTGATATAGGGATGTTCATAAATTGTTGAAACCAACTGAAATGCCAAAAAGCATTCCGCCCATTTAACATTTTATAATTTTCAGAATGTGTAGTTATGTTATAAATTCACATCGATTCCACTTTCAAGTTATAAATTCTAGTCAAATCTGACAACCTACATAAACATCCCAACCAAAAATCAAATGAACAGAACAATTTCAATCACTTGATAAAACTTTCAATCAAAATAATCATCAAATTATCGATCAAATCAATTAAAGCGTATCGAACAGATCTAAGTTAGGGTTCTACGAAGGTAAAGTTAACAGAAATCAGAGCGAAATTCAATAGATCTAAGTTAGGGTTCTACGAAGGTAAAGTTAACAGAAATCAGAGCGAAATTGAATGATTGGTGAATAGAACAAACGATGATTAGATGTGAGGAATAGAAATATTCAACAAACCTTGATTGAAAGCTCTTTTGCGTTGGAAGAGATCTCGAATGCCGATTTGTCAACAAAGATGGTTTACTTTTGAGCGTTAACTATTGTAGGCTGCTACGTCACTCCAACCAATCGCTGTTTGCCACGTGGAAATTATGGTTTTCGTTTTAGCATTTGTTGTTGGTAAATGGGCCTTCGGTGGGTCAAACGTACTGTTAGCCTGTTAGGTTAACATGCGGCCCAAGTTGGTTTGAGTAAGACATGAATAAAGTAATAGTTAGTTAATCAAATAAATAGTCTTGTGTTACGATTTTAGCTTTTAACTTTGTAATATAGCCTATCCTTCTCTAAAAGCTGGGTTATCGGGCGGGCGATTTTAGAAAAATCACGAATAAACCTACGATGAAATCTTGCATGTCCTAGAAAACTCATAATCGATTTCACTGAAGTAGGCGGCGGGAGCTTGGAAATGGTATCAATTTTGGCTTTGTCAACCTCAAGCCCCGCCTGTGAAATCTTGTGCCCCAGCACAATTCCCCCACGAACCATAAAATAACACTTCTCCCAGTTAAGCGTCATATTCGTCCCCCCGCATTGAGTAAACACACGATCTAGATTACGCAGACATAGATCGAAAGAACTACGGAACACAGAAAAATCATCCATAATGACCTACATGAAGTCCTCGATCATCTCGTTAAAAATAGCCACTGTTAGGAAACTTTATCTGTAAGTATTGAAGAAAATCTCAATCAACTGGATCTCTGAAGAAGATAACAGTCCTGAAGAACACAACAAGATGAAGAAAAACAGTTGGGACAACCAAAAAGCAAAGTATCTACTACAAAGAATCTCAAGTTGATAAAAGAGTTGATTTGGATTATCAGAGAAGGACGTTTCTGATGGATCTGATGATATTTCTGATGAAATATCATTAGTTTCTGACAAATTCTGATCATCAATTTTTCTGATGATTTGTTCACCAGAATTTCTAATGAAGTGGCTTATCAGAAATTCTGATGACAGACCCACTTGTCTAAAATCACAACTCTATCCTGCCACCCATGACCAAAGCATGACATTATTGGTTTTCATGATTACAAATGCAACTTGAACGATGAATTCAATGAATATGTCAAATTGCTACTTTATGCAGGACTTATTGCATGAATAAACAATTGTTTATTCATGCCCACAGCCGTCTATAAATAGAAGGCTCGAGAGGCAGAAGATACTTGAGTTTGAAGCCTAGCATTCACATACATACACTCAAACTCCAACTGCTCTTCTCACTCACAGAAATCAAGATTCATTTGTATTAGATAATAATCTTACAATCACCTTGTTAAACTAGTTTGTTTCAAAGTGATATAAACTTGATAATTCTGTAGGTCTTGTTTCTTGAAAGTCTGATTTCCATTTCCGCACATCTTTTTCACATATACTGAAATCACTTGCCATATTACGTAAAAAGAAGTTGTTAAGGCCATACTGGGTCCAACAGCCACCATACAACGCTGGAAAGTGGCTGGAGGGTTACACAACCCAAACGGCATGCGTCGATACGCAAACATGCCATGGGGGCATGTAAATGTGGTTTTCTCATGATCCTCCGATGAGATGTGGATCTGGAAATAACCCGAAAAGCCGTCAAGAAAGCAATAAAATTGCTGACCCGACAAACACTCCAGCATCTGGTCAGTGAACGGCAAAGGAAAATGATCATTTCGAGTAGCATCATTGAGTCTACGATAGTCTATGCAAACTTTCCAGTCGGTGACGGTCCGGGTGGGTATCAACTCATTCTTCTCGTTGACGACCACAGTCATTCCCCCTTTCTTAGGGACCACCTGGACGGGATGCAGAATCAGATATCGGGTAATAAGCCCTGTATCCAGCAGCTTTATCACCTCCTTCTTCACAACCTCCTGCATATTAGGGTTTAACCTCCTCTGAGGCTGAACCGCCGGCTTAAACTCCTCTTCCATCAGGATCTTATTGATAGGATCCGAGTTTGAATTGTTGCGAATGTTTAAGATGAATAATGAAAGAAGATAAACAAATATGGAAATAACGCAGCGGAAAATTAAACTTTAAATCACAACAATGGAAGATTTGCTTTTGTCATCACGCTTTTCATTGAAAGATTGTAACTAAAACGATTCCATGTATGCATAGAATTACAAACTCCCCCTCAGCCTAAGATCACTCCTATTTGTTCGTACAAAATGTCAAGATGGAAAGTGATAACTAGAACAGTACATGCACTGTTCTACTTATAGTACAATACAAACATCTGAAGCATCTTGACTGACGTCACCTAGACAATGACATCTAATGACTTCTAACATCTACTAAGCCTAAGCACTGTTACATTGAAAACTATGATGAGCAACATCTGTTGAGTAATCCTATAACAACCCTCCTGAAATTTTTTCGACACCCTAAAATATATTAAAATATCCCAATATGTTTTATAATACACCCCATATGCGAAAACGGACCCCGAATACCTTTATTTTACTAAAAAAAATTAATTAAAAATAAGAAAAGCGAGGCTGTCGCGGGGCGCGTAGCCTTTGGCTACAGCCTACGCAGGCCGCGACCGGGTGACGGCTGGCGCAACCCCAGGCCGCCACGTGGCACAACACCCGTCGAAGCTATACCGATGACCAATCAACCCTAGGCCCTACCACCCCTACTACGCGGGCCGCGTAAGCCTTAGCTTACTCTTACGCGGGCCGCGAGAGACTCGAATTACAGCCCTATATAAAGAGGGCATCGGGCCTTCAGTCAGATCATTCATTTCTCGACTTTCTCTCTCGAATTTCTTATAGTAGGCACTATACTCGGGTATAATATCCCCCTAAATAACGAAGTTCTGCTCCGTTGTAAGTATCATAACCCCTGGATACGTATTAGATACGCTGCCCGATTGATCTAGGGTTCCGTAATGGCTGTTGTGGTTCTGCCCGACGTAGTCGTTGGAATGCCGTCTCGGGGAGGGTATTACTAATGTTAAAATGGGTTATTATACTAACACGTGTGCATTTGTGTAATTTATAGATTGTCACCAGAAAACCCTTACAGAAAACCTAAAACAGCAATGTGAGTAATCTCCTTTTTGTAACATGTTTTTACAAAACCTCACACGATTAATTATGTATTAAACAGTTATTGAGTATTTGTAAGGATACAATTATCGTCGGTATGTTGGGGTTTTGTATACAAAATTTGTTACTACCTTGCGAGGAGTAACATGACCACAAGTTGGGTTGACAGTACCGTGGGTGGTAATTGATATGACTTGGAAACAAATGTAATTGCGTGAACGCCGTCAATACTGTACAATGGTTTTAACTTAAACTTGATTAAATTGGGATTCACTCACCAGTATTTCCCACTGACAAAATGTTTTTAAACGCGTTTTAGGTAACAAAATGTGAAAGCCAAATAGAAGCCAGCTGGACAGCACTGAAGGCTTGGAAAAGTGGCAATAAAGTTACCTAAAATAAATAGATGTTTTATTAAATAAAATAGGGTTTATCCCTATGAAAATGTGTGTACTTGAAACTTGGGTTTTCTGTCACTTTTTCTAATACAAATAAATAGATGTTTTATTAAATAAAATAGGGTTTATCCCAAGATTTGACAAGCACCAGATGTGCTTTTTCTGTCAATCAACTGGATCTCTGAAGAAGATAACAATCCTGAAGAACACAGCAAGATGAAGAAAAACAGTTGGGACAACCGAAAAGCAAAGTATCTACTACAAAGAATCTCAAGTTGATAAAAGAGTTGATTTGGATTATCAGAGAAGGACGTTTCTGATGGATCTGATGATATTTCTGATGAAATATCATCAGTTTCTGACAAATTCTGATCATCAATTTTTCTGATGATTTGTTCACCAGAATTTCTGATGAAGTGGCTTATCAGAAATTCTAATGACAGACCCACTTGTCTAAAATCACAACTCTATCCTGTCACCCATGACCGAAGCATGACATTATTGGTTTTCATGATTACAAATGCAACTTGAACGATGGATTCAATGAATATGTCAAATTGCTACTTTATGCAGGACTTATTGCATGAATAAACAATTGTTTATTCATGCCCACAACTGTCTATAAATAGAAGGCTCGAGAGGCAGAAGATACTTGAGTTTGAAGCCTAGCATTCACATACACACACTCAAACTCCAACTGCTCTTCTCACCCACAGAAATCAAGATTCATTTGTATTAGATAATAATCTTACAATCACCTTGTTAAACTAATTTGTTTTAAAGTGATATAAACTTGATAATTCTGTAGGTCTTGTTTCTTGAAAGTCTGATTTCCATTTCCGCACATCTTTTTCACATATACTGAAATCACCTGCCATATTACGTAAAAATAAGTTGTTAAGGCCATACTGGGTCCAACAATTGGTATCAGAGCAGATTGAATAAATTATTTTCAAACGATCAATCACTCTTCTTTTTTCTAAATATGGCCAGCTTTCAAACCTGGAATAATGCTTTTAACATTGGTTCTATGTCCAAACCTCCGACTCTGGTCAGAGAGGAATGCCCCCAATGGAAAATCAGGATGGTCAATTTCCTTAATGGTCATGACCGAGCTCTGTTTCAATCCATTGAAAGGGGTCCACATATACCAATGACTGAAATACCAGCAATTCCAGCAACTGACCAAACACCAGGAATCCCTGCCTCTCGTGCTCCAAAAAGTGAAATAAACTGGAGCCCGGAAGACAAGGATCTGGTGATTAAGGATGAAAGAGCAAAATCACTCTTAATAATGGCCATCCCGAATGACATATTTTCACAAGTTGATGCTTGTGCATCAGCCAAGGAAATATGGGATCAGTTGGAAAATTTTTGTGAAGGAGGAGAAAGGATGAAGAGAAACAAGAGAACAAACAACGTCTCATCCTATGAAAGGTTTAAAAGTTTACCTAAAAAAGTTAAATGATACATATCAAAGGTTCACAAAACTTTTAAACGAGCTAAAGAAATTTGAAATAACTAAATCAAATGATGAAAGAAACATTAAATTTCTTGATGCTTTGCCTGGAGAATGGAGAAGTCTCACAATGACTTTGTCCTCAACCTTAGAACTAGGAAACATGAGTCTTCATGACTTATATAGCATCTTGATCCCCAAAGAGGAAGAAATATTTGAAGAAACCATTCAAAGAGGGGGATCTTTAGCTCTTATCTCTAACTCACAAAGACAAACAACTTCCAATGATCCACAACCATCAAACAGCCAGGCCTTTGAAACTTCTGATTCATCATCAGATTTTTCAGCCTTTGCTGATGCAATAGCACTGCTCACCAAAACATTTGAGCAAAGGTTGAGGGGAGGAAGCCAAAGGTACCAGAGGAGTGATAGAAGGAGGATGGATGATAGATCTAAAGAAGATGTTAGATCTAAAGATAAGGGAAAGGCTGAGGTGATGTGCTACAAGTGCAAGCAAAAAGGTCATTATGCATCTGAGTGTAAGACCAAGAAGCTGAAAGATGTTGCTTACTATGAAAAGAAGCTTGAGGAAGCGAAGAAGCAACAACAGCAAGTCAGCTTAATTGCTGGAGCAGATACATGGCTATCTGATGACTCTTCTGATGAAGAAGAAGAAGAAATGGCCAACTTCTGTCTCATGACACTTTCTGATGACATACCAGAGACTTCAGGACAACAGGTAAGTTTAGACAATCTTGATCTTGAACACAAGCTAAATGAGCTCATGTCAGATTTTTTAAACTTGCAAGTTAGACATCAATCAAATGGTAAAAAATCTGATGAGTTGCAGAGGACTTTGAATAAAATCATTCTTGAAAACCAATTACGGATAGAACAAAGTTTAGATTAAAGAGCTAAAATTGAGTTCTATGAAAATGAAAGAAAAGATCTTTACAAGAAAATCAATGATAAAGAAATTAATGTAAGAGGTTTTCAAAAAGCAAAAGAATTCATAAGTTTCATAGAGTCCACTCCAAAGAACAAAGGAGAAGGGTTGGGTTATGTAAAAACAAACAATAACAAACCCACTGTCTTTGTAAAAGCTACTCAACAGACTTCTGATAAATACTTATCAGAATCTGATTCTGAAACTTGCAAATCAACATGTTCTGAATACTCCTTTGATAAGCCAAATTTTGAACCAAAAAGAAGTGAATGCAGTCAAGAGTTTGTAAAAACTCCAGAAGCAGTTCACTCATCTTTTCAAAACTATCCCTACATTCCATCATAAGAAGGAAAATCAGAAATTTCTGATGATTCCTGTATGTGTGTTGAAATACTGAAGCTTGTTCAACACCATCTCCAAAAGAAAAATAAAAATTCTGTTAATGGCTCAGCATCCAACAGAAATTCTGATGAAAGGTCATCTAGAAGAATTAATTGAACCAGAATATCATCAGAAAGTGTACCCAAGCATGCCTGGGTACCTAAAACCCTCTAGTCGTTTCATTTCAGGACCATCATGTGCAGCAGATCTGGTACTGCGACTCAGGAAGCTCCAAGCACATGACTGGAGATAGGAGATTACTCAGCAACTTTGTCTCAAAGCTGGGTAAAATGGTGAACTTTGGAAACGGAGTGAAAGGAAGGATAATGGGATACGGATGTATCAGGTATGGATGTTTGACCATTGAAAGAGTAGCTTATGTTGAAGGCTTAGATTATAATTTTGTTGAGCTATGGTCAATTCTGTGACAAAGGTTTTCAGGTAACTTTTTTACCAGAAAAATGCTTGCTAATAGGTATGGATGATAATAAAGTATATTTAAGTGGGAAAGGATAAGACAATCAATTTATTACTTTGACTTCAAAGAAGAAAATGAACATCCTAAACTATG
Organism: Helianthus annuus; assembly: GCF_002127325.2. Taxonomy (NCBI): domain Eukaryota; kingdom Viridiplantae; phylum Streptophyta; class Magnoliopsida; order Asterales; family Asteraceae; genus Helianthus; species Helianthus annuus. Next base: position 141,605,645 of record NC_035449.2, read on the forward strand.
TTTATTTTCAAAGATTAACAAAGGAAGTAGTTGGTTGTGGCATAAAAGATTGGCTCACTTGAATTTCAAAAAACCTAAACAAATTAGCAAGTAAAGGTCTGGTAAAAGGGTTACCTTTCATATCCTCTAAAAAGGATAAAATTTGTGATGCTTGTGAGATGGGAAAGTCAAAAAGAAGCTCTCAAAAGTCAATTTATGAATCCTCCATTACACAAAATTTGGAACTTTTACACATGGATCTGTATGGACCCATAGGTACAGAAAGTTTTTCTGGAAAGAAATATATACTAGTAATAGTTGATGATTTTTCCAGATATACATGGGTTGAATTTTTGAGAAAGAAAAGTGAAACACCTGATCTGATCATTAATTTTATAAAGAAAATTGAAAATCTGTTAAAACTAACAGTAAGAAGGATCAAATCAGACAATGGGACAGAATTCAAAAATTCTAAAATTGAAAGCTTTCTTGTAAACAAAGGAATCTCTCATGACTTTTCTGCTCCCAGAACCCCTCAATAAAATGGGGTTGTTGAAAGAAAAAATAGAACCTTAGTAGAAGCTGCCAGAACAATGCTTGCATATGCCAAAATGCCCTCTCACTTTTGGGCAGAAGCAATTGCAAATGCATGTTTTACTCAAAACAGAACTCTCATCAACAAAAGGCTAAACAAAACACCCCACAACATAATAAATAATAGAATTCCATGTGTAAAATTTTTACACACATTTGGTTGTAGATGTTTTGTTTTCAATGATTTTGAAAGCCTTGAAAAATTTGACAGAAAAGCAGAAAAAGGTATTTTTCTTGGATATTCATTGTCCTCAAAAGCTTATAGAATTTTCATTCTTAATACAAGGACAATCAGAGAAAGTTTATATGTCTCATTTGATGATTCATCAGAGACTGAAGTTTCTGATGAATACATGAAAGAAATAAACTTTTCTGACAAACAAGAAAATTATGAGCATCTCTTTGAAACAATATCAGAAGATCTTTTAGAACATGATAAAGCTGGTACATTTAAATCATCAGAAATATCATGTACTAACCCTGAAGAACAAGTAAATAGCACAACAGAAAATCAAAATTCTGGTGCTTTACATGAAACAGAGGTAACTGAACAGGGGGAAACTTCAAATCCATCAGAACCAACAGTTGTTCAAAATAGGTTAAGATGGATCAAAAGGCATGTTCATTCTGATATCATTGGCAATCCAGCTGATGGTGTGAGAACAAGATTAGCAATTGCACATGAATGTGCATATGCTGGGTTCTTAAGCACAACAGAACCTAAATCTACCAAAGAAGCTCTGAATGATCCAAATTGGATACAAGCTTTGCAAGAAGAGCTGGATCAATTCGAAAAGAGCAAGGTGTGGGATCTGGTACCCAAGCCCAAAGACAAATCTGTCATAGGCTCAAAATGGGTATACAGGAATAAATCTGATGAAAATGGCATAATCACAAGGAACAAAGCAAGGTTAGTAGTCAAAGGTTACTGTCAACAAGAAGGTATTGATTATGATGAAACCTTTGCACCTGTAGCTAGATTAGAAGCTGTAAGAATTTTTCTTGCTTATGCTGCATCCAAGGATTTCAAAGTTTATCAAATGGATGTAAAATCAGCTTTCCTAAATGGTAAAATTGAAGAAGAAGTTTATGTGCAACAACCTGAAGGCTTTGTTGATCCAAAATTTCAAAATCATGTTTATAGATTAAACAAAGCCTTGTATGGATTGAAGCAAGCTCCAAGAGCCTGGTATGAAACATTATCAAACTTCTTACTCAATTCTGGATTTACCAAAGGTACTATTGACACCACACTGTTTCTCAAAACACACAAAAACCATACCTTGTTGGTTCAGATATATGTTAATGACATTATATTTGGATCAACAAATGAAAAATTTTGCAAAAAGTTTCAAAAATTAATGACCAGCCATTTTGAAATGAGCATGATGGGTGAATTAACCTTTTTCTTAGGTTTACAAGTCAAACAAAGAATTGATGGAATATTTCTGAGTCAATCAAAATATGTCAAAACAATTCTACAAAAATATTCACTTGAAAACTGCTCTGTTTCAAAAACTCCCATGGCAACAGGGAACAAATTGGATTCTGATAAAGATGGAATAAGTGTAGATATTAAAACCTATAGAGGGATGATAGGGTCATTGTTATACTTAACTGCAAGTAGACCAGACATCATGTTTGCTACATGTTTTCTGGCCAGATATCAATGTGACCCTAAGGAATCTCATTTAAAGGCTGTAAAAAGGGTTTTCAAATATCTAAAAGGCACGTCAGAACTTGGTCTCTGGTATCCAAAGGATACAAACCTTGAATTAATTGCATACGCAGATGCAGATTATGCAGGGTGTAAGATTGACAGAAAAAGCACATCTGGTGCTTGTCAAATCTTGGGGGGAAAATTGGTATGTTGGGCAAGCAAGAAGCAAAACTGTGTTGCCACATCAACAGTAGAATCAGAATATGTAGCAGTAGCAAGCTGTTGTTCACAAGTGCCGTGGATGCAAACTCAACTGAAGGACTATGGAGTAAATCTGACAAAAATACCAATTTTGTGTGATTCAAAGAGTGCAATTGCAATAACAGAAAATCCAGTTCATCACTCAAGAACCAAACACATAGATGTCAGATATCACTTCATAAAAGATCATGTGGAGAAAGGTAACATTGAAATGTATTTTGTTCCAACTGAAAACCAAATTGCTGATATATTCACAAAACCTCTTGATGAAAAGAGACATAATTTTTTGATCAGCAAACTTGGCATGGTCAACATAAGAGATGAAAATGTTTCAGAAATAAAAGCAAAACAAAATGAAAACCAAGTTGATAATCTTCAAGTTACTGAGAATGAAAGGACAATTAAACAAAATTCTGATGCAGAAATTCATCTATCTGATGAAAAATCAGAAAATTTAATAAATCATCAATAAAATGTGATGATTTACCAGAAGTTCTGATTTACATCAGGAATCTTTGTTTAATTGTGCATAATAATCAGTAATCATCAAAACTTCATATCGTCATACATATTCCATTTGTATAAATTTCTTTTTCTTTTTGTTTGTTTGTTGTTTAAAAAAAAGGAAGGGAAACATGACATGCATGAAGATAAAATTAAATCCAAAGAATTCAATCGTCACAAATTTAAAAAAAAAGGGAAAAAGGGATTTTTTTTTTGTACATGCAACGTCATTCGGTTATAAGGAGTTTAACAGAAACACATAAGCACCAATATCATTAGGAGCTATGAAAGTAGCCGCCCACCTATTTGAATGCTTACTCACACAAAAGGCTTAGTAGACTGTCATATTCACTGCAATAGATATCGTCTTAAATGAAGAGAAGAAATTTTTTTTTGTTAATATGAAACTATCACTTTCACCTATAAATATTAACAATCTGAAAAATACATTCTTCACAAACAAAATCTTCTCTTCAAAATCCTACCATCAGAAAAACTTCTTATTTTCAAAATGAACCACCCAAGATCAATGGAATCCAACCAATTTCCTCTCATACTCCACGAACATCATAATCTCAGACTAAGATCTAACCTAGAAGGACCTGCATGGGAGGACTGCAGGTTTGTGTACAATATGATCATGAGAAGTCCCTTGGGCTTTGCCATGTTTACACATGTCACCATATATCCAGAACTTCTTTAGGAGTTCTGGTGGAATGCTCAAGTTGTTATGAGTGGCACTTCTATGTGGATAAGAAGTGAGGTTATGGGGGTAGAGATCACCCTAAAAGAGGAAACACTCAGAGATGTCCTCAAATTGGGTGACTGTCGAAGGATCACTATATTGGAAAAGGCAGAAGTGCAAAGGACCTTGACTGAAATGGGCTACAATTCAAGCAATGTGTCAAGGCAAATTTGCAAATCTGGGTTCATACCACCTTTTCAATATTTGGTAACACAGCTGAGTGTCTGCTTTTCGAAAAAGACAGGACACTTTAATGAGCTGTCTTACAGGATGATGGAAGTGGCGCATGCTATTGTACAGGAAAAACCTTACAATTATGCTAAGTTTCTCATGAGAGACTTAGAAGGAAACGTCCATGACCGTAATCCTTTTCTGATCTACCCTCGTTTCGTAACCAAAGTAATCACAAGTCAACTTGACTTTGGTGGTGTGAGAAGTTGTTATACAAGAGCTGAACTAGCACTTCAAGAAAACTTAAGAGTTGCTTCCCTGGTTCCATCAACCTTTCATACAGGGAGATTAACCAGTCTCTGGTTATACGTGAAGTGCATGTATAACGTGTTGGATGAAGATGATGAGTAGTTAGGTCTATCTGTGTTTGTTTTAGCTTGTTAAGTTTTTTTTGTATGTTCTAACCCACTTTTGTTCAGTAATATATTCAGGTTTTCTTAATTAAATAATTAGTTAAATATGTCAATAGGTCAAGGGGGAACTAAGAAATCTTGTCTGATGATAACAAGGAAAATCTGGTAAGAATCAAATGAAATCTGATAGGAAATGATAAATCATCAGAATCTGATAAAATTTATCAGAAATTTCATTAACACATCAGAAATCTGATGTAAAGAAACAAAAAAAAACTGAATTATTTTTAGATATGTTTCTTTCAATTTTTTTTCTGAGGACTGGAACAAGCCATATGAAAGAGACCTCCTAATAACATCAGAACAAAAATGCAGAGTTCACAAGATCAAGGTAAGAAATTTTATCAAACTCCACTCATTCCCTCTCATCTTAGAAAAAAATTATACATATATTTTGATTCAAACTCCTATAAATGAATCAAATATCTTCTGATGATATATATGGGAAAATTCAACTCTTTGAGAAATATGTAGATCTTTCAATATATATATCATCAAAAGAACAAAATGGGAAAGCACTCAATTGAAGAAAAGGCTTTTGATTGGACCTATTCTGAAATCAAAAAGGGTCCCACCTAAAAAGGTGCAAGTTGGATACTAGTGTTTATCTTTTAAAAATCGTTGGAATCTCTAATTGTCTTAAATGAGATATACATTAAATTAGAGATAACCCAAGGGTTTTTCAAAAACGGTTGTGTCTTTAAAAGATTAAAACATCATTAAGGTGTCATAAACACCTTGAATACAAACAACCCACGAAAAACACTCAAAAATCTCTGTCTCAGCTCACTATAAATATCCCCTCCAACAACAGAGACGTCCATCTTCAACCTCAATTCTCGAAACCCTAAAAACCCTTTTTCAAAAGCAAAAACCCAAATCCTTAATGGCTGCCTCAAACAACAGTCCACCTCCAGCTGAACACACTATTCCCCTAATCACTGAAGCTGAATATCTTCCTTTGAAGAACAACAATGAAGCAATGAACACCAATATCGAACAATATGATGTGAAGTGTCAAATTCTCATTGAGTTTCTGATCAGAAGCCCAATAGCTCATGCTCTTACAAAGACCAGAGAGGTACCAAAAAGATTGATACAACAGGTTGTACATACTCTCGAAGCTCATAGAACAGATATGGAGCTCACAACACTTGTATGGGAAGATATCTTCATCAGAATCACACCAGAGAAAATAAGGGAATGTTTGGAACTACCCTTAAATCAAGAGTATGAAGGTGCACCTCCAAAAGAAGACATGTTTGAACAACTTGATGCTGTAATGGGATGCAAGGCGAAGATTTCAAAAATCAACTAGTTCAAGAGGAACAAGCTACCTGCCTTCTGGCAAGTATTGATGGAAATATTGAATAAATGTTTATCATCCAAGATCGGAGGTACGGATCAGATAAATACGAATATTCTAACAATCATGTTCAGCCTTATAACTGGGTTGAATATTGATTTTGGAACAGAAATATTTAATCTGATCAAAAGATCAATTCTGACCAAAACTGGAAAGATAGATTCACATCTACCATTTCCCATATTTTTATCCATCATAATTATTTCTGATGCTTTTTCTGAAAGAAATCTGCAAACTCCAAAATCAAAATATATGTGGAGATCAGAAATTATGAGACCCTGAAGTGCTGCAGGGTCTTGGAAGTCAGACTTTGATGTACCTGTTCTACCAGAAAATATGATGGATCTTGTATCAGAAAGTTCATCATACAGAGCAGAATACATGAGAATGTTAAGTAGGCAAGCAGAAACAAAAGAAGGATTTGAAAAGATATCGCCCATGGAGCATGATGCAGAAGAATCAACAACACCAAGAATAGAGCAGCAGGATGAATCTGATCCACATCTTGCTGATCAAGATGTGCTTATGACTCTTGCAACAGAAGAACATCATGCTGAAGGCTCACATATTGGAAAAACAAGTGCTACAAAATCTAAACTCAATTTATTTTATACTTCTGGAAGTGATTCTGATGAATCGATTCAACCAAGATATGAAATATTACAAAGAAGCACTGTTTTTACAAAACAAAATGTGAGTGAAACAAAAGACCCATTTTCTGAGTCAAACTCTGAGGAGGAAAATGTGGTAACAACAGGTGGAGATCAGTTCACTGATCAAGGAAACCTGGATGAGAAAAATAAAAGTTTCTCAACAACTCATGGAGAACTTGAAAAGGTTCAAGGATGTGAGGAAAACCAGGACTTGAATTTGTTTCAAATTTCTGGTGAGGAAACAGAGAATTTGGATACTTTGAATCCTCTTAGCCTCAGAACATCAGAAAATGTGTTTTCTGGTGGTGTTAGAAGGGAAACATCGGTTGTTTCTCCTATTTCCCAAGAACAACCATCTATGTCTCCAAAACAACTTCATAAAGAACTTAAAGATGAAGCAGCTGCTGAGAAAACAGTCATGAACGAAAAACTTGATCTGATACTGGAAGAAATCAGAAATAAAAAATCAGAAGTCAAAGCTCTATCAGAGACTGTCAAAGCTGTGCAGAAACAAACTGAAGAAAATAGTGCAGCTCTCAAAGAAATACAAAAGTCATCAGAAAACAAAGGAACTTCTTCAGAAATGGAAAAGGCTCTTAAAGAACTGCGTGATATCAAGAAAAAGATGACAGAAATTGCAACTGCTGGAGAAAGTTCAAGTTCAGGAAGGCTTCTTGAAGAAATACAACTGCTCAGAGCCAACAGCAGCAGTCTAACTGAGGCTATTGAAAAGTTGGTACAGGAATTAAGTGAACAAAGAAGCAAAGAAAATTTAGGAGTTTCAGAAAATAAAGAAGCAAGAAGAAACAAACAATCAATCTCTTACTAACATTCATTTGCTAGTTAAAAGATTGCAATACAATGTTGCCACACTGGAAAAAGTTGATCTTCATAAACTAAAGACTCCAATTCCACAAGAAAGCCAAGCAAAAGAGTCAGAAAGTCCCCAACATCACCCAGAAACCATCCAACGAGAACAAATAAAGCAAACAGAAGCTGTAACAGTTCAAAAAGAAAAACAGACCATGGGTCCACCACCAGATAAACAAAACTTACCCATGGGTCCTCCACCAAAAATATCAAAGCCAGATACTTCAAGTTTCCAACATAAAGAATACACTTCAGCTCATCCATCAACTACAACCATCACTGGAGAAACAGAATTTAGTATAAGGATGGACACAAAAGAGAAGCGGAGAATGGAACATGAAGTGACCTCTTCAAAAAGGCCAAGAAAAATAATGAGAGAAGACTCAGAAGGCAAGATCAAAGAATCAGAAGTGCTGGAAGGTGATCTACACACAATCATGTATCCAGAAGAACATCTGAAGCACTACTATTGGAAAGGTTCAGTAGACAACCCAACAAGGCCACTCTCACCAATGAGTGAAGGTATTTATGAAGAAAGAAAGAATGGCAGCCGGGTGATATTGCACAACAAATTGACCAATCCAATAGTATCAATTGAAAGAGTTGATACTTTGACTACTGGAGGAGGCTTACTAGGGATTGAAAGTCAAAAGAAGTACACCATAGTCAGAAAAGACAAAGATGTTCAAAAAGTTACTTGTGACAACTCGAATTTCCACGATTTCTATCTTCGCATTTATTACACGTTAATTGTCTGGATTGTTTGTTTACATGACTAGTGGTTTCGCAACGGAACACGTTTGTAATATGTTAAACCATATTGTGAATGATATGTTACATTTGATGTGCATGAGTGTGTTGCTGATATAAGATTGTAGGTTGGTTAGCATATGTGTTGTGTTGTTTGAGTTATATAATGGATCACATGCCAAACATCCCTCACGAAAATACCCATGGCCGAAAACACAATATGTGTTTTCGTCCACTTGCTTGCCAACGAAAACCAAATGGGCTTTGGCCCAGTAGCGATTAGATATAAGGTCTTGTTCTTAACCTTTACGCGAATTCGGTAACTGGCAACCCTAAATCATCTCTCGCATTCTCTCTCTCTCGCTACCCTTGAACCTGACGGCAAACTTGTTGTTGACTCGACTCATCGCGGTTAGTGTTAACCTTTAACCGATTGTTTGATTTAAAGCAATTGTATGAACGATTTCTTGTTTATTATCATAAATATGATTGTGTTGTGAACATAAGACTGGATTATCGTTATGTGTGTGTATATATGTTCACCAACTGTTATATATATTGGATGGTATGCTCGACCGTGTGTGCCTGTCATCGATGATCTGAATGATATTAACGTGATATGTTGTTGTGAACTGATTAACTTAGGTGATTGCATGAATAGATCAGATTGATCAAAAGGCTGTTATTATCGATGTAAATGTTAGGCGGTGTTAGGGTTGTTGTAGTTTGTAACTGTTGTTTGATGATGATGCCATGACCACGAAGACACAGACATCACGAAAACACAAGGGTCAGACGAAATCCCCTTTGTGTTTTCGTCACACCTCAAATTCAACGAAAACCTTAAGGATTTCGCCAAACAATTTTCATTCAAAAGGGTTTTCGGCCCAATTAGTTTTCGCCAAAAGAGTTTCCGGCCCAACTGTGATTTCGGCCCAAGTTTGGTTTTCGGCCCAAGCTTGGTTTTCGCCCATTAAGTGATTTCGTTTGGTGATCTGTAACTGTGTATCTCGTATGTTGATATTGTTACTTGGTTAGCTTTGTTAGGTTTAACTCTGTTAGTTGATAAATCATGTTAAATTGATTAACGTAGTTAAGTTAACCTTATTAACCAAGTTATATGTGTTAACTATGTTGAGTAACTAATGCTATTAGTTTGATTAATTAACACTGTTTGTTTGTTAAAACCGTAAAGGGTTAACACTGTTAAGTTAAGCTCGCAACCCCGTTAAATATGTAACTCAGTTAAAGGTGTTGATTCCGTTAATCTTGTTGACCTTGTTAAGTGTTGATATTGTTAAACCTGTTAATTGATTTGACTGCTTACGTGACATACGATATTAAATACTAAGCACCTTATGACATAGATTTGCCTGTGAAACATTTTGAGTTCGAAACTGATTATACATACGTGCGTACTATAGGTCGTGATTGATTAACTGTGCGCGTGTGTATTTCTTTAGCATACCGAGCAAACCAAGGTGAGTTCACACAGCCAAGGCATGGGTTCCCGGGTGGGAATGGGATTTTGTTGAATTATTGTACATACTCAGCTGATAGAACCTAACGAATAAGCTACGACTAGACTAGTGACACTTACTAAACTGATCTTCGCACACCTGCCAAGGGTTGGCCGCGATATTATGACTGACTTCGCACACCTGCCTTTGGAAGGCCGCGAACTAAACTTACTAACATCTTCGCACACCTGCCTGGTAGGCCGCGATACAAATAAACCTAGTCTAGAATACTTGGGAGAAACGTCCCCTAACATCTTCGCATACCTGCCCGGGAGGCCGTGATGGAAATATAATACATGATATAAACGAACGAACATACTATTACTCACACTATACTATTACTGAACTGTTAACTGTGAACTCGCTCAACTAGTTGTTGACTCTCTGCTGCATGCCTTGCAGGACCTTAGGTACTTATGGAGCTTGCACAAGGAGGAGCAGGTCGTTGTGGGATTCGGATCGTAGACATTATGTTAAACAATTGAACTTATAACTTTACTTTGGATTTTCATTATTATGCTTCCGCTATTGATACTATGTTTGGTTTGGAACATCAATCGTATTGATTTGGGTTTTACAAACTATCTTATTTATATTATGCTATGTTCAATATGATTGATGGCTTGATCCTGGTCATGTCACGCCTCCAAGCGGTGGTACTCCGCGTGTGGATTTTTGGGGGTGTGACAGATTGGTATCAGAGCCATTGGTTATAGAGAACTTGGTTTTAATATGGGAAAACGTTTTATTAAAACCAGACTATAACCAGAACAGTGCTCTCAACGATCCACAACGACGCTTCGCTCCACGTGCAAGACTCGACATCCTAGGTAATAAGGTTTATGTTTATTACCTGCTTGCTAGAATTGCATAGAACTTTGCTCGTAGTATGCTTACCTTACTTTTGCTCACTACTTGTTACTGCCTAAGAACCTCTATGTGCTTACACTCTTCTGTCATCGCTCTATTCGCGAACCTCTCTAACTCATGTTGCATTTGCTATGAAGAATCATGTCTGGACGAATTAACATGACTCAAGCCCAGCTAGAGGCTCTCGTTCAAGCTCAAGTTGCTGCGGCACTTGCAGCTACTCAAGCAGGTAGTATACCCTGCCGTATAGACACACACTAGGATCTTTAGATCCTACATTAACTCTCGTATTTAACCTTGTCCTATTCGTACACAATAGGTCAACACGTGCAGCAGCCTGTCTGCACTTTCAAGAACTTCATGGACTGTCGTCCAAGTACTTTCAGTGGCACCGAGGGGGCAGTGGGACTCCTCCATTGGTTTGAGAAGCTAGAGTCAGTGTTCGAAATGTGTGAATGCCCTGAGGCACGCAGGGTCAAGTATGCCACTGGCACGTTGGAAGGGATTGCGCTCACCTGGTGGAACGCGCAAGTACAGATCCTAGGGTTGGCAGCTGTTAACGCCACACCTTGGGAGGATTTCAAGGAATTGATTAAACGTGAGTACTACACACGAGACGACATTCACAAGTTGGAGAATGAGCTATACCACCTGAAGATGACGGGGTCAGAGATTGAGGCTTACACGAAACGGTCAAATGAACTGGCCATCTTATGTCCAACGATGGTGGACCCTCCAGTTAAGCGCATCGAGTTGTATCTTAAGGGGCTTGCGCCAGAGATTCAGAGCCACGTGACGTCGGCTAACCTCAACAACATCCAAGACATTCAGCGTCTTGCTCACCGACTCACCGATCAGGCAGTGGATCAGAACAAGCTGCCAAAACGCATCAGTGCTACCACTACTGCCACTACTACTCCAGCTACTACTTCTGCCACACCCAGCGAGAACAAAAGAAAGTGGGATGGGGATTCCAGCAGGGGATCAGTATCTGTTCAGTCCCAAACACAGCAGCGTCGCACCAACGACTACCAAAGTCCGAATCAGCAATCATCAGGCAGTCAGGGGCAGAGTGGATATAGGGGAACTCACCCGTGGTGTAACAGGTGCAACAAACACCACAGTGGAAGGTGTCGCAGGGAACGTTGTCAAAGATGCCTCAAGCCGGGTCATGAGGCGAAGGATTGTAGAAGCTCACGGCCAGCAAATCAGAACCAGCAACTCCCACCGCCAACTCCACAGAACCAGCAGCAGCAGCCACAGCGTGGAAACCGGGGATGTTTCCAGTGTGGGGCTGAAGGTCACTACAAACGTGATTGCCCTCAACTTAACCAGAACCAGAATCGCAACAACAACAATCAGGGCAACGGGAACAATAACAACAACAACGGGGGAAACAACAACAACAATGGCAACGAAGCTCGGGGTCGTGCTTTTGTGCTAGGTCGGGGTGACGCAGTGAATGATCCCAATGTGGTTATGGGTAAGTTTCTTCTCGACGATATTTACGTTACTGTCTTATTTGATTCGGGTGCTGATACAAGTTATATGTCCTTGAAAATGAGTAAACTGTTAAAACGTACACCAACACCCCTAAACACTAAACATGTCGTAGAGTTAGCGAATGGTAAGAGCGTAGAAGCCGCACACGTAATCAAGGGTTGTAGCATCGTTTTAGCTGGTCAGACTTTCTCGATTGATCTTATACCCATAGTTTTGGGTAGTTTCGACGTTGTCATCGGTATGGATTGGTTGTCCCAACATCACGCAGAAATTTTATGCAAGGAAAAGATCATCCGTATTCCTCTCTCTAGTCAGGAACCTCTTGAAGTTCAAGGCGACAAGAGTGGTGCTGTGGTTGGCATCATCTCTTTCTTAAAGGCGCAGAAATGTTTACGAAAGGGGCACACTGCAATCCTGGCACTTGTCACTGACGCATCAGCAAAGGAAAAGAAGCTGGAGGATATTCCAGTTGTACGTGACTTTCCTCAGGTGTTTCCTGAAGATCTACCCGGTTTACCGCCTCATCGCCAAGTCGAATTCCAGATTGAGTTAGCTCCTGGAGCAGCACCAATAGCCCGCGCACCGTATCGTTTAGCTCCAACTGAACTGGAAGAACTTTCAAAGCAACTACAAGAGCTCTTGGATAAGGGCTTTATTCGTCCAAGCTCTTCGCCTTGGGGAGCTCCAGTGTTATTTGTGAAGAAGAAAGACGGTACGTTCAGAATGTGCATCGACTACCGTGAACTAAACAAGGTGACGGTGAAGAACCGTTATCCTCTTCCGCGTATAGACGACTTATTCGACCAGTTGCAGGGGTCGAGTTACTACTCCAAGATAGACTTGAGGTCGGGGTATCATTAGCTGAGAGTCCGGGATGAGGACGTCTCAAAAACCGCTTTCAGAACTCGCTACGGTCACTACGAGTTTCTAGTCATGCCATTTGGGCTTACGAACGCGCCGGCAGTTTTCATGGATCTTATGAACAGGGTGTGCAAACCCTATCTAGACAAGTTCGTCATTGTCTTCATCGACGACATTCTGATCTACTCCAAGAGTCAGGAGGAACATGAGCAGCACTTACGTCTTATCTTGGAACTTCTTCGAAAGGAACAACTGTACGCAAAATTTTCAAAATGTGACTTCTGGCTTCGTGAAGTCCACTTTCTAGGCCACGTAGTGAACAAGGATGGGATCCATGTCGATCCATCCAAGGTGGATTCGATCAGAAACTGGCCTGCACCGCGAACACCAACGGAAATACGTCAATTCTTGGGTTTGGCGGGTTACTACAGACGGTTTATCAAAGACTTCTCCAAGATCGCACAGCCGCTTACACTACTGACACAGAAAGGTGTCACGTACCGTTGGGGAGATTCCCAGGAAGCCGCTTTTCAGTACTTAAAGGATAGGCTTTGCAGCGCGCCTATTCTCTCATTGCCAGAGGGCACGGATGATTTTGTGGTCTATTGTGACGCGTCGATACAGGGACTTGGTTGTGTATTGATGCAGCGGGATAAAGTTATTGCCTACGCTTCGCGACAACTCAAGATTCACGAACGAAACTACACGACGCACGATTTAGAGCTGGGAGCTGTTGTTTTCGCGCTTAAGATATGGCGACACTACCTGTACGGTACCAGGTGCACCATTTACACCGATCACAGGAGTCTCGAGCATATTCTTAAGCAAAAGGATTTGAACATGCGTCAACGAAGATGGGTTGAACTTCTGAACGATTACGAATGCGCCATCAAGTACCATCCAGGCAAGGCCAATGTTGTGGCTGATGCTCTCAGTCGGAAAGACACTCTACCTAGACGTGTACGAGCCTTGCAGCTCACTATTCAGTCCGGTCTTCCTGCACAGATACGAACTGCTCAGATAGAAGCATTGAACCCCGAAAACGTCAAGGCTGAAGCCTTACGCGGCTCAAGGCAACGAATGGAACAAAAGGAAGATGGTGCATACTATGTAACGGGGCGTATTTGGGTCCCACTTTATGGCGGATTACGAGAACTTGTGATGGATGAAGCTCACAAGTCTCGCTACTCGGTACATCCAGGTTCGGATAAAATGTACCACGACATCAGAACTACATACTGGTGGCCAAGCATGAAAGCCCACATCGCTACTTACATCGGCAAGTGTTTGACTTGTGCAAAAGTCAAAGTGGAGTATCAGAAACCAGCGGGCCTACTTCAACAACCCAAGATACCGCAATGGAATGGGAAGAAATTTCCATGGATTTCGTTACAGGTCTACCCAGATCCCAGCGTGGGAATGATACCATATGGGTGATCGTGGATCGACTCACCAAGTCTGCACACTTCCTGGCTATAAAGGAAACGGATAAGTTCTCCACTCTCGCAGACGTTTATCTCAAAGAAGTTGTTTCGAGGCACGGGGTGCCCACCTCCATCATTTCAGATCGGGATGCACGATTCACGTCAGAGCTATGGCAAGCGATGCACAAATCTTTTGGCTCACAGTTAGATATGAGCACAGCGTATCATCCTCAGACGGATGGACAGTCTGAGCGAACGATCCAAACTCTTGAAGACATGCTTCGGGCATGCGTTATTGATTTCGACAACGGCTGGGAAAAACATCTCCCTTTGGTGGAATTCTCATACAATAACAGCTATCACACCAGCATTCAAGCCGCTCCATTCGAGGCATTGTACGGGCGTAAATGCCGGTCACCTCTCTGTTGGGCAGAGGTGGGGGATAGTCAGATTACGGGTCCAGAGATTATAGTGGACGCCACGGAAAAGATTGCACAAATACGACAACGCATGGCGGCAGCACGCGACCGTCAGAAAGCATACGCGGATAAGCGTAGGAAACCATTGGAATTTCAGGTCGGGGACCGGGTTTTGCTTAAAGTCTCACTTTGGAAGGGTGTGGTTCGCTTTGGCAAACGGGGCAAACTAAATCCGCGATACGTCGGACCGTTCGAGATCATTGAGAAAATAGGCAAAGTGGCCTACAAGCTAAACCTACCAGCTGAACTCGGTGCAGTTCACAACGTATTCCACGTGTCGAATCTGAAGAAATGTCTGTCAGATGAGACCCTCATAGTTCCTTTTAAGGAACTCACTATCGACGAGCGGTTGCAGTTCGTCGAGGAGCCAGTTGAAATCACGGACTGGGATGTTAAGGTCCTCAAAAACAAGAGAATCCCTCTTGTTCGAGTTCGTTGGAACTCCCGTCGTGGCCCAGAGTACACCTGGGAACGCGAAGACCAGATGACAGAAAAGTATCCCCAGTTATTCGAAACCAATACAACCACTGCTGAGGCTGAAGCTACTACTCCATAATTTCGGGACGAAATTCCAAATCAACGGGGGGATGATGTGACACCCCAGGAAAACCAGTGAACGATACAACTTACCTAGCTTCTTCAGTGAGTGCGTACCAAATTTCGGGACGAAATTTCTTCTAAGTTGGGGATAATGTGACAACTCGAATTTCCACGATTTCTATCTTCGCATTTATTACACGTTAATTGTCTGGATTGTTTGTTTACATGACTAGTGGTTTCGCAACGGAACACGTTTGTAATATGTTAAACCATATTGTGAATAATATGTTACATTTGATGTGCATGAGTGTGTTGCTGATATAAGATTGTAGGTTGGTTAGCATATGTGTTGTGTTGTTTGAGTTATATAATGGATCACATGCCAAACATCCCTCACGAAAATACCCATGGCCGAAAACACAATATGTGTTTTCGTCCACTTGCTTGCCAACGAAAACCAAATGGGCTTTGGCCCAGTAGCGATTAGATATAAGGTCTTGTTCTTAACCTTTACGCGAATTCGATAACTGGCAACCCTAAATCATCTCTCGCATTCTCTCTCTCTCGCTACCCTTGAACCTGACGGCAAACTTGTTGTTGACTCGACTCATCGCAGTTAGTGTTAACCTTTAACCGATTGTTTGATTTAAAGCAATTGTATGAACGATTTCTTGTTTATTATCATAACTATGATTGTGTTGTGAACATAAGACTGGATTATCGTTATGTGTGTGTATATATGTTCACCAACTGTTATATATATTGGATGGTATGCTCGACCGTGTATGCCTGTCATCGATGATCTGAATGATATTAACGTGATATGTTGTTGTGAACTGATTAACTTAGGTGATTGCATGAATAGATCAGATTGATCAAAAGGCTGTTATTATCGATGTAAATGTTAGGCGGTGTTAGGGTTGTTGTAGTTTGTAACTGTTGTTTGATGATGATGCCATGACCACGAAGACACAAACATCACGAAAACACAAGGGTCAGACGAAATCCCCTTTGTGTTTTCGTCACACCTCAAATTCAACGAAAACCTTAAGGATTTCACCAAACAGTTTTCATTCAAAAGGGTTTTCGGCCCAATTAGTTTTCGCCAAAAGAGTTTCCGGCCCAACTGTGATTTCGGCCCAAGTTTGGTTTTCGGCCCAAGCTTGGTTTTCGCCCATTAAGTGATTTCGTTTGGTGATCTGTAACTGTGTATCTCGTATGTTGATATTGTTACTTGGTTAGCTTTGTTAGGTTTAACTCTGTTAGTTGATAAATCATGTTAAATTGATTAACGTAGTTAAGTTAACCTTATTAACCAAGTTATATGTGTTAACTCTGTTGAGTAACTAATGCTATTAGTTTGATTAATTAACACTGTTTGTTTGTTAAAACCGTAAAGGGTTAACACTGTTAAGTTAAGCTCGCAACCCCGTTAAATATGTAACTCAGTTAAAGGTGTTGATTCCGTTAATCTTGTTGACCTTGTTAAGTGTTGATATTGTTAAACCTGTTAATTGATTTGACTGCTTACGTGACATACGATATTAAATACTAAGCACCTTATGACATAGATTTGCCTGTGAAACATTTTGAGTTCGAAACTGATTATACATACGTGCGTACTATAGGTCGTGATTGATTAACTGTGCGCGTGTGTATTTCTTTAGCATACCGAGCAAACCAAGGTGAGTTCACACAGCCAAGGCATGGGTTCCCGGGTGGGAATGGGATTTTGTTGAATTATTGTACATACTCAGCTGATAGAACCTAACGAATAAGCTACGACTAGACTAGTGACACTTACTGAACTGATCTTCGCACACCTGCCAAGGGTTGGCCGCGATATTATGACTGACTTCGCACACCTGCCTTTGGAAGGCCGCAAACTAAACTTACTAACATCTTCGCACACCTGCCTGGTAGGCCGCGATACAAATAAACCTGGTCTAGAATACTTGGGAGAAACGTCCCCTAACATCTTCGCATACCTGCCTGGGAGGCCGCGATGGAAATATAATACATGATATAAACGAACGAACGAACATACTATTACTCACACTATACTATTACTGAACTGTTAACTGTGAACTCGCTCAACTAGTTGTTGACTCTCTGCTGCATGCCTTGCAGGACCTTAGGTACTTATGGAGCTTGCACAAGGAGGAGCAGGTCGTTGTGGGATTCGGATCGTAGACATTATGTTAAACAATTGAACTTATAACTTTACTTTGGATTTTCATTATTATGCTTCCGCTATTGATACTATGTTTGGTTTGGAACATCAATCGTATTGATTTGGGTTTTACAAACTATCTTATTTATATTATGCTATGTTCAATATGATTGATGGCTTGATCCTGGTCATGTCACGCCTCCAAGCGGTGGTACTCCACGTGTGGATTTTTGGGGGTGTGACAGATTGGTATCAGAGCCATTGGTTATAGAGAACTTGGTTTTAATATGGGAAAACGTTTTATTAAAACCAGACTATAACCAGAACAGTGCTCTCAACGATCCACAACGACGCTTCGCTCCACGTGCAAGACTCGACATCCTAGGTAATAAGGTTTATGTTTATTACCTGCTTGCTAGAATTGCATAGAACTTTGCTCGTAGTATGCTTACCTTACTTTTGCTCACTACTTGTTACTGCCTAAGAACCTCTATGTGCTTACACTCTTCTGTCATCGCTCTATTCGCGAACCTCTCTAACTCATGTTGCATTTGCTATGAAGAATCATGTCTGGACGAATTAACATGACTCAAGCCCAGCTAGAGGCTCTCGTTCAAGCTCAAGTTGCTGCGGCACTTGCAGCTACTCAAGCAGGTAGTATACCCTGCCGTATAGACACACACTAGGATCTTTAGATCCTACATTAACTCTCGTATTTAACCTTGTCCTATTCGTACACAATAGGTCAACATGCGCAGCAGCCTGTCATCGATGATCTGAATGATATTAACGTGATATGTTGTTGTGAACTGATTAACTTAGGTGATTGCATGAATAGATCAGATTGATCAAAAGGCTGTTATTATCGATGTAAATGTTAGGCGGTGTTAGGGTTGTTGTAGTTTGTAACTGTTGTTTGATGATGATGCCATGACCACGAAGACACAAACATCACGAAAACACAAGGGTCAGACGAAATCCCCTTTGTGTTTTCGTCACACCTCAAATTCAACGAAAACCTTAAGGATTTCGCCAAACAGTTTTCGTTCAAAAGGGTTTTCGGCCCAATTAGTTTTCGCCAAAAGAGTTTCCGGCCCAACTGTGATTTCGGCTCAAGTTTGGTTTTCGGCCCAAGCTTGGTTTTCGCCCATTAAGTGATTTCGTTTGGTGATCTGTAACTGTGTATCTCGTATGTTGATATTGTTACTTGGTTAGCTTTGTTAGGTTTAACTCTGTTAGTTGATAAATCATGTTAAATTGATTAACGTAGTTAAGTTAACCTTATTAACCAAGTTATATGTGTTAACTCTGTTGAGTAACTAATGCTATTAGTTTGATTAATTAACACTGTTTGTTTGTTAAAACCGTAAAGGGTTAACACTGTTAAGTTAAGCTCGCAACCCCGTTAAATATGTAACTCAGTTAAAGGTGTTGATTCCGTTAATCTTGTTGACCTTGTTAAGTGTTGATATTGTTAAACCTGTTAATTGATTTGACTGCTTACGTGACATACGATATTAAATACTAAGCACCTTATGACATAGATTTGCCTGTGAAACATTTTGAGTTCGAAACTGATTATACATACGTGCGTACTATAGGTCGTGATTGATTAACTGTGCGCGTGTGTATTTCTTTAGCATACCGAGCAAACCAAGGTGAGTTCACACAGCCAAGGCATGGGTTCCCGGGTGGGAATGGGATTTTGTTGAATTATTGTACATACTCAGCTGATAGAACCTAACGAATAAGCTACGACTAGACTAGTGACACTTACTGAACTGATCTTCGCACACCTGCCAAGGGTTGGCCGCGATATTATGACTGACTTCGCACACCTGCCTTTGGAAGGCCGCGAACTAAACTTACTAACATCTTCGCACACCTGCCTGGTAGGCCGCGATACAAATAAACCTAGTCTAGAATACTTGGGAGAAACGTCCCCTAACATCTTCGCATACCTGCCTGGGAGGCCGCGATGGAAATATAATACATGATATAAACGAACGAACGAACATACTATTACTCACACTATACTATTACTGAACTGTTAACTGTGAACTCGCTCAACTAGTTGTTGACTCTCTGCTGCATGCCTTGCAGGACCTTAGGTACTTATGGAGCTTGCACAAGGAGGAGCAGGTCGTTGTGGGATTCGGATCGTAGACATTATGTTAAACAATTGAACTTATAACTTTACTTTGGATTTTCATTATTATGCTTCCGCTATTGATACTATGTTTGGTTTGGAACATCAATCGTATTGATTTGGGTTTTACAAACTATCTTATTTATATTATGCTATGTTCAATATGATTGATGGCTTGATCCTGGTCATGTCACGCCTCCAAGCGTTGGTACTCCGCGTGTGGATTTTTGGGGGTGTGACAGATTGGTATCAGAGCCATTGGTTATAGAGAACTTGGTTTTAATATGGGAAAACGTTTTATTAAAACCAGACTATAACCAGAACAATGCTCTCAACGATCCACAACGACGCTTCGTTCCACGTGCAAGACTCGACATCCTAGGTAATAAGGTTTATGTTTATTACCTGCTTGCTAGAATTGCATAGAACTTTGCTCGTAGTATGCTTACCTTACTTTTGCTCACTACTTGTTACTGCCTAAGAACCTCTATGTGCTTACACTCTTCTGTCATCGCTCTATTCGCGAACCTCTCTAACTCATGTTGCATTTGCTATGAAGAATCATGTCTGGACGAATTAACATGACTCAAGCCCAGCTAGAGGCTCTCGTTCAAGCTCAAGTTGCTGCGGCACTTGCAGCTACTCAAGCAGGTAGTATACCCTGCCGTATAGACACACACTAGGATCTTTAGATCCTACATTAACTCTCGTATTTAACCTTGTCCTATTCGTACACAATAGGTCAACATGCGCAGCAGCCTGTCATCGATGATCTGAATGATATTAACGTGATATGTTGTTGTGAACTGATTAACTTAGGTGATTGCATGAATAGATCAGATTGATCAAAAGGCTGTTATTATCGATGTAAATGTTAGGCGGTGTTAGGGTTGTTGTAGTTTGTAACTGTTGTTTGATGATGATGCCATGACCACGAAGACACAAACATCACGAAAACACAAGGGTCAGACGAAATCCCCTTTGTGTTTTCGTCACACCTCAAATTCAACGAAAACCTTAAGGATTTCGCCAAACAGTTTTCGTTCAAAAGGGTTTTCGGCCCAATTAGTTTTCGCCAAAAGAGTTTCCGGCCCAACTGTGATTTCGGCTCAAGTTTGGTTTTCGGCCCAAGCTTGGTTTTCGCCCATTAAGTGATTTCGTTTGGTGATCTGTAACTGTGTATCTCGTATGTTGATATTGTTACTTGGTTAGCTTTGTTAGGTTTAACTCTGTTAGTTGATAAATCATGTTAAATTGATTAACGTAGTTAAGTTAACCTTATTAACCAAGTTATATGTGTTAACTCTGTTGAGTAACTAATGCTATTAGTTTGATTAATTAACACTGTTTGTTTGTTAAAACCGTAAAGGGTTAACACTGTTAAGTTAAGCTCGCAACCCCGTTAAATATGTAACTCAGTTAAAGGTGTTGATTCCGTTAATCTTGTTGACCTTGTTAAGTGTTGATATTGTTAAACCTGTTAATTGATTTGACTGCTTACGTGACATACGATATTAAATACTAAGCACCTTATGACATAGATTTGCCTGTGAAACATTTTGAGTTCGAAACTGATTATACATACGTGCGTACTATAGGTCGTGATTGATTAACTGTGCGCGTGTGTATTTCTTTAGCATACCGAGCAAACCAAGGTGAGTTCACACAGCCAAGGCATGGGTTCCCGGGTGGGAATGGGATTTTGTTGAATTATTGTACATACTCAGCTGATAGAACCTAACGAATAAGCTACGACTAGACTAGTGACACTTACTGAACTGATCTTCGCACACCTGCCAAGGGTTGGCCGCGATATTATGACTGACTTCGCACACCTGCCTTTGGAAGGCCGCGAACTAAACTTACTAACATCTTCGCACACCTGCCTGGTAGGCCGCGATACAAATAAACCTAGTCTAGAATACTTGGGAGAAACGTCCCCTAACATCTTCGCATACCTGCCTGGGAGGCCGCGATGGAAATATAATACATGATATAAACGAACGAACGAACATACTATTACTCACACTATACTATTACTGAACTGTTAACTGTGAACTCGCTCAACTAGTTGTTGACTCTCTGCTGCATGCCTTGCAGGACCTTAGGTACTTATGGAGCTTGCACAAGGAGGAGCAGGTCGTTGTGGGATTCGGATCGTAGACATTATGTTAAACAATTGAACTTATAACTTTACTTTGGATTTTCATTATTATGCTTCCGCTATTGATACTATGTTTGGTTTGGAACATCAATCGTATTGATTTGGGTTTTACAAACTATCTTATTTATATTATGCTATGTTCAATATGATTGATGGCTTGATCCTGGTCATGTCACGCCTCCAAGCGGTGGTACTCCGCGTGTGGATTTTTGGGGGTGTGACAGATTGGTATCAGAGCCATTGGTTATAGAGAACTTGGTTTTAATATGGGAAAACGTTTTATTAAAACCAGACTATAACCAGAACAGTGCTCTCAACGATCCACAACGACGCTTCGCTCCACGTGCAAGACTCGACATCCTAGGTAATAAGGTTTATGTTTATTACCTGCTTGCTAGAATTGCATAGAACTTTGCTCGTAGTATGCTTACCTTACTTTTGCTCACTACTTGTTACTGCCTAAGAACCTCTATGTGCTTACACTCTTCTGTCATCGCTCTATTCGCGAACCTCTCTAACTCATGTTGCATTTGCTATGAAGAATCATGTCTGGACGAATTAACATGACTCAAGCCCAGCTAGAGGCTCTCGTTCAAGCTCAAGTTGCTGCGGCACTTGCAGCTACTCAAGCAGGTAGTATACCCTGCCGTATAGACACACACTAGGATCTTTAGATCCTACATTAACTCTCGTATTTAACCTTGTCCTATTCGTACACAATAGGTCAACACGCGCAGCAGCCTGTCATCGATGATCTGAATGATATTAACGTGATATGTTGTTGTGAACTGATTAACTTAGGTGATTGCATGAATAGATCAGATTGATCAAAAGGCTGTTATTATCGATGTAAATGTTAGGCGGTGTTAGGGTTGTTGTAGTTTGTAACTGTTGTTTGATGATGATGCCATGACCACGAAGACACAAACATCACGAAAACACAAGGGTCAGACGAAATCCCCTTTGTGTTTTCGTCACACCTCAAATTCAACGAAAACCTTAAGGATTTCGCCAAACAGTTTTCGTTCAAAAGGGTTTTCGGCCCAATTAGTTTTCGCCAAAAGAGTTTCCGGCCCAACTGTGATTTCGGCTCAAGTTTGGTTTTCGGCCCAAGCTTGGTTTTCGCCCATTAAGTGATTTCGTTTGGTGATCTGTAACTGTGTATCTCGTATGTTGATATTGTTACTTGGTTAGCTTTGTTAGGTTTAACTCTGTTAGTTGATAAATCATGTTAAATTGATTAACGTAGTTAAGTTAACCTTATTAACCAAGTTATATGTGTTAACTCTGTTGAGTAACTAATGCTATTAGTTTGATTAATTAACACTGTTTGTTTGTTAAAACCGTAAAGGGTTAACACTGTTAAGTTAAGCTCGCAACCCCGTTAAATATGTAACTCAGTTAAAGGTGTTGATTCCGTTAATCTTGTTGACCTTGTTAAGTGTTGATATTGTTAAACCTGTTAATTGATTTGACTGCTTACGTGACATACGATATTAAATACTAAGCACCTTATGACATAGATTTGCCTGTGAAACATTTTGAGTTCGAAACTGATTATACATACGTGCGTACTATAGGTCGTGATTGATTAACTGTGCGCGTGTGTATTTCTTTAGCATACCGAGCAAACCAAGGTGAGTTCACACAGCCAAGGCATGGGTTCCCGGGTGGGAATGGGATTTTGTTGAATTATTGTACATACTCAGCTGATAGAACCTAACGAATAAGCTACGACTAGACTAGTGACACTTACTGAACTGATCTTCGCACACCTGCCAAGGGTTGGCCGCGATATTATGACCGACTTCGCACACCTGCCTTTGGAAGGCCGCGAACTAAACTTACTAACATCTTCGCACACCTGCCTGGTAGGCCGCGATACAAATAAACCTAGTCTAGAATACTTGGGAGAAACGTCCCCTAACATCTTCGCATACCTGCCTGGGAGGCCGCGATGGAAATATAATACATGATATAAACGAACGAACGAACATACTATTACTCACACTATACTATTACTGAACTGTTAACTGTGAACTCGCTCAACTAGTTGTTGACTCTCTGCTGCATGCCTTGCAGGACCTTAGGTACTTATGGAGCTTGCACAAGGAGGAGCAGGTCGTTGTGGGATTCGGATCGTAGACATTATGTTAAACAATTGAACTTATAACTTTACTTTGGATTTTCATTATTATGCTTCCGCTATTGATACTATGTTTGGTTTGGAACATCAATCGTATTGATTTGGGTTTTACAAACTATCTTATTTATATTATGCTATGTTCAATATGATTGATGGCTTGATCCTGGTCATGTCACGCCTCCAAGCGGTGGTACTCCGCGTGTGGATTTTTGGGGGTGTGACAGATTGGTATCAGAGCCATTGGTTATAGAGAACTTGGTTTTAATATGGGAAAACGTTTTATTAAAACCAGACTATAACCAGAACAGTGCTCTCAACGATCCACAACGACGCTTCGCTCCACGTGCAAGACTCGACATCCTAGGTAATAAGGTTTATGTTTATTACCTGCTTGCTAGAATTGCATAGAACTTTGCTCGTAGTATGCTTACCTTACTTTTGCTCACTACTTGTTACTGCCTAAGAACCTCTATGTGCTTACACTCTTCTGTCATCGCTCTATTCGCGAACCTCTCTAACTCATGTTGCATTTGCTATGAAGAATCATGTCTGGACGAATTAACATGACTCAAGCCCAGCTAGAGGCTCTCGTTCAAGCTCAAGTTGCTGCGGCACTTGCAGCTACTCAAGCAGGTAGTATACCCTGCCGTATAGACACACACTAGGATCTTTAGATCCTACATTAACTCTCGTATTTAACCTTGTCCTATTCGTACACAATAGGTCAACACGCGCAGCAGCCTGTCATCGATGATCTGAATGATATTAACGTGATATGTTGTTGTGAACTGATTAACTTAGGTGATTGCATGAATAGATCAGATTGATCAAAAGGCTGTTATTATCGATGTAAATGTTAGGCGGTGTTAGGGTTGTTGTAGTTTGTAACTGTTGTTTGATGATGATGCCATGACCACGAAGACACAAACATCACGAAAACACAAGGGTCAGACGAAATCCCCTTTGTGTTTTCGTCACACCTCAAATTCAACGAAAACCTTAAGGATTTCGCCAAACAGTTTTCGTTCAAAAGGGTTTTCGGCCCAATTAGTTTTCGCCAAAAGAGTTTCCGGCCCAACTGTGATTTCGGCTCAAGTTTGGTTTTCGGCCCAAGCTTGGTTTTCGCCCATTAAGTGATTTCGTTTGGTGATCTGTAACTGTGTATCTCGTATGTTGATATTGTTACTTGGTTAGCTTTGTTAGGTTTAACTCTGTTAGTTGATAAATCATGTTAAATTGATTAACGTAGTTAAGTTAACCTTATTAACCAAGTTATATGTGTTAACTCTGTTGAGTAACTAATGTTATTAGTTTGATTAATTAACACTGTTTGTTTGTTAAAACCGTAAAGGGTTAACACTGTTAAGTTAAGCTCGCAACCCCGTTAAATATGTAACTCAGTTAAAGGTGTTGATTCCGTTAATCTTGTTGACCTTGTTAAGTGTTGATATTGTTAAACCTGTTAATTGATTTGACTGCTTACGTGACATACGATATTAAATACTAAGCACCTTATGACATAGATTTGCCTGTGAAACATTTTGAGTTCGAAACTGATTATACATACGTGCGTACTATAGGTCGTGATTGATTAACTGTGCGCGTGTGTATTTCTTTAGCATACCGAGCAAACCAAGGTGAGTTCACACAGCCAAGGCATGGGTTCCCGGGTGGGAATGGGATTTTGTTGAATTATTGTACATACTCAGCTAATAGAACCTAACGAATAAGCTACGACTAGACTAGTGACACTTATTGAACTGATCTTCGCACACCTGCCAAGGGTTGGCCGCGATATTATGACTGACTTCGCACACCTGCCTTTGGAAGGCCGCGAACTAAACTTACTAACATCTTCGCACACCTGCCTGGTAGGCCGCGATACAAATAAGCCTAGTCTAGAATACTTGGGAGAAACGTCCCCTAACATCTTCGCATACCTGTCTGGGAGGCCGCGATGGAAATATAATACATGATATAAACGAACGAACGAACATACTATTACTCACACTATACTATTACTGAACTGTTAACTGTGAACTCGCTCAACTAGTTGTTGACTCTCTGCTGCATGCCTTGCAGGACCTTAGGTACTTATGGAGCTTGCACAAGGAGGAGCAGGTCGTTGTGGGATTCGGATCGTAGACATTATGTTAAACAATTGAACTTATAACTTTACTTTGGATTTTCATTATTATGCTTCCGCTATTGATACTATGTTTGGTTTGGAACATCAATCGTATTGATTTGGGTTTTACAAACTATATTATTTATATTATGCTATGTTCAATATGATTGATGGCTTGATCCTGGTCATGTCACGCCTCCAAGCGGTGGTACTCCGCGTGTGGATTTTTGGGGGTGTGACATTACTGATGCAGACTTGGCTGATGAAGTTCATCCAATGGACATAGTCAAGATGAAGAACATCATTGATGAGTGGAAAGGTGGTTCAGTAGTGATCAGAAGAGCCCTTGACAGTGTTAAAAATGCAGGAGCGAAATTATACAAAAGAGCAGCATGCAGACTTTGATCTGTGTATCAATTTTGAGTATAGCACTAAGGTGTTAATACCTCCACCCAACACAACTATTCCAGCTGAAATCCCTTCAAAATTGGCAAGAACTGGTGCAATCTTTGATACACCAGAAATCTGTGCAGTCTTCAAAGATGCTCATGATGAGAAGGCTCTGTTCAGAATCAATGAAATTTGCAGGTACTCAAACCAAACTTTAAAGTATATAAGAAACTGCATAAATGAGAAACAAGAGCAACTCAAGATAAAAGGAAAGAACAATGAGCAGCTGAGAAAGAAAATTGAAGATTGCATTGAAGATTAGATGGAAGCAAGAGAATGGTATAAATCAATGTACAAGGCAACTCAAAAGATAATTGATCACAAAAAGAAGCTGAAACCAGGAGATAAACACAGAAGTGGAGTTAAGATCAATTGAATGAATTGATAAGATAGAAATTTTTTGAACAATATTTAGAATTCGTTTTTCTGTTTCTTTTACAAATGGTTGGATGGTCTATGCTTTAACTTGTATGTTTTATGCTTTATGTTTGTGGGACATAGTCACTTAATCTTTTTTTTCTTCAAGAATTAGTTGTTTACATTTAGACATATAGATAGTTCATTTTCTTACAATACTTAGGGGGAAACAGTTAGGAAACTTTATCTGTAAGTATTGAAGAAAATCTCAATCAACTGGATCTCTGAAGAAGATAACAGTCCTGAAGAACACAACAAGATGAAGAAAAACAGTTGGGACAACCGAAAAGCAAAGTATCTACTACAAAGAATCTCAAGTTGATAAAAGAGTTGATTTGGATTATCAGAGAAGGACGTTTCTGATGGATCTGATGATATTTCTGATGAAATATCATCAGTTTCTGACAAATTCTGATCATCAATTTTTCTGATGATTTGTTCACCAGAATTTCTAATGAAGTGGCTTATCAGAAATTCTGATGACAGACCCACTTGTCTAAAATCACAACTCTATCCTGCCACCCATGACCGAAGCATGACATTATTGGTTTTCATGATTACAAATGCAACTTGAACGATGGATTCAATGAATATGTCAAATTGCTACTTTATGCAGGACTTATTGCACGAATAAACAATTGTTTATTCATGCCCACAGCCGTCTATAAATAGAAGGCTCGAGAGGCAGAAGATACTTGAGTTTGAAGCCTAGCATTCACATACATACACTCAAACTCCAACTGCTCTTCTCACCCACAGAAATCAAGATTCATTTGTATTAGATAATAATCTTACAATCACCTTGTTAAACTAATTTGTTTCAAAGTGATATAAACTTGATAATTCTGTAGGTCTTATTTCTTGAAAGTCTGATTTCTATTTCCGCACATCTTTTTCACATATACTGAAATCACTTGCCATATTACGTAAAAAGAAGTTGTTAAGGCCATACTAGGTCCAACAGCCACCATACAACGCTGGAAAGTGGCTGGAGGGTTACACAACCCAAACGGCATGCGTCGATACGCAAACATGCCATGGGGGCATGTAAATGTGGTTTTCTCATGATCCTCCGATGAGATGTGGATCTGGAAATAACCCGAAAAGCCGTCAAGAAAGCAATAAAATTGCTGACCCGACAAACACTCCAGCATCTGGTTAGTGAACGGCAAAAGGAAAATGATCCTTTCGAGTAGCATCATTGAGTCTACGATAGTCTATGCAAACTTTCCAGTCGGTGACGGTCCGGGTGGGTATCAACTCATTCTTCTCGATGACGACCACAGTCATTCCCCCTTTCTTAGGGACCACCTGGACGGGATGCAGAATCAGATATCGGGTAATAAGCCCTGTATCCAGCAGCTTTATCACCTCCTTCTTCACAACCTCCTGCATATTAGGGTTTAACCTCCTCTGAGGCTGAACCACCGGCTTAAACTCCTCTTCCATCAGGATCTTATTGATAGGATCCGAGTTTGAATTGTTGCGAATGTTTAAGATGAATAATGAAAGAAGATAAACAAATATGGAAATAACGCAGCGGAAAATTAAACTTTAAATCACAACAATGGAAGATTTGCTTTTGTCATCATGCTTTTCATTTAAAGATTGTAACTAAAACGATTCCATGTATGCATAGAATTACAAACTCCCCCTCAGCCTAAGATCACTCCTATTTGTTCGTACAAAATGTCAAGATGGAAAGTGATAACTAGAACAGTACATGCACTGTTCTACTTATAGTACAATACAAACATCTGAAGCATCTTGACTGACGTCACCTAGACAATGACATCTAATGACTTCTAACATCTACTAAGCCTAAGCACTGTTACATTGAAAACTATGATGAGCAACATCTGTTGAGTAATCCAATAACAACCCTCCTGAAATTTTTTTGACACCCTAAAATATATTAAAATATCCCAATATGTCTTATAATACACCCCATATGCGAAAACGGACCCCGGATACCTTTATTTTACTAAAAAAATAATTAAAAATAAGAAAATCGAGGCTGTCGCGGGGCGCGTAGCCTTTGGCTACAGCCTACGCAGGCCGCGACCGGGTGACGGCTGGCGCAACCCCAGGCCGCCACGTGGCACAACACCCGTCGAAGCTATACCGATGACCAATCAACCCTAGGCTCTACCACCTGATGTCTGTCGTTAGTGACATGCAAAAACCGAAATAAACTAGGTAGCTAGAGTAAGTCGGATATCGAACCAGAGGAGGATTGTGGAAAGTGTCGAATGAAAAGTATTAATTAATTACTACTGAATTGGAAAATATGTGTGATTGATTATAAGAATTATCTAGATTAACGAATAAAAATTAAGAAAAAGGTTGAGTTGTAATAAACAATGATGAGAAAAGGTGATCACTCCGGGATTCAGATTATGTGATTAACTAATAACTTAGCTGATTGTCATATTGGATACTATTGGTTAAACGATATAATTATCAACTATTCATGCAATGAATAATTATTCAACCAACAAAGTATAATCGGATTTAAACGTATTTATGTCTCTGTCTAACACAGGATTCGTTTGTCAAACGAATTATAAAAACGCAAGTAAAGACCGCCTGTCACACGGTTACAATCCGAACTCAATACATAAAACAATAAACCAAATCAATAGTGTCTTACACAATCATTCACCCGAAGTGTCCACGAGAGATTTAACCGCTCATCTCGGTTGAATTGATCTTCACTCGCTTGATACCCGGTTGAAAACCCCCGCTGCCGTCAATGATGTGATATTCCTTCGATTTTTTGTTAGCGACCCCATTCAAAATCCACAGCCGTCAAAGCCCATGTATGTGTATCCTCTTTTGTCAATGATTGGCCCAATCCAAAGAAATCCCCCAAATAATCACGTGAATTGTTGTTGACCTGCCCTCACTAACTCACGTGACATAGGTAGGATGATGTGATGTTGTTGACTTGTTGAATGGATCCCCTGCCAAGTTCACGTGATGCTTGTTGCCTCTAAAATATCATGTGTGTTGATGATTATTATTGTAATAATTGCCGCCCAATCAAGCCAATTGTGATTATGTGAGAATAATAAAATATATATGGTGCCTTCTAGTCTCGGCCCACTCCATGTGCAGCCCAAAATACCTCAAAGCTTGCGCATCCAGTTTGCATGAGATGATGTTGTTGTTGACTATTTTCAAAGAAAACTAAACCCTCCTCATGTCTGCTACATGTGCGTGTATACTAGGGTTGTTCAATTATTATTTTTTTAATTCTCTCCAACCATCCAAAACAATATACTCATGCGGCCCTTTATCCTTTCAACCGTAGCTTACGGTTAAAATCGTAAGTTACGGTTTCACTTTCTGTCCAATGTTCCAGTCTCGGCCGTAATTTACGTTTATGGACCGTATGCTACGATTCATACCTGCTGGAACTCATTTGACTGAATGTCAACTTCCATTTAATTACCAATCAACCCCTAGACTTCATTCTTGTGCATCTCTTGTATATTCAAGCAACACTTCCGATCCGACCAAGTCCCGAATAACGCCTTTCACTATGTTTATCATCCACGGGTATTCCGCATCATCTTTAAACTCTCCAACTTTACCGAATTAAATGATTTACCTGTAAAACCACGAACACTCGTAGTTAACACATTCAAAACGTATAATCATGTAAACGGCAATAAATGACACAAAATACGCACGTTAACACTCGGGTTTCACACCCTCCATCACATCCCCACACTTAACATTGATTGTCCTCAAGCAACCATTACAAACATTACTCACCTTATTAACAAATCACCATTGAATCCCTTACCGAATTAGCAATTTAAGGTCCCAAGTCATACCCGTCCCATAGACTGACACAATCGAGATTGACAATCTGACAGATAAATAATACGCATTTAAAACAATTTAAGACTTGCCTAACTAAAACTAACATGCTTATACTACACACATGCCACACGCCCCTCACAACAATCACTCCTCTCAGTTTTATCAAGACTATCGTGTAATGTGCTAGTATATAATTCGCTCAACACTAAATATGCTACTTTGTAATCATAAGCTTGTATAGCAATCATACCTCCACTGTATCAAATAACGTCGCACATATCAAAAGGACTTTTGGGTTTTGGGTTAAGGGTAAAGGTAGGAAATATTTTTGGATTTTTATATTTAATGGCGAATACAAATGAACATACCAAACCATGACAACTTATTCACAATAATACTAATACTCTGGGTTATTTTCGACCCATTTATTCAACACGAACATAACAATGATTTTTTTTCTTTCTTTTCTCTTTTTTTTTCTTTTTCTTTTCATTTTTTTCCATAACATACTTCTAAACATACTTGCCATTCATGGTTGGTAATCAAACGGGTCAAACAAGGTGTAGCAAACGAAGGATAAAAGGCTCAACATGGTTTACTAAGGTGGGTGGATAAACAATCAACAAATAATACAATGGAAGGGATCCTAATGCCTTTATCATTTATGTGTAAACGCTAAAGCACAGTCTCGGCACGTATCAAACCACACAAGTTCTAACACAAAGCAACATATGGCCTACTCTCAGCAAATGAACACTTATTGCAATTCAACTAACAATTCTAGTAGGCTCAAATATCTCACCGAATAAAAGGAATATGGGTTACCGACACGTAGCATGTGTAATTCCTAAAGCATGTTACCCCTAGTTAGGCATCTCTCTCAACTATTCTCTAAAACTTGTCAGAAATACTCTCATGAAACTTAAAGGGACAACCATGATTAGGGATCTAAGTTAGTTTAATATCAGTAAGAACCCTTTAGCGATTGAAAATTTAGGTTTTCATATAGTTCAAGCATACTTGAGAAACAAAAATTTTCAAAATTTTTCAATTTTTAGCACAATTTCAACCCTTCAAGCATTTGAGATCAATAATCATACTAACCCTTTTCCCGAGTTACCGCATCCCCACACTTGGGATACATTGTCCCCAATGTATGGTGCAATTTATAATCTAAACTCGAGAAATACCACCTGCACCATGAACGGCTAATAACTAAACGACTCAACATAAAGAAACCACTCCCAACACAAAGATTTCACACCACCAAGTACACAAAACCAATAAAATAAAGGATAGAGAGACACATTGACCTGATCAGTAAATCAGCAAGTGCCTGTAGAGGTGCAGCTGCTGTGATCGGACAGGGACGTAAACATCTCTTGGATTCTCTGACATCTGATCGGGGATGTTGCCAAACATCCCCACACTTGAATCGTTACATCCGCGGGAATTAAACGTAGTAACTTGCCAAAACAGAACCAACACCAAAACAAAACAAAACAAAAGAACAAATACAATACAATACAATACTCTACATCCTCGGGCTGCCTCCCGAGAGCGCTAAGTTTAAAGGTCTTCAGCCAGACCGTACCTGATATACGCTACGGTGGTCTCAATGCACACTTACCCACTGTATTTCCAATGAATGCTCGGAATTTTACATGCCATCTCCATAGGTTTGTCAGTATAATTGGCATGTTCAGACTGCACATGCGGGTTTCGCTGATCCACTTCATGCAATATACCCTGATGTCTTGTTGTTTCACCCTTCTCATCTTCTTCCTCGAACCCTCTTCCCCACACTTGTTAATTGGAATGATTGATATGGGGAGAGGTTCGGTACACACATTCATCTCATCAGACTGCTCTGCCTCCTCATCCTCACACACCATCTGATCCACCAGAGACTCTTCATCAGATAAAGGATTCATTGGTGTGGTATTATCCTCCACAACCTCCTCCTCCATGTGAGAATAATCTCTAATATCATCAGGTAATGGTGAGAGACGCTCTTCTATTTCTATCTTCATTTTTAACTTCTGACACTTGGAAGCTAGGCAGCTGATTCGATCTTCATCGGAAAGGTTGGGTGCTAATAAATACTGCTCGAGTTTGGACAAACTCGCTTCCAACATAGCAAGCTTTTTCTCCTCCTCGGTCTGATAAGCATACACACCCTCGGGCTTAGAATACTCCACGGGATGATACTGTCGGTATCCCTGATACGGTGTTGAGATGTATGCATCCATCATTTTTTTATTCCAATACTCTGGATTTTCCAAATACACCGCGCACACATCCTCATCATAAGAAGTATGATAACGACCGCAACAGAAACATCGTCCATCCGTCCTTGGCTCATAATAAGCATTCTCGTCCCGATCCCATCCATCAGAGTAATAACCATCCTCCACCGTTGTATCAGAATCATAGAAATATGGTGGAGGGGAAGGATTATCATAGCAAGGCATCAGTGGTTCTTCCAATCTTGCTTTTTCCCGTCTAAATCGGGCCTCGTGGCAACCGATACACGGGTGAAGTGGTTCCCTGCACAAAATGCATGTAGAAGAGCCGCAAAATATAGTAAGATCTGTCATCCTGCACAAACACAGCTCAACTACCCACGTAAATCACGAACAAATAAGATAACAAAATAAAAAGAAAAATTCTTTTAGGGCTTTTTTTTAAATGAAACTTAACACTAAACACTTTGCGCACGCCTCCCCGGCAACGGCGCCATTTTGATGTCTGTCGTTAGTGACATGCAAAAACCGAAATAAACTAGGTAGCTAGAGTAAGTCGGATATCGAACCAGAGGAGGATTGTGGAAAGTGTCGAATGAAAAGTATTAATTAATTACTACTGAATTGGAAAATATGTGTGATTGATTATAAGAATTATCTAGATTAACGAATAAAAATTAAGAAAAAGGTTGAGTTGTAATAAACAATGATGAGAAAAGGTGATCACTCCGGGATTCAGATTGTGTGATTAACTAATAACTTAGCTGATTGTCATATTGGATACTATTGGTTAAACGATATAATTATCAACTATTCATGCAATGAATAATTATTCAACCAACAAAGTATAATCGGATTTAAACGTATTTATGTCTCTGTCTAACACAGGATTCGTTTGTCAAACGAATTATAAAAACGCAAGTAAAGACCGCCTGTCACACGGTTACAATCCGAACTCAATACATAAAACAATAAACCAAATCAATAGTGTCTTACACAATCATTCACCCGAAGTGTCCACGAGAGATTTAACCGCTCATCTCGGTTGAATTGATCTTCACTCGCTTGATACCCGGTTGAAAACCCCCGCTGCCGTCAATGATGTGATATTCCTTCGATTTTTTGTTAGCGACCCCATTCAAAATCCACAGCCGTCAAAGCCCATGTATGTGTATCCTCTTTTGTCAATGATTGGCCCAATCCAAAGAAATCCCCCAAATAATCACGTGAATTGTTGTTGACCTGCCCTCACTAACTCACGTGACATAGGTAGGATGATGTGATGTTGTTGACTTGTTGAATGGATCCCCTACCAAGTTCACGTGATGCTTGTTGCCTCTAAAATATCATGTGTGTTGATGATTATTATTGTAATAATTGCCGCCCAATCAAGCCAATTGTGATTATGTGAGAATAATAAAATATATATGGTGCCTTCTAGTCTCGGCCCACTCCATGTGCAGCCCAAAATACCTCAAAGCTTGCGCATCCAGTTTGCATGAGATGATGTTGTTGTTGACTATTTTCAAAGAAAACCAAACCCTCCTCATGTCTGCTACATGTGCGTGTATACTAGGGTTGTTCAATTATTATTTTTTTAATTCTCTCCAACCATCCAAAACAATATACTCATGCGGCCCTTTATCCTTTCAACCGTAGCTTACGGTTAAAATCGTAAGTTACGGTTTCACTTTCTGTCCAATGTTCCAGTCTCGGCCGTAATTTACGTTTTTGGACCGTATGCTACGATTCATACCTGCTGGAACTCATTTGACTGAATGTCAACTTCCATTTAATTACCAATCAACCCCTAGACTTCATTCTTGTGCATCTCTTGTATATTCAAGCAACACTTCCGATCCGACCAAGTCCCGAATAACGCCTTTCACTATGTTTATCATCCATGGGTGTTCCGCATCATCTTTAAACTCTCCAACTTTACCGAATTAAATGATTTACCTGTAAACCCACGAACACTCGTAGTTAACACATTCAAAACGTATAATCATGTAAATGGCAATAAATGACACAAAATACGCACGTTAACACTCGGGTTTCACACCCTCCATCACCAGCCCTACTACGCGGGCCGCGTAAGCCTTAGCTTACTCTTACGCGGGCCGCGAGAGACTCGAATTACAGCCCTATATAAAGAGGGCATCGGGCCTTCAGTCAGATCATTCATTTCTCGACTTTCTCTCTCGAATTTCTTATAGTAGGCACTATACTCGGGTATAATATCCCCCTAAATAACGAAGTTCTGCTCCGTTGTAAGTATCATAACCCCTGGATACGTATTAGATACGCTGCCCGATTGATCTAGGGTTCCGTAATGGCTGTCGTGGTTCTGCCCGACGTAGTCGTTGGAATGCCGTCTCGGGGAGGGTATTACTAATGTTAAAATGGGTTATTATACTAACACGTGTGCCTTTGTGTAATTTATAGATTGTCACCAGAAAACCCTTACAGAAAACCTAAAACAGCAATGTGAGTAATCTCCTTTTTGTAACCTGTTTTTACAAAACCTCACACGATTAACTATATATTAAACAGTTATTGAGTATTTGTAAGGATACAATTATCGTCGGTTTGTTGGGGTTTTGTATACAAAATTTGTTACTACCTTGCGAGGAGTAACATGACCACAAGTTGGGTTGACAGTACCGTGGGTGGTAATTGATATGACTTGGAAACAAATGCAATTGCGTGAACGCCCTCAATACTGTAGAATGGTTTTTACTTAAACTTGATTAAACTGGGATTCACTCACCAGTATTTCCCACTGACAAAATGTTTTTAAACGCGTTTTAGGTAACAAAATGTGAAAGCCAAATAGAAGCCAGCTGGACAGCACTGAAGGCTTGGAAAAGTGGCAATAAAGTTACCTAAAATAAATAGATGTTTTATTAAATAAAATAGGGTTTATCCCTATGAAAATTTGTGTACTTGAAACTTGGGTTTTTCCATGTATTATAAAAGCGTGGTATTTTACTCTGATAAGATATTTCCTAACTACGGTCCTTATGTAAATTCCGCTGCCAAATTGGATAAAACACAGATACCACCAAAACTGACTGCCGCCGCCCGTTCCCGGGTTTGATAGGGGACAGGGGTTGCGACAGAAGGTGGTATCAGAGCTAAGCCAATGATTCAGCCACAGAAGTGTTCTGCTGACACCAAAATTTATCTAAAGTGTTAGGAAATAAATTACGGAAATACGTGCATAATTGTATTTTACTGTTATGTGTTATTTGACTATTTGTTAGTTTACAGTATGAGCGACCGAGGACCATCCGACGTGTATCGTCTGTTGTCTGGTTCGCCTAGAAGCGAAGGCGCCTCTTCACAGCCTGCCCTCTCAGGGTACTCTGCTGATAATGAAGAAGGAATATTCGTATTTAAGGCTTAGTCTGAAGAGCCATTCCCTCAGAAAAAGAGAGGATGGTTCAGTCAGGGAGCACATGAGCGTAGGAAGCGAATGAAAAAGTTACAAGAACAGAGAGCCCTAGCAGCCGCCAAAAAAGAGACAGATGCCCATGCCCAGGACATGATTAATAGGGGTTTAGCTAATTTCCAAATCTTAGCAACCACTGCAGCCGACCCTAACCTGGAACAACTAATAGCACCCCAACCCCTACCACCAATTCCTAACCAGCCAATGGAGATAGAAAACAACCCTGAAAATCAAGTAGAAATGCATGATTTCAACCCAGAGGAAGAGATACCTAGGGTACCAGCACCCAATCCCTTAGACCCAAATTACGACCCATGGTGGGACGACAATAGGGACTATGTGCAACGTTACCCCATACAAGAAGACATGCCCATGCCGAATCTAGGAGCATACCCAGGTTTGGACCCTCTAGATCCCTACTATGATAACGATGTATTTATTAGGGAAATTTTAGAGAATCCTCACCCATACCAGGCACCCACACCCCCATACCCTGAACCCATACCCCAGATTCCAAACCCAGTCCTAGAACCTGCACCCCCAATGAGTGCAGAAAATGTACAAGAACTCAGGATATTCGGTGAGGAAATTTTAGAAAGTAGCGAGAGGATGAGACAGGTGGGAGAGCGACTCGTCTGGAAATACGATGAGCGCAATATGGATTTTTGGATGAATCCATATCCTTGAAAGTGATGGTGGAGGTGATGATAGTAATATAGTAATATATAATATGTGTGTATGAAAAAAAACTATGGATGCCTACTACTAGCAATGTAATTTTAATTTCAGTTGTATTGTAATTTTAATTTCCAGTTCTGGCTTATATATATATATATATATATAAATATAAAGAGTAAGTCGCAACGATCGACGTTTTTGATCAACCTGTGTGTTGTGTGATCGGTTGTATCAACTATTATTTTGTCACACCCTGGCTTTGCGGAAGCGTGGTTAACTTGGTGTGACTTCTTAATACCATAGCTTAATCATAACAAAGCTATATGAATTAAAAACATGCAAGATCATCCATTAAGTTTTGAAAAACCAAATACAATACCATTGTTTTAACGGGAATACACCCTAACAAACATAATCTTGTTCAACAAACAAATAAAACATAAACACAGTTTAAGGACTGTGACTTGTCCAGGAAAGAGTCACATTCCCTAAACCCCGGATGACCTCGGAAACTAGTGCAGCGGGAACACGTGCCATACCGTGCCAGATCCTTTAATTCCCTGAAATACATGTAAGTTGAAAAATCAACAATAATGTTGAGCGAGTTCATGTGTTTAGTATGTGCGCGCGAATAAACCTTTATAACCATTGTAGGTGTGAATATTTTGTAAACTCTGGTATGAAAGCAAATAAGGAAACATATCAGTTAATGTGTAACCACATGGTCCAACCTGCGGGCGCATGGGGGAGGATAGGACAAGGTCACCACATGGTCCAACCTGCGGGCACATGGGTGGTGTTACGACAAGGTCACCACATGGTCCAACCTGCGGGCGCATGGGTGGTGTTACGACAAGGTCACCACATGGTCCAACCTGCGGGCGCATGGGTGGTGTTAAGACAAAGTCACCACATGGTCCAACCTTAGGGCGCATGGGTGGGGTTTGTTATGCTCAAATAGGCCTATCACTTGTATCCCTTGATCGTACTACGAGGACTAATGTTCTTAAGGTTTCACCTACCCGAATCACATAACCTAACAGTTCCTTCCTTAGCTGACCATACCATGTAAGAAATATTCGTAATCATAGTAACATGTATTTCACCCCCGCAGTTTAGAAAACTGAAAACAGTTAAGAGAAAAGGGGGACATGAACTCACAGTCGGTGCGTCTCTACCAAGTACTCCGAATCAGGCAGCTGTGCAACAACCTACATGTACTAATTTTATTAGACGGATGGCCGTGCCTTAGCTTTATAGTTTAAGTTTTTGGGAAATAGTTAGACAACTATTTCGTGTTTACATTTTGCATGTACTTGGTAGTTAATCTCCTTCCCAAGGATGGGGGATTTAATACATGTTCGTTCGAATTACACCATTAAGTCTCACTTAATATATTCATTTCCAATTCCAAAATATAAATATTTTTCTCAAAAATATTATATTTTCATTTCACATAATATTCCCCAAAAATAATACGTTGATAAAATATACGTTCATAATTATTTCCGTATAATGCGTAAGTTACGTTTTAGCGATCGTGTGGTAATAATAATTACCGTTGTAACTTATATGTTTATCGTGAAAGCGTTCGTATTATTTTGGATTCGTCAACGTTTGTAAATATTATTTTTACTCTAAAAATAATATTTGTGTATTTTTCACAAAATAATCATAAACAGTGTTGTGAAAATATATTTACCAAATATATATTTATCACGTTTAGTTTTGTGAAAATCCCACCTCCGAATATTTGTAAATAAAGTCGTGGCGAAATATATTTTGAAAACATGTCAAAATAATTCTAACACTTGTAAATAATTCTAAGTGTTAGGTTTTAGAAAAATTTCGCCAGAGTTTCCCCTGTAACTGGAGGTGGCCACGCTTTCAAGCGTATCATTTTCTTTTACAAAATCATTTCAACAACTTCTTTATTCACTCAACAATTTCCGACACATCAAACTAGTCGACAAGTATGTAAATCGCATAATCACATGAACTTGTAGTTTTTCCGAAAACTATAGTGTAGATCCCGTTATATTTGGTGGATCTTTGTATAAAATAGTTTAATCCCGTAAAAACCTCGTTTTTAGAATAAATCATCCTTTACAACTTCCTGTCATCTTTCTCAAAGATTATTATTTTGTCGAAACTTTTCATTTCACAAGTGTTTATACACTTGTGGTTTGTAATAAAAATCATATTTGTTAGTGTGTCATCCGACTTTTATAAAACATGATTTTCTCGACACTTGGTTCTACGAAAATACCACTTGTACATACGTAGATCCGCTAGTTTTAAATACTATTTTACAAGTAAAAATACTTTTACACAAGTTCATGTTTCTCGTGTGGTAGAGTTTCACCTTTTAACCCTTGTACCGATAGAAACAAGCTTATGTCAAGATCTATGATCTTAACAAAGTCGGGTTAAACGATGATCCGAGCTACCACAACATAGATCGGGCCTAAATAACTACACAAATCAAATACTACAACTTTTACACCACTTATATGCTTTTAACCATCAATATTCATGTTTTTAGTAGACTTTTATGCTTCAAAACGCAAGTTTCCGAATTTTAACCGTTACAACACACATTAACCACCTTAGA
Organism: Helianthus annuus; assembly: GCF_002127325.2. Taxonomy (NCBI): domain Eukaryota; kingdom Viridiplantae; phylum Streptophyta; class Magnoliopsida; order Asterales; family Asteraceae; genus Helianthus; species Helianthus annuus. The sequence goes on from NC_035449.2 coordinate 141,645,321, forward strand.
TTAGTTCAAGCATGAGTTTTAAGCATTATACCTCTAGCTCGGGGCTAGGGAAGAATCTATGCGAAAAAGAGGTGGATAAAAGCAAGATAGAGAGGTCCTTCGCCTTCCGTTAGCTCCAAGGCTCCTAATGCGTGACCCGTAACACTTGTATAACCTTGGAATGTGATGATGGAAGTCGAATGATGGTGGTGGTGTCCCAAGGGGGTTTGGCCGTGAGCTTGAGAGGGTGAGAGAGAGAGTTTTTGTGGTGAAGAATGGAATGTGAATGATATAGTGAGCAAGTCTTGGAACTTATAGACAAATGGTGAGTTATAATCCAATGGTTCCCTTGTCTACTAGATACTAGACACAATAGAATAAAATAATCAAAAGTAATCAACTCTTATCCCCTCCTAGTTGGCCGATTTCAATGGGGGGGGGGGTACTAGTTCAATTTCAACTAGATAGTAGATGATTAGTTAAGTTAAACCAAGTTAGATTTAGGGTTAACTCGGTTAGTGGTGTGTTGTCCTTTAATGCGAGTGTTAGGGTGTTCAGGGACCCTAACTGGCTCAGAAAAAGATCAATATTGTTACTGTCAATATTTTTATGTTCCGGGTAAAGTCCGGTTGTTCGGTTGGATAGTAATCCGTTAAAGTGCTTAAATAAGCTTTTAAGTGTCGTATATCATTTTTAGTGACACAAGTTATTCCCCAAAGTGTCAGGAATATTTTCCTCATGTTTTGGCACTTTATTAGTTAGCCAGAAGCTGATATGTTAATTAAAGTGCTGTGTATGGTGCTTAGAGTACGTTTTAGGCACATCCAGTCATTATATCTTATTCCTAGAGACGCAGTTCTACAACCCTTGTATCCCTACACTCACTATGGGTGTAGTAAAATATTTTTGGCGCATACAGGCCTTAGAGGCAGTGTCTGCCTGATGCTGGCTTTATCAGCATGTTCAATAGGTTATCCGTTCATAGTGCTACTATGCTTTTGTGCATCATGTTTGTCACTAGAGTTCAGTATGTAAATAATGTAGTGACAGAAATCAAAGTATGATGCAGGAATATACAAGTATTAGAAATCAAGTAGCAGTTCATCAGCAATTTCAGTTAAGCACAGTAATTTAAGCAGTAATTAATTATTAATTAAATAGTACGGACACCTGGTTTAGTGAGGGTTGTCACATTCTCCCCCCGTTAGAGAAATTTCGTCCCGAAATTTTAAGTTCTGCTTGTAGAAGCAGGGTTCTTAGGAAATAAGTGGGGGTATTTCTCTTTCATTCGGTCCTCACGCTCCCAGGTGAATTCAGGACCATGTCTAGCATTCCAACGAACCTTGACGAGCTTGACACTGCTCCGGCGGGTCTTGTTCACTTTCCCACCCGTGACCTCAACGGGTTCTTCAACGAAGTGGAGCGTGTCGTCAACATGAATTTCGTCGGTAGGAATGACAACGGTATCTTGTGTTGGACTTCTCTTCAGATTGGATACATGAAATGTATCGTGAACTAAATGGAGTTCAGCAGGTAAGTCCAGCTTGTATGCTACGGTCCCAATTCTTTCCAAAATCCTGAACGGACCAATATATATCGCGGATGCAACTTTCCACACTTCCCAAAGCGTGCCACACCCTTCCAGGGTGATGCCTTCAACAAAACCATATCACCAACCTCAAACTCTAGAGGTTTCCTGCTTCGATCCGCGTAGGCTTTCTGCCGGTCACGAGCCGCACTGATGCGATCTCGTATCTGTGCAATCTTATCGGTGGTTTCCTGGACTACATCAGGACCAACCAACTGTCTATCACCGACGTCAGACCAACAGAGCGGTGATCTGCACTTGCGCCCGTATGAAGCTTCGAATGGCGCGGCACCAATACTGGTGTGGTAGCTGTTGTTGTATGAAAACTCAACCAGAGGCAAATGCTTATCCCAGCTACCGCCTAAATCCATAACACACGCTCTCAGCATGCCTTCCAACGTCTGAATCGTCCGCTCGCTTTGACCGTTGGTCTGCGGGTGAAACGCGGTGCTCATATTCAACTTCGAGCCAAAAGCTTCTTGGAAGGATTGCCATATCCTTGACACGAACCTTCCGTCTCTATCGGAGATAATCGAGAGAGGTACTCCATGGCGTGTAATAATCTCTCTCATGTAAATTTCAGCCATTTGCTTGTATTATCCTTTTCTCAGATAGGCAAGAAGTGTGCTGACTTCGTTAATCGATCCACTATCACCCAGATAGTGTCATGGCCTCTTGGCGTTGTTGGCAATAATAAAATCCATGGAGATTTGTTCCCACTTCCACTTGGGAATCTCGGGTTGCTGCAGAAGTCCTGAAGGCTTCTGGTATTCCGCTTTAACCTTAGCGCAAGTTAAACATTTGCTCACATATACAGCCACATCGCCTTTCATCCTAGGCCACCAATAATAATCTTTAAGATCCTGGTACATCTTATCTGCTCCAGGGTGGATAGAGTACCGCGACTTGTGAGCTTCATCGAAAATAACCTTTCTTAAACCTCCAAACAAAGGAACCCAAATCCTTTTCTCAAAACACAACGTTCCTTCCTTGTTTGGTACTAATAACTTCTCCATCCCACGGAGATACTCTTCTTCAAGGTTTCTCTCCTTGAGAGCTTCTCTCTGCGCGGCACGAATGCGCAGAGAAAAATGGGTTCGAATAACCATCTCCAAAGCCCTAACCCTTATGGGCTCGATTCTCTCTTTTCGACTTAGGGTATTGGCGACCACATTCGCCTTCCCTGGATGATTCTTTATCTCGTAGTCGTAGTCATTCAACAGCTCAACCCATCGTTTTTGCCTCATATTCAACTCTGTCTGGTTGAATATATGCTGTAGGCTCTTATGATCTGTGAAGATCGTACACTTCGTACCAAAAAAGGTAGTGTCTCCAGATCTTCAGTGCAAATATCACTGCGCCTAGCACCAAATCATGTGTGGTATAGTTCTCTTCGTGTACTTTCAATTGGCGTGATGCGTAGGCAGTAACCTTTTGGCGTTGCATCAACATACAGCCCAATCCTTGACGCGAAGCGTCACAGTATACCACGAAATCATTTGTACCCTCCGGTAGTGCTAAGTTTGACGCATTGCAGAGCTTATCCTTCAATATCTGGAACGCTTCTTCCTGTTTGATTTCCCAATCAAACTTCTTATCTTTCTGCGTGAGGAGCGTCAATGGTTGAGCGATCTTAGAAAAATCCTCAATGAACCCTTGATAGTAGCCAGCCAAACCCAAGAATTGTCGAATCTTGGTTGGTGTCTTTGGCGTTTCCCAATTCTTAATCGCTTCGATCTTGGTGGGATCCACGTGGATTCCATCTCCATTTACCACGTGCCCAAGGAATTGGACTTCGTGAAGCCAAAACTCACACTTAGAGGATTTGGCATACAGCTGCTCTTTCTTTAGCAGTTCCAAAATAGCTCTTAGATGCTGTTCGTGCTCAGCCTTTGTTCTTGAATAAATCAAGATGTCGTTGATAACACAATCATGAACTTGTCCAAGTACGGCTTGCAAACTCTATTTATCAAGTCCATAAACACTGCAGGTGCGTTGTTAAACCAAACGGCATAACAAGGAACTCGTAGTGTCCATAACGAGTTCTGAAGGCTGTCTTCGGGATACTTTCCTCTTGTATCCTTAACTGATGGTATCCAGATCGCAAGTCGATCTTTGAGTAAAAGCTTGAACCTTGCAGTTGATCAAACAGATCATCAATTCTTGGCAGAGGGTATCTATTCTTGATCGCCGGCTTGTTCAGCTCCCGGTAGATGATGTTTATTTGAAAATCATCATCCTTCTTTTTGACGAGAAGTAATGGGGTTACCCCAAAAGGGAATTTTGGTCTGTTATCTTCCTTCTCTATCCATTGCTAAAGCTTCTCTGTAATCCTTGCATCTCCGAACATGTTAAGTCGCTACGATGCATTGACTACGGGTGCAGTGCCTGGAATTAAATTGACGCGGGATTCGACTAATCGTTGAGGAGACGATTCCGGCAAGTCTTCGAGGAAGACTTCGGGGTATTCTCCAATCACGGGGATGTCTTCGGGTTTTGGTTCTTCGGCTTCTTTTTCCACGACATGAGCCAAGAATGCAACACATCCTTTGTGCGAAAATTTTTGTGTCTTCTTTGCCTGATGATCCGTAGGAGCGTATCCTGCTCCATGAATCACCATCATTTCTCCGTTCGTCGTCGGGGTGCGGACGACAATCTCCGCTGGGTTGTTCGACAACCAGTCCATCCCAATTATCACATCGAAGCTTCCGTTAGGCTTGTTCTATCGAGAACTGGGTATCTAGGTTACTTACTACTAAAACAACTATATTTTCTGAAGCTAAAATTTGACAATACTGTCAAATAGAGCGTAAACTATTATGAGACGTACCGATATCCACGCTTGGATTCTATCCCCGCTGTTGAGCTTTCATCCACGTGCCTGAGTGTTCTTAGGGCAATACTTCCTGAAATGCCCCACATCACCGCAATTAAAACATGCTTGGCCACAGCCTTGATCGTCAGCATCCCTGCCTTGATAGTTGTTGTCGTTGTTATTTCCTCCGCGATTTCCGTTACCATCTTGACCTCTATTTCCATGTTCAGTACCTTGCCGACATGTTTCCTTGACATGTCCCACCTTGCCACAGTTACCACATTTTCCATATCTACACCGCCCGTTATGGTGACGTCGACAGTTGTCGCACTTTGGTAGGATACCCGTGTACTCTTTTCTCTTTTTGGCCTTGTCGTCGCTGCTCGACTGGGTACCCTGTTTGAAATTCGCCAACTTCCTCTTGTTGTCCCCAGATGACTCTACATGAGTCTCCTTCTTCTACTCAGAGGCTGAAAATTTGTTCATCCTGATTGCCTCTTCCGTCAGGGCTACACTTAGATTGATGGCCTCAGAGATTGTGGCAGGCTTTGATGCCGTTACCATGCTCATGATTTGGGGTGCCAATCCCCAAATGAAACGCTCAATCCTTTTAAACTCCAGATCTACCATGTAAGGAACGATACGCGATAGAACTTGGAACTTCTCCACATACTCAACTATTTTTGGACCTTCCATCTTCAAGTTCCAGAACTCAGTTTCTACCTTCTGGCTTTCTGCTCTCGAACAGTACTTTTTATGCATTAGCTCTTTCAGCTCGTCCCATGATAGAGCATACGCAGCAGCCTCGCCCATTGTCTGAACCTGAAGTTTCCACCATGACAGAGCCCCATCTCGGAACAGCCCGGAAATGTACGTGACCTGATCTCTTGGGGCGCATTTGCTCGTACGCAAAACAGTGTCCGTCTTCTCAATCCAGCGTACGAAGGCTACGGCACCCCCAGTTTCGTCGAAATGTAGGGGCTGGCAGCCTAAGAACTGCTTGTAGGTGCAGCCGTTGGGTGGGTTATTTCCTGAGGTACCTCCGTTGCGCTCGGAGTGATGGGCCTCGTATTGTGCGATGACTGCAGCAATGATTCCCTGAAGTTCCGCCTCGTTGGTGGGTATGTGTACATCCCGTCTTGGAGGCATCTTCCTATGATAATCGTACGGGTCAGGTCATAGTAAGTAAAGTGTACGTAAGTATACAACAATATCAACACATAACAGCCCATGTTATAAACAAATCAATCACATAACATCTCATGTTATAGAACATAAACAATAGATTACTGCGATTGCATTGCCACGAATCGAGACCAGAATGTAAGGTTTATAGGTACCCAACTGTATCATACAACATCAATGACTTAGTAGGTGACGACCCTAGGCAAGTCGTGCGATCGCTGGACAGGTTCAGGAATCTCTGGTTCGTCCATTTTCAAATTCCAGGACTTCATCTCAAACTTCTGTTATTCCAATCTTAGAACCATATTTTTCCTTAATCATTTCCTTGAGCTCGTCCCAGCTCAGTGCATAAGCAGCATCTGTACCAAGGGTCTGAATCTGAAGATCCTATCATGAAAGTGTGCCATCTAGAAATGACCCCGAGGTAAAGGTAACACTCTGTTGGGGTGAACAGTTAGTCATTCTTAGAATGGAGTCAATCTTTTCGGACCAATGACAAATGCAATGGCGCTTCCTGTTTCGACGAAGTTCAAAGGCTTTGCAGTTCAGGAACTGCTTATAGGTGCGGTCAGTTGGGGGGGGGGGTTATTCCCCGTAGTTCCGTCGCTACGCTTAGTGCAGAGTGCTTCATGTCATGCATTTGCCTGTGAGATGCGTTTTTGCAGCCCGGCTTCTATCCTTGGCAACATACTGGTGTTTGTGTCATGCCTGGGTGGCATTCTCTTCTGCCGAAATGGCATGAAGTAGGTTAGACAACTTCCCAATTGTCTATGAGATACATAGCACCATAAGCCATCATGTACTCACCTAATTTTACACGCAAATATACTCAATGTATGGGTGGGGAAATAAATTACTGAGCCTCCACATAGGCTTGCCAATTTGGCTTATTGTTTGAAATAGAATGAACTCGAGGCTTCATCGCCTTGGTCATTCGTGTTCGAGTTATTTCCTGCCACATGGGTTTTTATTAGCTTGACCCGCAGAGTCCACCAGGATTTCTGTGCACTACAAGTCGTTATTACGTGGGCCCCCGTAATAATAAATTGTCTTGCACAGTTACCCCAAATTTTCTCTCGTCCAAGCAGATGATCAATCAAGGAGCAACAGCAGGTGCATTGGCATGAACAGGGTCATGCTCTAATGCGGTGTTAGGAGCGACGCCTGGCTCAGGGGCCACGGCTGGCTCCGGATCAACAAACTCCATCTCAAAATCAGCTGGATCAACCATCACAGGGGGTTACAGGATCCTCCAAGGGCTGGCCTAAGCGTATGAACTCAAGGTCATGGTCTGGATCAAAACCAGATGGAAGAACAGGATCACCCTCAATACTGTGATCAAACTCAAAGCTATGTGCGGGAACCGGTGCAGCAGATGATGCCGTATCAGGGTCGGCATTGTGTGAATGGTGCTGCACTCCCTGTATATGCGAAAATGCGGATGTCAGGAACTCAAATGAGTCTGGGACAGGGGAATGGGCATGAGTTTCCCCTGCAGGAGCGTCCGCAAGCAGTAGGCTAATACTAGCAGCAATAGGGCCTCACCCTTGAATGGGTCCTCCTCTAGTAGATCGTTATCGTCGTCAGAGGCCACGTCGGGGGCATATCATCAATGGGATAAGCCACAAGGGGGCACAGGAGCAGGGATCACCGCGAGTGGCAAATTCCCAACAAGATGGCCATCAGTAGGCTCTGCTACGACTTTAGGCAGCGCAAAGGGCTGAATGTCGTCATTGTCTGTGCCGGTAGTATCGGAAATGTGCACCTCGTGCTTCGATGTACTATGTCGTCTGATGCTATGGCCATGGGATTCGTAGTGTCCATCTTTCTTGTACATGATGAAAGCATGACATTTGTAACATAAACACATATACGTATAACAATTAATCACATCCACATATAAACATGTTAGTCAGCAATAAGCAATCAAATAATTCTCCTAGTCCCACTAGCCTCCCAGCCTCCCAGACTGATATTCCTAGTCCCACTAGCCAAATTCCTCCCAGTCTCTAAGACTGCTCTATCATCCACCTCGACCTCCTAGATCGAGCCTCGGTCTCCATGACCGAGCCTCAGCCTTCATGACTGAGCCTACTCTTCCTAGTCTCACTAGCCATCTACCTCGATCTCTAAGATCGAGCCTCGGCCTCCAAGACCGAGCCTCAACCTCCAAGACTGAGCCTAAAATAATAAAATGTGCTCAACATGTGTTTGTAAAAACGTTTTGGATCTGGACTTAAGTGGTATGCAATAAAAATGTTTTCGTGAGAGCCCTAGCGATCATAGTCTAGACTCGAGAAAGAATCCTAGTTCGCTATGATCAGAGCTCTGATACCAAGCTGTCACACCCTGGCTTTGCGGAAGCATGGTTAACTTGGTGTGACTTCTTAATACCATAGCTTAATCATAACAAAGCTATATGAATTAAAAACATGCAAGATCATCCATTAAGTTTTGAAAAACCAAATACAATACCATTGTTTTAACGGGAATACACCCTAACAAACATAATCTTGTTCAACAAACAAACAAAACATAAACACAGTTTAAGGACTGTGACTTGTCCAGGAAAGAGTCACATTCCCTAAACCCCGGATGACCTCGGAAACTAGTGCAGCGGGAACACGTGCCATACCGTGCCAGATCCTTTAATTCCCTGAAATACATGTAAGTTGAAAAATCAACAATAATGTTGACCGAGTTCATGTGTTTAGTATGTGCGCGCGAATAAACCTTTATAACCATTGTAGGTGTGAATATTTTGTAAACTCTGGTATGAAAGCAAATAAGGAAACATATCAGTTAATGTGTAACCACATGGTCCAACCTGCGGGCGCATGGGGGAGGATAGGACAAGGTCACCACATGGTCCAACCTGCGGGCGCATGGGTGGTGTTACGACAAGGTCACCACATGGTCCAACCTGCGGGCGCATGGGTGGTGTTACGACAAGGTCACCACTGGTCCAACCTGCGGGCGCATGGGTGGTGTTAAGACAAAGTCACCACATGGTCCAACCTTAGGGCGCATGGGTGGGGTTTGTTATGCTCAAATAGGCCTATCACTTGTATCCCTTGATCGTACTACGAGGACTAATGTTCTTAAGGTTTCACCTACCCGAATCACATAACCTAACAGTTCCTTCCTTAGCTGACCATACCATGTAAGAAATATTCGTAATCATAGTAACATGTATTTCACCCCCGCAGTTTAGAAAACTGAAAACAGTTAAGAGAAAAGGGGGACATGAACTCACAGTCGGTGTGTCTCTACCAAGTACTCCGAATCAGGCAGCTGTGCAACGACCTACATGTACTAATTTTATTAGACGGATGGCCGTGCCTTAGCTTTATAGTTTAAGTTTTTGGGAAATAGTTAGACAACTATTTCGTGTTTACATTTTGCATGTACTTGGTAGTTAATCTCCTTCCCAAGGATGGGGGATTTAATACATGTGCGTTCGAATTACACCATTAAGTCTCACTTAATATATTCATTTCCAATTCCAAAAATATTATATTTTCATTTCACATAATATTCCCCAAAAATAATACGTTGATAAAATATACGTTCATAATTATTTCCGTATAATGCGTAAGTTACGTTTTAGCGATCGTGTGGTAATAATAATTACCGTTGTAACTTATATGTTTATCGTGAAAGCCTTCGTATTATTTTGGATTCGTCAACGTTTGTAAATATTATTTTTACTCTAAAAATAATATTTGTGTATTTTTCACAAAATAATCATAAATAGTGTTGTGAAAATATATTTACCAAATATATATTTATCACGTTTAGTTTTGTGAAAATCCCACCTCCGAATATTTGTAAATAAAGTCGTGGTGAAATATATTTTGAAAACATGTCAAAATAATTCTAACACTTGTAAATAATTCTAAGTGTTAGGTTTTAGAAAAATTTCGCCAGAGTTTCCCCTGTAACAGGAGGTGGCCACGCTTTCAAGCGTATCATTTTCTTTTACAAAATCATTTCAACAACTTCTTTATTCACTCAACAATTTCCGACACATCAAACTAGTCGACAAGTATGTAAATCGCATAATCACATGAACTTGTAGTTTTTCCGAAAACTATAGTGTAGATCCCGTTATATTTGGTGGATCTTTGTATAAAATAGTTTAATCCCGTAAAAACCTCGTTTTTAGAATAAATCATCCTTTACAACTTCCTGTCATCTTTCTCAAAGATTATTATTTTGTCGAAACTTTTCATTTCACAAGTGTTTATACACTTGTGGTTTGTAATAAAAATCATATTTGTTAGTGTGTCATCCGACTTTTATAAAACATGATTTTCTCGACACTTGGTTCTACGAAAATACCACTTGTACATACGTAGATCCGCTAGTTTTAAATACTATTTTACAAGTAAAAATACTTTTACACAAGTTCATGTTTCTCGTGTGGTAGAGTTTCACCTTTTAACCCTTGTACCGATAGAAACAAGCTTATGTCAAGATCTATGATCTTAACAAAGTCGGGTTAAACGATGATCCGAGCTACCACAACATAGATCGGGCCTAAATAACTACACAAATCAAATACTACAACTTTTACACCACTTATATGCTTTTAACCATCAATATTCATGTTTTTAGTAGACTTTTATGCTTCAAAACGCAAGTTTCCGAATTTTAACCGTTACAACACACATTAACCACCTTAGATTAGTTCAAGCATGAGTTTTAAGCATTATACCTCTAGCTCGGGGCTAGGGAAGAATCTATGCGAAAAAGAGGTGGATAAAAGCAAGATAGAGAGGTCCTTCGCCTTCCGTTAGCTCCAAGGCTCCTAATGCGTGACCCGTAACACTTGTATAACCTTGGAATGTGATGATGGAAGTCGAATGATGGTGGTGGTGTCCCAAGGGGGTTTGGCCGTGAGCTTGAGAGGGTGAGAGAGGGAGTTTTTGTGGTGAAGAATGGAATGTGAATGATATAGTGAGCAAGTCTTGGAACTTATAGACAAATGGTGAGTTATAATCCAATGGTTCCCTTGTCTACTAGATACTAGACACAATAGAATAAAATAATCAAAAGTAATCAACTCTTGTCCCCTCCTAGTTGGCCGATTTCAATGGGGGGGGGGTACTAGTTCAATTTCAACTAGATAGTAGATGATTAGTTAAGTTAAACCAAGTTAGATTTAGGGTTAACTCGGTTAGTGATGTGTTGTGCTTTAATGCGGGTGTTAGGGTGTTCAGGGACCCTAACTGGCTCAGAAAAAGATCAATATTGTTACTGTCAATATTTTTATGTTCCGGGTAAAGTCCGGTTGTTCGGTTGGATAGTAATCCGTTAAAGTGCTTAAATAAGCTTTTAAGTGTCGTATATCATTTTTAGTGACACAAGTTATTCCCCAAAGTGTCAGGAATATTTTCCTCATGTTTTGGCACTTTATTAGTTAGCCAGAAGCTGATATGTTAATTAAAGTGTTGTGTATGGTGCTTAGAGTACGTTTTAGGCACATCCAGTCATTATATCTTATTCCTAGAGACGCAGTTCTACAACCCTTGTATCCCTACACTCACTATGGGTGTTGTAAAATATTTTTGGCGCATACAGGCCTTAGAGGCAGTGTCTGCCTGATGCTGGCTTTATCAGCATGTTCAATAGGTTATCCGTTCATAGTGCTACTGTGCTTTTGTGCATCATGTTTGTCACTAGAGTTCAGTATGTAAATAATGTAGTGACAGAAATCAAAGTATGATGCAGGAATATACAAGTATTAGAAATCAAGTAGCAGTTCATCAGCAATTTCAGTTAAGCACAGTAATTTAAGCAGTAATTAATTATTAATTAAATAGTACGGACACCTGGTTTAGTGAGGGTTGTCACATATTTTATGATATTAATATGTGGTAAATGTTTAAAATTCAGATGGACAACAAAGTGAACCTGGAAAACCAGAACGATAATAACCAGAACGACAATAACCAGAACGACAATAACCCGAATAATGAGAATCCAAACAACAATAACAATGGAAACCAAGTGGATAATAGTGCCATCCAACACATAGTGGCACAAGGAATTATAGACGCAATGCCATTTATTATCCAAACGGTTAAGGAAGCGGATAATAAAAGTAAACATACCAGTAAGCGACCAACTGAACCAGAACATAGGGTGAACAATGGACCTGTACTTCAAGCGCCCATTCCCAAAAGAAGAAGAACCATGCCTTATGGTTGTTCTTATAAAGAATTTTGGTCCTGCAAACCAATAGAATTCTCGGGCAATGAGGGACCCATTGCAACTCTACGCTGGATAGAAAAGACTGAGGTTGTCTTAAAAATAAGCAAGTGTGCGGAAGAGGATAAGATAATGTTTGCTTCCAATTTGTTTAAGAACTCAACCTTAGAATGGTGTAACACTATCCTCCAGTCTAGAGGAAGTGATAGGGTTTACAATATGGAATGGGAAGAATTTAAAAATATGGTAGAAAGGAAATTCTGCCTTCCTAATGAAAATGAACAAATAGCAAATAAATTCCTAAACCTTAGGATGACTGGAGTAGATAGTAAAGGGTACACTACATTATTCTTTGAATATGCTAGAATAGTGCCAACCCTTGCATCACCTGAACCAGTATTAATCTCCCGTTATATTTGGGGATTAATCGGGGAAATTAGACATGTAGTCAAGGCAGCTAGACCTCAAACCATAGAAGAAGCTGTAGAACTAGCAAACACCTTGACAGATGAGTTAGTTCGTACACGAGAAGAAGACCAGAGAAGGAACCTTGCCCAAAGGCTTACCCAGGAATTCCGTTATAGAAATTCCAACCTAGGAACGTAGGTTCTACCTCTGCACCATACTGCAAGGCTTGTAAGAAGAAGCATTCGGGAAAATGCTCCACTTACTACAATTTCTGCAAGGCACCAGGACACAAGGAAGAAGATTGCAGAAGAAAACCTAATAATGGGATGTGCTTCAACTGTGGAGAAAAAGGTCACATCAAGCCAAATTGTCCGAAACTAGTTCCAGCCATGGGCAATAAGACTACCAAAAATGCTAGAGCATTTGTTCTGATGGCAGATGATGCTAAGATGATTCCAGATGTGATAGCCGGTACGTTTTTAGTTAATGATATTTTTGCTAAAGTATTATTTGACTCCAGTGCGAACCAAAGTTTTATTAATACTTTGTTTTGCAAACTTCTTAATCAATCATTAACTAAACTCACACAAGAATGTCTAGTAGAGACAGCGAATGGAGAAACCATTAAGATTTCTGAAATCTTGCAGGGAGCAAGAATTGAGTTTTTAAATCAAAAATTTATGGCAAACCTTTACCCAATGAATCTGGCAGGATTTGATATTGTATTAGGAATGGATTGGTTAATAGCCAATAAAGCCAGTATTTTATGTGATCAAAATTTAATTCAAGTAAACTCACCAAAAGGTGAAAAGGCCACAATTAAAGGAGATAAGCCATCTAGATCCACAAAATTCATCTCTGTGATGAAAACAACAAGTTGTATAAGAAAAGGATCTATAGTGTATTTGATTTCTATAATCACTAACACTAAAGGAAAAGAACTAAAAGACATTCCAGTGGTGTCTCAGTTTTCAGATGTATTTCCAGAAGAATTACCAGGACTACCGCCGGACAGAGAAGTTGAATTCAGAATCCACCTACTACCAGGGACAACACCAATTGCCAAAGCACCTTACCGTTTGGCACCCGCCGAAATGCAGGAACTGAAGAAACAATTAGACGAATTGTTGGAGAAAGGATTCATACAGCCAAGTTCATCGCCATGGGGAACACTGATTTTGTTCGTTAAAAAGAAAGACGGATCGATGCGTATGTGCATTGACTACCGTGAATTGAACAAGGTCACGATTAAGAATCGGTACCCATTACCGAGAATCGATGATCTGTTCGATTAATTGCAAGGAGCTCGATTTTTCTCGAAAATCGATTTAAGGTCAGGATATCATCAATTAAAGGTACAGGAAGAGGACATTCCTAAAACTGCCTTTAGAATAAGGTACGACCATTATGAATTTACTGTCATGCCATTTGGTTTAACCAATGCCCCAGCTGCATTTATGGACATGATGAACCGAATATGTAAGCCATATTTGGATAAATTCATAATTGTCTTTATAGATGATATTCTCATTTATTCTAAGAGTAAAGAAAAACATGCAGATCATTTGCACGCACTTCTAAGTTTATTAAGAAAGGAAAAGCTTTATGCTAAATTTTCTAAGTGTGAGTTTTGGTTAGAACAGGTACAGTTTCTTGGACACTTAGTCAATCATGAAGGAATTCATGTGGATCCCACCAAGATCGAGGCGATTACCAAATGGAAAACCCCTGAGTCACCAACCGAGGTTAGAAGTTTCTTAGGATTGGCCGGTTATTATAGAAGATTTATTCGAGATTTTTCTAGAATAGCCATTCCCTTAACTAAGCTAATCTGTAAATCCATTAAGTTTGAATGGGGACCAAAGCAAGAAGAAGCCTTTAGAATTCTTAAGCAAAACTAACCCATGCACCCATACTAGCGTTAGCAGAAGGAACTGAAGATTTTGTAGTATATTGTGACGCTTCTAAGTTAGGTTATGGATGTGTATTGATGCAACGTCAAAAGGTTATAGCTTATGCATCTAGGAAACTTAATAATCATGAAGATAATTATTCAACCCATGATCTCGAATTAGGAGCCATAATTTTTGCTCTTAAGATTTGGAGACATTACCTTTACGGTAGTAAGTTTACCATTTTCACTGATCATAGAAGTTTAAGGTATGTTTTTGGATAAAAGGAGTTGAATATGAGACAAAGACGCTGGATGGAAATTCTTAGGTGTTGTTTGTTTTTGCTTAAAACATCTGCAAGGAGCCTATGTCTTCAGGCGGGCAGACATAAGACCTTGAATACTGTTTGTTTTTTTAAAGAAGATCTGAATATTGCTTTTATTAGCTTAAAAAAAAGCATATATCTAATGTCTTCACAAACATTCGAATCTTCAAAACCATCTTCCTCCTCTCTCTTTCTCCCCCTCTTTAACCCAGCACCACCACCACCACCTCCACCTCCCCTCCTTCCTCTCCTTGTTTCTCAACTGCACACCCATCTTCCTCGCACACCCATCCCCTCCTCTGGTCTGACCTCCGGCAACCGGAGATGGATCCCGACGCCCCTCCCTTTGGTCCGATAAGCACCCCCAAACCCCCCCTTATTCTTCTGCTAGCACCCACACCCCTCTCCACCCGCTTGTTTTCCCCAGCAAAAAGCCCGAAGATTTTTAGAGAGAGAAAGAGGCGGAGAGAGAGAGAGGGCGACGAGATGGAGCGGCGGCAGCAGTGGAGACATCGGCGACATGGTTATTCCGCCCAAAGAATATTCCGGTAAAACACCCTTTATTTTCTTTCATTTACTGATGATGGTGAATGTTGCTGCTACTGTTGATGTTGATGAATGTTGCTGCTACTGTTGATGATGATGAGTGTATGTAATTATTGATTGTATTAGTGATATTTAGCTAATATTTCCGACTGTTTGTTTGATTGTAAAATGAAAATGCACACTTGTTTGTTGATTGTAAAATGGAGGTGGAGGTGGTGGTTGTATTATGGTTTTTTTATGTTATACAGACAATATCTAGTTTATAAAACAAACATTATTATATTTTCAGCTTACAGACCTTCAAACCACATCTTCAGTTGCAGACATGAAATCAGCTGAAATCGGACTGTAGACAATTTTTGTCTGAAAAAACAAATAGCACCTTAGTGATTATGATTGTAATATCCAGTATCATGCAGGAAAGGCAAATGTAGTGGCCGATGCTTTAAGCCGAAAGTATCATGAAAAGCCAAAAAGGGTACGTTCTCTTAAATTAATTCTACAAGTAGATTTAAATGAACAAATTAGAAAAGCACAAGAATCAGTAATCAAAGATGATACTGAAAAATTAAAATGAATGATCAAAGAATTAGAACGAGGAATAAATGGAATTTGGAGATTCCATAAGAAAAGAATGTGGATACCTAAATTAGGAAACCTACGCCACTATATATTAG
Source organism: Helianthus annuus (assembly GCF_002127325.2). NCBI lineage: Eukaryota > Viridiplantae > Streptophyta > Magnoliopsida > Asterales > Asteraceae > Helianthus > Helianthus annuus. The sequence goes on from NC_035449.2 coordinate 141,660,952, forward strand.
AAGAAGCCCATAAGTCTAAGTATACGATGCATCCTGGAAGTGATAAGATGTATCAGGATTAAGAAAGAATTTTTGGTGGATAGGAATGAAAAAGGATATAGCAGCTTATGTTTCTAAGTGTTTAACCTGCTCACAAGTTAAAGCGGAACATCAGAAACCCTCAGGATTGCTGCAACAGTTAGAAATGCCAGTGTGGAAATGGGAATTGATAACAATGGATTTTGTTACCAAATTACCCAAAACAAGGAAAGGTACTGATACAATCTGGGTGATTGTAGACAGGCTAACTAAGTCAGCTCATTTCCTACCAATGAAGGAAACTTTCAGTATGGAATAGTTAGCTAAGTTATATGTAAATGAAATAGTTTCATTGCATGGAATTCCTTTATCAATTGTTTCTGATAGGGATAGCCGTTTTACCTCTCATTTTTGGTCAAGTTTCCAAAAAGCAATGGGAACCAAGTTGAATCTAAGCACAGCTTATCATCCTCAAACGGATGGACAAAGCGAAAGGACAATTTAGACAATGGAAGACATGCTTAGAGCTTGTGTAATTGATTTCGGAGGTAATTGGGATGAACACTTACCTTTAATAGAATTTTCTTATAATAACAGTTATCACACAAGTATCAATGTTGCACCATTCGAAGGACTTTATGGACGAAAGTGCCGAACCCCAGTCTGTTGGGCAGAAATTGGGGAAAAGCAACTATCTGGACCTGAAATAGTACAAGAAACAACCGACAAGATCATTCAAGTCAAGGAACGACTAAAAGCAGCACATGATCGACAAAAGAGCTATGCTGATAACCGACGCAAGCCGTTAGAATTTCAGGTATGTGACATGGTATTATTGAAAGTCTCTTCTTGGAAAGGAGTAGTCAGATTCATCAAAAGGGGAAAGCTAAGTCCCAGGTACGTTGGACCTTTTGAGATTATTAGAAGAATAGGACATGTAGCCTATCAGCTACAACTGCCAGAAGAAATGGCAGGAATACATGATGTATTTCATGTATCTAATCTCAAGAAATGCTTAGCTGATGAATCACTAATGGTACCTCTTAAGGATATAGAGGTAAATGATCAACTTAAGTTTGTAGAGAGACCTCTACAGATTGAAGATAGGAAAGTCAAGAACCTCAAGCATAAGAGATTAGTTCCGGTTAAAGTGAAATGGGACTCCAAAAGAGGACCAGAATACACATGGGAGCTTGAATCAGAAATGCAAGGAAAATATTCACACTTGTTCCAGTAGATCTCGAGGACGAGCTCTAAAACAAGGTGGGGAGGATATAACAACCCTCCTGAAATTTTTCCGACACCCTAAAATATATTAAAATATCCCAATATGTCTTATAATACACCCCATACGCGAAAACGGACCCCGAATACCTTTATTTTACTAAAAATTAATTAAAAAACAAGAAAATTGAGGCTGTCGCGGGGCGCGTAGCCTTTGGCTACAGCCTACGCGGGCCGCGACCGGGTGACGGCTGGCGCAACCCCAGGCCGCCATGTGGCACAACACCCGTCGAAGCTATACCGATGACCAATCAACCCTAGGCCCTACCACCCCTACTACGCGTGCCGCGTAAGCCTTAGCTTACTCTTACGCGGGCCGCGAGAGACTCGAATTACAGCCCTATATAAAGAGGGCATCGGGCCTTCAGTCAGATCGTTCATTTCTCGACTTTCGATCTCGAATTTCTTATAGTAGGCACTATACTCGGGTATAATATCCCCCTAAATAACGAAGTTCTGCTCTGTTGTAAGTATCATAACCCCTGGATACGTATTAGATACGCTGCCCGATTGATCTAGGGTTCCATAACGGCTGTCGTGTTTCTGCCTGACGTAGTCGTTGGAATGCCGTCTCGGGGAGGGTATTACTAATGTTAAAATGGGTTATTATACGAACACGTGTGCATTTGTGTAATTTATAGATTGTCACTAGGAAACCCTTACAGAAAACCTAAAACAGCAATGTGAGTAATCTCCTTTTTGTAACCTGTTTTTACAAAACCTCACACGATTAATTATATATTAAACAGTTATTGCGTATTTGTAAGGATACAATTACCGTCGGTATGTTGGGGTTTTGTATACAAAATTTGTTACTACCTTGCGAGGAGTAACATGACCACAAGTCGGGTTGACAGTAGCGTGGGTGGAATTGATATGACTTGGAAACAAATGTAATTGCGTGAACGCACTCAATACTGTACAATGGTTTTTACTTAAACTTGATTAAACTGGGATTCACTCACAAGTATTTCCCACTGACAAAATGTTTTTAAACGCGTTTCAGGTAACAAAATGTGAAAGCCAAATAGAAGCCAGGTGGACAGCACTGAAGGCTTGGAAAAGTGGCAATAAAGTTACCTAAAATAAATAGATGTTTATTAAATAAAATAGGGTTTATCCCTATGAAAATGTGTGTACTTGAAACTTGGGTTTTTCCCATGTATTATAAAAGCGTGGTATTTTACTCTGATAAGATATTTCCTAACTACGGTCCTGATGTAAATTCCGCTGCCAAATTGGATAAAACACAGATAGCACCAAAACTGCCGCGACCGCCCGTTCCCGGGTTTGATAGGGGACAGAGGTTGCGACAAATCCGTTGTTGAGCTTTAACATCTACTGAGCCCTAAGAGACTTTGTTTCTTCAAACTTTGTCTTCATCAGCAATGGATGATCAGACCTTTGCTTCAACAGACTTTGTCTTCAAGCAGTGGTTCACTTTGGCAGACCTTTGTAATCAACAAACTTTATCTTCAACAGACTTTCTCTTTAGCAGACTTTAGCTTCATCAAACCTTTAAGAGTAGCAGATGTTGATGCCTTTGTCATTGGGGATAGTAGGTCTTCGAAGAACTGTTTATTATTAATTAGTTGTTGTAGAACATTTTGGCTTTTCAATCATCTGTTCTTTTGGCGGGGTCCACATGATCCAACACTTATGCGTGTAAAATGAAGGGTTGAAACCCATTATATCCATGAGCTTCCACACTATCGCACTTCTGTGCGCCCTCAACATAACCATCAGCTTCTTATTCTCCTCCTCCATCAATCTCGAAGAAATGATGACGGGTAACTGTGATCCCTCGCACAGGAATGCGTACTCCAGATGAGACGGTAACTCCTTAAGCTCTAGGGGTGGGGGAACCTCAACTGGTGGTTTCTCCTTCGGAATCTCTCTCTCAATAACCTCAAAAACCTCACAACACTCAGATTTAGGGGAAGGATCGCCGGCATGTGGCTGCGAGTCCTGCTCAAGGTCAAAAACAGTGACTCCTCTCCCCTGATTATCCACGCTCAATAGCTGCGTGTCAGAAGTGTCTCTCCCACAAATCTCACTGAGAAGGCCTCCCACATGTGACATGATAGTGTCCATGAAATAAGCAGTGTCGTCACGCTGTCTGGTGTACCTCATAGAACGTTGAATATCGAAAGTGACCTCATTTTCATCGACACGAAGAGTCAACTCACCATCATATACGTCAATGACTGCTCGCGCAGTGGCAAGGAATGGACGGCCTAAAATCAATGGGACCTCAGAGTCCTCATCCATATCGAGAATGACAAAGTAATCTGGAAACACGAACTTGTCAACTTTTACCAACATGTTCTCTACGATGCCCCTCGGGAACTTCACCGATCGATTAGCAAGCTATAAACTCATGCACATACGGGACGACTATCCTTGGTTAAGCTTAGGAAAAATGGAATAGGCATGAGATTTATGCTAGCACCTATGTCTGCAAATGCATTACTGACAGTAAGATTACCGATCAGGCATGGAATGGTGAAACTACCTGGATCAGTCATCTTCTTCGGGAGCTTGTTCTACAAGACAGCAGAACATTCCTCGCTCAGAGTGACAGTCGAAAAATCCTCTAATTTCTTCTTATTGGTAAAAAGATCCTTCAGAAACTTCGATTACTTCGACATCTTGGCCAAAGCCTCTACGAACGGGATGTTCACATGCAGCTTCTTCAACATCTCCATGAGATGACCGTACTGCTCTGCGTCCTTACCCTTCACTAACCTACCAAGGTAAGGGGGTATTGGCTTATACACCCTCATCGGCTCCTTCTCAGTATCCTTGTTCTCTCTTGAAGACCCGATGGACTGTGCGGTACTTGCTGGGCGCAGCTTAGAGTGCACTTTGCCACCCGGTGTCTCCATCTAAATCTCCTCGTCGACCTATAACAACCCTCGGTAAAACCGACACCCTCATAATAGTTCTGATACCCTAATATATCTTTAAATGTGTCAACATGTCTTTATATGCACCCCGTATGTGAAAACCGAGCCCAATATACAATATAACATATAAAATAAATTAAAAACAATAATTATTAAGTTGAGGCGGGCCGCATAGACCCACCCCAATCTTTTACGCGGGCCGTATGAAGGTGTAACCGGATTCCTTTGATTTCTTTAGTTTAGGCGGGCCGCGTAAAGGTTATTGTTAGTTGATGCGGGCCGCGAGTGTCTCAAATGGTGGCGCAGCCCGGTGATGACACGTGTCATCATCGTGGCGGACCTACACGCTGACCCAGCCAAGCTATGCGTTGACGGGATGTTGACGCGGGCCGCGTAAAGCCTTGCCTTATCTTACGCGGGCCGCGAGAAAGTCAAGATCAGACCCTATAAATAGAGGCCATCGGCTTCAGTCGACAATTCGTTCACAATTCACTTCTTAAATCACAATTTCTGTAGTGGCGTTATTATACCCGGGCATTATACCCCCTAAAATAGCGAGGTTCTACTACGATGTAAGTATTATAACCCCTCGAGACGTATTAGATACGCTGCCCGATTGATCTAGGGTTCCGTAACGGCTGTCGTGGTTCTGCCCGACGTAGTCGTTGGAATGCCGTCTCGGGGAGGGTATTACTAATGTTAAAATGGGTTATTATACTAACACACGTGCATTTGTGTAATTTATAGATTATCTCCAGGAAACCCTTACGAAAAACCTAAAATAGCAATGTGAGTTGATTCACTTTTTGTAAACCTTTTTGTTTACTGTTTTTGACAAAACCTCACCTAATTAAATATATACAAAGCAGTTATTGAGTATTTGTAAGGGTACAATTATGATGGTATATTTGGGGTTTTGTATACAAAATTTGTTACCACCCGGGGAGAGGAGTAACATGACCATAAGTCAGATGACAGTACCATGGATGTTAATTGGTATTACCTGTAAACAAATGTAATTGCGGATGCGCCCTCAAAACTGTACACTGTGAAAATGGTTTTATTTAAATTTCATTAAAATGGGATTCACTCACCAGTATTTCCCACTGACAAAATGTTTTTAAAACGCGTTTCAGGTAACAAAATGTGAAAGCCAAATAGAAGCCAGCTGGACAGCACTGGAGGCTTGGAAAAGTGGCAATAAAGTTACCTAAAAATAAAACGGATGTTTTTATTAAAATAAATAGGATTTATTCCTATGAAATGTGTGTATTGAAAACTTGGGTTTTACCCATATGTTTAATGTTATAAAACATGGTGGTTTACTCTGATTAAATATTTCCTAACTACGGTCCTGATGAAAATTTCCGCTGCCAAATTGGATAAATAAATGTGATACCACCGAAACTGGCTCACGACCGCCCGTTCCCGGGAACTAGGGATCGGGGGTTGTGACACGACCGACTCCTCATCAACTACCGGCTCGACCTCAACAGCTCCTCCCCCGCTCCTAGTAGTATCTGCCTTCGCAGTGGCATTCGGATTCAAAGTGGTGTTGCTAGGAAGGTTACCCTGAGGTCTCTGGCTCAGTTGATCTCACATCGCCCCTACAGTCCTCTCAAGATGTTGCAAACCGGTGCTCTGATTCTTCATGAAAGCCTCATGCTCCATGAATCTGGACTGATTCTCCTGGTGTCGTGTCTTCTCTCTGGTCATGAACTGGGTCAATAGCTATGTTTGCTTGACCAGGGTCTGCTAATTCTGCTTCATCGTCTCCTGGTTCTGCCTCAGCATCTCCTCCAATGTGGGGTTCTTATCCCCACCACTCGACCCTACACATGCGTCCTGGAATAAATTCTGACGCGGCTGAAACCCCGACGGGTTACTGTTCTTCCAACTGACGTTCGGGTGGTTCCTCCAACCGGGATTGTAGTTATTTCTGAAGTTATTTTGATTCCGGTTGGGGTTGCACACATACTCTACCTTCTCCTGAAAATCCTTAGGAGCAATGGGACACGCAGCCGTGTTGTGACCTCCTATGCAGATCTCACATAGTTGCTCCTTCTTCGCCTACATATCCTTCATTTGCTTCGGCAAGAGGTCAACCTGGGCCTGCAGAGCGGTGTTAAAATCGACTTTGTGTACGCCTCTCTGTGCAGCAGCCGGGTATCTAGAATCAGGATACTCATAGCTGCTCATTGCTATGTCTTCAAACATCTCACTACACTCCTCTGGTGTTTTGGTGGTCATCAGATTGCCACCAACAGTGGTGTTCAGCATATTCCTCGTGGTGGGTGGCACTTCATGATAAAATTTCTCAACTAACTCCCAATCCTCAAACCCATGACGAGGACACTTGTTCAACAGCTCTTTGAATCGCTCCCACGTCTCGTAAAAAGACTCTCCCTCTTTTTGGCAGAACTCCTAAATCATGCTCCTCAGACGAGCAGTTTTGAAAGGGGGAAAATACTTACCTATGAACTTTTCTTGCATCCCGGCCCAAGTGGTGATGGATCCCACAGGAAGGGATTCCAACCAAGCATTGGCTTGGTCAGCAAGTGAGAATGAGAATGGGAATAGGTGCAGCTTGCAGGCGTCCTCGTTAACACCCTACACCTTGAACGTATCGCAGTCCCGAGAATCAGGACAGATGAACATCCAGGTCCTCAGAAAGGGACTAATAAAGAAGAATACTACAAATTACTCACTATGTAATTTTACCAATCTACCGTTAAAATAACATTAAATACAAATACTAAATGAATCAAAATTAAGCATTCTTATTCTTATTAGTGAAAAATTAAATGAAGCAAAATAAAACATTTTTATTAGTTAGAATTTCTTTATTCTTGTTATATACTAGTTGACTCGTATTTATTTTTTTCAAGCTAAGATGGAAATGAACTAAAATCGGGTCAAACATCAAACCATTTTGACAGATATTAGCTGTTAAAAAAACAATTTTGACAAATATTATGATGGGCCGATGATAATTTGTAAAAGCATAATCTGGATGCAAGGTAAGTAAATCTTACACCTTTTATTTAAATATCTATTGGTTTTATAGGCTATGAATAATAGAAAGCCATCTTTGAACTAGAATGTTCCGACACGACATGTGCGGTTCGGAAGAAAAGGCAATGAAAATAAACCATGTTTAATGGTGAAAACGGACTAATACGATAATTTGGTCATGCAATGAGTTTCGAGTGGTTACCTTATAGGGTAAACCAACATAAATAATAAGGGTAAAATGGTAATTCGATCACACGTTGACGATAACCGTTAGTTTTTGAAAGACACTTTATGGTGTAAGCCATAATGGGTCAAAAAATTTAAGAAATTTGTTTATAAGTAAAATGACCGTACGGTGTAAACCGGTGCGAGTCATGTAGATGAGATAAAAATAAATCCATCTCACAAAGATCCATGGTCATTTAGACCAAACGGGTCAAAAGGTGAAAATATCACCCTTTGACAATATCCACTAATGGTTTGTCGAGTGGCATGATTACAGGAATAAATATCGAATGGATATTGGCATCACTGGCAAGGTATTGAAATGGGTCAATATAATGATCCAAGCCAGGTGTGTGTAATAGGTTAACTACTCGTTTAGAACGAAAGGTTCATTGAGAGTTAAATGAAGTCAAAATAGACATTTGGTTACTTTAATGAGTAAACCGAATGATTCAAATGATGGTCATTGTGATTTGAAATCATAATAACTTTTCAAACTAAATCATAGCTAAAAAGAGGGATTTTGGGTTAAACATGCTTTCAAAAGTCCTTCATCGTAAATGAAAGGCTAAAATGGACCAAAACGCCCTTGTAAACTAAATTGAGCAAACGACCTTTAATGGTTGTTTGGAAACGAGTTTTACGATTAAATAAATACTTAGAATAAATATAAAAAGCGAAAGATATAAATCTTTGGTCAAATGACTCTATAGGAGTCTTTGCTATAAAATAATAATTCGAGGGGTAAAAACTCGGATTATATAAGTCATCACATTGAATCCTCCACAAATATAGTTGTGGTGGAAGATCGATTGATAAATAATGTGGAAATAAGATGCCAGAATAAATGAGCATGAATTATGCGGAAAAAATGCCTAAATACCCTTAACGGGTCAAAATAAGCATTCAATTAAAAACGGGTTTAAGAACGTATATAAACCCGGGATTTGAATCTCGTATGATAGACAACATTGAATTTATAAGGTTCATGAGAAACCGATAAGAAATAAACAGGTTTGTTTGATAAAATCATGAACGGGTCAAAACTTATAAAAGAAGATAATAAGACGAAGGCTTAAAAGTCTCAACTTTTGTTAATCCGGATGTCGGATTTTAACTCCATGTGATGGAGAGTCGAATTACGATCACGTAGGAAGAAACATGACTTAAATCGAATCAATAACGATGAGTTATGTCCGTTTTCATAAAAATGGGTTTGGATGGAAAATGAAGCATCTGGCTGCAATCTTTCTGTAGAAACAAAGGCCTTGCGGCACGCGACGGCCATAAGCCTTTGTGGTTGCGGCACGCGACAGCCGTCGCGGCATGCAACAAATGAGCCAAATCCCGTCACGGCACGCGACGGGTACTAAACTCAGCCGAAGCTGCTATATTGTTTGTTTTTGCATTGCGAACTCGTTTAGACTCGTTTTAAACATCATACGACTAACAACAATTCATGTTTTTATGAATCGTAGGTTTAGTATGCGGTGCCGGTGGAAGATCAAGCTCGATAAAGAAGCAAACACAATCAAGATTCAAGCTTCCGTGAAATGATTCGTCCTCAAGTTTTTAAACGGCGAATGTTTTATGAAATGTTAAATTGTGTTATTTCTTAAAAGTTTTTAGGAAATGCATGTTTTGTAATATATGTGTAAGTATAATTAAATAATTATAGTAAAAAACTATATGAAAATCGTATAAATGGACTAAGGGTCTTACACTTGATAACCGAATCACCAAAATCTGCTTCCTTTAGTAAGACATTCATCTTTCTAAGAGTCCACAGATCCTTCGCCTTACCGACAATTGCCAATCCATGTAGATCGGTGTAAGCTTTCGCGAACTTTGAAACCACCACTTCCTTCAATTTAGAATTTGTGTGAGACTCACAATACTAGCAAAAGACTTACCATATGAAACAAAAGAATTGACTCTACCGAATTTCTAATCTTTGATACCCTGGTCTTCAAAACTTTTTTCCTTCTTCTTCTCCTCAGCTTCCAGTTTGGTGCTTCTTTCCTCATTCTCCATAGAAAACCTAGCCTCGTTGATGAGAAGTTTGTAGCTTCCCATCCATACATTCCTCATCTTCTACTCTAAAACCATCGAGTCTTTCACCCCTTTGAAGCTTGCAAACCGGAACCCCCGTTTGTCTCTTTTCCTAGCGATATACACACCCTCAATCACCCCTGATGGCGAGTGTGAAACACGAGTGCTAAAGGGACTATTTTGTGTGATTTAGCTTGTTTTATGTGACTATATGATTGGAATTGGATTATTGCGAGAGTTCGTATGTTTGCAGGTAGGAACGCGTAATTTGGTGAAGATGCGAGGTTTGAAGATAAAGCGGAACATGTAAAAGTGATGAGTGCAGTCGTTGGAAATGTTCGGGTATGGTCCGTGTTGAATTGATAGCTTAAATTCATAAAGGATACGAAGAACTGAAAGTCGAGGAGGTAGAAGTGTCATGGTGTGAAAGTTGTTTGTGCGTTATAAAAGACATGCAGTTGCAAGTGGTCAAGTTTTGGTGGATTAAAGGTTTTAATGAAAAAAAAAACCTACTGGTGGATGGTTGGAACATCAAAAAAGTCAGCAGCCATAAAATATTAATTGGGGTCCATTATCACGAGATTGGCAGCCAACATGAATTATATAATTGTGGGCTTTCATAATTAATAAACTCATCTCAAAATCGTTATTATATCATCGATCAATGGGCAGCCCCTTATCCACGAAAATTAGCAGCAAACTTCATTATTTTGTGGGCCCATAATCAAATCATGATCATCGATTGAATTGGGGAGGCAGCCGTATATGACAATTTTTTTGGGGAGCTTTCAATTCATCACTCGACATCATCAACATCATTAATCATCCACGCAAGCACATCGACTAGATCATGAATTCTTCATTCTTTCAAGCTTCGGAAGATTGTTCGCGCATCATGAGCGGCTAGTCGTCCCATGACCGTCTCCGGGATTAGGGTTTATGTTTGAACATTGGGTTTGCGTATGTTAAGACTTTTTGGATTAGGATTCGATTAAACATTCGGTTAGTCGTTCCTATTGTTTTTGTTTTGGTTAAACAATATTTGATTATCGTATTCATTCGTGTTCATCAATTATTTGGTTTGTTCATCAACAACCGGGATTAAATTCTAGGATGTCATTGTTTTAAACCTTTACTCATTGAACTGGTTAATGTTTATGAAATCTGAAATTGGTAATTAACTGAATTACTATTCATTTGCATCAATCTTTCGGTTTCGATCGTGGATCATTGCAATCAAATATATTATTCGTTAATTATTTATCAAAACAAGTTTTCAAATCATGTCTATGTGATTTCCAAATGGTCATTACTAAAGTAACCTGATTTTATACATAACCTGAAAACCCGGAGATTGGTCATTTCTCTCATTATTGTTTACAAACACAATTTCACATTTGTTTTCATAATTATTCTCAACTGCAAAAAGCAATTAGTTTAGACATAGATGATAATTAAAACAACCAACTTTCATACTTTCCACTGATTCCCCGTGGATTCGACACCCTACTTGCCCTTTACTAGTAAAAGGTGAATAGGACACTTTTAACTTATATTTTTGACCGACCTTACGACATCGATCAAAATGGCGCCGTTGCCGGGGAGTCGGTGCGCTTAGTTTAGTTAGTTGTTTTTCGAAAAAAAAATTAAAAAAAAACAAAAATCCAAAAATATTTCTTTTTGTTTGTCTTTTATTTGTCTCGTTCAGTATTACGCTCGGTTTCTTGTTTGTCTGTGTGCAGGTGATTCTCGAGTTGCATGCATAGCAGGTTCTCAAAGGAATCATCACCGCTTTTGTTTGATCCAGAAATAGAAAAGACTGCTCGACAGAATCTCGTTCTTCTTCGTTCAGCAATGAAAGCTAAAGCTCAGTCGTCAACAGTTGCTCAAGATCTTGAACAAGCAGCTCACGAAATGGCTGATCAAGAGCCACAAAACCAAGCCCAAAACGATCCAATTCCACCCATTCCAGATCCACCAATCCCTCAAAACCAAAACCAGCCCAATAACCAAAACCAGAATGAACCACCACCACAACCATTTCCACAATTCAACCCAGGCCCACAAAACCAACCGGGAAATCTGAATCTCCGACATGGGGAAATTATTCGTCTCAACCAACCACAGCATCAACACGGGTATGATGAGGGTTTCCAACACAGAGAAGGCAGTGTGCATACTTGGGAATCCGGTTGGGAAGATGATGATTATCAGAATCAGTACGATGGGAGATATGCTGGTTACAGATACGATGAGGGGTACAATGTGAATCAAGGCTATCCAGAACAACAACTGGGCAATCAAAACATCGCATCCCGCAACCGATTCCACAAAATCAAGTTCATAATGGAGTCCCGCAGTTTAATGCGGGAAGAGCTAATAATCGGTTTAGGGGCGATCAGATACAGTTTGTGGATGGTGTCCCACAAGTCGTTCAAGGGGCACCAATTCAAGGCGTTGAAGGTCACTGTCGACCAGTTGTAGTACCTAACTCGTCGGCTATAGTCACACCGGTTGGAAATAATAACAGACCTTTCGAGGTGAGGCCTCAATACTTAGGCCATTTGCCGGAGTTTTATGGAAAAAGGACCGAAGAACCATACTTGCACATTGCAAGTTTTGATTCGATTTGTCAAACGATTGGGGTTTCGGGGTTTACAAAAGATGATGTGAAACTGATGCTGTTTCAGTTCACCCTGAAAGACAAAGCACGCCACTGGTTCGCCACATTACCTCCAGGTAGTATATACACTTGGCAAGAGATGCAGCTGGTGTTTTTGGAGGAATACTACACCATGAATAGAACTAGTGAAGCTCGAGATGCAATCAGAGCATTCCAGCAACATTCAGGGGAACCGTTCCATGAAGCGTTCACAAGGTTTAAGGAGTTGCTTAGGAAATGCCCACATCATGAAATTCAGACATGGGAATTAATTAAGGTGTTTTATGATGGGCTACTTCCTGATGATGTAAGAGATCTTATAGCCATTAGCAATGGTACGTTTCTCACAAATACAGAAGCTGCGGATTGGGCATATTTGGAGAGACAAAGTGCCACTTCAAAGAGACAGACACAATCAAGCAGGAGGGCAAGATCAAGTTCAGCAAAGTCAGTCGATTATGAAGCTGAGGAACGGGTCGAGAAGTTGAGGCACCAAAATTTATTGCTTGAGCGGCAGGTAGCTCAAATGAATCTCGGAAAGGGAGGTGAAGTTAAAACCGCCAATACATTTGCAGTATGTACTGAGTGTGGAGAGTTAGGGCATCAAGTCGGAGAGTGTGTTGTGTTGGGTGGTCAGACTGATGAAGTGAATCAATTGTACGGTGACCGAAAGCAATATGATATGAAATCAAATACATATCATCCAGGTTTGCGAAACCACCCCAATTTTAGTTATGGTAATTCTGCTAATCAGTTGAACCCCAATTTTCAGGTACCTAACCAAGGAGGTCAACAGTATCAGAATCGGCAAGGAAATTACCAACAAGGAGGTTACCAGAATCGGGGCCAATATAATCAAGGGCCTCCAGCCAACAACCAACAACAAAATCAAAGCAATTATCAAGGGAGTTGGAAGAATCAAAGTAACCAGCAAAGTAATTCTTCAGGTGGGGCAGGTGATTCGAGTGATTTAAAGCTGGATGCAATCATGTCGTTCATGAAAGATATTCAGAAGGAAAATGAGGTGAGAGATAAGACTTCTACAGCAATGCAGAAGCAATTGGGGCAATTAGCAGAGGATATAGCCCAGTTGAGAAGAGACCCCGGAAAATTGCCAAGTACCACCACGGTCAACCCGCAACATCAAAGCAGTAGTTCAGCTACCAAGAATGCACGTGTAAACCAGGTAAGTGTACTTCGTTCTGGTAAAGTGTATGATAATAAGGTTGGCGCTCCACCACAATTTGTTGATGGTGTGGTGGAGGATTGGGATGAAAATGAGGAAGAGGAACATGAGCCTGAACCTGTCAGCCCTACGAAAGCGAATAAAACGACTTCTCAAGAAACTAATGATAGGGTATTAGAAAACGCATCAGCCAAGGCTACGGAAAAGGGTGCGGGAATTAAAACCAACCCGTTTCCTCAAGCATTGGTAGAACCGGGAACTAAAACTACTAAAAGAGGCCCACAACAGGAAGAGATGTGGGAAGTTTTTAAGCAAGTAAAAATCAATATCCCGTTGTTAGATGCGATAAAACAGGTTCCGGCTTACGCGAGGTATTTGAAGGACATGTGCACCCAAAAGCGGCAAAACAAATTTCCAAAGAAAATCGATTTAACCGAAAATGTTAGTGCCGTTTTGTCGGGTGCCATTCCTCCTAAACTCCAAGATCCAGGTGCTCCGTTAATACCCATTCAATTGGGTGACTTTAAAATGAGCCGGGCACTGCTGGATTTGGGAGCGAGTGTGAGTATTCTCCCGGGGAGTCTTTATGATCAATACGATTTCGGACCGTTACAGAGAGTCGACACCACAGTAGTGTTGGCCGACTTGACTTTGAAATTACCCCGGGGAATCGTGTGTGATGTCATTGTCAAAGTAGAGGACTTTTACTACCCAGTTGACTTCTTGGTTTTAGACTATGTCTCAATTGATAAAACTAAACAACCTAATGTCATACTTGGTAGACCATTTTTAGCAACTGCTAACGCTTTAATTGATTGCAGAAATGGAACAGTTGACATGACCTTTGGTAATAGGAAAGTTCAATTAAATGTGTTTTCCCGTGCATCTGATTCTCTGGTTAGTGATGAATGCTTTATGGCAGACATCATTGACGAGTGTCATCCTCATGAAAATGGGGTAAACACAACAGAGACGTGTGTTATTTGTGATAGGGAACAGGCTGAATTATCGGAATGCTTGAATGAAGCTGAAAAGGAATTGGAGGTGATGGCAATTAAAGACGGGAGACCCACTTGGACTCATCAAGTGGAAAGTCTGCCCGAGCACATCGATACGCATTTAAAGCCATCATTGGAATCACCTCCACAAGTAGAGCTGAAGGAGCTGCCAAAACACCTCAAGTACGCTTTTGTGGGAGACAATGACACCCTTCCGGTGATCATTGCATCAAATTTGACAAAAGCTCAAGAAAAGGCTTTGATGAGGGTGTTAGTGGAGTATAGGGCGGCAATTGGATGGACGATTGCAGACTTAAAAGGGATTAGTCCATCTATAGTGATGCACCGGATCATCACCGAAGAAGGTGCAAAGCCGGTGAGGGATGCACAGAGACGTCTGAACCCGAATATGCGGGAAGTGGTGAAGAAAGAGGTACTAAAGTGGCTAGATGCAGGTATAATATATCCTATTTCTGATAGCACGTGGGTCAGCCCAACTCAAACGGTACCAAAGAAGGCAGGGATACAAGTTGTCAAAGGTGAAGATGGTGAACAGATTGCCACTCGGCCTGTAACCGAGTGGCGGATTTGCATTGACTATCGGAAGTTGAATGCTGCAACTTCAAAGGACCATTTCCCCTTGCCTTTCATAGATCAAATCGTTGAGAAACTCGCAGGTCAGAAATTTTATTGTTTCTTAGACGGTTACTTGGGTTATAATCAGGTTGCAATCCATCCAGAGGATCAACAGAAAACCACGTTTACGTGTCCTTATGGCACCTTCGCATTTAGGCGAATGCCATTTGGATTATGTAACGCCCCGGCCACCTTCCAAAGGTGTATGATGAGTATCTTTTCAGATATGGTCGAGAATTCTCTAGAGATCTTTATGGATGATTTCTCCATTTTCGGTACGTCTTTTGATTTGTGTTTAGACCAATTAACAAAAGTGTTAAAAAGATGTGTTGAGTCTAACTTGGTGTTAAGTTGGGAAAAGAGCCATTTTATGGTTCAAGAGGGGATCGTGTTGGGACACGTGATTTCAAGTAGGGGAATTGAGGTAGATCACGCGAAAATTCAGGTTATTTCTACTTTACCGCCTCCTACTAATGTTAAGGGCGTCCGTTCCTTTCTAGGACACGCCGGGTTTTATAGACGGTTCATCAAAGGATTTTCTGTTATCACAAAACCGCTGTGCAACCTTTTGTTAAAAGATGTGCCATTTGTTTTTGATGAAAAGTGCTTAAAAGCTTTTAACAATTTAAAACAACAGTTGATTGAGGCCCCCATTTTACAATCGCCGGATTGGTCGCTCCCTTTTGAAATCATGTGTGATGCAAGCGACTATGCGGTGGGGGCAGTGTTGGGACAACGGGTTGACAAGAAACCCGTGGCTATTTATTATGCAAGCAAAGTTGTTATCTATTCTGATCATAGTGCTGTCAGGTACCTCATGGAGAAGAAGGACGCTAAACCAAGGTTAATCCGATGGATTTTGTTGTTGCAGGAATTTGACCTTGAAATTCGAGACAAGAAGGGGAGTGAAAACGTTGTAGCAGACCATTTATCACGGGTGGTGCATGAAATAGATGCACCGGATGTTGAAATTAATGAAACGTTTCCCGATGAACATATATTATCTGTTGCTACTAAACCGTGGTTTGCTAACTTTGCTAACTTTGTTGTTACAGGTGATATTCCGGAGTTTTGGCCCAAAAAGAAGAAGCAACAGTTCATAGCTCAAGCAAAAACGTACATTTGGGACGAGCCTGATCTTTTTAAAGTTGGAGCTGATCAGATAATCCGACGTTGCATTCCGGATGAGGAGATAAAGTGTGTGTTGGAGTTGTTGCACGCATCGGCGTGTGGTGGACATTTTAGCGGACAGAAAACCGGGCATAAAGTGCTGGCGTGTGGGCTATATTGGCCTACAATTTTCAAGGATGCAGCTGAATTTGCAAAGAATTGTGTTAGATGTCAACAATTAGGGAGTATCTCAAAACGGAATGAGATGCCCATGCAGCCGATCCTTGTGGTTGATATCTTTGATGTTTGGGGAATCGACTTCATGGGCCCATTCCCTAATTCGCTAGGAAATTACTATATCTTGGTGGCCGTGGATTACGTTTCGAAATGGATAGAAGCGATTGCCACCAAGACGAACGACCATAAAGTTGTTTGCAAATTTGTCCAAACAAACATATTTTCGCGATTTGGAATCCCTCGTGTGATCATAAGTGATGGGGGATCACATTTCAAAAACTTTCATTTTGGAAAATTGCTTAAACGTTTTGGCATAGACCACCGAATCGCTACACCGTATCACCCACAAACGAGTGGGCAGGTTGAGGTGTCCAACAGGCAAATAAAAGAGATTTTACAAAAAACCGTGCGACCCGACCGCAAGGATTGGTCCACTAAGTTGTATGATGCCTTATGGGCGTATCGTACGGCATATAAAACGCCTATTGGAACCACACTATATCGGTTGGTCTATGGAAAAGGATGTCATTTACCTGTTGAGCTTGCTCATCGTGCGTTATGGGCGGTAAAAGAAGTTAACATGGATTATGAGAGTGCAGGTAAAGCGAGGAAGTTGTCGTTGGGAGAGCTTGAAGAATTGAGGGATGAAGCATATGAGAGTGCAATGGCGTATAAGGATAAGACGAAGAAGGTGCACGATGCAAAGTTAAGGCTACAGAAGTTTGAGGTAGGACAGAAGGTATGGTTATTCAATTCTAGACTGAAACTGTTTCAAGGTAAGCTGAAAAGCAAGTGGATGGGTCCGTATTTGATCACGCGGATCGGAAACTATGGAGACATAGAAATTGAAGACTTTGATGACCATTTGAGGCAAGTTGTGAACGGGCATAGGTTGAAACCGTATTTGGAAGCTAATGATATCAACGGACCGGATAAACAGTCGGAGTGTTTCATGTTAAGCACTTTGGTCCATGATTCAGAATAACCATGTTCAGGTATGAAGTCTGGCTGAAGACTCTTAAACTTAGCGCTCTCGGGAGGCAGCCCGAGGATGTAGATTAGTGTACATTTGTTTGCTTGGTTGGTGTGGGTTTGTACGTGATTTCTGCAGATTCTAACTTGGTAATGTTCTCCGCGGATACAATTACTTAAGTGTGGGGAAGTTAGAACCGCCCAGGTACGTTTTCAGATTCAATTATGTGTCGCGGACGACATGTTCTTTCTATGGGGGGTGGAGCGGTGAGTAAACCGAATGGTGAAAGTTTATTCGGTAAGAGAATCAAAGAAAATCATTTACAAACCTTTTAAAACCATTGATTTAGTTATTTAAAAAAAACAGTTAAAAAGTTCAATAATTAAAACCTGCGCCAGCTTGCGCTAATACAGCCGCCGCCTTACGTTGACTGATATTGCCTCCTGTATTGCGCTAATATTTGACGCATGGCTGCGTTGACAGAGCATGTGACCGACCACATAACCAATTCCCACGTGACACTTGCATTATCTAATACCCATCACCCATGGTATTCACGTGACCCACCCTTTAAAACCCAAAACAAACCGACCCGTCCATAATAATCCGGCCCACGTACAACACACGAACATCACATTAGGTCAGACAACTCCTCGTACGACCACAACAACTCATCTCTTTCTTTCAAGTTCTTCAACTCCTAATCATACCATAACTCTCTCGATTCTCGATCAACTCCATCCATTCAAAGGTCTATCTTGATTGATTTTTCAACGAGAAACCGATTCTAGTATCTGTTGTGTCCGATTACCATTCGTCGCGAGTAATCAGAGCATCGTGTGAAGAACCCTAATTTCGAAATTTGGGGTTTTCCATTTTGGAGTGAAGTTTGTTGAATCTGAAGCTTATTCTAGCATAGTTAAACATAAAAGGTGTGTTTTTATTCATTATTGTGCTAGTATGTTGAAGGTAAGTGGTGATGTGGGTGAGATATGAAGAACATTTGAATTTTTATATGCAAAACTGAGATTATGAAGCATGTGGTTGTGGTGTGTCTTTGAATTTGTGATAAAAATTGAAGGTTGCTGCAAGTATAGGTGTTTGGGGGGCATGTTATGGTTAGTAGATGTTGTTTAATGAGCATAAAACATGATGAGAAGTAAAAACAAGGCTGTTACAATAAATATTGAGCGATTCTTTGTTTTGGGATTCCAAAGGGCAGTAGTTTTAGCATGAAACAAGTGTGGGGAAGGGTTATTGCACACTTGTTTATGTTTCATATAATGAATCTGATTCGAACTGTTTGTGTGTGGTTTGTGATGTAGAATGACGCGGCTAAGACGCCCAGGGAAAGAGAAAGATGTTGATCCGCCATCTAAACCGGCTGCGACAAAGAAGCGGAAAACAACCATCGATCAGGTCCACGTGCTCATTCCGTACTCTAGTTGAACAATTTTAGTTTTTCTTGTTTTGGTGTGTTTTTGTGTTTTGGTGGTGTTTAACTATTTATGTTGAGGGAATGTGTTTGTGTCAAGTTGTTTTAGAAATGGTCGCTCATGATGTTGGTTAGTTGGTTTTCCCGGGTTCTGTTTTTAGAAGCATGATACATTGGGGACAATGTCGCCCAAGTGTGGGGATATGGAACCCGGGAAGGGAAAAGGCTTGGGACAAAGGTTTGAAAGAGGTTGAAAAATGATTGAAAACGATGAAAAGCGAAAAATTGAAATTTTTTTTTAAAATTTTAGAGAATTTCATCGCCTTAAGTGAATTAAACGGATATGAAAACCGAACGTTTCAATCACTAATGGGTTCCTTGCCGGTAGTAAACTAATGTAGTCCCTTGTCATGGTCGTTCCTTTAAGTTTCATGAGAGTAGGTCCGACAGGTGTTTTTAGGAAAAACGAATTGAAAAGAGATGTCTATTTAGGGGTAACATGCTTTAGATTGCATATGCTACATGTCGGTAACCTTTAACCGTTCTTTGGTGAGAATTTTGAGCCTGTAGAATGATAGAATGACTTACATTATGATTTCATTTGTTGAGAGCAGGCTGCATGTTATTCTCTGTTAGAACTTGTATGATTTGATGCATGCTGAGACTGTGGTTTAACATGTGCACATAAATGATAAAGGCATTAGGATATCCCGTACACCTGTTTGTTTGTTTTGTGTTTACCTCGTTATCACCCTTAGTAGCCCTGTTGAGCCTATTTACCTTTCGTTTGTCCACCTAGTGTGAATTGTTTAATACCGACCGTGAATGACAAGTTTTGAATAAATGAAAAAAAAAAGAGAGAAAACGAAGAAAAGAAAGAAAAAAAATTAGAAAAAAAAGACAAAAAGAAAGTGTTGTGGATATCGTTTATGTTCTTGGGGTAGAAATCAACCCAAAGTGTTAGTCGTTATATGTTGCAAATAAAGTTTTCACGGTTTGGTCGTTTGTTTGTTCGCCACGGAAAAAAAAAAATACAAGCCTAAAATCTTCCTACCCTTAGCCTAAACCCAAAAAAACCGAAAGTCCTTTTGATATGTGCCATGTTATACGATAGTGGAGGTATGATTGTTATACAAGCCTATGATTACAGAATTTCATGTTTGGTTTTGAGTGTTATAATTGCTAGCACATTACACGCTAGTTCAGATATTAAGCCGAGAGGAGAGTTTATTGTGAGGGGCGTGTAGCATGTGTTATAATCCTAAGCATGTTAGTTTTGAATAAACAAGTCTTGAATTTTAGAAATTGCATAAATTGTTTGTCGGACTGTCAATCTTGATTGTGTCAGTCTATGGAACGGGTATGACTTGGGACTTAATCTGTGCATCGGTTATGGGGTTTAGACGTGTTGTTACTATGGTGAGTAGTTCCGTATCGGTTTGCTTGAGGACAATCAAAGGTAAGTGTGGGAATGTGATGGCGAGTGTGAAACACGAGTGCTAAAGGGACTATTTTGTGTGATTTAGCTTGTTTTATGTGACTATATGATTGGAATTGGATTATTGCGAGAGTTCGTATGTTTGCAGGTAGGAACGCGTAATTTGGTGAAGATGCGAGGTTTGAAGATAAAGCGGAACATGTAAAAGTGATGAGTGCAGCCGTTGGAAATGTTCGGGTACGGTCCGTGTTGAATTGATAGCTTAAATTCATAAAGGATACGAAGAACTGAAAGTCGAGGAGGTAGAAGTGTCATGGTGTGAAAGTTGTTTGTGCGTTATAAAAGACATGCAGTTGCAAGTGGTCAAGTTTTGGTGGATTAAAGGTTTTAATGAAAAAAAAACCTACTGATGGATGGTTGGAACATCACAAAAGTCAGCAGCCATAAAATATTAATTGGGGTCCATTATCACGAGATTGGCAGCCAACATGAATTATATAATTGTGGGCTTTCATAATTAATAAACTCATCTCAAAATCGTTATTATATCATCGATCAATGGGCAGCCCATTATCCACGAAAATTAGCAGCAAACTTCATTATTTTGTGGGCCCATAATCACATCATGATCATCGATTGAATTGGGGAGGCAGCCGTATATGACAATTTTTTTGGGGAGCTTTCAATTCATCACTCGACATCATCAACATCATTAATCATCCACGCAAGCACATCGACTAGATCATGAATTCTTCATTCTTTCAAGCTTCGGAAGATTGTTCGCACATCATGAGCGGCTAGTCGTCCCATGACCGTCTCCGGGATTAGGGTTTATGTTTGAACATTGGGTTTGCGTATGTTAAGACTTTTTGGATTAGGATTCGATTAAACATTCGGTTAGTCATTCCTATTGTTTTTGTTTTGGTTAAACAATATTTGATTATCGTATTCATTCGTGTTCATCAATTATTTGGTTTGTTCATCAACAACCGGGATTAAATTCTAGGATGTCATTGTTTTAAACCTTTACTCATTGAACTGGTTAATGTTTATGAAATCTGAAATTGGTAATTAACTGAATTACTATTCATTTGCATCAATCTTTCGGTTTCGATCGTGGATCATTGCAATCAAATATATTATTCGTTAATTATTTATCAAAACAAGTTTTCAAATCATGTCTATGTGATTTCCAAATGGTCATTACTAAAGTAACCTGATTTTATACATAACCTGAAAACCCGGAGATTGGTCATTTCTCTCATTATTGTTTACAAACACAATTTCACATTTGTTTTCATAATTATTCTCAACTGCAAAAAGCAATTAGTTTAGACATAGATGATAATTAAAACAACCAACTTTCATACTTTCCACTGATTCCCCGTGGATTCGATACCCTACTTGCCCTTTACTAGTAAAAGGTGAATAGGACACTTTTAACTTATATTTTTGACCGACCTTACGACATCGATCAACCCCGAAGTGACCTAAAGCTTCCGCAACATCTTTAGAACTACACCTCTCTGGCTGCCTCGTGATATAAAACTTAGTTATTCCGGAGGGTTCCGATCCCGAACTCCGACCTTCCATGGTTGACGGTCTTCAGCAGTGGTTGTCCGCCGGTCTTTAGCAGAGAGGATGCCTTTTCAGTCCTAAAACGTAGATATTTAGATACCCGTAAAACTTGAATCCGATATGACGTCAGCACCGGCTCCGGTCTTCAGCAGCTTTCCATGGTCGCCGGTCAGCAGAGAGGATGACCTTTCAGAATCCTGGAAGGATAAAATACAGATGAAGTTAATATAATATTGTGTTGTCTGATCTCAACAGGTCTTCAGCAGTGGCCTTCCATGGTCGCCGGTCTTCCGTAGTGGTTGTCCGTTGGTCTTCAGCACAGAGGATGACAGTTCTCTTTTTTGGCTAATTAACTAGTCATAAAGACTATCATCCCCCACATTAGATTTTTTTTGCCTACACATATTAAAATTTATCATATATATTTCGAAATTTGTCTTACACATATCGAAATTTATCCTATATTATATCCTACATAACTCACTATTTATCCAACACTCTAAATTATTTTTTTTTTTTGAAAAAACATATATACATATTTTGAAAATAAGTTACAAATTTAATAGAGTTAATTACACAAATGGGTCCTGTGGTTTATACCTATTTTCGCCTTTGGATACTAATTTTTTTTAAACAGGTTTAGGTTTTATGGTTTCAATTTTGTAGCACATTTGGGTACTAACACCGAAATTATTTAATTAATGACTAAAATACCCTTGCATTTTTTTAAGTTTATCAATGTAACACATTTGGGTACTAACAACTAACTTTATTTAAGTTTAATTTAATTTTACAAAATCTATTTATTTTTTATTTTCATCTTTTTTATTATATCTCTTAATTAACATAAAGTCTATTTATTTTTTTAGTTTTATATTTTTATTTAATTTCTTATTTAACATAAAATCTACTTGTTACACTAGTATTTTTTTAATAGATTTTTTTTAATAAAATCTACTAGCTATATAGTTTTATGTAAATTAAATTTCTTACTCGTTATAAATAATGTAAACCTTACTCGTTTTCAATTTTGGATAGAAATGATTGATAATAATAAATATCTTTAATGTAAAAAAATTTAAGCCTTTTTTTAACTCGTTTTTTTGTTCATTTACATTTTACTATTTTAGAAAGATATTTAATTTACATAAAATCTACTAGTTGCACCAGTAAAATATACTAGCTATATAGTTTTATGTAAATTAAATATTTTTTTTTACAAAAAAACGAGTTAAAAAAATGCTAAATTGATTTTAGTTTTATCTAAAATACCTAGCTATATAGTTTTATCTAAAATATCTAGCAATATAGTTTTATGTAAATTAAATATCTTTCTAAAATAGTAAAATGTAAATGAACAAAAAAACGAGTTAAAAAAAGGCTTAAATTTTTTTTTACATTAAAGATATTTATTATTATCAATCATTTCTATCCAAAATTGAAAACAAGTAAGGTTTACATTATTTAAAACGAGTAAGAAATTTAATTTACGTAAAACTATATAGCTAGTAGATTTTATTAAAAAAATCTATTTAAAAAAATACTAGTATAACAAGTAGATTTTATGTTAAATAAGAAATTTAATAAAAATATGAAACTAAAAAAATAAATAGACTTTATGTTAATTAAGAGATATAATAAAAAGATGAAAAATGAAAAATAAATAGATTTTGTAAAATTGATTTAAACTTAAATAAAATTGGTTGTTAGTACCCAAATGTGTTACATTGAAGCCCATTTGACATCTCTTCATCTGCAAATAATTCTCGATGTGAAAACACAGAGACAAAGGGCTGTAAACTTAAAAAAATGTAAGGGTATTTTAGTCATTAATTAACTAATTTTGGTGTTAGTACCCAAAGGTGTTACAAAATTGAAACCATAAAACATAAACCTGTTAAAAAAAAGTTAGTACCCAAAGACGAAAATAGGTATAAACCACAGGACCCATTTATGTAATTAAATCAATTTAATATAGTTAACTAATAAAGAAGACTACAAATTACTCACTATGTAATTTTACCAATCTAACGTTACAATAACATTAAATACAAATATTAAATGAATCAAAATTAAGCATTTTTATTCTTATTAGTGGAGAATTAAATGAAGCAAAATAAACATTGTTAATTAGTTAGAATTTTTTTATTCAATTTTTTTGTATTTGAACCCTCCACTATAGCTTGACTCGTATTTATTTATAGTTATATACTACTTGACTTGTATTTATTTTTTTCAGGCTAAGATGGAAATGAATTAAAATTGGGTCAAACTTCAAACCATTTTGACAAATATTAGCTGTTCAAAAAAAAAAAAAAAAATTGACAAATATTATGATGGGCCGATGATAATTTGTAAAGGAGAAAATGGGCTTCTTTGAATTAATCTACTACTACTCTAATTGAATACTTGAATTATCTTATTGGGATTAGTGTTCCTTCTTTGGGCTTGAACTGCATAAAAGAACCGGTGAATCTTTTTCTTTTGAACAGTTTGTAACAAGGAACCGATGAATTAAAAAAGAAAATGTGAGCAAGATCCATCGGCGACAGTTTATGGGGGCTGCAGGGAGGCGGTTCCCTCTTTGAGGGCTGCATGCAGAGGCTGTCGGCTACAAGATCAATGAGAGGAAGCCAGCCTCTTGGTGCACGGATCGAGGCAGCAGGCCCTTTGGCTCGGCACAACAACCGAGACCGATTAAGTCTATTTTCATAATTGGTTAGTTTTTTTCTCGAAACTCTTGTTTAACTAACTAGTATTTAGGGTAGAGGGTATGGTGATGGTCCTCCTTTGGAGGATGATCCGCCACCTAGGCGACACATCATAGTCCTCGGGAGGATGGTCCATCTCACAAAAACAATAGAAATGGGAGGATGATCCTATCCCACTATTTTATTTATTTATTTATTTTTTAACAGTCAATAGGCATGGGACAACTCACCAATATGTGTCTTCATCTGCAACGTCACCAACGTCCAAACCTCGATGCTAAAGACGGGGACCGGGGGGGGGGGGGGATGGTGTGCTGTCGGCGCCGTTCCTAGACGGGTATGAATAACTTGCAAATCAAATGAACAAGTGACACGAGGATTTATACGAGGAAAAAGCCCTTGATCAAGAGTTGATCTCCGGCATAAAAAACCTCGGATGATGGAAACTAACGATCACCAACTATAATTACACAAATGATTGATACAACTCGGGATGATAACAAGCTTTTTACAAAGATCACTAGTGTGCAAAAGTGTAAAAATGTATGAAATCGCCAAGTGAACTGTTGAGAGCTGTTTCGAGAGTATGTGTATTTGCTAGCTTAGCTGAATGTGTTCTAACTCAAGCTTGTTATCCCCTTTTAAAATTAGAAATAACTAGATAACTAACTATCTGCTAAATGTGCAAGCTTCCCATGATCTCCATAACGTTCACAAAGGCCAAACACGTGCGGAATATTGAGGGTATATTCTCCAAGAATATCGGTAAGACTTGGTCCATGCATATACTCCTGCAAAACGAGCTCACATACAATGTAGACAACCGTTAGTGTAAGGATAACAATGAGGATCCTGGATCCTGATCCTGCAACACCTTCTGAGGATCCTTAATTCAAACAGAATTGAGGATCCGTGATCCTGGCAGTACTTGAGGATTCGTGATCCTTAGGATTGGAAAATCCTCCCCTAACAGTTTAAATATTTTTCATTGAATGACATGACACACTCTCATTGGTTGATTTTGAAGTTTACCACTTTCAAATGTCTAACCACTCCCTTCACCCTTAGGACCCACGTGTTACGACAGGTCTCTTAAACCAGAAAAATATATACGTAAAAACGTTGAAACACACACGCGTGTTGTAGAGTATTAATTCGTTAACTTTATAGCAAAACGTAAAACTTTTTCGTAAATTTAAAATTATTTGAGAGTTGTATCTTTATTAATACTAGTGTTATTCGCTGTCGCGCGTTGCGCGATTAGAAAATGTTTTTCTACAAGTAGGGGTTTCATATATAGTTAATATAAGGACTAAACGCTAAAAGTTCATTTAAGTACACATGTTGCGACGCGCTAGACGGAACTGTACATTGCATTTTTCATGAGCTTTTCCAATAAAAAAAGGTTAAAACTACCTTTATATTATAGATGTGGAGACGACAGTGATCAAAGTGTTCGTTGAAGTACGTGTGTGGTCTTTAAGGCTCTTATCTTTAATATTCAACACAAATCCTGAACCCATCAATCCATGAAAGTGAAAAGTGTTATATAAAAGAAGAAGACATACACCAAAAAAAATTCTAATACGAACAATAGCTGAAGAAATAAATTATAAGTATGAATTCAATTTCGACCTATAAAATATGTCAGTAAAGAGGTTAGTTGAATGACATGTTATTAAATGCCTAAGGTTTACAAATGATAATGAGATTTAGACGGGGCTAATATCTCTCATTCTATCAAATGTAGTGAAGTCATGAGTTATGACAACTTTAGCCTCAACACGGAGTCGGACCTGAAGTTAACAAATGAATTTGGTATTGATTGAACTGTATCTTCTTTGTGTTAGTGATCATACGAAGGTAGACATATCAGAATTGGTATTTATGTAAACCCAATCAAGAAACAATAAATAACAACACCCAATCAAGCTATCTACACTGGATCGTTTTTGCTAGTCTTGTCGACCCAACAATATCAACTGAACAAATAGACCAGACCAAATTACTGGGCCGAGCATGTTTGATGAACTGATCATTCTTTACAGTTGTCAACTTTACTCTTACCTAACAAAGTGAAAGTTATTTGTTTGTAGAATCGTTTAGGAGGATTAGTAGTTTATCTAGTTCACATGAAACCCAAATCACTTTGACGACCCGATAACAATAGGGATGAGCAAATGATACCGGTACCAGTACCAAATCGGGTACATTCGACTTTTGACCTTTTCGATACTGGTTAGGTACCGGTACCGAACTGTACCGTACCAGGTATATCCGGTACCGGTACCTACTTTTGAAAGAAACCGATGAAAGAGTTCGTTTAAGTACGCGTCGACAAATTTTTGAAAGAAACCCAATGAAAGAGTTAGTTTAAGTACGCGTGTTGCGACGCGCTAAACCAAACTACTTTCGGTACCGGTACCGGTTTAGTACCGAACGGGTACCATGCTCATCCCTAGATAACAAACTTAAAGAGCATATTAGTTAGGTTATATTATTCCTTAATGAAAATTGAAACGAATTAGTTTCTACACATTTATACTGTTTTTTTCCTTTTTTTTGGTTGGTTAACTCGGCAGGACCAACCAAATCCATCTAATGAGTTCAAGATGCAGAAATAAATGACCTGACCATTTGAAATTTTCTCATCAGAAACTCGAACAAACAACCAAGTTACAAATATAATATAACCACGCATTGACATACAGTTGACAAATTTTTGAAAGAAACGGATTAAAGAGTTCGTTTAAGTACGCATGTTGCGACACACTAAACCAAACTGTAGATTGCAATTTTCATGAGGTTTTCAAATAGAATTCAAAGTTTAAAACTACCTTAATATTATAGATGTGGAGACCAGGGGCGTAACTTAAGAGGGGCCGGGAGGGGCGCCCAACCCCGCGAACTTTTCGCTTGGTAATGTTATATATGTAGTTTTTGTATAAAGTTTTTTGGGTTTATACTTTTTCGAATACAAAACAAACCCCAACCAGTTGCTGGGGATAAAACAGAACAAAAGAGCCAACTAATACATATCCAGAAACATTAGAAACTGAAAGAAAATTACCAATAATGTCTGGCAAAGGAATGAATAGGTTCACAAAAGTAATGTCACAAAAATGATTATTAGACTCGACCTATTAATCTTGTGATGATAAATTTTACAAAACTTGTGTACATTTTTTTTGTAAAAAAATTATATCCGCAAGGACGATTACAGATGTAAATAGTATACTGTTGGACTATAGATAAAAGAAATGCATACATCTATTATAACATTAAATTCAATAAAATTTAATTACACTTTGTAGAAAAATGCATATTCAATTATTCACAAGAACGATTTGAATAGAAATAGAAGACTGTTGAATCATAAAAAAATGCATACTTCCCTTCTTTCAGATACGCTTTTTCATAAAAGTGTCAAGAAGGTCCTTCATGGGTTCCTTTTACTTAACAGCTTATATGCCTTTTCAAAATTTTCTCTAAGAGAGCCACAAACCATCTGAAAGTGGATCTTGTAATTAGCAATAAGCACAAAACTTTATTAGGTTAGGAAGAACCCAAACTGTTTTGGTGAAAGTTTGATTATACTTTTCTGTACCTATGAAGGTGGAATAGATATGGAGGTAAAAACCCTAAATGACACAGCTTCAAAATATACAGTATAAAACGATTGTGAGGAAGATATATACCTGATCTTCAAATCTTGAAAGCAGAGGGAAGATAATTTAGCAGGGGTACCTGATCTTCAAATCTTGAAAGCTGAATTCGAAGCACCAAAAGAACTGAAAGGGGGAATGTAACGCTCCGTAATTTTTCGCGTTTATCAAATTATTTATTTATTCATTTATTTAATTAAATACATTATTTATTAACTATTTATTCTTTTATTTAAATCCTTTATTCATTTATTAAAGAAATAATTATCAATATTGTTATTTATTTATTTTATTTAACTAATTAAATTAACTAAATTTACAATTTAAAAGTTTTATTCTTTTTATAAAAATAATAATCTAGTTAGCCTCGTTAAAGTTTCAAAGTTAGTTAACCTAGTTAGTATAATTTAACCAAGTTAGTCAATTAGTAAAGTTAAAGGGGTTTGGTTGTAACTTAAACTAAAACTTTAAGATAGTAAGAGACAAAAAAAAAAGTGGAAGACGACGGGTTTCGAAGCCGGGTCTGACAAGTAACCAAGCAAGCTTCTTACCACTCCAACACTTCCATACTTTGTGATTTGATCTCACTTAAATTATATGTAAAGCCGAAAAAGTCGCTTGTTTGAAAACAATTTCTGCCGCTCAAACCGTGTACAACAAACTTTCCTTATTCTACTGATTGAGGATGATTGATTTCAGTGATTTGATTATTCCACGTTTCCTTTTTAACAACAATCATGTACCTAGCCTCTTTGTAAAACACATACAAAGCAATCAAAGATCGTATCCAAGTTTAGGAGATTTGCAAAGACACTATATAAACCGCACCATTCTTCTCCATTCCATCCTCACAATTCCTTTCGATCACCTTACCTCTCGCATAACCTACACCTTGCCGGAGAAACTGAAAGTCGTCGGAGAACCTGCAACTCGCCCGAAGATCGAAGAACTTACGTCGGAGAAAATCAGTCGCGACCGGAAAGCATCAAGCGTTCACGTCCCGCTTTCGGTATACGTTTCATACGTCTTTTGCTTTTGTTCGATCTATTACATTAAACGAAATTGTATTAGGCCATATTGCAAAACACCAAGCATAAGTTGATCAAGATTTCAACAGTGGGGTTGGGTTTTGATTTTGTTAATGTCACATAAAGATGATGGTAAAGAAATTAACATATTCCTTTTTCAATGAAAAACATCCATTCTTTTTTCAAAACAATGCTAATTATCATTTTTGTTATTTATAAACAACAAACTACATATTTATCACATATAAAACAGAAACATGTTTGGGTGAGTCCACTGTTCGATGAGTTCGTGGAATGAAGAAGGAGATGCACAATGACAATGTCATGTGCTCTTTTAAAATGAAAACATTTTTAAAAATAAACTTTTCATATAGGATGTTTATTTACATAGTCCAATTACTAAATACTTGTTTATATAAAAACAACTTACATATTTATATACATCCAAACTGTTTATTTATTTATTTAAATCAAATAACATTACAATCCTTTGTCATAAATAATAACGCGTTCGTTATGTAATATCTTAATTATCTAGGTTAATCACTTTTGTTCGTCTGGATTTCCCAATCTTTACTCGTACGTTACTTACAAGAAATCGCAACGCAATCAATGTGAGTATACATGACCCATTTTCGTTTTACACTTTTTGGGTGCAATATGTATTACTTATCAAACTACACCATCACATCAAACATTTTATGCACACTCTATCCATACTCTATGCGATACATTTTAATCATGTTAGACATGTTATGCTACTGTAAACTCTCATAACTATATGTTCATTAACTTTGCAAGCCTCCCCTAACAATAGTAGCGCTATAGGTTGAGAAACGCCCCTCTCGTTATATTAACGGGTATTGTTAGGTTAATCTATGTTAAAACCACCCATACTCTTTTGGGTAGGCACGCTAATTGCGTTAAACTTTGGTTTGGACACGTAGAGTAACATCGTTTCGAGTATACTGTCAATATGATATTGTATTTCACATTTGAATATTAGCAACATTTTAAACACGTATTATACTCGCCAACATGCTTTTGTTGATTGTACTTTAATACATATTGCAGGTTGATGTTCAAGAAATAAAGCAATCAAGCTAGGATGGAACTAGAAACCCATTTTAGCATAGTATTTTATTATGTTTGAATTATGATGTACTTGAAAACAATGTATTCCCATCTGATATTTATGAAATGAATTTAATTCATATTGTCACAATAGTGTTATGTTGTTTTGAGCAATTTGTACGTCTCATCCCGATGTTTCCGCCATCGGTTGGGGTGTGACAGATTGGTATCAGAGCCATAACTATAGGGAATTAGGTAGAATTGCTATACTTTTCCCTAGTCTATAGTAGGAGTACTCTGATACCAGATTGGTATCAAAGCCATAACTATAGGGAATTAGGTAAATTGCTATACTTTTCCCTAGTTTATAGTAGGAATACTCTGATACCAGATTGGTATCAGAGCCATAACTATAGGGAATTAGGAAAAGTAGGATGCTTTTACCTAGTCTATAGTTTAGGAGCTTTCTCACTATGTGTTCTTTAAAACTACTTCCTTTCTATCTCATTTGCTTCCCTCTATTTTTCTTTGGTCTCTTAAACATGCATGCCTTTCCTAAGGCTAACACAATACACACTTGGAGGCTTTGAAGACACTCTTATGACACAATCGGAATGATTCATCCAAAATACGGGTGATTCCCACATTTGGTGATGATTTTCATTCAGCTAAACTTTGAATTTTGCACGAAATCTACCCTCAAGTTAGGAGTGATATCCAAATCTTGAAGGGAATTTCCATCTCATATTCTAGTGGACCCTTATCTTTTGATAAGTACTAACCACGTTAGGGTACGATGTTATCAAGTTAGAGGTGAAACTCGCATCTTGTTAACTAGTCCCACTCTTCGATTTTCAATCTTGCCAAGGTTTCGATTTTCCCAATCGATTAAGGACGTGTAGTAACTGGAAGGACAAATATCGTTAGTCGCTTCTCGATGAGAGTATTTGTCTATTAGGCCAAAACACGTTTCCTTAATTCGAAAAGGACTTCGATTTACTTTGGAGTAGTCTTATGTTACGTTCTGTGACAATCCAATTTTTATGATAAATCTTTTTTATGCTATCTCAACTTTAATGTGTTTTATATTTGAACGTTACTTTCATTTCAAGCTTGGAGACACGTTACACACTATCTTTGCAATCTAAAACAAATAATAATATTCTCTCGCGAACAAACTAAATTTACGATGCTTTCGTTATCTATGTTACACTATGTGAAACTCATTATTATGCTATGTGAAACTAGTTGAACCTTTTATATGCTATGTGAAACTAATTGAACCTTTTGTATGCTATGTGAAACTATATGCTACGTGACACATTCATGAAAAACAATTTCGTTACGATCTAGTCTCTCATCTATTCTTCCTTTGAAACTTTAGAAGTCTTACCCTTAGATTTCGAGGACGAAATCTCCTAAAGTAGAGGAGACTGTAACACTCTGTAATTTTTCGCGTTTATCAAATTATTTATTTATTCATTTATTTAATTAAATACATTATTTATTAACTATTTATTCTTTTATTTAAATCCTTTATTCATTTATTAAAGAAATAATTATCAATATTGTTATTTATTTATTTTATTTAACTAATTAAATTAACTAAATTTACAATTTAAAAGTTTTATTCTTTTTATAAAAATAATAATCTAGTTAGCCTCGTTAAAGTTTCAAAGTTAGTTAACCTAGTTAGTATAATTTAACCAAGTTAGTCAATTAGTAAAGTTAAAGGGGTTTGGTTGTAACTTAAACTAAAACTTTAAGATAGTAAGAGACAAAAAAAAAAGTGGTAGACGACGGGTTTGAAAGCCGGGTCTGACAAGTAACCAAGCAAGCTTCTTACCACTCCAACACTTCCATACTTTGTGATTTGATCTCACTTAAATTATATGTAAAGCCGAAAAAGTCGCTTGTTTGAAAACAATTTCTGCCGCTCAAACCGTGTACAACAAACTTTCCTTATTCTACTGATTGAGGATGATTGATTTCGGTGATTTGATTATTCCACGTTTCCTTTTTAACAACAATCATGTACCTAGCCTCTTTGTAAAACACATACAAAGCAATCAAAGATCGTATCCAAGTTTAAGAGATTTGCAAAGACACTATATAAACCGCACCATTCTTCTCCATTCCATCCTCACAATTCCTTTCGATCACCTTACCTCTCGCATAACCTACACCTTGCCGGAGAAACTGAAAGTCGTCGGAGAACCTGCAACTCGCCCGAAGATCGAAGAACTTACGTCGGAGAAAATCAGTCGCGACCGGAAAGCATCAAGCGTTCACGTCCCGCTTTCGGTATACGTTTCATACGTCTTTTGCTTTTGTTCGATCTATTACATTAAATGAAATTGTATTAGGCCATATTGCAAAACACCAAGCATAAGTTGATCAAGATTTCAATAGTGGGGTTGGGTTTTGATTTTCTTAATGTCACATAAAGATGATGGTAAAGAAATTAATGTTTTCCTTTTTCAATGAAAAACATCCATTCTTTTTTCAAAACAATGCTAATTATCATTTTTGTTATTTATAAACAACAAACTACATATTTATCACATATAAAACAGAAACATGTTTGGGTGAGTCCACTGTTCGATGAGTTCGTGGAATGAAGAAGGAGATGCACAATGTCAATGTCATGTGCTCTTTTAAAATGAAAACATTTTTAAAAATAAACTTTTCATATAGGATGTTTATTTACATAGTCCAATTACTAAATACTTGTTTATATAAAAACAACTTACATATTTATATACATCCAAACTGTTTATTGATTTATTTAAATCAAATAACATTACAATCCTTTGTCATAAATAATAACGCGTTCGTTATGTAATTTCTTAATTATCTAGGTTAATCACTTTTGTTCGTCTGGATTTCCCAATCTTTACTCGTACGTTACTTACAAGAAATCGCAACGCAATCAATGTGAGTATACATGACCCATTTTCGTTTTACACTTTTTGGGTGCAATATGTATTACTTATCAAACTACACCATCACATCAAACATTTTATGCACACTCTATCCATACTCTATGTGATACATTTTAATCATGTTAGACATGTTATGCTACTGTAAACTCTCATGACTATGTGTTCATTAACTTTGCAAGCCTCCCCTAACAATAGTAGCGCTATAGGTTGAGAAACGCCCCTCTCGTTATATTAACGGGTATTGTTAGGTTAATCTATGTTAAAACCACCCATACTCTTTTGGGTAGGCACGTTAATTGCGTTAAACTTTGGTTTAGACAGGTAGAGTAACATCGTTTTGAGTATACTGTCAATATGATATTGTATTTCACATTTGGATATGGGCAACATTTTAAACACGTATTATGCATTTATGAAAACTTGTATACTCGCCAACATGCTTTTGTTGATTGTACTTTAATACATATAGTAGGTTGATGTTCAAGAAATAAAGCAATCAAGCTAGGATGGAACTAGAAACCCATTTTAGCATAGTATTTTATTATGTTTGAATTATAATGTACTTGAAAACAATGTATTCCCATTTGATATTTATGAAATGAATTTAATTCATATTGTCACAATAGTGTTATGTTGTTTTGAGCAATTTGTACGTCTCATCCTGATGTTTCCGCCATCGGTTGGGGTGTGACAGATTGGTATCAGAGCCATAACTATAGGGAATTAGGTAGAATTGCTATACTTTTCCCTAGTCTATAGTAGGAGTACTATGATACCAGATTGGTATCAGAGCCATAACTATAGGGAATTAGGTAAATTGCTATACTTTTCCCTAGTTTATAGTACGAATACTCTGATACCAGATTGGTATCAGAGCCATAACTATAGGGAATTAGGAAAAGTAGGATGCTTTTACCTAGTCTGTAGTTTAGGAGCTTTCTCACTATGTGTTCTTTAAAACTACTTCCTTTCTATCTCATTTGCTTCCCTCTATTTTTCTTTGGTCTCTTAAACATGCATGCCTTTCCTAAGGCTAACACAATACACACTTGGAGGCTTTGAAGACACTCTTATGACACAATCGGAATGATTCATCCAAAATACGGGTGATTCCCACATTTGGTGATGATTTTCATTCAGCTAAACTTTGAATTTTGCACGAAATCTACCCTCAAGTTAGGAGTGATATCCAAATCTTGAAGGGAATTTCCATCTCATATTCTAGTGGACCCTTATCTTTTGATAAGTACTAACCACGTTAGGGTACGATGTTATCAAGTTAGAGGTGAAACTCGCATCTTGTTAACTAGTCCCACTCTTCGATTTTCAATCTTGCCAAGGTTTCGATTTTCCCAATCGATTAAGGACGTGTAGTAACTGGAAAGACAAATATCGTTAGTCGCTTCTCGATGAGAGTATTTGTCTATTAGGCCAAAACACGTTTCCTTAATTCGAAAAGGACTTCGATTTACTTTGGAGTAGTCTTATGTTACGTTCTGTGACAATCCAATTTTTATGATAAATCTTTTTTATGCTATCTCAACTTTAATGTGTTTTATATTTGAACGTTACTTTCATTTCAAGCTTGGAGACACGTTACACACTATCTTTGCAATCTAAAACAAATAATAATATTCTCTCGCGAACAAACTAAATTTACGATGCTTTCGTTATCTATGTTACACTATGTGAAACTCATTATTATGCTATGTGAAACTAGTTGAACCTTTTATATGCTATGTGAAACTAATTGAACCTTTTGTATGCTATGTGAAACTATATGCTACGTGACACATTCATGAAAAACAATTTCGTTACGATCTAGTCTCTCATCTATTCTTTCCTTTGAAACTTTAGAAGTCTTACCCTTAGATTTCGAGGACGAAATCTCCTAAAGTAGGGGAGACTGTAACGCTCCGTAATTTTTCGCGTTTATCAAATCATTTATTTATTCATTTATTTAATTAAATACATTATTTATTAACTATTTATTATTTTATTTAAATCCTTTATTCATTTATTAAAGAAATAATTATCAATATTGTTATTTATTTATTTTATTTAACTAATTAAATTAACTAAATTTACAATTTAAAAGTTTTATTCTTTTTATAAAAATAATAATCTAGTTAGCCTCGTTAAAGTTTCAAAGTTAGTTAACCTAGTTAGTATAATTTAACCAAGTTAGTCAATTAATAAAGTTAAAGGGGTTTGGTTGTAACTTAAACTAAAACTTTAAGATAGTAAGAGACAAAAAAAAGTGGTAGACGACGGGTTTTGAAGCCGGGACTGACAAGTAACCAAGCAAGCTTCTTACCACTCCAACACTTCCATACTTTGTGATTTGATCTCACTTAAATTATATGTAAAGCCGAAAAAGTCGCTTGTTTGAAAACAATTTCTGCCGCTCAAACCGTGTACAGCAAACTTTCCTTATTCTACTGATTGAGGATGATTGATTTTGGTGATTTGATTATTCCGCGTTTCCTTTTTAACAACAATCATGTACCTAGCCTCTTTGTAAAACACATACAAAGCAATCAAAGATCGTATCCAAGTTTAGGAGATTTGCAAAGACACTATATAAACCGCACCATTCTTCTCCATTCCATCCTCACAATTCCTTTCGATCACCTTACCTCTCGCATAACCTACACCTTGCCGGAGAAACTGAAAGTCGTCGGAGAACCTGCAACTCGCCCGAAGATCGAAGAACTTACGTCGGAGAAAATCAGTCGCGACCGGAAAGCATCAAGCGTTCACGTCCCGCTTTCGGTATACGTTTCATACGTCTTTTGCTTTTGTTCGATCTATTACATTAAACGAAATTGTATTAGGCCATATTGCAAAACACCAAGCATAAGTTGATCAAGATTTCAACAGTGGGGTTGGGTTTTGATTTTGTTAATGTCACATAAAGATGATGGTAAAGAAATTAACGTATTCCTTTTTCAATGAAAAACATCCATTCTTTTTTCAAAACAATGCTAATTATCATTTTTGTTATTTATAAACAACAAACTACATATTTATCACATATAAAACAGAAACATGTTTGGGTGAGTCCACTGTTCGACGAGTTCGTGGAATGAAGACGGAGATGCACAATGTCAATGTCATGTGCTCTTTTAAAATGAAAACATTTTTAAAAATAAACTTTTCATATAGGATGTTTTTTTACATAGTCCAATTACTAAATACTTGTTTATATAAAAACAACTTACATATTTATATACATCCAAACTGTTTATTTATTTATTTAAATCAAATAACATTACAATCCTTTGTCATAAATAATAACGCGATCATTATGTAATTTCTTAATTATCTAGGTTAATCACTTTTGTTCGTCTGGGTTTCCCAATCTTTACTCGTACGTTACTTACAAGAAATCGCAACGCAATCAATGTGAGTATACATGACCCATTTTCGTTTTACACTTTTTGGGTGCAATATGTATTACTTATCAAACTACACCATCACATCAAACATTTTATGCACACTCTATCCATACTCTATGTGATACATTTTAATCATGTTTGACATGTTATGCTACTGTAAACTCTCATGACTATGTGTTCATTAACTTTGCAAGCCTCCCCTAACAATAGTAGCGCTATAGGTTGAGAAACGCCCCTCTCGTTATATTAACGGGTATTGTTAGGTTAATCTATGTTAAAACCACCCATACTCTTTTGGGTAGGCACGTTAATTGCGTTAAACTTTGGTTTGGACACGTAGAGTAACATCGTTTCGAGTATACTGTCAATATGATATTGTATTTCACATTTGGATATGAGCAACATTTTAAACGCGTATTATGAATGTATGAAAACTTGTATACTCTCCAACATGCTTTTGTTGATTGTACTTTAATACATATTGCAGGTTGATGTTCAAGAAATAAAGCAATCAAGCTAGGAGGGAACTAGAAACCCATTTTAGCATAGTATTTTATTATGTTTGAATTATGATGTACTTGAAAACAATGTATTCCCATTTGATATTTATGAAATGAATTTAATTCATATTGTCACAATAGTGTTATGTTGTTTTGAGCAATTTGTACGTCTCATCCCGATGTTTCCGCCATCGGTTGGGGTGTGACAGGGAAGATGATTTAGCGGGAGGGTTATAGGACTGAAACATGTTTTAGCAGGGGGAGATGATTTTGATGGGGGATTATAGGGCTGAAATGTGTTAATAAAACACGTGTTCATACCCTGAGGTTAACACGTGCCGACAATGGAGAACCTCATCAAAAACTGGTGGAAAAAATAAACAAAACGGGAATCGAACTTGGACATTAACATTCCCTTACGAAATGACGAACCAGTATGCCAGAAGACCACATATGAAAGATCAGTGAAGATGCCCTTTTTATAACAAAGCCAGAAGAGAGAGGGAAAAAAAACCAACCAAACCAGTCCTGACACGAAGGGCTGGTTACTGTTCAAATGCTACAAAAATTAATATAAAGGATAATTAGTGTACTTAGATTATTACTAATAGGTTTTTGTCATATGAATATAAAATTTTTCTTTTATTAAATAATATAAAAATTAAAATGTGTGTATTCATTTCATCATAATAAAGAAAGTAGAGGACTTTGATTATTAATGCTTCATTCTTTTATTAAAGAAAGTAGAGAGAAAACAACTTGTGAATTAATAATTAACTACTTTTATTCAATATGTTTGTTTGAATTTGTTATTGTTTATCTATACTATCTATAATAAGAGATTATGAGCTGATGTAAATCTGCTTACTTGTCAACTTCTAAGCTATGCCACATGGAGTTACTGATGTCATAATTCCGTTTACAATATTTATATCTACATAAATCTATTTCAAATATATAATCTGATTTTATTATTATAAAAAAAGGTTTTCTTTAGGAGGGAACTTTGAAATTGCATGGGGAGGGGAAATTGCCATTAATGCACTACAAGAAGTAATCATATCTTTCTCTCTCTTCTTCTTCACACTTTTTATTCAAACTTTCTTCTCATTATGTAACTTCACGGATTCCATTTCACCATTTTCTTCTCATTTCAAATGTCCGCATCTTCTGTGCAAACTCTGTCATCCGGCAAGAAATCCGACGGTGAACCACCATCTTTGTCACTCAGTTTCATTGATGATATGAATCCGTCTAAAGATATGTGGAATCTCAAGTGTCGAATCATCCTGAAATAGGTCCAGTCCTTTCGGATGGATCTGATCTTGCTCGATGAGAAGGTATTAGTGTTTGTCAATCATCTTTGATGTTTTTTACTCTTTTTATCATTTGCGTTTTGACTTTTGTGTAATTTAGGGTTAGACAAAAAGAAACAAAGAAGAAAATCTTTTTGTTTGTTTTTTTATGCGAAATAGATGATTATTGTAAATTGACTGTTTGTTTGTTTGTTTGTTTAAAGAAAGAAAGATGGCTTTTTGTTTATTTTTTGGATCCTTTATAATTTAGGGTTAGATATAAAGAACCAAAGATGAATATTTGTTTGGTTTGTTTATGGTCCTTCGTAGATGATTATTGTTTACTGTTTTGTTTGTTTGTTTGTTTTAGGGTTATATGGTTATTTATTTTCTGTTTTGTGTAATTTAGGGTTGGTTTTTGGTCATTTATAGATACTTACTGTTTGTTTCCCTGTTATTGGATTAGGCACAATGAAATAAACATGAATATTAGTTACTTATTGATCCTTCATATGTTGAGACTTTAGCCACATGTACCTTTTATATTTTTTTGAGATATGTTTGTTTGTTTGTTTCTAAAGTATGTGCTTTCACTTATTTGTCAGGGCCGTAAGAATCAGGCAGGGATTAAGGCTCCATTAATACCTCTGTTTATCTCACAGCTTCATGAGGATGAAGTTGTTATTCTCTCCAGATTTGGTGTTGGAGAAAACACTGATGCTTACAAAGTTATTAACCATGGTTACAAGATTAACTTTTACCGATGTACGGTTGTTACACGTGCGAATGGTTGGCAAGGTGTTGATTACGGATTTAATTTCATCGCACATTCACACATTCTTAATGGAGATGGAAAGGATCTGCTCACGTGCGGTATGACTGTTTCTGATAATCTGATATATGTTTTGCCTCCCTTTTCAATGTCACTAATTTCTGTTGCTATGTTTACCATTTTAGATGTTGCTGGAATTGTTGTCTCGTGTGGAGATATGGAAATCTTTCCTAATGAAAGAAAAAAGATGAATTTGGATCTTCAAGATGTCCAGTAAATTCTAATTTTCCATTTATATAAATTTGTTTGTGTGTTATGATTGTATTTAATACAATTCCAAAGATTAGTTTATTTTATATAAAAGTTCATTAAATGGTTGTTCTTATTTAATACAAT
This sequence comes from Helianthus annuus, assembly GCF_002127325.2. Classification (NCBI taxonomy): domain Eukaryota; kingdom Viridiplantae; phylum Streptophyta; class Magnoliopsida; order Asterales; family Asteraceae; genus Helianthus; species Helianthus annuus. The sequence continues at coordinate 141,700,495 of NC_035449.2, forward strand.
ACCAATGATTAGATTATTTTATATGTAAGATTCTTTATTGCATTTAATGGTATATTCATAGTAAATCATTTTCATTATTTAATGTAAATGATTAGTAAATCATATACTATATTCACAGTAAATGAGTGTATGAACTTTCATTGTTGTTCTTTTAATGCTATTCTTTGAGTTAAAACATCTACTATATGCTGTTTTTATAAGTTGGCTATTTGGTTGCGTTATAATAACTTTTAACCAGTGTTATAATGATCCATGGCAGTATCTTTGTGTTGCTTCCCCATCTAACAACCTAACAACCTTTAACCACTGTTACATATAACTACTGCTAGCTAAGGTCTGATACTATTACAACAGACAAAGTAAACAACTGTTTCTTCATTCCACTGCTTCATTCCAAGCAGGGCTTTGGTCTTTAGCAGCACTTGACTTAGGGCAGTAGATTAAATAGCAGCATTTTGTCTTCAGTTGTTGTTGTACACAAGCAGTACTTAATGGATAGCAGTTGTAGTATACAAACAGTGGATGAGGGCCATCAGATGTTATAACCACTTTAAAGGGGAAAGTCTAATGCAAACAGCTGCTTAAGAGATATACACTGATGTGTACCAGTTTTGGCTCTTATTATCTGTTTCTCACAAGAACGCAAATGATTGTATTTAACTTTTAGTGTTGTTCTTTTATCTTTTTCTTTTAGGGGAGAGGTAGTCCGTTGTACTTTGTGGAATGTGTATGCACAAGAATTTAATGATTTTTTGTCTCAAAACTCTCCGAATGAGACTGTGATGGCTGTCATTTAGCATGCGAGGATTAGGAAGTGGCAGGGTAATTTATATTTGACTGATTTATTTCGTTTAGTTTTCCCAATCTCCGTTTTGTTACATTTTTTAAGAATATTTTTTTATTTCTTTAGTGATTTGTAATGAATTGTTGGATATGTATATTGTTTCTTGCAGGTCAATATACTGTTCAGAGTGATAAGTTTGGAAGTCGTCTATTTCTCAACCAAGAAATTGATGAGATTAATGAACTTCGCAAGAGGTACTATCCGTGATTTATATTTCATATTTTTCATGTTTTTATTAACATAAGTGTGAGTATTAACGCTAATTGTGTTTTTATTTTTATAGTCTTTTAGTGAAACAATTTGAAGCTGGTGCTTCTTCTTCTCAAACCATTCTTTCATCTCAGAGTGTATTTCCAGTCCGTCAAGAATTTCTAATTGAGACTCCTAAGAGTCATGTTGATGAAATTATTGAGATTGATAGTGTACGAATAATTCTATATACATTCATAGGCATTTTAATTTTGTTAATGTTTTCTATGTTTTATCAATTGAGCATGTTAATAAAGCTTTATCTGTGATATTGTAGGGAATGTCATGTGTGGTAGTTGCAACGATCAAAATTGTTCAACAAAACTATGGATGGTTTTATCCGGCGTGTCGAGACTGTAACAAGAAGGTGTTGACCAAAATTGAGTACTTACAATATGCTAAAACCATTTCTGATGAGGTCATGAATCTGTCACTTGCTTCATTGGTTTGTCCGAAATGCGATAAAGAATGCACATCGATAACCATAAAGTAAGTTAACGTCTGATCTTTTTATGTCCAGAACTGCTATGGTTTTTGCTGTAATTTACTTGGCATTTATTCCAGGTTCAAAGTACATCTGAGAGTGCAAGATGAAACTGGCAGCGTTTCTTTTGTGATGTTTGATAAAGATGTAATGAAGCTTATTGGTTCAACTGCGAATGATATAAGGGAACGCCAAGTGAAGCTCGATGATACTGAAACTTTTCCCCATGAAATATCATGGTTGGTTGAAAAGAAGTTGGCGTTTAAAATTGAAGTTTCTGATTACAACCTTAACCATGACTACCACGTCTACACTATCCAAAAAGTATGTGATGATCCGGACATAATTGCCGAATTGGTTGGTGGTAATGGAAATGCTCTTGAGGTTGCTGATAAGGTAAGAGTTTTTGTATATCCTATATTGATTTATTTTTTTCTTCCCAATTTTTGTAGTTTAAATATCTTAATTAAATTCCATTTTGGTAATATTTTGATATTAGGTGTTTAGTCAAGAAGGTTCAGAAATTAAAGCTGTTCAATTATCTGAATCCTCACAGATGGCCGGTGCTGATATTTCAAAGGTGAATAAGAATTCTACAGTTTTGTTTTTTGGTTTAGTATAGATTATATTACATTATTTGATACCTTAGTAGTTGTTTTGTGATTTAATTGAAGGATGTTGTATCTGTTATGTCCGACTCTTCCGTTGTCGAAGCCGAGAAGGATTCAGCCACCAGTCCTAATGGTAAACGTTCGTTGCAGGATGTGGAAGGTCAAAATGTTGGGGAACTCTCTTCTAACAACAAAAGGAGCCGGAGGAAGCCATCTAGGCTTAACACTTAGCTTCTTTCACGTCGTTATATTTTGATGGTAAACATGCTATGTTTTTTGGTATGTACTTAAGTACGTGGTTGTTTGAAGTTTGGTTGTCGTTGGTAAGTGTTAAACTACTCAAACAGTTGTTTTCTATGTTTTAGATATTGGTAACTTATGAACTTGGAACATGTGGTAAACCATTATGTGGTTTAGTTTTTTGTATTATGCTGGGAAATATAATCTTTGGTTATAATGTGTGCTTTTGATTTGTGAACATAGTATATGGGATGTCTAAATTAGTTTGACATAGTCTAAATTCTACTTTTTTAATATAGAGTTTGAATGTATTTTCAACAGTTGTTGTACACAAGCAGTACTTAAGGGACAGCAGTTGTAGTATACAAACAGTGGATGAGGGCCATCAGCTGCTTATTATCTGTTCCTCTTTAACCACTGTTACATATAACTACTGCCAGCTAAACACTGATACTATTACAATAGACATAGTAAACAATTGTTTCTTCAGTCCACTGCTTCATTCTAAGCAGGGCTTTGGTCTTTAGCAGTACTTGAGTTAGGGCAATAGATTAAATAACAGCACTTTGTTTTCAGCAGTTGTTGTACACAAGCAGTACTTAAGGAACAGAAGTTGTAGTATAGAAACAGTGGATGAGGGCCATCAGCTGCTTATTATCTGTTCCTCTTTAACCACTGTTACATATAACTACTGCCAGCTAAACACTGATACTATTACAATAGACGCAGTAAACAACTGTTTCTTTAGTCCACTGCTTCATTCTAAGCAGGGATTTGGTCTTTAGCAGTACTTGACTTAGGGCAGTAGATTAAATAGCAGCACTTTGTCTTTAGCAGTTGTTGTACACAAGTAGTACTTAAGGAACAGAAGTTGTAGTATAGAAACAGTGGATGAGGGCCATCAGCTGCTTATTATCTGTTCCTCTTTAACCACTGTTACATATAACTACTGCCAGCTAAACACTGATACTATTACAATAGACACAGTAAACAACTGTTTCTTCAGTCCACTGCTTCATTCTAAGCAGGGCTTTGGTCTTTAGCAGTACTTGAGTTAGGGCAGTAGATTAAATAGCAGCACTTTGTCTTCAGCAGTTGTTGTACATAAGCAGTACTTAAAGGACAGCAGTTGTAGTATACACACAGTGGATGAGGGGCATCAGATGTTATAACCACTTTAAAGGGGAAAGTCTAATGCAAACAGCTGCTTATGATGAATCCACTGATGTGAACCAGTTTTGGCTCGTTTTAGCTGTTCCTGTTTAACCACTGTTACATATAACTACTGCTAGCTAAACACTGATACTATTACAATAGACAAAGTAAACAACTGTTTCTTCATTCCACTGCTTCAGTCCAAGCAGGGCTTTGGTCTTTAGCAGCACTTGAGTTAGGGCAGTAGATTAAATAGCAGGACTTTGTCTTGAGCAGTTGTTGTACACAAGCAGTGCTTAATGGACAGCAGTTGTAGTGTACAAACAGTGGATGAAGCCTATCAGATGTTATAAACACTTTAAAGGGGAAAGTCTAATGCAAACAGCTGCTGATGATGAATCCGCTGATGTGAACCATATTGTTTGCCTCTTATGAATCAACAGTGAATAAGCTTTTGACAAATGTTTTGAGCATCTGCGGTTCTGATGAAAGGAATGATTTAAAGTCTAATGCAAACAGCTGCTTATGATGAATCCACTGATATATTATAATCTGTTTTTTCGTTCAACCATTCACCAGTTTTGGCTCTTATTATCGTTCCTCTTTAACCACTGTTACATATAACTACGGCTAGCTAAACACTGATACTATTACAATAGACAAAGTAAACCACTGTTTCTTCATTCCACTGCTTCAGTCCAAGTCGGGCTTTGGTCTTTAGCATCACTTGACTTAGGGCAGTTGATTAAATAGCAGCACTTTGTCTTCAATTTTCATTATATTTTTTTAGTTAAATCGATTTTCGTTATGACAGGATATAATTCATAAATATAATTCTTTGAGTTAAACTTCAACTTTAAATAAGTTGGCTATTTGGTCGTGTTATAGTAACTTCATTGTAGTAACCAATATATTGGTCAAACCAAGACAAGGATGATTAAAAAATATGTAGTATTTAAATCCGTATAAATTATGATGTTTCTAAGGGGTCCAACGAATTCCTAATAAAACCAAGACAAGAATGTTTAGAAACATGTAGTAGTTAAATCCATATAAATTTCTTGGTGCACATAAATTATCGGACAATGTGACTTGGTAAAAATCTATCATCAAACTTCAACTCCAAAATATAAATCTTGTGGATTGCGTTGTAATAATTTTATTGTAGGAACCAATGTATTGGTAAAACCAAGACAAGGATGATAAATTCATAAATATAATTCTTTGAGTTAAACTTCAATTTTAAATAAGTTGGCTATTTGGTCGCGTTATAGTAACTTCATTGTAGTAACCAATATCTTGGTCAAACCAAGACAAGGATGATTAAAAAATATGTAGTATTTAAATCCGTATAAATTATGATGTTTCTAAGGGGTCCAACTAATTCCTAATAAAACCAAGACAAGAATGTTTAGAAACATGTAGTAGTTAAATCCATATAAATTTCTTGGTGCACATAAATTATCGGACAATGTGACTCGGTAAAAATCTATCATTAAACTTCAACTCCAAAATATAAATCTTGTGGATCGCGTTGTAATAATTTTATTGTAGGAACCAATATATTGGTAAAACCAAGACAAGGATGATAAAAAAAATATGTACTATTTAAATCCATATAAATTATGAATTTTTCAGTTTCACTTGGTTATATTTTTTATACAAAACCAAAGGGCCCCAAATTTGGCTTAATTTTGCAATTAAATGGTCTAATTCTTTCAATAATTTCTAGCCCATAAGTTGTGAACCCTAATATCCTGTCAAAGGCCCACAAAATGAATCAGGTATGTTAAATCACCATTTCATATTGTCCGCTATGTTTATAGCTTCTTTTTCGAATGAATCAAAGTGAAGATTTAAAATTAGCGCCAAAAACTCAACCTATAATTCAAGACGCTCTTGGTTTAGAAGCAATCGATGAACACTAAATGGTAGGTTTTTCTATTTCATTTGTTTAAATCTATTCTCAACATTTGATGTAGTCATCCACTTATTTAGGTAGGTTTTCAATAGGGATCTTCAATCACCACTAGCTGTTGAGAATAAATGTTTTTTTGGACAGTGATTACAATAATCACCTATAGCTAGCCCTAAATCACACATATGTGCTCAATTCTTATGTACAGTTATGGAGAGTAAAAAGAATTTGATACCAAGACATAGAGAATATTTTCCACAGTGCAGTCCCCAACAGGTTTATCAAAATCGCCAGATTGCGAACTACATACCATGATTGCGAACTACATACCATTGCGAAACAATAATAAATATACCGAACCCAGATTGAGAAATACATACCATAGCATCAGGTTTATCAAAATCGCCATTGGGTGTTACACCCTGGCTTTGCGGAAGCGTGGTTAATTTGGTGTGACTTCTTAATACCATAGCTTAATCACAACAAAGCTATATGAATTAAAAACATGCAAGAATCATCCATTAAGTTTTAAAAACCAAATACAGTACCATTGTTTTAACGGAAACACACCCTAACAACCATAACCTTGTTCAACAAACCTTACAACTTAAACATAACATAAACACAGTTTAAGGACTGTGACTTGTCCAGGAAAGAGTCACATTCCCTAAACCCCGGATGACCTTGGAAAACTAGTGCAGCGGGAAAACGTGCCATACCGTGCCAGATCTTTAATTCCCTGAAATACATGTAAGTTGAAAAATCAACAATAATGTTGAGCGAGTTCATGTGTAAGTGAGTAAATAAACCTTTGTATTTATCAAAACCCTGGTATGTAGCAAATAAGGAAAAAGAGATCACCAATGGTTTGCAAGGCCATTGATACGTGTGAAGTGCAAGTAGGAAGACTCAACCCTTGCGATTTTGCGTCGTGGCACAAAGTCACCCCGAGGCCCGTTATGCTGGACCTGGGGTTGGGCTCGCTACACCCAGATAGATCTACCGCTTACGTCCCTCGGTCCTACAATGAGGATTAATGGCCTCCAGTTCCCGCCTACCCACTCACATGATCTAAGTAGTAACCCTCCTTACGCTAACCATACCATGTAAAAAGTACTCATAGTCATAGTAACATGTATTTCACCCCCCCAGTTTAGAAAACTGAAAACAGTTAAGAGAAAAGGGGGACATGAACTCACAGTCGGTGCGTCTCTACCAAGTACTCCAAATCGAGCAGCTGTGCAACGACCTACATGTGCTAAATCTATTAGACGGACGGCCGTGCCTTAGCTTTATAGTTTAAGTTTTTGGGAAATAGTTAGACAACTATTTCGGGTTTACTTTTCGTATATACTTGGTAGTTAGTCTCCTTCCCAAGGATGGGGGATTTATTACATGTGCGTTCGAATTATAACATTAAGTCTCACTTAATATATTTTTATTTCTAATTCCAAAATATAAATATTTTTCTCAAAAATATTATATTTCCATTTCACATAACTTTCCCCAAAAATAATATGTTGATAAAATACGCGTTCATGAATATTTCCGTATAATGCGTAAGTTACGTTTTATCATTCGTGTGGTAATAGTAATTACCGGTGTAACTTATATAATTATCGTAGAGGCGTTCGTATTATTTTGGATCTGTTAACGTTCGTAAATATTATTTTTACTCTAAAAATAATATTTATGTATTTTCACAAAATAATCATAAATAGTGTGGTGAAAATACATTTACTAAACATATATTTATCACGTTTAGTTTTGTGAAAATCCCACCTCCGAATATTTGTAAATAAAGTCGTGGCGAAATATATTTTGAAAACATGTCAAAAATAATTCTAACGCTTGTAGTGTAAATATTTCTAAGTGTTAGGTTTTTAGAAAAATTTCGCCAGAGTTTCCTCTGTAACTGGAGGTGGCCACGCTTTCAAGCGTATCATTTTCTTTTACCAAATCAATTTCAACAACTTCTTTAATCAATCAAACAATTTCCGACACATCAAACTAGTCGACAAGTATGTAAATCGCATAATCGCATGAACTTGTAGTTTTTCCGAAAACCATAGTGTAAATCCCATTATATTTTGTGGATCTCTATATAAAGTAGATCGATCTCGTAAAAACCTCGTTTTTAAAGTAAATCCATCTTTACAACTTCTCGTCATCTTTTACAAAGTTTGTTATTTTGTCGAACCTTTCATTTCACAAGTGTTTACACACTTGTGGTTTATAAAAATCATACCTGTTAGTGTAAGATCCGTCTTTTAGAAAACATGATTTCTTTGATATGTGGTTCTTTGAAAATACCATTTGTACATATGTAGATCCGCTAGTTTCAAACACTATTTTACAAGCAAAAATACTTTTACACAAGTTCATGTTTCTTGTGTGGTGGAGTTTCACCTTTTAACCCTTGTCTCATTCAAAACAAGCTTATGTCAAGATCCATGATCTTAACCAAACCGGGTTAAATGGTGATCCGAGCTACCACAACGTAGATCGGGTCTAGGTAACCACAAATTTCAGTTACTACAACTTTTACACAACTTATATGCTTTTAACCAACAATACTTGTAATTTTAGTAGACTTTAATGCTTCAAAATGCAAGATTCCGAGTTTTAATCATCATATATCTTATTAACCACCTTAGATTAGTTCGAGTACGAGTTTTAAGCATTATACCTCTAGCTCGAGGCTAGGGAAGAATCTATGCGAAAAAGAGGTGGATAAAAGCTAGGTAGAGAGGTCCTTCGTCTTCCGTTTGCTCCAAGACTCCTCGTATGCGACCCTTAACACTTGTATGGTGTTGGAACTTGCAAGATGGAAGTCGAAAATGATGGGATGCCCCAAGGGGGGTTCGGCCGTGAGCTAGAGCAAGAGAGGAGAGAAATTTTGGGTGGTGAAATGTGAAGTGATTATCTCATGTGCCAACTTATGTTACTTATAGGCAAAATCTAATGTTTTTAACCATTGGGTTGGATGTTCTCTAGATTTGAGACATCATGTAATATTATAATCAAGAAATGGTACAAGACTAGTTACATGGGGACCGAATCGGCCCAAGGGGGGGGGGTAAGCTAGTTCGATTCCAACTAGAGGTTAAGTATTTAGTTAGGTTAAACCAAGTTAGTTTAGGGATTAACTTGGTTAGTAGTGTGTTGTGCTTTATAGCGGGTGTTAGGGTGTTCAGGGACCCTAACTGGCTCAGAAAAAGACCAATAATATTAATGTCAAAATTTTCATGTTCCGGGTATAGTCCGGTTGTTCAGTTGGATAGTAATCCGTTAAAGCGCTTAATAAAGCTTTAAAGTGTCGTTAATAACATTTTTAGTGACACAATTTATTTCTCAAAGTGTCGGGAATATTTCCTCATGTTTTGGCACTTTATTAGTTAGCCAGAGGCTGAAATGTTAATTAAAGTGCTGTGTTTTGTGTTCAGTGTATGTTTTAGGCACATCCAGTCACTGTAACTTATTCCTAGAGACGCAGTTCTACAACCCTTGTATCCCTACACTTACTATGGGTGTAGTAAAATATTTCTGGCTCATACAGGCCTTAGAGGCAGTGTCTGCCTGATGCTGGCTTTATCAGCATGTTCAATAGGTTATCCGTTCAAACGCTACTGTGCTTTTGTGCATCATGTTTGTCACTAAGGTTCAACATGTAAATTGTGTAGTGACAGTATGTAAAGTATGATGCAGGAATATACAAGTATTAGAAATCAAGTAGCAGTTCATCAGTAATTTCAAGTAAGCACAGTAATTAAGTGGAAATTAATTATTAATTAAATCGTACGGATACCTGGTTTAGTGAGGGTTGTCACATTGGGTCTGTAGTAAAAATAATCAGATGGAGCAAATGCAATATTGTCATAGAAATAAAATATCCGGAAACTTTGTAATGCTTCTTCATACTGAAATACGAGCCATGATCCAGATTGTAGTTTCAAAGTTTGAACTACGGAATACCACCCATTGTAGAGATAACAGAAGTTTCCTATATCATATATCTTGACTTCAAAGACTTGCCCATTAGTTGTCCGTACTTTGACAAACCCAACAGGATAGTTAAACTCTTTTATCCATTGTTTATACTTTTTTGACAGAACCTATGTATAAGTATATGAAAATCAGAACTGTCTAACATGATGTTATAAAGAAAATAAATTCGCCATATCTGAGATTAAAATACTAACCAAAGATTTCCTTTGGTTGTCGGTCATGTAACAAGCAAAACCATACATCTTTCTATAAAAAGAGAAAAACGTTAAAAGATGGTAAGTAACTGAGAGAACATGATGAAAGGAAATAGCATTAGTATGCAACCACTGTTTGACCAAAGTCAAACCACTTTTTTTTTTAAAAAAATCTGTTTGACCAAAGCCTGTTTGACCAAAGTCAAACCACTGTTTGCAAAACTATGGCTCTTAGTGGTTCAAAAGTCTGCTTGACCATGGTCAAACCACTGTTTGTCCAATGACAAACCACTGTTTTCTCCTCAAAACACTGTTTAATCCAACAGTGATTTTAAACGTATATTTTCATCCATCTGTTAACCAAAGTCAACCCATCTGTTAACCAAAGTCAACAGATGTATCAACAACAATGATTTTAAGTTGATGAGCCTTATTTATGAAAAACGTTAAAAGATTATTCTAATTAATGCAATTAAAAAGAGTATAACTAATAGATTAAAATATTATATACCGTTAAAAGGTTATTTGGGTATATTCAATGTCAACAATGTCAAATACCAAATGTTATTTTCGATGCCGAGAGTTTCTAAAGCTTATTAATATGTTTCTATTTTTGACAGTGTGATACAAAACCCCAAACATGTGAAATATAATCTGATAAAATCTGTTAAGAACACCAACTGGAAGTTTACTAAACATCATAATCTTAAAAAATCTTTATACAACAACTGATAAACAATCATTTTTAACATAGCCCTAAATATCTACACCTCAATCGAACATCCATACAAAAGTAAAAACTTCAATCGAACATCAATACGAACATTCATATGATGGAATCTGAAGTATAACAAATCAAATAAACAAACATGATCACAAATTACAGTTCATATAAAAGAACAAACCTAAGATCAAAAATCATACATGCAAGCGTGGTATAAAAAATTACATGAAGCAAAGATTTCAGAAAAACAAAATCGAATCAATACGTTTTCGATTACCTTTTGCTGATAAGGAAAAATCTTTAACACTCCCTGTCGTTGGTTTGTCGCCCTTCGAAGTTCGGAGATGGAAATGGAGCAGTAGATGACTGATTAGAATTTGGGGCCGGATTTGATATAAGGGTTTTAATGGGCCTACAAAATCTAATCTATTATTAAGCTTAATTGGATCAAACATAAGGGGCTTTATTGAACTGATCAATAACATTTGATTAGTTGTATTAAATACAAACAATATAAATGATGTATTACAATCTATTTCGATGGTTATTAAAGCTACCCGTGTGGTCACATATACTGCTTTTAACATTACTTTATAAATATATATAACTAAAGACCAAAATTTAAATGATATATTATAATCTGTTTTTTAGTATTTGATTTCGATCATTACTAAACCTACCCGTGTGGTTACACGGATGCCACACCTAGTTATGTTTTAAGGAAAAAATTAAAGGAGGCAGACTTAATATATGTAAATTTTTTGGTAAAATTTACATTCCGAAGTGAAAAAATAGAGAGACGAGGGGGTGGCCCTAACTAAAATCCTCCCATGTATATCCTCTTAAAATTAACTTGAGAGTAGTAAAATTATGTCTATAACTAGAGTTTTTTACCTGTCGCGCGTTGCGGCGGCGTCATACGTAAAATGATAACATATAGACTGCAATAGACCAACTCGTTTCCGAACTAAATTTACGTAGAAGCGTATGATAACTCGAATTTATATAGTCGAATCAAAACATATTAAATTTACGTCAAAACATAGTGCAACTCAAAATGTACATAAAATTTTATATTTGACCAGACTCATTTTCAAACAAAAACTACATTAAAGCGTCGAGGAACTCGAATTTATACCGACACACCATAAAAAAGATAACAGATGAGCAGTAGGGTAACCTCATTTTTCTAGAAACGTTGGGGTGAAAGTGACATTTACAAAGTTAGAGGGTTACTTTTGACATTATAGCAAAGTTTGGGGTAGAATGGGTTAAAAGTTATGTTAAAGCTTAGACGACCTCAAATTTATACTGACACATCTATAAAAACAAAAACGTAAGAAATTAGTTTCAGGGAAAGCTTGAAAATTTAGAGATGTGAGGAAGTGAAAGTGACATTTACAAAGTTAGAGGGTTACCTTTGACGTAATAGCAAAGTTTGAGGGTAAAATGAGTTGCATAACAAAATTTTAAGTATTAAAAAGAAGTTGGAGAGTATGAAGGTCTTTTTTGTGAGTTAAAAAGTAAGGGGGTCAAATTTGTCGATTTTCAAATGAATTTTGCAAAGTTAAAAAAGTTGAAGGGGATTTTTTGACATAAAGAAGACATGGTCACCGACCTGTAATAGTATATAAATTTGTCATACACTCATTTGATATTTCAAGTTTTTAAAAGGCATTCAAATCGAAATTATAATCACTTGCTAGATTAAACTCATATATAATAATTTGGTCAGGTGCATGGAAGTTATAAATATAAGTATTTACTCCATGTTTAAAAGGCAAATTAGTACAGGCACAAAATTGTATCAATTTCAACCTTAGATAACTTAAAGGAAACGAACGGATGTTTGTTCGTTGTTGGTATTTGTTTGTATGGTGCCAACACTAGTATGCATTGATTGAAAGAAACCATGTCGGTGTATGTGGAATAATCTGGAGTGTTTCATTGTGATTTAAATTTGTTACATTATTAAACCTAAAATCGTTTTTTTCTTTTCTCGTCTTTTTGAGTTTACCTTATGTTACATGTTCCTTAGTTTAATTGCATGTTAACTTAGCACTAGTATAATTAACCTCAATTCACATCTCTAACTTTAGCTTCGATAACCAAATAAAACATGTAATAGTTACTAACCACACGTATCTCATAGATACATTTCTCCTGTAATCCGTCGGTAATTAAAAGATATTACTTTGAACTAGTGTTTTTCAATGACGCGCGTTGCGCGAAAGGCATTGGTGTTTTCGACCAACATCATCCTGCAACTCTTCTTTTAACTGTTTCACTTCTTGCAAAGACTGAACGTAGACCCTAACTCTTGTTTCACCACTTAATCACTGTAAAAATTACAGGATTAATGTTTGGGGCATGTGTTGACACGTGGATTTCGAGCCTCCCCGCTGGTGAGTGACGTATTGGGTCGGTTAAGAAAAAAAAAGCCTAAAGCGTTATGTAGATTTCGAACAGGGCGAGCTTGTCAAACGGCTTCCGCACCTTGCCCTGGAACTCGATGTTGGCCACTGCCACCTGGTTTTCGTGACTTATATCACCACCCGGGACGCTATCGTAGTAGGCTTTAAAACGGTCGAGCTTAGCACGCGTTTAAACTGTGCCGGTCGTTCCCCACGTTGTGCCGATAGCTAGAGAAAGCTTCCGGCCAGTAACGGGTCTCACCGGGTTGGCTGCCCTTCATCGCGTTGTGCCGGTATCAAGTGTGGGTAGCTGGTTCGGGTAGGTGGAGCGAAGGGTTGGGGTAGCGATGTGGACAGGCGGTGGGGTTGGAGGGTTTTATAGTGACTTGGGTTAACCGTTTGGCTTGGCCAAACAGTTATTTTTTAAAATTTAAACCTAGCCGCTATGGCCTAGCCAACCAAGCCAATAAGAGCCGGCCACGGAGGACCTAGCGCCAAACGATTATTTTTTAAAATTTAAACCTAGACGCTACAGCCTAGCCAACCCAGCCAATGAGAGCTGGCCACGGAGGACCTCTAGGCATGCCTAACGCCCGGGCTGAAGCCAAACGGTTATTTTTTAAAATTTAAACCTAGCCGCTACGGCCTAGCCAACCAAGCCAATGAGAGCCGGCCACGGAGGACCTAGCTCTAAACGGTTCTTTTTTAAAATTTAAACCTAGCCGCTATGGCCTAGCCAACCCAGCCAATGAGAGCCAGCCATGGAGGACCGCTAGGAATGCCCAACGCCTGGGCTGAAACTCCCGCTCAAAGGGCCACGCGGAAACCCAAACCCACCCGGGGTGGTGACTTGGGCATTTGTACCCAAACCACGGCCCAACCCTCGCCCCAATATAAGCCAAACGGTTATTTTTTAAAATTTAAACCTAGCCGTTATGGCCTAGCCAACCAAGCCAATGAGAGCCGGCCACGGAGGACCTAGCGCCAAATGGTTATTTTTTAAAATTTAAACCTAGCCGTTATAGCCTAGCCAACCCAGCCAATAAGAGTCGGCCACGGAGGACCGCTAGGCATGCCCAACGCCCAGGCTGAAGCCAAACAGTTATTTTTTAAAATTTAAACCTAGCCGCTATGGCCTAGCCAACCAAGCCAATGAAAGCCGGCCACGGAGGACCTAGCGCCAAACGGTTATTTTTTAAAATTTAAACCTAGCCGCTATGGCCTAGCCAACCCAGCCAATGACAGCCGGCCACGGAGAACCGCTAGGCATGCCCAACGCCCGGGCTGAAACTCCCGCCCAAAGGGCCAAGCCGAAACCCAAACCCACCCGGGGTGGTGACTTGGGCATTTGTACCCAAACCACGGCCCAACCCTCGCCCCAATATAAAAAAAATCACGTAATAAATAAAGAATTAAAAACCCACACAGGGTGGTGATTTGGGCATTTGTACTCAACCCTCACCCCAATATAAAAAAATCACGTAAGAATTAAAAAAATGACTAAAAAATGACTGAATGAACTGTTCATTCAGTTTTGATTTTATCATATATTAATTCTGATTTAGGGCGGTGAGGGTGGAACGTTATCCCCCTGTGATAGCCAAAACTTCAACGCGTGAAAAAACAAAACATACACCGCCACCAAAACTTCAACGCGTGATAGGCAAGAGTCAGTGATATTTTCAACGCGTTATGGGATTTTAGTGATGGAACATGTGAGAGGGTGTGAGGGTTTATTGTGGGTGTTGTGAGTGATGATCAATACCACTAAAAAGGTTGTGAGTGATGGAAAAATGATTGATGACATGACGGAACTTGATTGGATGCGTGTGAGTGGTAGAATTCTATCACTAGTGACCACCCCCACTCCCCTTATATGTGAATGATCACAAACAAGTCTATCCATCAATGAAATTCATTTTGTTCCCAAGTAACTCTGATTCTTCTTCATTTGAATATTTTGAAGGTGAAATATTACTTTAATTTTAGGTTATCATTATGTTGTTTTACGTCTGAAAATATCATTGTTCTTATTGATTTCATTTACCATATTTCTAGATCCCACCGACAATTTTATAGAGTAAAGATCCTGTACAAATAAGCTTCTCGTACAAAACGTACAAATAGGGTGGAAAAGTTAAAAAAAAAAAAAAAAACTCAATGGTAATTTTGTAATCAAAATTACTCTACAAGTCCATCTATTCATAGATGAATTATCAAAATTGAACAAGTATATTATAATTACTCTACTAGTTCATCAAAATAACATAACATACATAATTACTCTACAATTACGCCCGCTTGCGGTATGCTCATATAATGTATATATGTGTGGGCACTCGGGGCAAAAGTGAAAGTGCTCTAATTTTAACGTTATTTTACTAATTTCGTGAAAATAACGTTAAAAGAGGGGATGGTTAATCATGCATCATGTGGTGGCGTTGATAGCCGAAAGACAATGGGTACATGCACTAATCGGTGTTTGTCACAATTGCTGAGTGTTATGTGCCTTATGTCTAAGGCCTGATACAAAACTACTATCGAGCCTGGGGTCTCATTGGAAGCAGCCTCTCTATTCCTACGGGTAGGGCTGTAAATGAACCGAACGAACACGAACAAGGTCATATTCGTGTTCATTCGTTAAAGAAATTAAGATGTTCGCAAACTGTTCATGAACGCATACCGAACATAAGTTTATGTTCGTGTTCGTTCGTTTAGGAATTCAGTTGTTCACGAACTGTTCGTGAACACTGGCCTCGAACACAAACGAACGCAAGCAAATAAGAACGAACGCAAACGAACATTTAACTTGAAAATAAAAAAAAAACATTGTTATCCTTAAACATTATATATAAGTAGTTAAGTACAACCATCAAATGATAAATCAAAACACAAGAAGTCTACTAAACCACCAAACGATGAATCAAGTTTAGCTAACTTAGACATAATTATCCCCAAAAATGTCTTAGAGTGCTCAAATTTTAGCTAACTAGGGTTTCAAGTTTTCAATATGTTTAGATAAAAGGTTTATTTTTTATTATTTTTTTAATATAATCAAACGAACACGAACGAACGTAACCGAACATATTACCGAATGTTCATGAACGCAGTCGAACAAACGAGACCTGTGTTCGTGTTCGTTCGCTAACCTATCCAAACAATTTTTTTTGTTCGTGTTCGTTCATTAAGCTAATCGAACGAACATAAACGAACTTCCCGCCGAACGGTTCATGAACTGTTCGCTGAACGTTCGTTTCGTTTACAGCCCTACCCACGGGGTAGAGGTAAGACTGTCTACATCTTACTCTCCTCAGACCCTACCTTAGCTTTGCTATTAGTGGAATATACTGAGTATGATGATGATGACATAATTAGTGTACCAGTTCATCGTTAATACATTACTACAAGATATCATTCAATATTACTCTACAAGCAAGGTTGGAGAACTCGCTAGTCGGCAGGTGAGGTGGGGACTAGCGACTACTCGAGATTAATCGGATCGAGTTTTTTATATGTAACTTTCAGTTTTATGTTGTCACACCCCTATCTCCACGTGTCACCGGTGGGCCCGGTGTGGGGTACAGTGACGTAGTTGGCATCGTCATAGACAAACAACACAATATAATAATGCACAGTGGAAGCAGAATAGATACATTTCAACTTTAATTAAAATGACATAATAAACATCATAAGTAGTTGAAACGGATCCACAGGCGGATCAAATAAAAATAAGATAAAATTGTTCAACAGTTATTTGTCGTCCGAGCTTGCGAGACTATAGTGGACGCTCTTAGGAAACAGCCAGCCTATTTCGTATAGTACCTGCACTTAACCTTTTGGGAAAAATACGTCAGTTTACACTGGTAAATACAAATCAACTGACTCATTTTGAAAATGATTGAAAATTGATTTAAATGCACAAGGCATAAATATTTTTATTAACTTGGGATATTTATGCAATATAAACTTGTGAACGATTTACATGTACCCGTACTTATGGTGGCCCGGGATCTGCTGTCCGGGCTAAAGGTTAAATGACACACCACATTAAAGAGTTATACACGCCGGGTGTACGCCTACACCCCGTGCTCTGGTCGTGGCCATCACGTAAGATAATGCCAAGGATATCTGGGACACGGTCAATAACCCTCCAAAGCCTAAAGTAAAACAAGACTGTTTAAACGAGTCGCACAAGCTATTCAAGACTGTACACCCATAAGGTGCAGGACTTGTGCGCCCGATCAAACGGTATTTTAAATACCGTACCCCAAGCCCGTATAGGGAAAATAAGTCAAAATGTATTTACCTAAGCAAGTATGAATCACAAACGGTAAGTGTAGGTGGCTTTTACTGGGCCTCCTAATCTGGAACAAAGGTTTATAATAACCTATTAGATTCCTAACGGGTCTTTTATTTAAGCCTAAGCTTGACCGGTTAGTTTTAAGGACGATACGGTACAAGCGCACGATTAAGCGAAAGACCGGATAGAATGTGATTTAGACCCGACAAGTTTGAGTACTTGTATAATATGGGTATACTAAATACATTCTGGATTTTGAGATAAAAATGATAACGTTTGACCCGTTTCGGTCAATTTACGCAAACTAGTTACGTAAACCGAACCGAATGCAAAAAGGGCGTTACGGGTAGCCAAAAGAGTCAAATGCAAGTTCCCTGAGATAATATGCTTTAAATATGATATAACATCAGTAAGTTATGTTCTATTATGCCCCGAATAATTTTAAACTCAATTTATGCCTTAGAAGGGCATTTTGGTCATTTAAAAGATTATAAAAGAGTCAAATTAGAAATCTGAGTTTCGGGTCTGGTTTATACAGTAAATATACTTCATTTAACATATTATAACAGTAGGGTATGACCCATATACCAAACTCATCATTTAAAATCAAACTATGCACCATAGGGGTATTTTAGTAATTTCACAAGGGCTAAAACTGCCAAAACTGGAAACCTGAGTTCATATACTTATACTTACTGTTATTATATGAAAATATACCAATTACATCAGTAGGTATGAGTCTTATATGTTTAAAATGAGTATAACGCTTACTATGCGCTAAAAATGCTAAAAATGCGATTTAGAGCCATTTCCGGGTTTTTAAAAGAAAGCTGAGATTTTTATATTTCCAGAAGGCTCAAAATAATCTATTTAACATATAAAATCAGTAGAAAAAGGTTTCGGGTCAAAAGGATGTATAAAACTCATTTTATGGCTTAAACGGTCAAAACCGGCATAAACCGAAGTAACTTAGCGATCTAAGATACGATCAGCCAAAAATTAAATAAAAATCATCAAAAATCCCAAAATAATATATAACATCAGTGGGTAAAAAGTTTTGTATCAAAACGTGGCCTGAAATGGGTTATATGCGAAATACGCCGTTTATTAAACATAAAGCTTTATTTTTACGCTATTGGCCATAAGTCAAAATCTGGACCACCAACTGATCCGAAATTTTCGGTGCAAGTTTATATATTAGTAATAAAGATTTCTACTCTTTCACTTTTCCAGAAATCATGTTTTATATCAAAAAGGCAAAATAGTCAACTTTTAAGCATAATCGGAAACATGCAAATGAATCGGCTAAGTATAGACTCAAGCAACAAAAATTCCAGAGAGTTTTACCAAAATAAAAATGGTCAAAAATACTCTCTAATACAGATCTCAAACATGCATGTACGAATCCGAATCGATAGTCTACGAAAAAGTCGTTTTACAAGACTTTCGGTTCTGATTCGTATTTATACTATAGATTGTCGAGTTGATTATGATAAAACACATTCTTACATATATTATAAGTTATTTATGATGATCAAACAGATTGCATGTCCTCTACATTACCATTTAAGCTATTTTTCACAAAAACCATTTCTGTTGACTTTTTAGAAACAACTTTGACTCGACAATTAGCATGCATAAAGTGGGAATCAGAGAATACCCTTTTGAGGGTTTGTTTCCCACATAAACACCAACATATATGTGGTTTCAATTTGAGAAATGACTGAGTAAAACTCGTTTAATCGAAAAGTCAAAGTATAAGAACAACGGTTTTGACTTTTACTACTAATCAATGCAAGAACGAATTAGAGAATGATGTAAAGGATTACCAAGGTCCTAATGAAGCTTAGTTAACACTAGGATGTTGCCTTGACGTTCAGAAATGCTCCAGAAGTCTTGAGAGCTTTTGCAAGATGTGTGTTTCTTGTTTACAAGCACAAGTGCCAAAGAGATGAGAGCTTTGATCTAATATATGAAGGAATTCAGAGGTTGAAGGGAGGTTACTATTGTCCTAGGCATGCAAGCATTTTTATTGGAGCAAAAGGAGGTGCTAACAGCTGTTTACCACTTCAAATTCGGACCAAATTTGCAATTTTCGCGAAGTTCTGATGCTGGGGGGTTCACGCGGCCCGCCTAAGGATTTCCAGGCGGGTCGCCTGGGGTCTGCAGGCCCAAAAATGTTTCAAACTTGGCAGCTTTGGTCCCTGTTCTCGCACGCGATGTTTCGGCTAGTTATTTTGACTCGTAAACCCCCAAACTTGGTTTCTAAGAACCTTAGGACATTTACCAACATGGTAATGTCCTCGGATAACTTTGCGCTCAACCGAAAAGCCATGAAATTCGACGTTGACGCTTTTAACCCCTCAAGTACGGTTTTGGCCATAACTTTCTCATACGTTATCGAAACTTCACGAAATTTTTACCACATATTCTAGTGAGTATATTTTAGCATTATAAAGCTTCGGGTCTGCCAAAAGTTCACTCAGAGGTATAAATTAAACATGTTGACACTTTTGGCCCCTATAGTTTGCAATTCCTCACTTTTGTGCAAATTTCCGCGTCGTATGATCCATGAACCATCCGTTTAAGGTTATAAAAATTATGTAGGGTTATCATAGAGTCTATTTATCCATTGTTGACACTTTGGACCCTTACGTTCCATAGTTTTCACTGTTTGTCACTTTTAGTCCCTCTAAAGTATACTTTCACATACCGGGACCTTATGACACGTGTCAAGACATCATTGGACGAAATTTTTCGAGGTGTTACATCCTCACCCCCTTAAAAGAAATCTCGACCTCGAGATTTACTGAAACAAATGAGGATATTTCTCTTGCATCGTGGATTCCACTTCCCACGTATATTCGGGACCTCTACGGGCATCCCATTTGACCTTTACAATAGGTATGTACTTCCTTCGAAGCTTTTTCACCTGTCAATCGACAAAGGTTTTTCCACGAACTTCAAACTCTCATCTATGTGTATATCTGTATGCGGTATAACCAGTGAATCGTCAGCGAAACACTTCTTCAAATTACAGATGTGGAACACATTATGAATAGCGCTAAGTTCTTCAGGCAAGTTTAACTTATAAGCAACTGGCCCGACACGTTCGATAATCTCGAAAGGTCCTATATATCTCGGGCTTAGCTTGCCTTTCTTTCCAAATCGCATCACACCCTTCCAGGGCGATACTTTAAGCAATACTTTATCACCTACATCGAAGTGAAAATTTTTGCGCTTAGGATCCGCATAACTCTTCTGCCTATCCCTGGCAGCTTTCAAACGATCGCGAATCTGAACTATCTTGTCTGTCGTCTCAAAAACGATATCTGGTCCTGACAGTTGGACTTCTCCAAATTCTGCCCAACAAATGGGCGATCTACACTTTCTACCGTATAAGGCCTCAAAAGGCGCAGCCTTTATGCTGGAATGGTAGCTATTGTTGTAGGAGAATTCAATCAGTGGTAGGTTCTTATCCCAACTACCACCCAAATCGATCGCACATGCACGAAGCATGTCTTCCAAGGTTTGGATAGTACGCTCACTCTGACCATCAGTCTGAGGATGATAAGCCGTACTAAAATTCCAACGAGTACCCAACGATTGTTGGAAACTCTTCCAAAAATGCGACGTATATCTAGTATCTCTATCGGAGATAATAGATACAGGTATACCATGTAATGCTACAATCTTATCGACGTATAATTGAGCTAACATATCGGAGCTATACGTCTCCTTGATGGGTAGAAAATGAGCTGACTTAGTCAGTCTATCTACTATGACCCATATGGTATCATTTCCCTTTTTCGTCTTTGGCAACTTGGTGATGAAATCCATTGTCACCATTTCCCACTTCCACTTGGGAATTTCAGGTTGTTGAAGCAAACCTGACGGCTTCTGATGCTCAGCCTTGACTTGCGCACAAGTCAAACATTTAGCTACTTGCTCAGCTACTGACTTTTTCAAACCAATCCACCAGTAGTTTGCTTTCAAATCCTGGTACATCTTATCAGCTCCAGGATGAACGGAATATTTAGAGCTGTGGGCTTCCTGGAGGATAACATCCCGAAGTCCTCCATAAACTGGAACCCATATTCGTCCGTTTAGTCGTAGCATTCCATCTTTGTCGTAGGATAACTGCTCCTCAGTTACTCCCAACTTCTCTGCAGGATAGTTAGCTTCCAACACAGCTTCCTTCTGTGCAGCTAACACCCTTTCATTCAAATTATTTCTTATTTCAATGCGCTTGGCATTGATTTTGATCGGTTTCACCCTTTCCTTTCTGCTTAAGGCGTCGGCAACTACATTTGCCTTGCCTGGATGGTATCTTATCTCGCAGTCATAATCATTTAAAGTTTCCATCCATCGCCTTTGACGCATGTTCAATTCCTTCTGATTGAACAAGTGTTGAAGACTCTTGTGATCCGAATAAATTATACACTTGGTTCCGTACAAGTAATGTCTCCATAGCTTCAAAGCAAATACCACTGCACCCAATTCTAAATCGTGGGTGGTGTAGTTCTTCTCATGCACCTTGAGCTGGCGAGAAGCGTAGGCAATGACTTTGCCTCTCTGCATGAGCACACAGCCCATACCAGTGTGCGATGCATCGCAATACACTATGAAATCTTCTATGCCATCGGGCAGTGTCAACACTGGCGCGTTGCTCAACTTCTTCTTCAGGATATCGAAGGATTCCTGCTGCTTAGGGCCCCAATCGAACTTAATCCTCTTACGAGTCAACGAAGTTAGGGGCGCAGCAATTCTTGAAAAGTTCTCGATAAATCGCCTATAATATCCTGCCAATCCGAGGAAACTACGAATCTCAGTAGGCGTCTTCGGCTCCTGCCAATTCATGACTGCTTCTACTTTAGCGGGATCTACTTGGATACTACGCTCGCTTACTACATGTCCAAGGAATTGGACTTCTCGAAGCCAAAATTCACACTTCGAAAATTTGGCATAAAGCTTCTCTTGATGCAGAAGTTTGAGAATACAACGAAGGTGTTTCTCATGGTCAGCTTGGCTCTTCGAGTAGATAAGGATGTCGTCAATAAAGACGATAACGAATTTATCTAGATAGGGCTTGCAGACACGATTCATGAGATCCATGAATGCGGCTGGTGCGTTGGTGAGCCCAAACGGCATCACTAGGAACTCGTAATATCCATAACGAGTCCTAAACGCTGTCTTGTGTACGTCTTCATCCTTGACCTTCAACTGATGATAACCGGACCTCAGGTCGATCTTGGAGAAGTAGCTTGCTCCTTGCAACTGATCGAACAGATCGTCGATCCTGGGTAACGGATACCTATTCTTAATAGTGACCTTGTTAAGCTCACGATAATCGATGCACAGACGCATCGACCCATCCTTCTTTTTAACGAACAAGATTGGTGCTCCCCAAGGAGACGAGCTAGGTCTAATAAAACCTTTAGCTAACAAATCATCCAACTGCGTCCTCAACTCCTTCATCTCCGTTGGTGCCAATCTATATGGTGCTCTTGCTACAGGCGCAGCGCCTGGAATGATGTCTATCCGAAACTCCACCTGCCTATCTGGTGGCAAACCGGGTAGTTCTTCAGGGAATACTTCAGGGTATTCTGAGATAACAGGGATATCTTCAATCTTCGGCTTCGGCTCATCAATGGTAACTTGTGCCATATAAATGCCACATCCTTTCTGCATGCATCTGGATGCCTTGAGCATGGACACTTGCTCAGGCAATCCATGCTGGGTATCTCCTTGAATAGTACGTGACTCACCAGACGGAGTCTTCACTATCACTTGCTTTCTACTGCACAGAATCTGGGCTTGGTTACTCGATAACCAATCCATGCCTATCACTATATCGAATCCAGCTAGCTTAAAGGGAAGCAAGGATAACGGGAAGGAATGATTCCTAATGGATATAACACATCCATCAAGAACAGTCGAGGCAGTTTCTATGGTTCCGTCGGCTAATTCCACCTCATATTTCACACTTAAGGTTTTAACAGGAAGGTTTAACAATTTACAAAACTTATCATCTACAAATGACTTATCAGCTCCTGAATCAAACAAGACTCTAGCAAAAACATCATTTACAAGAAACGTACCTGTAATGACGTTGTCGTCTAGAACTGCCTCCTTGGCGTCCATTCTGAAGACTCTCGCATTAGTCTTCTTTCCTTCGTCAGCCTTCTTCGCATTCTTTGGGCAATTTGGCTGGATGTGCCCTTTCTCGTTGCAACCAAAACAAGTTGCATCCTTCATCTTCTTGCAATCTAGAGCATTATGGTCTGTGGACTTGCAGATTCCACATCGCTTTTCGTGAGACTGGGATTTCGCTTCCATACGACATTTCCCAAAATGGTGTCTCTTGCAGTTCTTGCATCTGGGTTTTTCACCCGACTGATCCCCTTTCTTGAACCCCGACCCTTTCTTATGGTCGTTGTTCTCTCTGTGTCGTTTCTCAGATCTTCGTGAGGTGTCATCCTCACGTTTCCTTTTGTTTTCCTCTGAGCTTTTCATAGCTCTCAATCTGACTACATCTTGAGTGAGGGAGAGGGATAGATCAGCTACGGATCTGAATGTCGTAGGCCTTGAAGCCTTGACGCTTGCCTTTATCTCCGGTGCCAGACCCCCAATAAATCGAGCAATCCTTCGCGGCTCCGGGGTCACCAGATAAGGCACTAACCGAGATAAAGTGTTGAATGTAGTAAGATACGCTTGACAATCGAGGTTCTTCATAACCAGAGATACGAAATCCGATTCAATTCTTTCGACCTCATGCTGCGGGCAGAAATTCTCTTTGATCAGGGCCACAAACTGTTCCCATGACATTCCGTATAGTGTGGCCTTACCGGCAGCTTGTAGGAGTGACTTCCACCATGCTAATGCATCTCCCTTGAACGACTGGGACACGTACTTCACGACGTCCCTATCAGCACACCCGCTGATATCAACCACAGTATCCATCTCATCAATCCACGTCATGCAATCAACTGCTCCTTTTTCCCCAGTAAAATCCCTGGGTTTGCATGAAACGAAATACTTGTACGTACAGGACTTGCTGTGCGTATCATGCTTCAGCTTGACTTCTTGCTTAGGGATACTGCTGTGGTTGGAGGAGTGATCATCCTCCTCATCCTTCTTCGGCTCACTCTTTTTAGAAGGTGGCTTACTATGAGCCTCGGAATGAGTCTTGGGCTTTACGTGCGATACTGTTCGGGTCCTACTCCGAGTACCGCTAGATTCCCTGAATTGCCTATCCATAGTTTTGGCAACAGCGTTATCTATCAGTGCTTGCAATTCTTCACCAGTGACGTGAATCCTGGTATTATCTGGGGGTTCTCCAGAATGACTGTTGGTCTCCTCCGATTTGGCCATGTAGCTTTAAGCTACATAAAAGGACAAAGTCTTATTTAGAAACCTAACAGTATTATCGTTCTAGACGATTTATTAACCATGGTATTAATAACCATAATAGTTAATTTAATAAATTTCATTCAAGGCTTTTATTAGCAACTTTATTATGGAATGAAATATATATATTGGCTCAATAGGCCTAGTCACTTCGGACAACTTACTAAATTATAAATTTAGATTTTTATAGGATTAGCATTGTATAATTAAACAAATAATCCTTTACTAGGCAGGGAGTCATAAACCACAACTGCCACTATATGACATAGTCATAACCTGTAGGTATCAAGTCATAAACAGACTTGTGTACAGATATAATCTGTAGATAATTTATTAAAAAGGCGACATGTGTGATTTTACGAATCACGCTTAGTCAAGAATGTTAACATGTTTTCAGATGTCAACAGAGATTTGAATCTTTTCAACCAGGTTTTACCATATTGGCTAGGCCTGTAAATAAGGCATTCAAGCTAGGTTCTACCTTACTAAGATTCTTATTAAAATGGCAAATCAAATAAAAATTGATATTTTCCATTTATTTTAATTATTATATTCATGCACATAAATAAAATGAGAAATTCAAATTAACCATTTCAATTTTAAATAAAGTAACTAGTACATCTTTGCCCTAAACGGGACTTTAATCCAAATAACATGAATAACATGCCCGCGCAGGGGCTAAACCAATAACAACAACAACAATTAAAACAAAACAAACCCACGCAGGGGTTAACAGAACAACATACCCACACAGGGGTAGAATAAGAGAAATATACCCACACAGGGGTAGAATACAGGAATAAATGTCCACGCAGGGACATGAGTAAAAGAGCTAACAACACAGGATTTAATAATCCTTCTTACTCTTACCCTTAATCAAGTCAACCATCTTCTTGAACATACCGCGGTTGTGTCGGCGATCATTTTGCAATTCCCGTCACACGTCGTGTATCCCTTGCAGGATTTCTTGGACTTGCGGTGGCGACATCATCGGCGCCGGCGGCGGTGGCTGATACTGCTGTGGCTGTGGAGGCTGCGGTTGCTGGTATCCCTGCGGTGGGAATCCAAAAGCTGATGGTCCCGTAGCCCAGGGACCTCCAAAAGTACTCTCCTGATTGAGAGGGTTGTAGCCTGAAGCTAACCAGTAGGGATCTCCCGTATAATCATAACCGGGAGGAAAAGTCGGCTCGAAAGGGTTGAACTGCGTTGCGCTAGCATACGCAGGGATGGGCTCTCCAAAGTTTTGCGGCGGTAGTGGCGCGATAGTCGCAGAAGTAACCTCTGAGACGGGATGCTGAGACTCTCCCATGTCTGACTCCTCGTGGAGCGGCGAGTAGCGGCCGCTACCTGAATGTCGAGGGGTGGCAATGCGAATCCCTCCTCGCGTAGACATACGCGCGTTCCTCCTTGGCCTCTGAGGCGGAGGAGGCAAAACCGGTGGTGGTGGTGGCGACGGAGTAATCACGTCGCGCCAAAAGGCCTCAGATGGGTCCTGCTGCAAAGGCGGCTGCTGAAGCTGCTGCTGCTGAGAGTGGTGCTGAGAGTGCACGGGAGAACCGTGGTAAGACTGGTGCATGGGAGAGTTGTGCTGGCTGGGGGTGTAAAACCAATCATGCTGTTTAAACCTCTCCTCGTAGCTGTCAACACCATTGAATGGTGATCCCCTGTATGGTGACCCATCCGATATCTCAATGGGATGGTTAGGCGTGCCGGACGGTGGCAGGGAAGGGTCAGTGTCCTCGTCGACCTCCATCTCGTTACCACCAGAGAAGTGGTCTTCAGGTCCTAGTGGGTTATGACCCACTGGTTCATCCAAGTAAGCATCAGGGTTGTATAGGCCCTGATAAGCTGGTGCTGGGTAGTGGTGAGGTGACTGGTGTAATGGAATGAAAGATCCATGGGAGTCATGGGGCCCATTTTCAGAGTGGGGCCCAAATGAGTGGGGTAGAGATGGCGAGGTGCTCAAAGATACCGAGTGCCTGGCTGGCTCGGCGAATGATCTCCAAAGATCATGGGCTGCAGTGTTGTGCGATGCTGATGGGGCTCGCCTGTGCGAAGGCCCTGCCTCGTGGTCATGTGATGTGGCGAATCCTCCTCGTCCTCGCATACGTGGCGGCATGATGAACCTGTCAAAAATTAAACAAGTTGCACAACAAAATATATAAGACAAAGCTAATAATAAAAATAAAGATAAAATAAACGAAATGTCGAACATTTCCTAAGTTCTTTGTCTAGACTCGAAAATCGAGGAATGTGCAGTTGTGTAACTGAGATCAAACACAAAAGACTAGTGTTTAATTCACTCAGCGTTGGCTCTGATACCAACCTGTCACACCCCTATCTCCACGTGTCACCGGTGGGCCCGGTGTGGGGTACAGTGACGTAGTTGGCATCGTCATAGACAAACAACACAATATAATAATGCACAGCGGAAGCAGAATAGATACATTTCAACTTTAATTAAAATGACATAATAAACATCATAAGTAGTTGAAACGGATCCACAGGCGGATCAAATAAAAATAAGATAAAATTGTTCAACAGTTATTTGTCGTCCGAGCTTGCGAGACTATAGTGGACGCTCTTAGGAAACAGCCAGCCTATTTCGTATAGTACCTGCACTTAACCTTTTGGGAAAAATACGTCAGTTTACACTGGTAAATACAAATCAACTGACTCAGTTTGAAAATGATTGAAAATTGATTTAAATGCACAAGGCATAAATATTTTTATTAACTTGGGATATTTATGCAATATAAACTTGTGAACGATTTACATGTACCCGTACTTATGGTGGCCCGGGATCTGCTGTCCGGGCTAAAGGTTAAATGACACACCACATTAAAGAGTTATACACGCCGGTGTACGCCTACACCCCGTGCTCTGGTCGTGGCCATCTCGTAAGATAATGCCAAGGATATCCGGGACACGGTCAATAACCCCCCAAAGCCTAAAGTAAGACAAGACTGTTTAAACGAGTCGCACAAGCTATTCAAGACTGTACACCCATAAGGTGCAGGACTTGTGCGCCCGATCAAGCGGTATTTTAAATACCGTACCCCAAGCCCGTATAGGGAAAATAAGTCAAAATGTATTTACCTGAGCAAGTATGAATCACAAACGGTAAGTGTAGGTGGCTTTTACTGGGCCTCCTAATCTGGAACAAAGGTTTATAATAACCTATTAGATTCCTAACGGGTCTTTTATTTAAGCCTAAGCTTGACCGGTTAGTTTTAAGGACGATACGGTACAAGCGCACGATTAAGCGAAAGACCGGATAGAATGTGATTTAGACCCGACAAGTTTGAGTACTTGTATAATATGGGTATACTAAATACATTCTGGATTTTGAGATAAAAATGATAACGTTTGACCCGTTTCGGTCAATTTACGCAAACTAGTTACGTAAACCGAACCGAATGCAAAAAGGGCGTTACGGGTAGCCAAAAGAGTCAAATGCAAGTTCCCTGAGATAATATGCTTTAAATATGATATAACATCAGTAAGTTATGTTCTATTATGCCCCGAATAATTTTAAACTCAATTTATGCCTTAGAAGGGCATTTTGGTCATTTAAAAGATTATAAAAGAGTCAAATTAGAAATCTGAGTTTCGGGTCTGGTTTATACAGTAAATATACTTCATTTAACATATTATAACAGTAGGGTATGACCCATATACCAAACTCATCATTTAAAATCAAACTATGCACCGTAGGGGTATTTTAGTAATTTCACAAGGGCTAAAACTGCCAAAACTGGAAACCTGAGTTCATATACTTATACTTACTGTTATTATATGAAAATATACCAATTACATCAGTAGGTATGAGTCTTATATGTTTAAAATGAGTATAACGCTTACTATGCGCTAAAAATGCTAAAAATGCGATTTAGAGCCATTTCCGGGTTTTTAAAAGAAAGCTGAGATTTTTATATTTCCAGAAGGCTCAAAATAATCTATTTAACATATAAAATCATTAGAAAAAGGTTTCGGGTCAAAAGGATGTATAAAACTCATTTTATGGCTTAAACGGTCAAAACCGGCATAAACCGAAGTAACTTAGCGATCTAAGATACGATCAGCCAAAAATTAAATAAAAATCATCAAAAATCCCAAAATAATATATAACATCAGTGGGTAAAAAGTTTTGTATCAAAACGTGGCCTGAAATGGGTTATATGCGAAATACGCCGTTTATTAAACATAAAGCTTTATTTTTACGCTATTGGCCATAAGTCAAAATCTGGACCACCAACTGATCCGAAATTTTCGGTGCAAGTTTATATATTAGTAATAAAGATTTCTACTCTTTCACTTTTCCAAAAATCATGTTTTATATCAAAAAGGCAAAATAGTCAACTTTTAAGCATAATCGGAAACATGCAAATGAATCGGCTAAGTATAGACTCAAGCAACAAAAATTCCAGAGAGTTTTACCAAAATAAAAATGGTCAAAAATACTCTCTAATACAGATCTCAAACATGCATGTACGAATCCGAATCGATAGTCTACGAAAAAGTCGTTTTACAAGACTTTCGGTTCCGATTCGTATTTATACTATAGATTGTCGAGTTGATTATGATAAAACACATTCTTACATATATTATAAGTTATTTATGATGATCAAACAGATTGCATGTCCTCTACATTACCATTTAAGCTATTTTTCACAAAAACCATTTCTGTTGACTTTTTAGAAACAACTTTGACTTGACAATTAGCATGCATAAAGTGGGAATCAGAGAATACCCTTTTGAGAGTTTGTTTCCCACATAAACACCAACATATATGTGGTTTCAATTTGAGAAATGACTGAGTAAAACTCGTTTAATCGAAAAGTCAAAGTATAAGAACAACGGTTTTGACTTTTACTAATAATCAATGCAAGAACGAATTAGAGAATGATGTAAAGGATTACCAAGGTCCTAATGAAGCTTAGTTAACACTAGGATGTTGCCTTGACGTTCAGAAATGCTCCAGAAGTCTTGAGAGCTTTTGCAAGATGTGTGTTTCTTGTTTACAAGCACAAGTGCCAAAGAGATGAGAGCTTTGATCTAATATATGAAGGAATTCAGAGGTTGAAGGGAGGTTACTATTGTCCTAGGCATGCAAGCATTTTTATTGGAGCAAAAGGAGGTGCTAACAGCTGTTTACCACTTCAAATTCGGACCAAATTTGCAATTTTCGCGAAGTTCTGATGTTGGGGGGTTCACGCGGCCCGCCTAAGGATTTCCAGGCGGGTCGCCTGGGGTCTGCAGGCCCAAAAATGTTTCAAACTTGGCAGCTTTGGTCCCTGTTCTCGCACGCGATGTTTCGGCTAGTTATTTTGGCTCGTAAACCCCCAAACTTGGTTTCTAAGAACCTTAGGACATTTACCAACATGGTAATGTCCTCGGATAACTTTGCGCTCAACCGAAAAGCCATGAAATTCGACGTTGACGCTTTTAACCCCTCAAGTACGGTTTTGGCCATAACTTTCTCATACGTTATCGAAACTTCACGAAATTTTTACCACATATTCTAGTGAGTATATTTTAGCATTATAAAGCTTCGGGTCTGCCAAAAGTTCACTCAGAGGTATAAATTAAACATGTTGACACTTTTGGCCCCTATAGTTTGCAATTCCTCACTTTTGTGTAAATTTCCGCGTCGTATGATCCATGAACCATCCGTTTAAGGTTATAAACATTATGTAGGGTTATCATAGAGTCTATTTATCCATTGTTGACACTTTGGACCCTTACGTTCCATAGTTTTCACTGTTTGTCACTTTTAGTCCCTCTAAAGTATACTTTCACATACCGGGACCTTATGACACGTGTCAAGACATCATTGGACGAAATTTTTCGAGGTGTTACATATGTATACATATACACATTTTTATAGGTAAATATTTTAAGTAACTAGGTTTTAACTCTTACTCAACTGATTTTTTAAGTATACAAGATTAATTGTTGGAATTCACATGGTTTGGTTAGAAACTGGCCGGAATTTAGAGGTTTTGGCCGGAATATACAGGTTTTTTGCGTAATCTGGCCGGACTTGCCGATTTTTGGCTGGCCGACTAGGCCCGACTAGCGATTAATGAACTGATTAACGAAAAATTACTCAGTTATTGGCCGACTAGTCGCTACCTAGTCGCGATTTTTACAACACTGTCTACAAGTGCATCAAATAAATAGTCATTTAAAATTACTCTACATGTGCATCAAACTACTAGCAATTCAAAATTACTCTATAAGTGTATCATAATTACTCTACTAGTTCATCAAAATAACTTAACATACACAATTACGCAACAAGTTCATCAAACAACATACAATTTAAAATTAATCTACAAGTGTATCATAATTACTCTACCAGTTCATCATTATCACTTTATAAGTGAATCATAATTACTCTACTAGTTTATAAAAAAAGTAACAGACACATTTATTCTACAAGTTCATCAAACAGCATAAAATTCAAAATTACTCTATAAGTGCATAAAACAACATAAAATTCAAAATTACTCTACAAGTGTATCATAATTACTCTACTACTTCATTAAGATAATTACTCTACGAATAAAATAATTAAGAAAATGTCATCACTTTTTTTTTCCAAGTCATTCGTACGTTTTATACGACAACTCTATTTGTATTTGATCTTTTGTTTTATTTTATAAGCAACTTCTTGGCTTCCATTTTCCTTGATGGGACGCATGATCTTTTGTAGTTATTTTACATTTTAAACTAGAACATTTTGCAATTTATATATTGGTTTCATTCTTTTTTTATTTCTAATTGGGCACACTTTGATAGGATTAGATCAAATATAAAGGACAACATAAAAATAGAAGGGTAAGAAGGATTACAGTCCATTGATCTTATATATGGAGGGTTAAGATTAGTTTTAGGGAATAGAAAATAATCGAAGGACATAAAGAGAATCCTACATTTATTACCTTTCTCTCTCCACATGCAAGACAAATGTCAATTCCCCTATTAATTTAAAACATCCATAACTTTTTCATATGACATTTGTTTAAAAAAAATCACCACAATAACAAGCATTTTTTTATCTTTAATATGAGTATGATATTGTTAGATAAAAATAAAATAAAAAAAATCAGTTTTATTGGGTTTCTCTTTGTATTGTGTTAAATGTTCTGCTCACTGTGTCTTTAAACTGAGTTTGGTCCTTATGTTTTTACTAAGGTTTTTATACATTGTGTTATTATCAAAACTTATAACACGGTGTTAATTTGAGTTATGTCCATTGCGTTTTTATCAGAACATATAACACAATGTATGACACAATGAGGATGATATTATATTTGGGTTTTCTATACATTGTGTTATAGGTTTTGGTTATTGTGTTTATTATGCTATTGATTGCGTTTTAATCTGTTGTCCATTGTGTTTTTATTTTGTTGTCCAATGTGTTTTAATCCGTTGGTTATGGTGTTTAAGTCTATTGTCCATTGTGTTTTAGTCTGGTGTCTACTGTGTTACTTATTTGTTGTCATCAATTGTGTTTTTAGTCTACTTTTCATTGCGTTTTTTAGTGTGATACTCATTGTGTTTTATGTTATGTCTATTGTGTCTTTTATTTGTTGTCATCGATTGTGTTTTTTAGTTTGATACTCATTGTGATTTACGTTATGTCTATTGTGTAATACGCAACTAGGTTTTCTCATTGTGTTTTACGTTATGTTCATTATGTAATACAGAATTGGATTTTCAATTTTTTTAAAGCATAACAATAGAGTACTCATATTAAAGATAAAAAACGCTCGATTTTAGAATAGTTTTTTTTAAACAAATGAAGTATAAAAAAGTTACGGACATTTAAAAAATGAGGGAGAAAGAGCATATGACTTGCATGTGCATAATCTTTTTATTCTATTTGACAAAATTACCCTTCCCACTTAAATCTTTCTTAGACACTTGTCACCCTATAGAGACTTTTTACACTTCTTATTTTTAAAACTGTAAACACTATAACTCAACCCCACTTTGATAATCATATATGTGTATTTTTTCCAATTATTATATATCTAACATTTGTGAAATCGCATGAACAATAGCAGTACCTGCGTGGCAGGTGGCTGTTTCTTCTTTCTTTTTTTCCTTTTCCGTTTTACGTATATATTATAGTTATTATTGCGCCAAATTATTAAGAAAAACTTTCGCAATTCAGTTGGTTGAATAAACATTCAAATATAGTGAGTGTCTCGGGTTCGAAGCCCGTCATGGGAAAGAAAAATTTTTATTACCTGCTGCCAAATAAAAGTTTGAGTAAATTTTTTATTACCTGCTGCCAATAAAAGTTTGAGTAAATATTTTATTACCTGCTGCCAAATAAAAGTTTGATTAATAATATTTTCCATGATTTATTCCTTCTGCTTTTTTCACTTTTATGTTGTTTTCTCTGCTTCTAAATTTGTAATTTTATAACCAAATCTTTTAAAACAAATACCTATTTAACATACCTTCTTCTTCCTACCTATTTAACATACCTTCTTCTTCCTACAGTGTAGCGAAGATTACGGATGAGCATTTGGTACCGGGTACGGTACCGAACCGTACCGGGTGTATTCGGTACCGGTACCACTTTCCACGTTTTTCGGTACCGGTACTTTCGGTACCGAACGGGTACTGTTTTAGTCGAAAATTAGACAAGGATAATGCAACTAAACTCTTTGTTATGGGGTATGATGCTTGAATTGGTAAACAATAATGAGGATCACTCAGAAATGTATTGCACAAGTGACACAATGATTTATACGAGGAAAAAGCCCTTGATCAATGAATGATCTCCGGCATAAAAAACCTCGGGTGATGGAAACTACCGATCACCAACTCAAATTAAACAATAATTCTTTACAACTTTGGATGATAGCGAGCTAGGTACAAGGATCACTATAGTGTATCGTGTAGAAATGTGTGAAAATTGGTAAATGTTTTGCCGTAAGCTGTTGAGTGCAGTTGTACGAGTGTGTATAGCCAAAATTAGCCAAGTGTTCTAAAAACTAGCTCGCTACCCCTTTAAAAATAGAAGTTAACTATGCTAACTAACATCCCGCAATTCATGCAAGCCTTCCCACGACTCCATAACGTCCATTTTCAGTCAAGCACGTGCGGAATAACCGTGGAATATTCTTCAGGGACGTTGCCAAGACTAAGTCCAAGCTGTTACTCCTGCAAAACAATACCGAATTCAAAGTGAACAATCGTTAGTATAAGGATCCTTAGGATGATCCATGATCCTGATCCTGAAACACTTCTAAGGATCACTATATGTCACTGAAGTAAGGATCACTAGACAGGATAACACATGAGGATCACAGGTCATTAGGAAATCCTTCCCTAACAATTGCCCCCAAAATATAAGGAGTAATTATGTAAAATAAATGAGTTATATTTTGTTGATCTTATCCGCAACTAACTAACGGATATATAGCCGTTTAAATCGAACTATCCGTTGCAATCCTGACGTCACAGAAGTGACTACCCTGCAAGATCATGATTATAAATAGGAGTTAGAGATAGGATTAATTTGCATTTAAATCTTAGAGAAACTCCCTTTATATTCTCATCCGAAGATCAATCAGGTATTCTCTTTTCCTCTTCTTCCTTCTCTTACTCTGTTTTACTTCTTTCGTCATCACCTTGCCGAAAATGTTGCTCCGGAACTCTCCCGCTAAGGACCACCAGAAAAACAGCCCTCTGAAAGTCAAGGAATCATCAAAGATTCCACAAAGGAACGCTGTTGTTTCACTGATCCACAGATCGATAGAATCCGCTATTGCTTCCCAGCGAACACCGTATTTAAATCCTTTGATCCCACTGCCCTGAGTGATCATGTTTCTGAAAATTGGGTTGCCTTTCCTGTTACACCGTTCACCATAGGCTATACCTATCCTTTTCTGGCCTTCACCCAATCCTTCTTCTCTCTTACTGGCATTTCTTATATCCAAGCTATGCCAATGATTTGAAGGATTTTGCATACCCTTGAGAGGATCATTGAGCAGGAGGGGATTGACCTAGGAATGTCAGAGCTGGCCGAGATGTATGATCTCACTACCTTTGGGTCCCACCAATACTTGTTCAAACGTAAGCCTGGTGAAGAACACCCAATTTTTAAAGCCACCAAGAATGACACCAACTGGAAACGGCGTTTCTTCTTCGTTCAAAGGGATTCTATCCCCAATGGAAAGGATCTACCAAGAAAATGGGCCACCCATGGTAGGATAGAGGATCCTGAGAAGGATCACCAGACAGTTTTCTTTTGTATGAGGATCACTGACACCCTTTTGTTTTTTGTTATGCAACTGTTACCGTCTCACATCTCATAGCATCTCCTATCACTGAGGAACGACTCGCTGCTTTCAGAAGACTTGGTCCTGAAACAAGATCATTCAAGACAATCACCCAGGATTCACAAGAGGTATCCTCAGGCTCAGTCACCATGTCAAGTAAGTATCCTGTTTAAAAATTTAAATAATTAGTTAAATAGAAATAGGATAAGGATACTTATCTTGCTTTGATTGTGCAGGTGCTGGAAAAGCTTCCAAATCTGCTTCTAAGTTCAGTGTGACCGATCTGGATAACATCCGATCCTCCAAGAAAAAGCTTCCTGCTAGCCCAACTGCTTCAATCCCCAAGGCACCCTACAAAGGAAGGGGAGGCAAGAAAAGAAAAGCCTCTAAGGCTGAGGATCTGCAAGGCCTGTCTCTGATCCGCCACCAATTCCTCGAGTACTTCAACTATTTAAGGATCACTGTCCCTGCTTGTATATCCTGCTTGTTTGAAGATCACCTGGTCCTGAACTGTTCTTTATCCTCTTTGCAGAAATTTGCTGAGATTGAAGATTATGTGGGGAACGTTGAGGAGCAGGATAGGAAGATTGCTGACCTCCAACAAGTTGCACTGCTCAAGGATCTCAAGATTGCCGACCTCCAAAAAGACCTCCAGAATGCCAAAAATGAGACGGCCAAGGTGCTAATTAATGCTGACTACGAGAAGCATGAGATCACCCAGGATGCCAAAGTCTCTGCTGCCATAGCGATGTATAAGACCAAACTGCAGATGGCCTTGGAAGCTCAGGATCCTGACTTCGACAGGAGTAACTGGGATGTGGAAGGCTGGAAGGCAAGGCTGGCTGAGCTGGATGATGAGGAGGAGGCTGAAGAGATCCTGACGAACGAGGCTGGAAGCAGTGGCAAGGATCATGGTGGTGAAGCAAGTAGAGCTGGAGGTGGTGACGCATCGAAGGTGTAGGCTGCATGATTGGGCAATGATGGACACTTCTAGACATAGCCGGAGCCCAATTTCTTAGTTTTGATGGTAGTTTTTGTTGAACAATTATTGGTTTGTACTTGAACAATAGCTTTAGGGTTAAGGATCCAGGATCCTTTAGACAATAGGTAGGATTACAAATGGTGGAGGGATCCTCTGTTTGGGGGATGAAGCCATTGTGATCCTGCCGCCTTTTATTACCTGCATGCTATGACCGCACAAACAATGGACACCCGTTGCCAACCCATGTGGACGGGCCACGTTTTGCTGGTAGAAACGTGGGTTGGCAATTTTGACAACTTTTGATGGTTAATCCTATGTTAATAAAATAACTTTAATCCTTTTTGGCTTATCTCTTGTGTTGTTATCCTTTAATATTCAATTGTACTGATATACACTTGTTTGAATAAGAAAAGTTGAACAAATTAAATAAGAGTATTTAGGATATGATCCAGGATCAAATATCCTACAGTTGAAAAATTCCAAAAAGTAGTATATTTTAAGGATCATCAGTTCAGTTGTCAAAGTATAAGGGTTATTCAAATGAATAATGAACAAAATTAAAATAGTTAAGGATTATACCTGAGGATCCAAGTTAGGATCCTAGTCCTTAATACCATAACCAGGATAACTATAAGACAAACCTTAGTAAGAAGTAAGGATCAAGGATCCTTGGTTGTTTAACTTTAAAGACCTGAAATAGAACATAATTTGGGACTAAGCCAATATAAGATAAAAGTTAGCAACTGGGGACAAGCCCAAGGATAACTGGGGACAAACCCAAGGATAACTGGGGACAAGCCCAAGGATAACTGGGGACAAGCCCAAGGATCGTTTGTAAACTGGAGTATGGCCCTAACTGGCGACTATCCAAACTTAGTGGCATGAAAATGCCAAAACCTTAGCTAACGTGAAAACGTTAGAAGCCTTAGGAACGGATTTATGGTGCGTCTACCATTATACGTAGGATCCTAGGTATAGCCAGTACAATGGAATTATCAGCCCTTAAAGCGAGTACTGGTCCCACTGCCATGAACTATACCAGGATCATCATGTGCTACTGGCGAAACTGGGGTCAAGCCCAAATAACTGGGGTCAAACCCAAGTAACTGGTTGCTTTTGTGGATAACCATCCTTTTGCTAAGGATACCTGAACTTTCAAAACTCAGAATCACGTGAGAGGTGGATAAAGGATGCAGGATCCTTATCCTTAGGTGAGAAAGTAAGGATATGAAACAGTTTGAGATTAGGATGTTACCAAAGTAAGGATCATTTGTGCTTTAAGGATCCTTCAAGGATACTCATGATGTGAGGATCATCTGTTCTGTGAGGATCCTACTCACATGAAATATTTCTTCAAGTGGATAGCATTCCAGGCTCTTGGTAGTAAATCACCTTCCATTGTTAGCAATCGATATGCCCCCTTTCCTGCCTCAGCTTCGATCAAATAAGGGCCTTCCCACTTTGGAGCCAACTTTCCATCAGCAGGATTGGTGGTATTCTGAAATGCTTTCCTTAGTACCATATCACCAACTTGGAATTTTCTGATCCTAACATTTTTGTTGTAAGCACCAGCCATTCGTTGTTGATAACTGGCCATCCTTATCCTAGCCAGATCCCTTATTTCTTCTATAGTATCTAGGTCTTGAACCAAGTTTTCATCATTTTCCTCATGATCACGAATACTTGTTCTAGCAGTTGGGACCACCATTTCTGTAGGGATCACTGATTCTGCCCCAAATACCAAAGAGAATGGAGTCTGGCCTGTAGCATTCTTGGGGGTTGTCCTATCAGCCCAAAGCACATAAGGTAACTCTTCTGCCCATTTCCCTTTCTTGGATCCAAGCTTCTTCTTCAAATTATTGATGATGATCTTATTGGATGATTCTGCCTGACCATTAGCTTGTGGGTGGATTGGTGTTGATGTTATCATCTTAATCCCCCAACTGTCACAAAAGTTAGTAGTTCTGCCCCCAATAAATTGGGAACGATTATCACATATAATTTCAGAAGGAATACCAAATCTAGTTATAATGTTTCTTTTAATGAAGGATATAACTTCTTTTTCTCTGACTTGGGCAAAAGCTTCAGCCTCTATCCACTTGGAGAAGTAATCAGTCATAGCAAGCATGAACACTTTTCCACCAGGTGCCTTAGGGAGCTTACCAACTATATCCATACCCCATCTCATAAATGGCCAAGAGGAGGATATAGGATGCAAAAATTCAGTTGGTTGGTGAAGGATATTGCTGTGTCTCTGACAAGGATCACACTTCTTAGCATACTCCACAACATCTTTCTTCATAGTTGGCCAATAGTATCCTGTCCTCAGGATCCTTGAGAATAATGCCCTGCCCCCAGTGTGGTTTCCACAATCTCCTTCATGGAAGTCTTTTAAAACTTCTTGGATTTCAGGATCCTCGATGCATCTTAAATATGGTCCTGCAAGAGATCGCTTATACAACATATTATTTAAAATTGTGAATTGAGATACCTTAATTTTGAAAGCCCTAGGGTTTTCTCCTGTTGGAATCTCTCCATGTTGTAAGTATCTCATGATTGGGAGGATCCATGATCCTGAATGAGATTGAGTATCCTCACTAGGGATAATTGCAGAATCCTCTCCTATTTCCATAGCCACATGATCCTTGATAGCAGGAGCCAGGATATGGATAATGGGGATACTTATATCCTCCGGGATCTTCAAGGATGATCCTAAATTAGCCAATGCATCAGCTTCTGTATTTTCTTCCCTTGGTACTTGTGTCAAACTAAAGGAAACAAAAGAGAGTGCCAATTCTTTGACTATCTCCAAATATTTGGTTAGCTTTTCACCTTTAACAGCATAGGATCCATTAAAGTGATTAGTGATTAATAATGAATCTACATGTACCTCAAGATACCTGATCCTCATATGCTTAGCAATTTGCAAACCAGCTATCAAGGCTTCATATTCAGCCTCATTGTTAGTAGTTTGGAACTCACAAGCTATAGAGTGGGGTATTTTGCCCCCTTGTGGCGATTTTAGTAGTATTCCAAGCCCTGTGCCTTTGACATTTGAGGATCCATCAGTATAGAGTATCCAAGGATTCTTGGTCTCTTCTAGCTGCTGGACTTCTAATTCAGCTTCCTTTTGCAAATCACTACTGAAATCTGCCACAAAGTCAGCTAATGCTTGGGATTTAATGGCTGTCCTGGGCTCATATCTTATATCATACGCACTGAGCTTCACTGCTCACTTAGCCATCCTTCCTGACATTTCAGGTTTCCTGAGTACATTCTTAATTGGAAAATTAGTTTTAACAATAATGGCATGAGTTTCAAAATAATGTCTTAATTTAGTAGATGCCATAATTAATGCAAGGATAAGTTTTTCTAGGTGTGAATACCTGGATTCAGCATCAAGTAAACTCTTACTTACATAATAGACATGATGTTGTGTACCTTCGTGATCCTTAACAAGGACGGCACTTACTGCTTTTGAGGATACCGCAAGATATAAGGATAACACATCTCCTTTTTCCGGTTTCATCAAGGCAGGAGCCGAGGATAGGTAATCCTTAAGAGCTCTTAGGGCACTTTCATGCTTCTCAGTCCACTCAAATTTCTTGTTTTTCCTCAGGATATCATAGAATTCCTTGCACTTTTATGAGGATTTGGATATGAATCTGTTCAAAGCTGCAATCCTGCCTGTTAGCCTCTGGACATCCTTAGCATTGGCACGAGATTTGATGTTCACTATAGCTTTGATTTGTTCTGGACTGGCTTCAATGCCTGTCTTTGTCACCATATATCCTAAGAATTTACCTGCTTTAACACCAAAGTGACATTTTGAAGGATTAAGTTTCATGTTATATTTGTCAAGGATATCGAATGCTTCCTCCAAGTCCCTTAGGTGATCCTCAGCCTTTTTGGATTTTACCACCATATCGTCTATGTAAACCTCCATAGTTTGTCCAATCTGATCCTTGAACATCATATTCACCAGCCTTTGATAAGTTGCACCTGCATTCCTTAGTCCAAATGGCATAGCAATATAACAGTATATACCAGTGGGAGTCATAAAGGCTGTATCCTCTTGATCAGATGGTTCCATCTGAATTTGCTGAAATCCAGATGAAGCATCCATAAAAGTTAACAGTTTATGACCCGCCGTTGCATCCACCATGGAGTCAATGTGGGGTAATGGGAAAGGATCCTTGGGACATGCCTTATTTAAATCAGTAAAATCGACACATACCCTCCACTTTCCGTTTTTTCTTTTGAACAACAACCACATTGGCCAGCCATCTTGGATACTTGACCTCTCTAATCGTACCTGCTCGGAGTAATTTCTCTACCTCTTCCTGGATAATGCATTTCTTTCTGGTGCAAACTTCCTCCTCTTTTGATGGATTGGTTTGAATGACCTGTCAATGCCAAGTTTGTGAGTGATTATATCTTTAGATATACCCGTCATGTCTTCGTGTTTCCATGCAAAGGTAGTTTTCCTCCTTTTGAGGAAGGATATGAGGTCTTCTTTCATTTCGCCAAGGATCCCTGATCGTATATAGATTTTGGACTCAGGATCACCAGGATCCATGAGGATTTCTACTACATCCTGCTCTCTTGCCTCCAAGACATCCCTTGGAGGATACTTTGATTGCTATTGTGCCATTGACTTTGAAGCTGGTTTCATTGACGGGGTGTAGCAGTTCTTAGCCACTTGTTGATCGCTATCAATCTTCACGATCCCCCAAGGACTAGGAAGCTTCACATATTGATGATAGGTGGATGGGACTGCCTTCATATCATGTATCCAAGGCCTGCCAAGGATAACATTGCAACAAGATAAACAGTCAATAACACAAAATTTTTGATAATTATGTAGTCCTTCAACATAAATTGGGAGTTTGATGTCCCCCCAGAGTATTCTTAGTCTCGCCGCTGAATCCCACGAGTACAGAGGATCTTGGTATGATATCGGATTCGGGGATACCTATCTTCTTTAAAACATCAAGCT
The DNA here is from genome assembly GCF_002127325.2 of Helianthus annuus. Classification (NCBI taxonomy): domain Eukaryota; kingdom Viridiplantae; phylum Streptophyta; class Magnoliopsida; order Asterales; family Asteraceae; genus Helianthus; species Helianthus annuus. The sequence goes on from NC_035449.2 coordinate 141,741,337, forward strand.
GGATAATGTTCACAGAGCTTCCTCCGTCTATAAGGATCCTGCGGAAAAAATGGTTAGAAATAAAAAGAGTAATAACCAAACCATCGTGATGAGGATCCTAAATGTCAACACGATCATCCTCATCAAAAGTTATGACTTTTCCTTCGGAGACACTGGATCTTCGGATGGGTCTATCTCCATTATCCATCTTGGTTTCCTTTGCATGCCTTTTAGCTGCTGAGAAGGATGTTCCACAGATGTCTGATCCTCCAGAAATAAAGTTTATAACTTGTGCATCTGCTGGAGGGGTTGGAGCTTTCTCTGGGATCCTTTCAGGATCCTGAGTCCTTGACTTCTTTCTCCCCAATAATTCTTTCAAGTGCCCCTTGCTCAACAAGTATCCAATTTCTTTTCTCAGTGCAATGCATTCTTCTGTGAGATGCCCAAAGTCTTCATGATATGCACACCACTTTGACTTATCTTTAGTTGCAGCTGGTCTGTCATTTTTTCTGGGCCATCTAGCTTTATCACCTAGATTCTGCATTGCAAGGATTAGCTCATTGTTATCAACAGAAAAACAATATTCAGAAATTGGAGGATAATCCTCATCATCCTCTTCTTGATCAACAGCATGCACGTTCTGGTTATCAGATTTGTTATAGGATCTGAACTTGTTGTTCTTGAACGAGGATCCTTGTTTCTCTTGCTTTGAGGATCCTGCTAATCTCTCCTGGATCCTTTTGTCATCCTCTAGCCGGATGAACCTGAGTGCCCGGGTTCTTACCTCATCTAGGTTCCTGCATGGTGTTATAACAAGATCATCATAGAATAATGAATCCCTAAGCAACCCCATTTTAAAGGCTTCAACAGCCGTAGCTATATCCAGGTTAGGAATATCTAAGGATTCTTTACTAAATTTAGTGATATAATCCCTTAATGATTCATTATGACCCTGGGTTATCCTATACAGATCACTAGTTAAACGCTCAAATTTTCTACTACAAGAAAACTGATTATTAAATAGGTTGACTAGATTAGCAAATGAGGTAATAGAGTAAGGGGGAAGACTTAGCAGCCATTTAAGAGCTGATCCAGTAAGAGTGGATCCAAATCCCTTGCACAAACATGCTTCCTTTAACCTTTCTGGGATGGGATTGATTTCCATCCTTTCCCTGTATTGTGCTATGTGTTCTTCAGGATCTGTTGAACCATCATACAACTTCATGGTGGGCACGTGGAACCTCTTGGGTATCTCAGCATCACAGATTGGTGGTGAAAAACGACATATCTTATGGCTCCCATCTGCAATCTCCGGGATAGGTTGACCACTCCTGGGACACTTGATATCATATCCTTTAACTTTTGCAATTCTCTGGCCATGGCATGATTGATACCTGTATCCTGCATGAGGCCATGGTTAGTGGTATAAGAATTATTGAAAGTGTTACCTCCCACTGGGTTTAAGTTAGGAAGAGTGGATGTGAATCCATATTGTTGAGACTCCGGAATGATTGAGGGATCAGTAGAAGCAATGGTTTGCATTAGAATAAAATCTCCCTAATGGATATCTGAACTCCCCGATTGCAAACTCCTTAAGGATCCATGAAACTGAGAGGATCCTGGAACATAAGAGGATCCTTGAACCTGAGAGGATCCTTGAACCTGCGAGGATCCTGGGACATAGGAGGATCCTTGAACCTGGGAGGATCCTGGGACATGGGAGGATCCTTGAACCTGGGAGGATCCTTGAACCTACGAGGATCCTGGGACATAGGAGGATCCTTGAACCTGGGAGGATCCTGGGACATAGGAGGATCCTTGAACCTGTGAGGATCCTTGGAATGGCCAAAACCCTTGAATCTGTTGCGCTCCTGGGTATCCTCCTGAGCTTGCGAAGGATCCTATATGCTGAGGATGGGATCCTGCTGGCTGGAAGTATGAATCTGATGCCTGAGTCATTGCTGATGATCCGTAGTGCACTCCTTTTGGTCCTCCCACATATTGGACATCTGGAACCACTGAAGGCTGAGAAGATACAACCGGAGTATCGAAATTCAAAGATCTAGGCATCAGTGGGGAATGATCTTCTGCCGATCTCTTTTGTTTCCTGAGGTCTCCGATTTCTTTAAGAATCCTTTCGTTGGTCTTATCCTGCTGCTGTATATGCTCCTTCATCTGCAAAATCAGAGTAAACATGTCACTAGTAGTAGGAGTATAAGAAGCAGAAGAAGTTGGAGGTTTTGAGAAAATAGGAGTTGGTTTCTTCTCAGCATTTTTCTGAGGTCCAGAAGGTGGTGGAGGCAAAGGTGGAATGCCCTGTGATGAATTGACCGCAGACATCGCAGTAGAAGTATTCTTTGATGATGAAGCCATCTGCTTGGATGCAATGAACCGAAATGATCACGAGAATGAGAATCTTTATGAATGAAGCACCAATTACCCCACGGTGGGCGCCAAACTGTTTTAGTCGAAAATTAGACAAGGATAATGCAACCAAACTCTTTGTTACGGGGTATGATGCTTGAATTGGTAAACAATAATGAGAATCACTCAGAAATGTATTGCACAAGTGACACAATGATTTATACGAGGAAGAAGCCCTTGATCAATGAATGATCTCCGGCATAAAAAACCTCGGGTGATGGAAACTACCGATCACCAACTCAAATTAAACAATAATTCTTTACAACTTTGGATGATAGCGAGCTAGGTACAAGGATCACTATAGTGTATCGTGTAGAAATGTGTGAAAATTACTAAGTGTTTTTCCGTAAGCTGTTGAGTGCAGTTGTATGAGTGTGTGTAGCCAAAATTAGCCAAGTGTTCTAAAAACTAGCTCGCTACCCCTTTAAAAATAGAAGTTAACTATGCTAACTAACAGGGGCGGACATACTAAGGCTTTAGGGGTAGCCTCCGCTACCGCTTAGTCGCCCGTCGGTAGTGTTAAAAAAAGTGACGTTTTTTCGATTTCGTTACCGCTTGGAAAAAAAATGTTACTCCTTGTTACAAGCCCACAAGTTATAGAAAATAATACCCACCATAATTTTGAAACCTATCTATTAATTAAGCCCAATTGGCCAAAGCCCAAATACAATTATATTTCTTATTAGTTAAGAACGTATCACATTTGAGAACAAAGAGCAGAGCAGCCCTCGCACAGTCGTACAAGCCAGAAGGCCGACCAAAGACCACTACCAGTACCACCGTCCACCGCCCTCCTGCTCCGCCGCACGCCGGCTCCGCCACGACCGCCCTCAGTCCTGCTCAAGTGGTCCGCCCCTGATTTTTAGGTATTTTTCTATTCTATTTTTTATGCTTCTATTCTAATTGTTTGAACAAATTGATGATTTAGGGCTTATGTAGTTATGTGTAATTGAGGATTTAGTGCTTAACTGCTTATGTAGACATGTAGTTATGTGTAATTGGTATTATTTGCAATTGGAATTTTGTGCAATTCATTTAGGGCTTATGTTTAATTTTGTGTCTATTAAAATTAGGGAATTTGGAAGATGAAGAAACAAAGTCTTATTAGTAATATTTTTAAACGAAAATTCCAAGAAAATGTTGATTTGGATCCAACTCCAAGTTCAAATATTGTTGATGATATGCAAGTAAATGAAGTCTATGAAGATATCGGTCCAAGTTCAAATAATGATATTGGTATGCAAGAAAATGAAGATATCGGTCCTGGTCCTAGTTCCAATAATGATATTGGTGTGCAAGAAAATGAAAATATCAGTCCTAGTCCAAATATTACTTCGGCTTCAACAAGAAACAAAATCGATTTGAATGATCTTCCTTCGGATCCCTCCGATAGACCACCTATTACTAGTTATCATCCTAATCAAATAGACGACATAAGAAGAGCGTATCTTGTTAAAAAGGCATTTCAACCACGAGGTCATGACTTTAAATGGACAAACTATGCTAGTGGCCGGAGACGTTTTAATGTAAAATGGTTTAATAAATATCGTTGGTTGGAGTATAGCTGTAACACCCCCAAAATACCACCTGCGGAAACCCCGCGAGGCGTGTTACACATCAGAGTCTGAGCCACCAATCACATTGAACCAATAGTAAATACTTAAATAAAACATGTCATTAATAGCCAAGATTAAATGTCAAACACAATATCAGTTCACAAATGTTATGTAGCGGAAGCATATGATAAGTCGTTTAGTATTTATTTCAAAATAAACTTAAAACCAATGTATCCATTATAAACGATCCAGTAGCTTCGATCCATGACCACTCCAGCACGCCCAGATAGCAAGTCCATGTTCCAAAGTTAACGACCTACAAGCATGCAACAAGTGTGTCAGACTACGCTGGTGAGTTCAAGGTTTTGTTAACGTGTTGAGTTACCAGATGTATGTTAATGCGATTCCATGTTGCGTTACAATGTTGCTCATGTTAGATACCCTAGGGAGTGTGCCCATGTGTATCCGGGGAGTGGTTACCCCTTGTTTGCTATGTTGCCATCGTTAGATACCCTAGGGAGTGTGCCCATGTGTATCCGGGGAGTGGTTACCCCTTGTTTGCTATGTTGCCATCGTTAGATACCCTAGGGAGTGTGCCCATATGTATCCGAGGAGTGTGCCTCTAACAACCATAGCCCTATCCAGATAATTAGTTCACGCCCGTCCTTACGGCCCGGTGTGAGGTTTCGCCACCTAATAGCGCTATCAACTAATTACCCCCATTGCCCTCCAGGCAATAACCAAACCGATTAAGTTGTTTACCCAATGTTTCCCTTCCAAATGTTTACCAGTTGTCCCAAACCACAGGGACGCATGCTTGAGAAAATGCAATGAACTCACCTGGGATTGCTCGGCAGGTTATACCAAAGTTACTCGAACTAAGAGTTGTCAATTTCGTCCTAACAGGGTTATTATACAAATCAGGTTTTTGGTTTCGAGTTGTACACATAAACATCACATAAGTCAATGGTTATAACACATAGCATGTAACACTTTGATCAACTAATAGTAGCATGAAGTTCATATAAACATGACCCCTAACTTGTGCGACTGTGGGTGATTGGGCTGTTATGGTTGTGCAGGCCCAATCCCCTTGTGTGATCCAGAAAGACCGAGCCCAAAAGGTAGCCGGCCAAACATAATAACAGCCCCAAAACATATCGGCCCAAGTAAAATAACACATGGTGACTTGTGCGGTCCGAACTGGGTTGTGCGGTTGGGGTCTTTGGGCTTTAAGGCCCAACAGCTTAATAACATGTGCACGTGAAGGTGAGGCCCAACATCTTGTGCGATCAGCTGCACCTTGTGCGATCCACAAGATGTTGTGCGATCAGGCATAATCGGACATAATGTGCGACCGGTCTTGTGCGTCCGACTTGTACGAATGGACCCTTTGTGCGATAGGAGGCCTTGTGCGACCGGGAGCCTTGTACGAGTGGCTCCCTTGTGCGACCCGAATCAGACTTGCGTGATTGTTTTAGTTACCAAATATTATGCAAGTCAGTTACAAGTTTCCTTCATTCACGAAATTAGTTATATTGTTTCCAAGTTTACCAACTAATTAACAAATCAATCAACACCATTCTAACAAATCTGATAACACAAAATCGATCAAACATGTGTAATTCAAATGCTTTCTCAAGAACCTTAACCGAACCATTCATGAACATCTCTTATAAACATAACGATTTACATGAACACGTGCCACACATACAATCTGAATATAAGATTTGTGCACTTTCAAACATCGAGATAAATAAATCGATCAAAACCCTAGTAGCCGACTAACATTCAACAGTTTCTATTTCATCATGTGAACAAGCTAAGCTGGCCGATTATCAACACTATCTTTCAATCTATATGCGAGCCGATTAACAAGAACATCACATACGGTTCCTTATCATGTCTACTATTCTAACCATAATATCAAAACACGAATCATAACACCTTGTAACAAAACATAATTCACTAACCGATATCAAAGAGGGTGAGCAAGGATTGATCCAACTTGTGATCTTGGTGCCGTCGGCTTCCAAGCAAAACGAGGGAGAGAGAGAAGGTCGTCTAGGGTTTGTGTGTGTGTTGTGAGAATTGTAACTATGAGAGAATGACCTCCTAAGGTGTGTGTATGTTGTACGTATAAGATAAGTGGGCCGAAACCCCCTAATGGGCTGCCCATTGGTTCCGGTTACAAGGAATACGGCCCAAGGCCTTGTGCGTTCAAGTAGAGGTTGTGCGTTCAAGAGTCTTGTGCGGTCGAGTCACTTGTATGAATATACATTCACATAAAATAAACATAACATCCACATAAAATAACCATAACATTCAACCAATCATAGTTCACGTGAGCACGTAACGTTACACAAAGTGGGTTTAAATTACGAGTTGTCACAGTATCCCCAACTAAAAAGAAATTTCGTCCCGAAATTTGGTACGCACTCACTAATGTAAGCTATATCGTTCACTAGTTTCCCTGGGGTGTCACATCATCCCCCACTTGAATGGGAATTTCGTCCCGAAATTCACTAGTTGCATCAACATTAGGTTCACTAGGTTTTGACTGGTCTTCGGGAAACAAATGTGGATACTTAAGTTTCATCTGGTCCTCGCGTTCCCACGTGAACTCTGGACCACGTCTTGAGTTCCAACGAACTCTCACAATCGGTATACGGCTGTGTTTACGAACTTTAACTTCCCGATCCATAATCTCAATTGGTTCTTCGACAAACTGCAATTTGTCGTCTATCTTCAGCTCTTGAAATGGTACGACTAGCGTTTCATCAACCAAACACTTCTTTAGCTGCGATACGTGAAATACATCATGGACATTACCTAACTCAGCAGGTAATTCCAACCTGTAGGCCACCTTTCCAATTCGTTCCAGAATTTTGAATGGTCCTACATAGCGAGGGTTTAGTTTGCCGTGTTTCCCAAAACGCACCACACCCTTCCAGGGTGAAACCTTTAACATAACGCGATCATTAACTTCGAATTCCAATGGTTTACTACGCTTGTCAGCGTAGCTCTTCTGGCGGTCACGAGCTGCGGCCATACGGTTTCGGATCTGCACAATGCTTTCTGATGCCTCGAGAACAAACTCAGGTCCTGTGATCTGACTATCACCCACCTCATGCCAACAGAGAGGTGAACGACATTTTCGTCCGTACAGTGCTTCGAACGGAGCTGGCTTAATACTTGAATGGTAGCTGTTGTTGTAGGAGAATTCTATCAACGGTAGATGCTTCTCCCATCCTTTTCCAAGGTCGAGTACGCATGCCCGAAGCATATCTTCGAGTGTTTGGATGGTGCGCTCGCTTTGACCATCCGTCTGTGGGTGATAAGCGGTACTCATGTCGAGTTGGGAACCAAATGATTTATGCATTGACTGCCATAACTCTGAAGTGAAACGCGGATCACGGTCTGAAATGATAGAAGTTGGCACCCCATGCCTAGAAATCACTTCCTTAAGGTAGATTGCTGCCAATTGAGAAAACTTGTCTGTTTCCTTGATTGCTAAGAAGTGTGCTGATTTCGTGAGGCGATCAACAATCACCCAGATAGTGTCATTCCCAGCCTGAGTTCTGGGTAACCCTGTCACAAAATCCATAGCGATCTGTTCCCACTTCCAGGTGGGTATTTCTGGTTGCTGCAGTAGACCTGAGGGCTTTTGATGCTCTGCTTTAACTTTAGCACAAGTCAAGCATTTGCTGACGTAGGTTGCTATATGAGCCTTCATGCTGGGCCACCAGTAGGTAGTTTTCAGATCGTGGTACATCTTATCCGATCCCGGATGTACAGAGTAGCGTGACTTATGTGCCTCTTCCATTACAAGTTCTCGTAAGTTGCCAAAGAGTGGGACCCAAATGCGTCCAGTTACGTAGTAAGCACCGTCTCCCTTCCGTTCTAGTCGTTGCCTCGAGCCGCGTAAAGCTTCAGCTCGAACGTTCTCTGGTTTCAACGCTTCTAACTGAGCGTCTCGTATCTGGGAGGGGAGGTTGGACTGAATCGTGAGTTGCAATGCTCGCACCCGCCTAGGTGCATTATCCTTTCTGCTGAGGGCGTCAGCTACAACGTTCGCTTTGCCCGGATGATACTTGATGGCACATTCATAATCGTTCAATAATTCCACCCATCGTCGTTGTCGCATATTCAACTCTTTCTGGTCGAAGATGTGCTGGAGACTCCTATGGTCGGTGTAGATGGTGCATTTGGTACCGTACAGATAGTGCCTCCAGATCTTCAACGCAAATACCACCGCTCCTAACTCCAAGTCGTGTGTCGTGTAGTTCTTCTCGTGCACCTTCAGCTGACGAGAAGCATAAGCTATTACCTTCTCGCGTTGCATCAACACGCAACCGAGACCCTGAATTGACGCGTCACAATATACCACAAAATCTTCAGTGCCCTCTGGTAAAGACAAGATCGGTGCACTGCAAAGTTTCTGCTTCAGAACTTGGAAGGCCTCTTCCTGCTTCGTTCCCCAAGAGTACGTTGTGTTCTTCTGTGTCAGCGAGGTGAGAGGTTGCGCGATTTTCGAGAAGTCTTTAATAAACCTTCGATAGTATCCAGCGAGACCAAGAAATTGACGCACCTCAGACGGAGTCTTTGGTGCCGCCCAATTCTTAACTGCATCCACCTTCGCAGGATCCACATGTATCCCTTTCTCGTTAACAACATGCCCAAGGAAGTGCACTTCTCGAATCCAAAAGTCGCACTTAGAAAATTTCGCATACAACTGCTCCCTTCTCAAGAGTTCCAAGATGAGACGTAGGTGACGCTCGTGATCTTCCTTGTTCTTGGAATAGACTAAGATGTCGTCAATGAACACTATAACAAACTCGTCGAGATATGGCTTGCATACGCGGTTCATGAGATCCATGAAAACCGCTGGTGCATTGGTCAATCCAAATGGCATGACCAAAAACTCATAGTGTCCGTAGCGCGTTCGAAAGGCTGTCTTGGGAACATCCTCTTCCCTAACCCTTACCTGGTGATAACCCGACCTTAAGTCGATCTTTGAATAGAAACTTGACCCTTGCAACTGGTCGAACAAGTCGTCGATGCGTGGTAACGGATAGCGGTTCTTAATGGTCACCTTGTTGAGTTCTCGATAATCGATACACATACGGAATGACCCGTCTTTCTTCTTTACGAACAAAACTGGGGCTCCCCAAGGCGACGAACTGGGTCGAATGAAACCCCTATCCAACAACTCCTGCAATTGATTGGACAGTTCCTGTAACTCTCCAGGTGCTAACCGGTAAGGAGCTCGAGCAGTTGGAGCCGCTCCCGGTGCAAGGTCAATCTGAAATTCTACTTGACGGTGAGGAGGTAACCCTGGTAGCTCCTCTGGGAATACATCAGCGAATTCTCGCACCACTGGTAGATCCTCGATCTTACTCTCTTCAGACTGAGCGTTGGTAACTAACGCTAACAGTGCAGGATACCCCTTTTGTAGATACTGTTGTGCACGCATGGCCGTGATAATCCCAACCATCGTCCCACTACGATGCCCTTGAACTAACAATGACTCTCCCTCAGGGAGAGGAATACGCACAATCTTCTCCTTGCACAGGATTTCTGCTTGGTGCTTAGACAACCAATCCATGCCTACCACTATGTCAAAACTACCGAGCGTAACGGGAAGGAGGTCAATGTCAAACACCTGACCCACGAGATCTAGTTTGCATCCAAAAAGGACATTTGAGGCTTCTATCGTCTTACCATCTGCTAGTTCTACTACTTGTTTAACCTCTAATGGTGTTGGGGTTATCCCTAATCGTTGACTAAACTCTAGGGACACGTAACTCCAATCGGCACCCGAATCAAATAATACAGAAGCAATACGATCATTAACAGGAAACGTACCAGTTACAACGTTGCCGTCATTCCTGGCATCCCCTGCTCCAAGCTGAAACACTCTGCCCCGAGCACCATTACCCCCGTTGTTGCCGTTGTTGTTGTTGTTTCCAGCATTGTTGTTATTCAGGCGGTTGTTGTCGTTAGCGTTCTGGTTTAACTGAGGGCAATCCCGCTTAAAGTGGCCCTCGTCACCGCACTGATAGCACCCCTTCCTGAAACCCTGGTTCTGCTGGGGCGGTTGTCCCTGTTGTCTCTGATTCTGCTGGTTTGGTTGCTGCTGGTGTTTGGGCTGTGAGGCCCTACAATCCCTGGCCTCATGGCCCGCCTTACCATACCTGTCACACTTCCGGGTACACGACCCGAAATGATGATAGCCACACTTGTTACATCGTGGCTTCTTCCCTGCATACGAACCCTGGCTGTGGCCACTTCCCTGGCCTTGATTGACAGAAGACGACTGGCTGATGTTGCGGTTGCTGTTGTCTGGCCTTTTCTGAGTCTGACCAGCACTGGATGCTTTGTCATAATCACTCCACTTCCGCTTGTTATCACTAGCGGGCGCAGTGGCAGTGGGTGTAGCAGCTTTTGTGGCAGAAATACGCCGGGGCAACAAATCGCTTTCCACCTCTTGATCCACAATCTTGTGAGTCAGACGAACGATTTGTGTCAAATCATTGAGATGGGCTGCAGTGACCAAGCTCTTCACACGCGGAGGCAACCCTTTGATGAATAACTCAATCCTCCGGGACATAGGCCGGGACAAGTTTGGGCACATGTCGGCCAGTTCATACGATCGCTTCACATACGCTTCGACTTCAGATCCAACCATCTTCAAGTCGTAGTATTCGTTTTCCAGCTTCTGGACCTCGTCCCGAGGACAGTACTCCTCCCTGATCAGTTCTTTAAAGTCTTCCCAAGTTGTGGCATTCGCTGCCTCGATGCCCAACAACTGTACTTGGGCGTTCCACCATGTTAGAGCACCATCAGCCAAGGTACCCGCAGCATATTTCACCCTGTCCCCAGCGGGACAGTTACAGATAGCAAACACAGACTCTGCTTTTTCGAACCATCTTAGGAGTCCCACAGCCCCTTCAGTCCCGGTGAAGGTCTGTGGCTTGCAGTCCATAAACATTTTGAACGTACAAACAGGCTGGTTAGGTTGAGGTTGCGCTTGTTGACCTAAATAACGGGAGGAAACACATTATAGAAATGAAAAGACGTGTACGTGGTATAAGAGTAGAGAGTACTTGGTACATTCCGTACCAGCTTGATAGGCTGCTAAAGCCTCAGCCACGCGGGTATTGATTAGGTCAGTCAACTCAGCCTGAGTCATGTTGATGTTGCCACGTCCGTGTCCTCGTCCACTCATGTTTCTATAGTTGGGAATAAACCGATTTAGAAATCGAAATGAGATAGGGGTCAAGGATCATACTGATATTTACGTACTACCAAGTTCACACATAGTAAGGCAGAACCCTTCTCACGCTCGATAAGCCTCACTGGGACTTGCATGCACCCCACGTTATTATTAAGTGTGCACCCATAATAATAAGGCGATTTGCATGCTTATCTCAGTGCCTCTTAGCTTGCGCTCGAAGTTTCTCCCGTTCAAATAACACAACAGATGGTATTACAGGTCTATGGTTTGCATGAGTCGAAGAGTAGCGTCACACTATCAAGTCACTATGGTGTTAAACGTTTCAGTTCATATACGTTGTGAGTGTGTGACTGCTAAGCAAGTGATGTATAGAGTGAGAGAGAAACGAACCTTGCAATCTGGTGCTGAGCGTCATGATCGATTTTCGAAGTTGTTCGGTTATAGTCTGGTTTTACAAAACGTTTTGAAACCTAGTTCACTATAACCAGTGGCTCTGATACCAAACTGTAACACCCCCAAAATACCACCTGCGGAAACCCCGCGAGGCGTGTTACACATCAGAGTCTGAGCCACCAATCACATTGAACCAATAGTAAATACTTAAATAAAATATGTCATTAATAGCCAAGATTAAATGTCAAACACAATATCAGTTCACAAATGTTATGTAGCGGAAGCATATGATAAGTCGTTTAGTAATTATTTCAAAATAAACTTAAAACCAATGTATCCATTATAAACGATCCAGTAGCTTCGATCCATGACCACTCCAGCACGCCCAGATAGCAAGTCCATGTTCCAAAGTTAACGACCTACAAGCATGCAACAAGTGTGTCAGACTACGCTGGTGAGTTCAAGGTTTTGTTAACGTGTTGAGTTACCAGATGTATGTTAATGCGATTCCATGTTGCGTTACAATGTTGCTCATGTTAGATACCCTAGGGAGTGTGCCCATGTGTATCCGGGGAGTGGTTACCCCTTGTTTGCTATGTTGCCATCGTTAGATACCCTAGGGAGTGTGCCCATGTGTATCCGGGGAGTGGTTACCCCTTGTTTGCTATGTTGCCATCGTTAGATACCCTAGGGAGTGTGCCCATATGTATCCGAGGAGTGTGCCTCTAACAACCATAGCCCTATCCAGATAATTAGTTCACGCCCGTCCTTACGGCCCGGTGTGAGGTTTCCCACCTAATAGCGCTATCAACTAATTACCCCCATTGCCCTCCAGGCAATAACCAAAACCGATTAAGTTGTTTACCCAATGTTTCCCTTCCAAATGTTTACCAGTTGTCCCAAACCACAGGGACGCATGCTTGAGAAAATGCAATGAACTCACCTGGGATTGCTCGGCAGGTTATACCAAAGTTACTCGAACTAAGAGTTGTCAATTTCGTCCTAACAGGGTTATTATACAAATCAGGTTTTTGGTTTCGAGTTGTACACATAAACATCACATAAGTCAATGGTTATAACACATAGCATGTAACACTTTGATCAACTAATAGTAGCATGAAGTTCATATAAACATGACCCCTAACTTGTGCGACTGTGGGTGATTGGGCTGTTATGGTTGTGCAGGCCCAATCCCCTTGTGTGATCCAGAAAGACCGAGCCCAAAAGGTAGCCGGCCAAACATAATAACAGCCCCAAAACATATCGGCCCAAGTAAAATAACACATGGTGACTTGTGCGGTCCGAACTGGGTTGTGCGGTTGGGGTCTTTGGGCTTTAAGGCCCAACAGCTTAATAACATGTGCACGTGAAGGTGAGGCCCAACATCTTGTGCGATCAGCTGCACCTTGTGCGATCCACAAGATGTTGTGCGATCAGGCATAATCGGACATAATGTGCGACCGGTCTTGTGCGTCCGACTTGTACGAATGGACCCTTTGTGCGATAGGAGGCCTTGTGCGACCGGGAGCCTTGTACGAGTGGCTCCCTTGTGCGATCCGAATCAGACTTGCGTGATTGTTTTAGTTACCAAATATTATGCAAGTCAGTTACAAGTTTCCTTCATTCACGAAATTAGTTATATTGTTTCCAAGTTTACCAACTAATTAACAAATCAATCAACACCATCCTAACAAATCTGATAACACAAAATCGATCAAACATGTGTAATTCAAATGCTTTCTCAAGAACCTTAACCGAACCATTCATGAACATCTCTTATAAACATAACGATTTACATGAACACGTGCCACACATACAATCTGAATATAAGATTTGTGCACTTTCAAACATCGAGATAAATAAATCGATCAAAAACCTAGTAGCCGACTAACATTCAACAGTTTCTATTTCATCATGTGAACAAGCTAAGCTGGCCGATTATCAACACTATCTTTCAATCTATATGCGAGCCGATTAACAAGAACATCACATACGGTTCCTTATCATGTCTACTATTCTAACCATAATATCAAAACACGAATCATAACACCTTGTAACAAAACATAATTCACTAACCGATATCAAAGAGGGTGAGCAAGGATTGATCCAACTTGTGATCTTGGTGCCGTCGGCTTCCAAGCAAAACGAGGGAGAGAGAGAAGGTCGTCTAGGGTTTGTGTGTGTGTTGTGAGAATTGTAACTATGAGAGAATGACCTCCTAAGGTGTGTGTATGTTGTACGTATAAGATAAGTGGGCCGAAACCCCCTAATGGGCTGCCCATTGGTTCCGGTTACAAGGAATACGGCCCAAGGCCTTGTGCGTTCAAGTAGAGGTTGTGCGTTCAAGAGTCTTGTGCGGTCGAGTCACTTGTATGAATATACATTCACATAAAATAAACATAACATCCACATAAAATAACCATAACATTCAACCAATCATAGTTCACGTGAGCACGTAACGTTACACAAAGTTGGTTTAAATTACGAGTTGTCACAGTATCCCCAACTAAAAAGAAATTTCGTCCCGAAATTTGGTACGCACTCACTAACGTAAGCTATATCGTTCACTAGTTTCCCTGGGGTGTCACAATAGCACTAAACAAGAAAAAGCATATTGTTTATGTTGTTACTTGTTTAATGTAAGTGTTGGTAATAAAGGTGGAAGAGATACTTTTGTTAGTGGAGGCTTTTGTAATTGGAGTAAACCGGGTTACTTAAAACAACATGTTGGGTTAGTTAACAGTTCACATAATTATGCGGTGCATAAATGTGAAAATCTCTTGAATCAAAAGCGATCATATGATGCGAATGAGAAAAGGCGTAACAAGGAAGAAAAAATTGGAAATCGGTATCGATTAATGGGTTCTGTTCATAGTGCTAGATGATAAATTTGCAAACTTGACTGGATTGAGTGACCTTGCTCGTGTAATGGTGGAAAACGGAAAAAATGAAACTTTTCCTTTGGTTTATCGAACATTAAAGCTAGCGTTGGTTTTACCGGTTGCAACCACAACCGTCGAAAGATGTTTTTCAAAAATGAAGCTTATCAAGACAGATTTACGCAATCGAATGGGTGAGGAGTATTTGAACAATGCTCTAATTTGTGCGGTCGAGAAAGAAACTTTTTATAAAGTAAAAGAAGAGGATGTCATGAGCCGATTTCAAGCTTTCAAAAACCGGAGAGGAGATATCATTTAGGTACATGTTTAAATTTATTTATTAGCATGCTATTATTTTTGTTTCTATATGAACTTTGAACTACGTCAAATTGTATTTGTATCAAGTGCGCTAATTTTTTTTTTGAACGCTACCGCTTGAACTAATTTCTAGATCCGCCACTACTAACTAACATCCCGCAATTCATGCAAGCCTTCCCACGACTCCATAACGTCCATTTTCAGTCAAGCACGTGTGGAATAACCGTGGAATATTCTTCAGGGACGTTGCCAAGACTATGTCCAAGCTGTTACTCCTGCAAAACAATACCGAATTCAAAGTGAACAATCATTAGTATAAGGATCCTTAGGATGATCCATGATCCTGATCCTGAAACACTTCTAAGGATCACTATCTGTCACAGAAGTAAGGATCACTAGACAGGATAACATATGAGGATCACAGGTCATTAGGAAATCCTCCCCTAACAGGTACCATGCTCATCCCTAACGCAGATTGAACCTTACTAGATGTAATGTATTTTTTTATGTGTGGATATATTTTTTGCTAGGGCAAGACCTTTTTTTGTTTTTCCTTTTAGTTTTTATACCAAGTTTTGGTATCGTATTAATCCCGTTACAAAACGAAATGAATCGATAACGATCGAATTCTCCACCGCGTAGCACAGAGAATTTCACTACTTATATACATCCAGTTAGAATCAAAATCAATAATATGGGCACACCATAAGTAATGCAATATCGTAATATTGTTTTTACTTGATATATAAAATTATAGATATATAATCATATCATTGAGTTTTCAAAATTGATCTTAGTGCTCAGACAAATTTAACAAGTTTATGGGTATGACTATCAGTTTAATATCTGGTCTGATTTCAAACATTTATCATCAAATGACCTCTAATGATAAAGTGATGATGGATCCTTAGATTCACAACAATCTTCTTTTATAACCCCCCCCCCCTCCCCCCTCATAAATGGTTTAACCCACATTAACGTTCTTTAACGCTCTTCGAGAGCGGTGTGCCAGGCATTAACGTATGCCAACTAGAAAAAAAAAAAAAAAAAAAAAAACCTTAAGGGGTAAGATTTATGCTCTCAATTATCATCACTTTCTTTTAATATTAAAGCTATAATTCCGTGAATATTTATATCCAAGAATAAAAACCGACATTGTTGACATTAAATACTCATCTTTTTTTTTTTGAACGGCAAATACTCGTCTCTTATATTAAGCATAAAATATCCGATTTAATTTCCAAAAATTAATTGTAGTGGAAAGAAAAGAAGATGGTAGCGATGATATTGTACAGAAATGTACTTTCTATTTGAAGAAGATTTTGTTGTCGGATATAAAATCCTTGGTACTTGTTATCTTGCGGCTGTTGGGTGGGTCTTTGAGACCAAGGGGTGTGGGATCGTCCCCTCCCTGGTGCCGGTCGTCGCCCTCGTCTCACACCGCCCCCCTCCCCCTCGTCGCGGCGCAAACGGCATCACCAGGCCGTTGGAGACGAGCCTTGTGATTGGTTTGTTCTCTGACTTCAATCTCTCTCTCCTTTATTATATATTATTATATATTGGTTTTATTATAAGTTGGGTAGTCTTCCACACCTTTGGGTAGCCCTTAAAGGGATGATCCTCCACCCAATGTGACGTGTCGCCTACGTGGCGGATAGTCCCAAAGGGACTACCCAAACCACACCCATGGTCTGATGAAACCATCATTTCATAAAGAGTGAATTACAAATTTTGTCCTTTATCTTTATACCTAATTTTAAGCGATGTCCTTTATTTTTAAAATTGACGAGTTTTGTACTTTATGTTTCAGAATATTACACGGTTTGTCCTTTTGGCCTAACCCCGTTAAGTTTTTTGTTAAATCTGATCATGTGTCTTGCACATGAGGGTAATTTTGTCATTTCATGTTTACAAGGACTAATTATGTTTATAACTTAAGCACCTAACAATTATATTAACAAATACTTTAAAACCCATTACTCTCTAATCCTCTCACTCTTTCTCACATCTCCATCTCTGCCCACTTATCACTACCACCATCCACTCCACACCACCGTCAATTCCACCAGCCACCGTCACCCCAACCATTTGAAACCTAACCACGCATCACTTGTAAACCCACCACCAATTTTTCTCCCTAACCGCACAACCCCATCTTACACCTACCATCAAAACCCTAACCCCAACCTACAAACACTATCAGAGTCGCTAGAAAACGACACCACCTGTAAACCCATACGCATCAGACAACATCAAAATTACTAACAGAAACTAATCGCCTTGGGCTCGTGGATGGAGCTGGCCGTGATGTAAGTATAACATTCAATGATCCAACTGTTGATTTCGTTTCTACGTCAACAACCAAAACAATTGATTTCAAGACACTCAAAACCTACCTAATCTAAACCTAACCCCAACCGGCGCCGCTTGATCCGTCGTATAAAACCACTAAGGATCCGTCGAATAAAACCACTAAGAATCTAAATCCAACCTGCAAAACCACCGCTATCTTCGTCCTTGTGCCCCTTTTCGTTGCATTTTGTACACTGAACCAATACCACATGTGATGGTGACGGCGAGAGAGAGAGGGGGTAGTGAGAGACCGATATAGAAAGAGAGGGATGAGGGAGAATAAGGGAAAAAGAGGGTGGTGGCGACGGTGGCTAGTGGGTAAGAAGAGGGTGGGTGGTGGTGGTGGGCTAGTAGTGGTGGATTGGGGATGGTTGGTGGGTAAGGCTAGAGAGAGAGGGGGGTGAGAAGAAAGAGAGAGTGTGTCTCTGATATATATGATTATTAAGTTTTTAAATTGTCTTTCAAAAAAGAAAATTAAGTTTTTAAATTTAGTTTTCTTTTATTTATTATAATATTTTTAAATAAATTGATGAAAAGACTAAAATACCTTTTTGTTATCTGATTTAACAAAAACAATTAACTGGGTTAGGCCAAAAGGACAAACTGCCACACCCCAACTGATGGCAGAAACATCGGGGTGAGGCACTGAGCGAAACAGATTGTCCAGGAGAATCCATAACACCTATTAATTATAATATATTAAAGGTTCATGTCCCATACCACACACATATAAAATAAAAACAGTTATTACAAATGATGTTCTCAAAGACAAATATCCATTCCAACAACTCAGATTTTATTTAGTTTGTTTCTAGACTCTCCTAGCTTGATTCCATAGCAGCTAACAAGCAAAAGCATCCTAAACACCTGTCACATACGTTAAAATGGAGGTCAATACACATAGTGTAAAGGTGAGCATACAAGTTTAATAGTATAATAGATAGCGAAAATCGTTTACGCATAACCAGCATGTAACATGTAGCAAAGTGAAGCTAGTAGGTTATCAACAATGAAATGTGCACAGACGTGATTGCGAGTTGTAGAAGGCGCAACACATATCCCCACTGGGACACGTGAAGTAAAGCCCTTAACAACCCCTGTCCACTATAGGTGCTGAGTGCAAACTATAGCACTATCATTGCTAAGGTGTCAGGCAACAATCACTGTGTAAACATAACATACAAGCATACATCAAATAACACGTATAACATGCAATAACGGTCAGCGTATAAAGTGTTTTCGTTGTGTGTCGATTGTGATTTGAATAAGTAACCTATGTAACACCCAAAAGTGCGTAAAGCAAAAAGGGTTCGAGTATACTCACAGATAGCGTTCAATAAATAAACACCGTCTTGGATTGCAGGGAGCGCTGGAAAGTTAGCCTGATTACAGAACGATAACATAAGCGATGGACGGCGCGATAAACGGTGACGAGTGAACCAAGTAACGAATGGTCATCCGATCGGATGACAATCCGGGCGGATGGTCATCCAGTCGGATGGCCATTCGGTCGGATTGACATTTGTTTGGGATGGATGTGTTTGTGTATGATGGCTTTGAAGTTTTCGTTGTAGCATTTAAAATCAGAGAAGTATCTCTATCTTTCAGGTCGTTCGATTGATCGGTCATCCGATCGGATGGTCGTTCAATCAGATGGCGATCCGTCCAGCGAGACATTTCTCAGGAGAACAAGTTCACAGCAGGATGGTCATTCGATCGGATGGTCGTCCGATCGGATGACAATGCGCTGGAACTGATGATCTTTGAAAATTTATAAAATTGTTAAAGTGTGGGACCATGAGTTATCCGATCAGATGGCAATCCGATCGGACGGCAGTCCGTTTGGTGACTTGGTCGTTTTGAAATTTGTTAAGTTTTGAAAAGTTTGCGGTTTGATCGAGACGGTATGACTACGTGCTGAACAACGGAAACCCCACCAAGTCCAAGTTATCTGATCGGATGGGAATCACCCCGTGTCACCAGTTAACTGTTCTTGACGGTTGTTCATGTTCAACCCGCTAAGTCGGTTATCTCGTTGCTAGGAATCAAATCTCAAACCGACACATCACTAGAGAAGAGTGGAAGGCCTGAATAAGCTCCGATTCTATCGGTTTTGAGTTCATGAGTGTAAAAGAGTTGAAAGAAAAGTTAAGAAAACATCTCTCAATCCTTTTAACCTTGAAAATGTTTAGATTTAGATGAAATTAGTGTTTAATCATGTTGAAATCCTTTAGATCTGAGTTGTTCTTGGTGGAATGAGGTCAAAACTTGAAGTTCATAAGAACCCCATGATGACATCATCCTAGAACACCTCAAACCAGTCGATTTCATGGTGAAAAGTGAAGATTCAAAGGTGAAAATGATGAAGAAGTGTGCATAGATGATAAATGTACAAGATTCGGGTTGAAAACTTACAAGAATCGCGAGAAATCGAGGGAAAATGGCCTGAGAAGTCGAAGGGTCGGAGAGAGAGCTGTCACATCACTGTTCATGATGTGACAGGGCTATTTATAGGTGTCCAAAAGGGGAAAGGCAGTGCAGTGTAATGGATCGGATGGCAACCCGATCGGATGGCCAGATGGGCATCCGAACGGATGACCATTCGATCGAATGGTCATTCGATCGAAGGGTTGCCGCGAGTTGGGTTTTGACGTTTCGTTTCGTGCATTGGGTGTTGCGATGCGTTTAAGTGAGTGTCGATTAAGCGATGCGATAGATTTAATTTATAGTCACACAAATAATATAACTAGCATACAATAACATAAATAACCTTGCGTTTCCAGTTTGCGATGCGATTGTGTTGCGATAGAGTTGCGATTGTGTTTTTGTTTAATCACCATAAACATAATATAAACATGCACATGTATCACGTAAATAGCGCACACACGTAAAACAATATACAGGACCTATAATTCAAGTTGCGAGTGCGATTGCGATGCGATTAGCGATAAAATAGATTAGCGATCAACATCGATTAAACTGCGATTATTATAGATACTCCATATAATACAACTAAAGCAAACAAATTAAAGAATTGGATTACAAGTCAAGGTGTACAATCAATAATTAAGCAAGGAGTGACAGATCACAATTAGCAATCTTTTCTTCATTTGACTTTGACTTGTACTTTGACTTCCAAAACACGGGTTGTTACACAAACTGTGCAATATACTGAAACATAAACTACAAAACTCATCAATTTTAAAGGTAAAGGACATCGTTTGAAATTAGGTATAAAGATAAATGACAAAATTTGAAATTCACTCTTTCATAAATCTCACTAGTCTTTTTAACTTTTATATTTTTCACTAAGTGTCATCTCCAAATAACTTGGTGTGACAATTCTTCGATTAAAGTTTTTATCTTTTGCTCATTGCTTTATAGCCTAGTGGTATTTTGAGGGTGGGATAACGCTTTGTGACCAATACGTTCTGGGTTCGATTCCCACAAGAGGGTTTTTCTATATATATTGGGTTTCTTCGTGAATTGGTGTGTAGACATTATAGCTTAGTGGAGACTGGAGATGGATATGATCGGGTGGTTCCGCTGGTGGCACGATGATACTCCAGTGGTTCGTCAGTGATCCGAATTTGCCGTTAAAAAAGTTTTATCTTTTTTTAAACAACAAATATCAATATCAATATCAATATCATTCATCACCAAAATTGTATAAGAGAAATGTAACACCTGCCTCATTTAATTAAGTTTTTAATATAAAATACACATTTTTAAAAAGGACATGCTTCATTTCATAAAGTTACACAAAACGGAAGTTTGCATAGTAACAATATTCTAGTTAACTACTAACTAGTTTAAATATCCAAAAACAATAAGTTAAGTGTTTACAACATGAACATTGTCTACAACGAAGTTAGATAAACGCGGAAGCTTCAAAAAGTGGTGTTCGGTTCTTGAAATCATGCTTGATCGACATCCGGAATGGGATGAACATCACCTAATGTCAAAACCATGTTAATTGTTAGTTTTGACGATGTTAAAATATGTATAAACAAGTTCTGGAATCATACGATTGAAAAGAAAATAAAATTTCAGCATTTTGGTCTATCGCGCCCCGCGACAGATCACCCTTAAGTTTACGCGGGCCGCGAGTGAGCCCCGCGTGTCGCGGCAGAATGAGTGGCTCCCTCCGCGTGCCGCGGGGGAGATCATTTTCTAGCGGGTGCAGGTTTAACCTGCATCTGCTGCCCAACACCAATTTTCACAATTCCAACTTTAAACGCTTATAACTTTTTATCTAAGTGCCTGTTTTAGGTGATTCTTTTTTCTACGCGTCCGTAATTTAATTACCAATGCATCTATCATGATCATTTAATCAAAAAGTTGAGTTTACGGACTGAAAGGTTAATAGTCCCTTATTTGTTTGTTTGACCCACATAATTTTTGCACTAATTCTAACACCAATATTTTTATGACCACAAGGTGTTTTTACCCATCTTCCGGGGCTTACGATCCTTGGTGCATCATCACCAATTCTGTGGTTTACGCTCTTATGATCTACAATCGCCAAGGGATCTTTCTACATTTTCATAGTACCAATTCAACACACATTTATTTGACCCGTTTGGTTGATTTATGGAATCCACCATTTCAACGATAACCAAACGTTTTCTTATCTAGTCTTGACTCGTTCAATTAAGTAGTGATCCTCGTCACTTCAACTAATGTAAATCCTTATTCTAAAACACAACTTTGAATGACTACACTATCAAATTAACATGATGTAACGAAACAAGTTACTTACCTTCAAAGCGCTCCCTTCAAACGTGCGTCACCACCGGCTTGTTCACTCGACGTTCCGGTTTCCTTTCCTATAGAGTTCAAGCACGAATCGTTTAGAACTCTTTTCTTAGCATTCACGCATAATTCGCCAGAATATACAAGTATGCGTTTTAAATCAAATTTTCAACATTAGGCTTTCTATTAGGCATTTCTACGAACACCTAAAGGGCATAATTCCTGGAAGTTTATAATTAAGCTCATGACTAATTATGTAGCCAAAATTAATCATCAATTAAGCAAGTTCATGTAGATTTTACACATCATATTCTGAAATCACTTTATAGAACTCAAATTACACTAGAATAACAATCATAATCCTAGTGTTCAACATGTTTCTACAAAACCCACTTAACACCTTCAATGGTGATTATGAATTTCACAAGTAATAAGCATAATTTCAACAATCTAATGGCTAGGGTTTATTCCTAGACACTATTTCATTCCAAATTCATCCATACAACAATCATGCAACACAAATTTCGAATTTCTTATGTTCATCCAGAAATTTAGATGGAACTTTTCTATGAAATTTTACATACCTTATGATCCCTTTACTAAGGAGATCACCAATCTATGCTCGGATTTCGTTTTAGAACTGATTTGAGCCTTCAATTTGTGAAATTTGTGTGAGTTAGGGTTTGATGGAGGATTCCTTGGTCGCTCTTGTGTTCTGATCGAACCAGACACACACTTAGGTGTGTGTTTGGTGTTTTATTTTTGATTTAATATTATTAGTTTCATACTTAACAACTTTGGTCCCCCAACTATTGTTTGGTTCTTATTTTAGGTGTTTCAGACACACTAATGTATTACCACAAGACTTCTATCTAACTAGGTTATTTTTCATTTCTAGTTAGTTCATTTTGTTTATTATCGACATCGAATTTATAATAAAAAGGTTTATATTTTAGGGGTGTTACAGAAAGATTGCTAGTAAGATACTAATCCCAACAGTACTTGTGATCTACTAGTACAACAAACTGTCAAATATATAAAGTATAGAAAACTGCAAATTACAACTTGAGTAAATCGTCAAAATAGTCCCTGATGTTTGGTCACTTTTGTCACTTTAGTTCAAAACTTCAACCTTTTAAATATGGGTCCCTGTGGTTTCAATTTTGTTGCCATTTCCATCCAAAATCAAAATTTAGTCAGATTTTTCAGTGAGTTAATTGCCAAAATCGTCCCTGCGGTTTGGGCAAATTTACCATTTTCGTCCAAAATTACTTTTTGTACCATTTTGCGCCCCACATTTGTCATTTTTTGCCATTTTCATCCAAATGACTAACTTCGTTAAAAAATACCGTTTAATGAGGGGTATGTTTGAAATTTTACATTTATAAATAGGGGTATTTTGGTCTTTAGGCTTTATCATTTTATTTTAATAAAAAAACATTCTTCTTCATCCCTAGTCACCCCACTTGCACCTCCACCATCTTGGTTGCTGGTTCTGGGAGTGAGAACTATATAACGTTAGAGGGAAGGGTACACATCGCATTTCCTTCCGTGTTTCTGGATCTTCAGATGGAACGTTTTTGGCACTTCAGCTTGTTGCACTGATTGCATGGTGCATGTACTCCTGTAAGTTCTAAGTTGAGCCAAGCAGGCACATAAACATATATGAAAAGAATCAAAAGGAGTGCAAATCCAAGACCATTTTGTTATTTAACTTTGCAGTTTCGGGTTGAATAGTTCTAAATGCAAAATCCAAGACCATTTTCTACATGGATTTAAGATTATAAGTACCACATAAGAAACCGGTTTGCTTAGCATGCCCCCTTCCTTTGACTGCCATTAAAATGACTTATGAAAGAGCTTATTTCAGTAAATTAAGTAAGCAGTTTGAATAAGTAAACCCAAACATCTTCTAAAATGGCTAATTGATGTATTACCAAGTAATACACAGTTTTAAATTTTCAATTCCAAACAAGTCCAAAGTGTATAAAACTTCTACTAGTGAAGTATTCTCACTAGCCTACAACTCTTTAATGTCAAAATACTTTCAAAGTCTTGCTTCGATATATATCTTTAATGTCAAAATACTTTCAAAGTCTTGCTTTGATATATGTTCTGCATAAACTCAAGTCTCCTCATTTTTGTACCTAGATAAAGTAAAGACGGAAAGAAAATCATCATCCCCGAACTTAGTCCTTGCAATTTCTATTGCTAGCTCAGCGCTGGTTCTTTCACGAATTTGCAGCATTGGCTATATGACTTATAAACGAATGGTGAATGGAAGAATTAAGTCTTTATGAATGCTGCAGTTATAAACATTCACACTCATTTGAGTTTGCCATTTAAAGTTCTTTCTATAAATTCTCTTTTTAAACCTACAAAGTGAACACAAATCTTACCCATTGCAATTTGTCGCGCAGACAACAATCAAAATAACAGAGAGTCCCACTCTCATAATATCAATGAGTTACTTCATCTCGATGACTCTAAAGAAGATGACAGAGAAGGCCTCGATGTGCCGTACTTTGATTAAATATAGCCAAAAGACCAAAATACCCCTACTTATAAATGTAAAATTTCAAAGCCCTCATTAAACGGTGTTTTTTAACTAAGTTAGTCATTTGGATGAAAATGGCAAAAAAGGCCAAACGTGGGGGGCAAAATGGTACAAAAAGGTCATTTTGGACGAAAATGACAAACGTGCCCAAACCCCAGGGACGATTTTGGCAATTAACTCTTTTTCAGTTAACATCCAACTTTTTTGTCCTTTTACTCTGTTGGGATTGAACCCTACAAAGGAACAGTTGATAAAGCCAAAACTGGTTCAGAACAGTGGATCATCATAAGCAGTGTCTGCACAAAGTCTTTCCCCATGACAGTGGCCCTAACAACTGATAGACTACAAGCTCTGCTATTTTACAACTGCTGACAAGCCAAAGCACTGATGAAGATTAAGGTACTGAAGCTAAATCTACTGATGTGTCCCAAGCACTGATATAGACCAAAGCACTGCTCCTCCAAAGAACTGATCATCCTTTGAAGAAAGCACTGATGCTCAACATCAGTGCTTAACCTATAACAGTGGAATGAAGAATCAGTGTTTTATTTATACTTTGTTTATTAGTTGCTTAGTTATCAGTGGTTGTATAGGTCAGTGGTTGTAGTTGTTAGGAGGTTAGATGCCACTTTCATGGTGACGTCAGCCGTAGATGCTCAGTGGTTGTGTTGTACTATAAATAGAACAGTACCCTGGACTGTTCTGTTAGCTCTTTTCTTCCAAGTCATTTCTGTACGAACAATCAGTGAGCTCAGGCTGAGGGGGAGATCTGTGCATGCATGCATTTGATTTGTTTATTGTAATCACATACAATCATTTGATTAAATGTTAAACATGTTTGCTTAAACTTTTCTACCATTGATTGTGTTATCAAAAGTTTATTTCATTTATTCCACTGCAATTAATCTCTGTTTCATACAATCTAAGAAACTCAGATCCTAACAATTGGTATCAGAGCATAAAAAGTGCTCCCACACTTGGTATCTAGTACCCTGCTAATGGGAATATTAAGCTTTTAGGTTTCACAGACAATGACTTTGCTGGATGTAATACAACAAGGAAGTCCACATCAGGAGGGTGCCAATTTCTAGGTAATTGCTTAGTATCTTGGCAAAGTAAAAAGCAAGCAGCTGTTTCAACATACAGTGCTGAGGCAGAGTATATAGTTGTTGCAAGCTGTACAGCCCAACTGTTATGGCTTCAAAATCAACTGCTTGATTTTGGTATCACTAGCTTAAAGACACCTCTCATGTTGGACAGTCAAGCAGCAGAAAATATCATCAAAAATCTAGTTTCACATTCAACCACCAAACACATTGACATCAGACATCACTTTGTAGCGATTGCTATGAAAAAGGTTTGAATTCTCTGCATCATTTTCATACTAAGAATCAACTGCCAGATGTGCTAACAAAAGCATTAGACACATCCACCTTTGAAAGCTTGATCTCTAGAATTGGCATGCTTAACATGGAATAACAGGCAAAATCCTGTTTTTCTATGAATAAAAAGCATTATAATGTTTTCAGAAAATCAAAAATTCATCCTTAAAAATAGTAAAACATGAAAAGTTTTCATTAATCCTTAAAAGTCTGTCACAACCACTGATTGTTTCAAACATCTGATCTGTTGAAAACTATCCACTGCTGAAAGTCAACCTCTGTTTTCTCATTTTCCTTGTTAATCACTGTTGTCAAACCTTAGTGTTTTTAATCCACTGATGGCTATCCACTGATAGTTAAAAGTCAGCCACTGTTTTCATTTTCACTACTGTAAACCACTGATATTGATCATCAGTGGTTTCCTAAACAACTGTCATCCATTATTCATCAGAGGTTGTCACGTGGACAGTACTTAGCCGTCAGATCTTTGTAACCGCTGCCACGTCAACATTCACTTTTTCACCCTATAAAACCCTGATTAAAACCTCAGTCAGAGGTTTCACTGCCGTATCGAATTCAAAAGTTCTTTCAAAAGCAGTTTTCATCAAAATCCCTCGAATCATTCATCTTCTTCCTCCTCTCGCAACTACCTTCGAATCACCATGGCTCTTAATCTCAAAAACCCTCATAACTATCTGTGCACACTTGAGAAAACAAGTCAAAACACAGATTTCCACTCTGTTATTGATGCTCTTTCCTCTTCATTGCAATGCACCAATCTATCAAGAAACCCTACGTAAATTCTGGAAAAATGCAAAAGTTCAAGTTCAGGACAAAAAGCCCTAGGCTATTACATCTAAAGTAGGCAAAATTCTTTTTTTCATCACACCACAAACAATCTCTGAGGTTTTTGAGATGAACGACCACACAGGTAATAATTATTTCCCTAAAAATGAGTTTCAAACTGATTTGGCTGAAAGAGGGTATGAGGGCCAAATGGATAAAGCAACTTTGCAAAAAGGGAATTTTCCACCTCCCATGAAATTTTTATTCCATACCCTTCTCATGTGTGTTTCAAATAAAACTACAGCGTTCAATGAAATAGCATTGAACATCCAATAATTGGGATATGCTATCATGGCAGAAACTGATTTTAACTATTCCCAAAAGATTTTCAATGATATGGTTAAAAATGTTAATAATATAAGAGACAAGAAGAAACCATTTTTGCTGTTTCCTAGATTTTTGAGCTACTACTTACAAAAGAAAATCCCACAGGATAGTGCACATGTACTTATCCAGGGCGTTTCTTGTCAAATAAACAGCCTTTCTTCTGAAACTTTTACAAGGCTGTCAGAGTCAAAAGATTTGAAAACACAAACAGAGGAACCTGAGCAAACTTTGGATGCGTCCACATCTGCTCCTCAGGTTTCTGCTGTTGAACCCACTGCTCATGGTGATCACAGCAGCACAACCACTACTGTGAAACCCCCACCAAAACCCACCAAAAAGACCAAAAATAAAACTTCCAAAAGGCCTACCAACCCATCTAAAGAGGATCTACTGGAAGATGAGAACCCAGAAGTAACTCCTGTGACAACACAAAAGTCACCTACAACCACTGTTGCTACTTCCTCACAACAGTTGGTAGAAGGATCTCAACCTGAGCCTAAAACTCCTCCTGCATCCTCACAAAAGGATCAGGTTGTATACACAGGGACACCACATTATGAAGCTCTGGATCCACTTGAATCCATCTTCCACAGCCCTACTCCTGGGGCAAATTCTCTTTCAACTCCCATCCTCACTTCACAAATTCCACCATCTTTTATACCTCTATTGAATGCATTGGATATGGATCAGACACAAATCAGTTCTTCTCAACAACCTATCACTAAGAAAATACTCCAACAAGTGACTAAGTCTGATTCCTCTATCATTGCTAACCCATTAACAGCTGAAGAGGTTACATCGTAGGAGTTACAAGTAATTCCTGTGAGTAGTTCAAGTGGAGCAGCTACTACAGGTGTTGAATCCACTGATTTACACCTGGACAGTAGTTTCATCAGTAAGACTCCCTTGAAGGCAACCATTACAGATGCTATCAAATTAACCACTGGTGGGTTTCATCTACCCACTGGTGTGTTAAATAAAATAGCTAATGTAGAGGGAAGTCCCCAGTACCAAGAAAAAGGGGCATCAGTGGTTAAACCATTAGAAACTTCTTCTGGTCCAACTGCTGATACAACCACTGTTAGTGGGAAATCAGATGATCCCATTCACATGGTTTAAAATACAGAGAATAGACGGAGAAAGTAGATATAATTGAAACATCTGTGGCAGATGTGACAACCCTCACTAAATCAGGTATCCGTACGGTTTAATTAATAATTAATTACTGCTTAATTACTGTGCTTGCTTGAAATTACTGATGAACTGCTACTTGAATTCTGATACATGCATATTCCTGCATCATACTTTACATACCGTCACTACATTATTTACATACTGAACTCTAGTGACTAACATGATGCACATAAGCACAGTAGCACTATGAACGGACAACCCATTGAACATGCTGATAAAGCCAGCATCAGGCAGACACTGCCTCTAAGGCCTGTATGAGCCAGAAAGATTTTACTACACCCATAGTGAGTGTAAGGATACAAGGGTTGTAGAACTGCGTCTCTAGGAATAAGATACAATGACAGGATGTGCCTAGGACATACACTAAGCACAAAACTCAGCGCTTTAATTAACAATTCAGCTTTTAACTAACTAATAAAGTGCCAAAACATGAGAAAAAATATTATTAGACACTTTCCAAAGTGTCAGGAATAAGTTGTGTCACCAAAAAGGGTATTAACGACACTTAAAAGCTTTATTAAGCGCTTTAACGGATTACTATCCAACCGAACAACCGGACTATACCCGAAACATGAAAATATTGCCATTAACATTATTGGTCTTTTTCTGAGCCAGTTAGGGTCCCTGAATACCCTAACACCCGCCATAAAGCACAACGCACAACTAACCGGGTTAACCCCTAACTTAATTAACATATCTAACTATTAACCTAACTATTAGTTGGAAATCAACCAAAGAATCCCCCCTCCCCCCCCCCTCACGAATTCGGTCCCCTAGGGGGGACACCATTGTACAAATTTGATTATTAAATTCCTTTATGTCTAATATCATTGTGACACAAAAACCCTTGGACATTAGCCCTAAGCTTTGTCTATAAATAACTAGAGATTACACATGAGATCATTCATTACATTTCACAACTCAAACACACCCTCCTCTCACTCTCAAGGCTTCGGCCGAACACCCCCTTGTACATCCATCATATTTTCGGCTTCCATCATCACATTTCAAGCTCATATAAGTGTCAAGGATCACGTATAAGGAGTCTTGGTGCACTCGGAGCTCAAAGGACCTCATTCTCTTGCTTTTATCCTCCCATTTTGCGCTTAGATTCTTCCCTAGCCTCGAGCTAGTGGTATGTTGCTCAAATCACCTTCTTGAACTATTTTGAAGTGGTTAATATGATTTGTAATGGTTAAAACTCGTAAACTTACAAGATGATGCATTAAAGTCTACTAAAAACACAAATAATGATGGTTAAAAGCTCATATGATGTGTAAATGTTGTAGTAATTGATTTGTGTGGTTATTCGGACCCGATCTATGTTGTGGTAGCTCGGATCATCATTTAACCCGGGTTGGTCATGATCATGGATCATGGCATAAGGTTGTTTTGAATGTAACAAGGGTTAAAGGGTGAAACTCTACCACACACGAATCATGAACTTGTGTAAAAGCATTTTTACTTGTGAAATAGTGTTTAAAACTAGCAGATCTACGGAACTACAAGTGGTATTTTCAAAGAACCAAGTATCAAAGAAATCATGTTTTCTAAAAACGGATCTTACACTAACAAGTATGATTTTTAGAAACCACAAGTGTGTAAACGCTTGTGTAGCACAAAAGTTTCGGCAAAATAACAATTTTTGTAAAATTTACAAGAAGATGTAAAGATGGAATTTCTTTAAAAGCAAGGTTTTTACGAAACCGAACTAATTTATATCCGCTAAAAGTAATGAGATTTACTTCGTATTTTTGAGTAAATCACAAGTTCATGAAATCTTTGCGACTTACATATTTATTCACTAGTTTGTTTTGTTGAGTATTGTTTTGATAGAATAAGAAAACTGGTTGATTGATTTATAAAAGAAAATGATACGCTTGAAAGCGTGGCCACCTCCAGTTACAGAGGAAACTCTGGCGAAATTTTTCCAAAAACCTAACACTTAGTATTATTTTCACTATAAGTGTTAGAAATACTTTTCGACATGTTTTCAAAATATATAAGTTTCGCCACGACTTTATTTACAAATATCGGAGGTGGGATTTTCACAAAATTAAACGTGATAAATATATATTTAGTAAATATATTTTTCACAACGTCACTTGTCAATTATTTTGTGAAGTGTATAAATATTATTTTTAGGGTAAAAATAATATTATCAAACGTAACGGATCCAAAATAATACGAACGCTTTCACGATAAATATATAAGTTATACCGGTAATTACTATTACCACTCGATCGTTAAAACGTAACTTACGCATTTTACGGAAATACTTATGAACGCGTATTTTTGACAAAGTATTATTTTGGGAGAATTTTGTGAAGTAAAAATATAATATTTTTGAGAAGAATATTTATATTTTGGAGTTAGAAATAAATATATATTAAGTGAGACTTAATAATATATTACAAACACACATGTATTAAATCCCCCATCCTTGGGAAGGAAATAATTACCAAGTATGCACAGAATGTAAACACGAAATAGTTGTCTAACTATTTCCCAAAACTTAAACCATAAAGCTAAGGCACAGCCGTCCGTCTAATAGAGTTAGAACTTGTAGGTCGTTGCACAGCTGCTTGACTTGGAGTATTACTTGGTAGAGACGCACCGCTGTGAGTTCATGTCCCCCTTTTCTCTTAACTGTTTTCAGTTTTCTAAACTGCGGGGGTGAAATACATGTTACTATGATTACGAATATTTCTTACATGGTATGGTTAGCGTAAGGAGGGTTGTTACTTAGATCATGTGAATGGGTAGGCGGAAACTTGAGGTCATTAATCCTCAGGGTAGGACCGAGGGGCAGGAGCGATAGATCTATTTGGGTGTAGCGAGCCCAGTCCCAGGCCCAGCATAACGGACCTCGGGATGACTTTGTACCCGGCGCATAAATCTGCTAGGTTTGAGCCTTCCTACTTGCATTTCACACATATCAATGGCCTTGCAAACCATTGGTGATCTCTTTTTCCTTATTTGCTACATACCAGGATTTTTATACAAACAAAGGTTTATTTGCTCACTTACACATGAACTCGCTCAACATTATTGTTGATTTTTCAACTTACATGTATTTCAGGGAATTAAAGGATCTGGCACGGTATGGCACGTTTTCCCGCTGCACTAGTACGAGGTCATCCTGGTTTAGGGAATGTGACTCTTTCCTGGACAAGTCACAGTCCTTAAACTGTGTTAGTGTTATGTTGATGGTTGTGTTTGTTGAACAATGTTTATGTTGTTAGGGTATGTTCCGTTAAAACAATGTTGTTGTTTTTGGATTTTAAAACTTAATTAAATGGATGATCTTGCATGGTTTTTATTCATATAGCTTTGTTATGGTTAAGCTATGGTATTAAGAAGTCACACCAAATTAACCACGCTTCCGCAAAGCCAGGGTGTGACAACTTGGTATCAGAGCTCTGATTATAGCGAACTAGGATTCCTTCTCGAGTCTAGACTATGATCACTAGGGCTCTCACGAAAACATTTTTACTGCATACCACTTAAGTCCAGATCCAAAACGTTTTTACAAACAAATGTTGAGCACATTTTATTTATTTATTTTTAGGCTCAGTCTTGGAGGCTGAGGCTCGGTCTTGGAGATTGAGGCTCGATCTAAGAGATCGAGGTAGATGGCTAGTGGGACTAGGGAGAGTAGGCTCAGTCTTGGAGGCTGAGGCTCGGTCTTGGAGACCGAGGCTCGATCTAAGAGATCGAGGTAGATGGCTAGTGAGACTAGGGAGAATAGGCCCAGTCTTGGAGGCCGAGGCTCGATCTGAGAGGTCGAGGTAGATGATAGAGCAGTCTTAGAGACTGGGAGGAATTTGGCTTGTGGGACTAGGAGTGTCTGTGACACCTGTGTCACCGCGACCATCAAACAAATACCAAGCCGATGAAATATCGTATTTCATACTTGGAATCTTGTATAAATATGTGTATCTATTGCACATATCAATTCTTGTTCAATTTCAAACTTTATGTCGCTTTCTGGAGAATTATACACAAACCGGTGCGTAAACGTACTCAGTTTAAATGCGACAAATACTCCGGAACATCAACATATGCTTAACATACCTTAAATAACCTTTACATAACTTAGAAATAAGTTTTGAAGGCTTTGGTATGGCAAAAACAAGTTAATTCGCCTACAGGGACTAAACTTGACACACTGCGAAAGTATGCCAATTTGAACTATAACGAACATTCTGGAACATGTCCATAAGTTAAACATACCCTAAATATCCTTTACATAGCTTAGAAATAGGCTTTGAGGTGTTTGGTATGCTAAAATAAACTTTTGGGTCATTCAGGGACTAAAAGTGTCAAAAAGTGCACAAGTTTGCACTTTCACGCATAACTTATGTTCTGAATACATCCGGACATCCAAAAATTTATGTAAACATCCTTATATTATGCCTTAGTGTATGGCATGAGAAAAATCCATTCGTCGCGCAATTTGGATCGTCTTTCGCGCTTTTGCGCATTCCGTCATAAATAACCGAACATCGCGACCGTACGGCCAAACGAACCGACATCCGGGATATTTTTGAGCACATTTTAAGTTCCCTATACTTTAACTTCATTTTAGAGCTTTGAAATGGGGTTAACGGGGCTTAAACGTGTCAAAAATGTATCAAATACCAAGTTTTAGGGCTGCAGGGACCAAAACTGTAAATCTGCCAAACTAAGGGCTTATGGACCGTAAGCCATAACCCATACAGTCCGTAAGGTGTCCCCAGTACAGCAGATTCAGTTTTTAATGTAGTTGCCTCTTCATGTAGCGAAAGGCCAAGCTGGCCCTTGTCTCTTCCAGCCAATAAGGGGCAAAACCTGCTGTACCATAACATTGTGACAAGTGTATGGACAAGATCATGGCACGTTATTCAAGAAAAGATCCTAACGGCTCTACTTTTCCTATAAATACCCCCCCCCCTTTGGTGTAAAACCAAAAAGAATCTGATCTAAAACTCTAAGTTGGAGCCATTGCTTCATACCTGAGTTCCTTGGATCGAGATTAGCATTCGGGGATCCTTTGTAAGTGTTCTTTCGTTGTTTTATCGCTTTTCGAGTCCGAAAGTCAAACTATGTTTGACTTTCTGCATAATGCGAAGTTCGTTGGAACTTCATAACGTGAGCGTGATCACGATGGTTATAGTCTGTAGTGACTATACCTACTGATTACCACGTTATCTAGGCTCAGTGACGACTCGTAGTTTCGGCCAAAATGCGCATTCTTGTGTATTTTGTAACCAAACTACTCGTGAGCATCAAAGCCGTTTGTTTTGATGCCAAACCTGTTTTCTAAACTTAGTTAAGCATGTTCTAACATGCTTAGCTCGTCACTTTTAGTTTTGTGCATATATAGGGTCGTAAGGTAAGCGATCTAAACCATCGCTTATACTTTCGAACCCGACCCATTTGGTCGATCATTAGGATCCGACAAAACACATTAGGTGACCATAGCTATAACCTTCCGAGGTTATACCTTGTGGTCACGATGTTAGGCGTTCCAAACGCGTTCTACGCGAACGACGCGTTAAGGTAGCATAAGCTACCTAAACGGGTCGTAATGGATCGTAAGCACTTAGGTTAGGTTTCATTTTAGTATGTAGGCTTTGTTAAACCATATTTCACGAGTCTCCATACTCGTTTGGTTTACGAACCCGCATACTATCCGATCCTCCGATATAGGTCCGGTATATTAACATAGCTACCTATTAGGTGCCGTTTGATATTCCGTGATCTCTAGCATTATTTGGTTATTATACAAGAACTACAAAGCAATCTCAGGTGAGTACATTGAACCCCTCTTTTACTGTTTTCCAAACTGTTTTGGGGTGAAACACATGTGCCTACTTGTTACTTTCATGCTTTCCGGTTTTCACATCATATACTTGCTATGTTCGATAGTACATATATAGTACATGATTTCATTGTGTTTATGCTATGTATGTCCATTGTGTGCATACTTAGCACATCACTTTACAACACATTTCATGCTATGTATGCCCATTGTGTGCGTACTTAGTACATTGCTTTACATTACATGCTATGTATGCCCATTGTGTGCGTACTTAGTACATTGCTTTACATTACATGCTATGTATGCCCATTGTGTGCGTACTTAGTACATTGTTATACATTACATTTCATGCTATATATGCCCATTGTGTGCATACTTAGTACATGGTTTTACATTGCATTTATTTGTTGCATATGCTCATCCAGCATATGAACACATTATGCTACATTTTGAACCGTTGTAACCATTTGACTATGTGAACCGTCTTAACCCTTTGATTACATGAACCGTCTGTAACCGTTGAACCGTGTGAACCTGTTGTATCCGTTGACACAATTTACATTTTGACAGTAGACATTTGACTATACATAAACATTTCCACAATTGTTAAACATTTCATCTTGATGGTTTGGTTTGAGTAAGTGATTAAGTAACGAGGCGTGTGTAATATGATACAAGCATGGTGGATACGCCGCTGGTACTTCCTATATATAAGTGTTTGTATGGTATTACATATCGTAGCGTTATTTGAATCATTTCAATTTGAGACATATGACATTTTATACAAATAACACACTTTTCACGAGACATTGTTTTACAAACGACTTATCTTATACAAACACATTTTACATGGTTATCCGTTTAACCATACAGTGTCCTCTTATTTATACATATCATCTGATCTTCTCGTTTTTCAAATGATTTACAAGACAAAGCAAATTACAAGGTTCATGACTAAAAATTTTCTCAAACATAAGTCATGAATTCCGTTTTCACAAAACCAATGTATCTCACAGGCATTTTTATGCTGACGTACCTATTTTCACATGTGTTTTCAGGAGATGATGCATAGGACTTATCAAGACATTCTTAGGCGGACCTGTGCCTTAGTGACTTAAAACGAGACAAGAACTAGTTAATTTATGTTATGTATTCTTTGGTTCTTGTTTAAAGCAATGTATACTTTCATGTTTAATTAATAAAACAAAACTTCATTTACCATGGATTTGAAACAATTGATTCTGTTACAACACTCCCCGACGTTTCCGCCACATTTTGTATGTTCTACGTGGTCGGGGTGTGACAGAAAAGTTGGTATCGGAGCTCGTGGTTATAGGGAATTAGGTTATTAGTAATGCTTTGACCTAGTCTATAACCTTCCTAGGATCCTAACGCGAGTTTACTTGCGTTTAGTCATAAAACAATACCGTCACCTATCCTTAGGCGACGACCACAACAAGAACATAAATTTCAAAACCGCTTTGAAAACTAATCATCTGTTCTAGGATGATTGATTACTAGGTTTTGAACCCTCTGTTATAAGGTTTTGAACCACTTTGAATTTTCAAAACTCTCGTCAAAGTTTTGGGTCCTAAATAGTGTGAACACGTGCAAACTGGAAGAGTGAATGTCTGTACCCTAGGATTTCTGTCTAAGGTTAGAGTGTTCGTACAAGTCCACATAATCGGACAAGTCACTCTTACCTGGGAACTCTTGGGTGAGTGTCCACTTATAGGCGAGCATGTCTTCGCGATGCACTATGAAGATCAATTTGCTTTGACTCAGCCTTGGTGTTGGTTGTTTGCTTCGTGGATTCAAACAAACGACCCTCAACCATGATTATGGCAGGTAATTGTAACATCCTATTCTTACCCAATGCCATTTCATTTGTTTTCTTTCTTGTCTCTCATTTAGAATGCCTCCTCGACGCGAAAACCAGATAGCGACTGCAGAACTGGCAGAGATCATTGCGCAGCAAATGGCTGCTCAATTCCCAAACCTCTTTGCTCAATGGAACCAAGCCAACAACAACAATAATGCCCACTGCAACTTCAAGACGTTCAACTCAGCTAAACCATCAAAGTTTTCTGGGTCTCAAGGAGCGACTGCACTTCTACAATGGTTCGAGAGTTTAGAGAACACCTTCAGACATGTTCAATGTCCAAACGAGCGAAAGGTAGAATTCGCATCTAGCGTCTTTGAGAAACGAGCCTTGACATGGTGGAATGGTGTGATGAGAGATAGGGTTGCCGATGTGGCACTAGCTCAAACATGGCAAGAGCTTCGAGCTCTGATGATGAAGGAATTATGTCCTCGTCACGAGATCAGGGCTTTGGAAACGGAGTTCGACGATCTTAAGCAAGTTAGCGGTGAGCATCGAGCCTACACGGACCGTTATGAGGAGTTAAGTTTGTTATGCCCGGATATGGTTACACCTTTGGATAAAGCAATCGAAAAGTACATTGATGGCCTCCCTGACTCAATACAAGACATTGTGACTGGTAGCAACCCTACTACAGTTAGACAGGCCATTGAGCTATCTGCAACCTTGACTGAATCAAAGATCAGGAAAGGTAAACTTTTCCGAAAAGGTGACAAGAAACCGGTCGGGGAATCGAACCCAATCGGGGAATCAAAGACCATGGATGAACAGACTGAATCCTCTAAAAAGTCAAAGAAGCGAAAGGCTTCTCAGAACTTCGCCGTGGTCGCTCACAATGGTCAAGCCGTCCCCAACCAACCAGCTCAACCCCTTGCTAGAAAACCATACAATGAAACTGCACCCTTGTGCAACCAATGTAGCCTCCATCATCACGCCAACGTACAGTGCCGCAAATGCCAAACTTGTGGGCTTATAGGCCACACAGCAAGAGTCTGCCAAGCTGCAGTTGCGCCAAACCAAGCTGGCAACAATCCTGCTCAAGGTCGTTTTCTACCAGGCTCTTGTTTCAACTGTGGCGAGATGGGTCATTTCCGAAGAAATTGCCCAAGGCTTGCTAATGCAAATCCAGCTCAGGGATAAGCATCTGACTGACTAGAAGACAACATCGTTTAGAAATAATCACGTCTTATGTATTATTTTCTTTTGTTGTCAAAGTCCAAGAAACAGTTGTTATCGTTGTTTATAAATAAATCTTTTATTTACATTGCAATGTATTGCTGTGGTTGCATGTATAAACGACATATCCCTTACAATACCGACAATCAAGAAACTGTAATCCTTAAAGAACAAACTACCCCCAAAATTCTCCCATTCTATAATCGCTTGCGTCTTCCACGAAATTCCTAAGTACCCGTTTATTCTAAGGAAACGAAGTACAAGGCGCAGGTTACAACACAAGACGAATACCCAAAGTACCACTATAAATCCTTAATAGGGTACCTAAGGATTTCCCGTAAGTCCTTAATTGTTGTATACCTTAATTCGAATGTGATGATTCCTTGTAATCAAAAAAACCGAATTTTGGGAGATCTTCCTATTTTCTCAGATAGATTCCAGTGAACATTGAGACACGTCGACTGGTTTCCATATCCGTGTTCAATCAATAACAAGTTAATAACAAATTATAATCAAGATTAAACAATTATGTGACTATGTGCTTATGTGTTCCCTTATGTGTTGTTGTGTGATCCAAATTATGTTATCCAAATCCTCGTAGAATCCTGCATCCTTGTACAAGAGATTCATCGTAGGATACCCAAAGGTATTACTTAAAATCCTTAATGGACTTCTACGTTACAGTTAAGTCCCTTGGATTATAAAGTACTACTTCATAATTAGACCCCTTGAGTGGTCTAGTTAAACAGGTTCATCCAAAAATCTGGTTAGGGATATCATGTGACAATATAGCTGAAAGGACTCCTTGGTGGCCTAACTAAGAAGATCCCCTGTGGATCTAATTAAAAGGACCCGATGGAAGTCTAGTCACCCTCATCACAAGCTTGATATCCTTCCCCAAAACATTACAAAACAAACTGTGCGGACTGTGCAAGGGATTACGTAATTATGGATGCATACATAATTATGGAATTTTGTGCACAGAAACCACAGCAAGTTCTGTCATGTGTCTAGAGTTAACCCTATTCATTTCCAACTCTGATGAAGCAACCGTTGAAAATGACCCCGTTAGTTCATTTTCCTTTCTGACGATTTATCCGTTGGGGAAATGAATATCCGTTGTGAAATCCTTCATTTCCAACTCTGATGAAGCAACCGTTGAGAATGAATCCGTTAGTTCATTTTCGTTTCTGACGATTTATCCGTTAGGGAAATGAATATCCGTTGTGTAATCCTTCATTTCCAACTCTGATGAAGCAACCGTTGAAGAATGAATCCGTTAGTTCATTTTCGTTTCTGACGATTTATCCGTTGGGGAAATGAATATCCGTTGTGTAATCCTTCATTTCCAACTCTGATGAAGCAACCGTTGAAAATGACTCCGTTAGTTCATTTTCGTTTCTGAAGATTTATCCGTTGGAGAAATGAATATCTGTTGTGAAATCCTTCATTTCCAACTCTGATGAAGCAACCGTTGAGAATGAATCCGTTAGTTCATTTTCGTTTCTGACGATTTATCCGTTGGGGAAATGAATATCCGTTGTGTAATCCTTCATTTCCAACTCTGATGAAGCAACCGTTGAAGAATGAATCCATTAGTTCATTTTCGTTTCTGACGATTTATCCGTTGGGGAAATGAATATCCGTTGTGTAATCCTTCATTTCCAACTCTGATGAAGCAACCGTTGAAAATGACTCCGTTAGTTCATTTTCGTTTTTGAATATTTATCCGTTGGAGAAATGAATATCCGTTGTGAAATCCTTCATTTCCAACTCTGATGAAGCAACCGTTGAGAATGAATTCGTTAGTTCATTTTCGTTTCTGACGATTTATCCGTTGGGGAAATGAATATCCGTTGTGTAATCCTTCATTTCCAACTCTGATGAAGCAACCGTTGAAAATGACTCTGTTAGTTCATTTTCGTTTCTGAAGATTTATCCATTGGAGAAATGAATATCCGTTGTGAAATCCTTCATTTCCAACTCTGAGGAAGCAACCGTTGGAAATGACTCCGTTAATTCATTTTCGTTTCTAAAGATTTACCGTTGAGGAAATGAATATCCGTTGTCTAATCCCTCATTTCCAACTCTGAGGAAGCAACCATTGAAAATGACTCCGCTAGTTCATTTTCGTTTCTGAAGATTTATCTGTTGAGGAAATGAATATCCGTTGTGTAATCCTTCATTTCCATTTCTGATGAAGCAACCATTGAAAATGACTCCGTCTGTTCATTTCGTTTCTGAAGAATGACCGTTAAGGAAATGACAGGACATTACTTTGCATATCGCTGATGGTTATTTGGCAGAGTCACAAATAGACTCCTACGAATGAATTTCGGGACGAAATTTCCTAAAGTAGGGGAGACTGTGACACCTGTGTCACCGCGACCATCAAACAAATACCAAGCTGATGAAATATCGTATTTCATACTTGGAATCTTGTATAAATATGTGTATCTATTGCACATATCAATTCTTGTTCAATTTCAAACTTTATGTCGCTTTCTGGAGAATTATACGCAAACTGGTGCGTAAACGTACTCAGTTTAAATGCGAAAAATACTCCAGAACATCAACATATTCTTAACATACCTTAAATAACCTTTACATAACTTAGAAATAAGTTTTGAAGGCTTTGGTATGGCAAAAACAAGTTAATTCGCTTACAGGGACTAAACTTGACAAACTGCGAAAGTATGCCAATTTGAACTATAACGAACATTCCGGAATATGTCCATAAGTTAAAAATACCCTAAATATCCTTTACATAGCTTAGAAATAGGCTTTGAGGTGTTTGGTATGCTAAAATAAACTTTTGGGTCATTCAGGGACTAAAAGTGTCAAAAAGTGCACAAGTTTGCACTTTCAAGCATAACTTACGTTCTGAATACATCCGGACATCCAAAAATTTATGTAAACATCCTTATATTATGCCTTAGTGTATGGCATGAGAAAAATCCATTCGTCGCGCAATTTGGATCGTCTTTCGCGCTTTTGCGCATTCCGTCGTAATTAACCGAACATCGCGACCGTACGGCCAAACGAACCGACATCCGGGATATTTTTGAGCACATTTTAAGTTCCCTATACTTTAACTTCATTTTAGAGCTTTGAAATGGGGTTAACGGGGCTTAAACGTGTCAAAAATGCATCAAATACCAAGTTTTGGGGTTGCAGGGACCAAAACTGTAAATCTGCCAAACTAAGGGCTTACGGACCGTAAGCCATAACCCATACGGTCCGTAAGGTGTCCCCAGTACAGCAGATTCAGTTTTTAATGCAGTTGCCTCTTCATGTAGCGAAAGGCCAAGCTGGCCCTTGTCTCTTCCAGCCAATAAGGGGCAAAACCTGCTGTACCATAACGTTGTGACAAGTGTATGGACAAGATCATGGCACGTTATTCAAGAAACGATCCTAACGGCTCTACTTTTCCTATAAATACCCCCCCCTGGTGTAAAACCCACAAGAATCTGATCTAAAACTCTAAGTTTGAGCCATTGCTTCATACCTGAGTTCCTTGGATCGAGATTAGCATTCGGGGATCCTTTGTGAGTGTTCTTTCATTGTTTTATCGCTTTTCGAGTCCGAAAGTCGAACTATGTTTGACTTTCTGCATTGACCAGTTTATGGTCAATGCAAAGTTCGTTGGAACTTCATAAAGTGAGCGTGATCACGATGGTTATAGTCCGTAGTGACTATACCTACTGATTACCACGTTATCTAGGCTCAGTGACGAGTCGTAGTTTCGGCCAAAATGCGCATTCTTGTGTATTTTGTAACCAAACTACTCGTGAGCATCAAAGTCGTTTGTTTTGATGCCAAACCTGTTTTCTAAACTTAGTTAAGCATGTTCTAACATGCTTAGCTCGTCACTTTTAGTTTTGTGCATATATAGGGTCGTAAGGTAAGCGATCTAAACCATCGCTTATACTTTCGCACCCGACCCATTTGGTCGATCATTAGGATCCGACCAAACACATTAGGTGACCATAGCTATAACCTTTCGAGGTTATACCTTGTGGTCACGATGTTAGGCGTTCCAAACGCGTTCTACGCGAACGACGCGTTAAGGTAGCATAAGCTACCTAAACGGGTCGTAATGGATCGTAAGCACTTAGGTTAGGTTTCATTTTAGTATGTAGGCTTTGTTAAACCATATTTCACGAGTCTCCATACTCGTTTGGTTTACGAACCCGCATACTATCCGATCCTCCGATATAGGTCCGGTATATTAACATAGCTACCTATTAGGTGCCGTTTAGTTAACAATGACTTTCGCCTTCCACGGCATGGAGAATTCACCAGTAATTATGTTAACTGCAACCAAAGAGTTCGCGATTCAATTCAGTCTAGTTCGATATTCCGTGATCTCTAGCATTATTTGGTTATTATACAAGAACTACAAAGCAATCTCAGGTGAGTACATTGAACCCCTCTTTTACTGTTTTCCAAACTATTTTGGGGTGAAACACATGTGCCTACTTGTTACTTTCATGCTTTCCGGTTTTCACATCATATACTTGCTATGTTCGATAGTACATATATAGTACATGATTTCATTGTGTTTATGCTATGTATGTCCATTGTGTGCATACTTAGCACATCACTTTACAATACATTTCATGCTATGTATGCCCATTGTGTGCGTACTTAGTACATTGCTTTACATTACATGCTATGTATGCCCATTGTGTGCGTACTTAGTACATTGCTTTACATTACATGCTATGTATGCCCATTGTGTGCGTACTTAGTACATTGTTATACATTACATTTCATGCTATATATGCCCATTGTGTGCATACTTAGTACATGGTTTTACATTGCATTTATTTGTTGCATATGCTCATCCAGCATATGAACACATTATGCTACATTTTGAACCGTTGTAACCATTTGACTATGTGAACCGTCTTACCCCTTTGATTACATGAACCGTCTGTAACCGTTGAACCGTGTGAACCTGTTGTATCCGTTGACACGATTTACATTTTGACAGTAGACATTTGACTATACATAAACATTTCCACAATTGTTAAACATTTCATCTTGATGGTTTGGTTTGAGTAAGTGATTAAGTAACTAGGCGTGTGTAATATGATACAAGCATGGTGGATACGCCGCTGGTACTTCCTATATATAAGTGTTTGTATGGTATTACATATCGTAGCGTTATTTGAATCATTTCAATTTGAGACATATGACATTTTATACAAATAACACACTTTTCACGAGACATTGTTTTACAAACGACTTATCTTATACAAACACATTTTACATGGTTATCTGTTTAACCATACAGTGTCCTCTTATTTTTACATATCATCTGATCTTCTCGTTTTTCAAATGATTTACAAGACAAAGCAAATTACAAGGTTCATGACTAAACATTTTCTCAAACATAAGTCATGAATTCCGTTTTCACAAAACCAATGTATCTCACAGGCATTTTTATGCTGACGTACCTATTTTCACATGTGTTTTCAGGAGATGATGCATAGGACTTATCAAGACATACTTAGGCGGACCTATGCCTTAGTGACTTAAAACGAGACAAGAACTAGTTAATTTATGTTATGTATTCTTTGGTTCTTGTTTAAAGCAATGTATACTTTCATGTTTAATTAATAAAACAAAATTCATTTACCATGGATTTGAAACAATTGATTCTGTTACAACACTCCTCGACGTTTCCGCCACGTTTTGTATGTTCTACGTGGTCGGGGTGTGACAGTGTCAGTCTAGGAGACTGGGAGGCTAGTGGGACTAGGAAAATTATGTGATTTCTTACTTGGTGACTAATGTGTTTACCTGATTGTATGACTGATTATTTGTGCATATTTGTGTTTATGTTACAGACACATGGACTCGCCCGGTACTGGCGACTCAGACACCACAGGACCTAGACCTATAGTATCTGATGACCTAGCATCTTCAGAGCACGAGGTGCACACGTCGGACGTTTCTAGCACGGACGAGGACGACTTCCAGCCCTTCGCGCTACCTAACGAGGCTGATGAGCTCGCCGATGGCCCTCTTGTTGAGTACCTACCGTTAGTGGAGATCCCTGCTCCCGTACCCTTAGCTGTTTACCCTGCCTACGATTTACTTCTTGACGCCGAGGCTGACGGCGATATTGATCTGTTTGACGATGATCTCCTAGAGGACGATGAGGAGGGCGAGGCTCTCATAGCCGATGGAGGACTTTTACTGTTTGCAGATGCTCCAGCTGCGGAGTCACCTGCACACTCACCTGCTCCAGACTCCTTCGAGTCTGTGGCCTCCGCACCTTCCCACACTCTGAGCGCACAGCACTTTTCACATGGTTCAGATCCTGACCAGGCATCCTCTGTTGCCCCTATTCCTAGCTTTGCTTTCGACCATGATGATGTGGAGGATTCCGATCCTATCTTTCCCCCAGGGTTCGACCCGGATTAGGATATAGAGTTTATACCTATGGATCAGCCTATGGAGGATCCAGTCGACCCAGCTGACCCAGTGGATCCCATTGACCCTGAGTTTGACTTTGAGATGGCTTTTGATGATCCCAAGCCTGCCATGGCCCCTGAGCAGGCAGCAGCTCTAGACCCTGTGCACGAGCATGACCCCGTTCATGTTGGCATGCCTATTGAGCCTGTGATTGCTGACCCACCTGTTGATGATCACCCGGTGGATGCTCCATTGTTGGAGGACGATCATGTCATTACTGCTGATCATGTTGATCACCCACTTATTGCTGATGCACCCGTTCACCCTCTTGTTGCTCCCCCACCTGATCCCGTTCCACTAGAGCCCGAGCATGCACTATTCATGACCCACATGGATCCACCAGATGAGCATGCACAGCACGGGTGGATTCCTGCTGATGATGAGGTTCCACCTATTCCCCCTCAGATCACTGATACTCGTCACGTTGATTTCTCCTTTTCATTCCCTCAGTTTACACCTCCAGCGCGACCTGGAGAGGATTCCTCGGCCCATCCCGTTGGGCATGTGCCGACATCTGTTCCCTTCATGCCACAGTTTCCACCTGTTTTACCCCCTGTTTCTCCATTTCGTGTGGCACCTTTTGATCCCACCAGTGAGCCATTCCTTTGGTCG
Source organism: Helianthus annuus (assembly GCF_002127325.2). Classification (NCBI taxonomy): domain Eukaryota; kingdom Viridiplantae; phylum Streptophyta; class Magnoliopsida; order Asterales; family Asteraceae; genus Helianthus; species Helianthus annuus. The sequence goes on from NC_035449.2 coordinate 141,785,504, forward strand.
TCACCACCTGTCATGCCACCGACCGACCCCTACCATCCCTTCCACATGGGGCACACTATTGAGGACGTCTTGATGTCTTTTGTCGCTCGGCACGAGGCACACACACAGCGCATTCAGGAGCTTGAGAGAGCTCAGCCGTCGCCGTGTCAGTGCCAGGGTCAGACCCACTCTCTTTTGCAGCCTTCTCGACCTGTACCCCCAGATTATGCTGCACGCCTCTTTGCACTAGAGCAGCAGGTTGCTTCTTTCCTTCGTACTCAGAGAGCCATGGAGGAGGACTGGCTCCAGTTGCGTCGTTTGTTTTACACTCACTTCCCCCTCCTCCACCGCCATCCGTATAGAGCTCATCAGTGTCGTTTGGGTAGACGTTGGTGAGAAGACGGCGATTGCTTTTGATTGCACAGCATTTTTGGAGACTACTTTCTGATTATGACTTTTGTTGACTTTGTACATGGGATGTAGTGACACTGATTTGATATAGTTTTTGGACAGGGGTGATGTAGCCCCTAGTCGATTGATGTTGTATGACACTGTGATGTGCTGATACACTTACTTTGTGGTCTCGATATATGGCAATCGCAGTATTCTCATCATATTTGATGCTTGATTGATTATTTATGTTTTTATGACATGGGATGTTGTGTGAATGATATTTGTGACAAGAGATGATATGTGAATGATATATTGATAACATGAGATGTTATGTACTATTACTATTATTATATACGTGCGCTTTACTATGGCCTGACCGACGTAAACACATCTTTAGAAGATGCCGTCGAGACGTCAACAACCGCAGATGCCTACCAATCAGGCAGAACTCCAGCAAATCATTGTTGTTGCCATCGCACAATACGCCGCCTCTCAAGGAGGGACTAGTGGAAGCAACTCAGGCAACACTGGCAACAACAACAACCCACCTCATGGTAATACTAAGTCATTTAGACCTACCATGACCTAATTGGATATCTATAGCAAAGATGCTAATGCCGTTCACATGTTACACTATACGTGCAGGGTGCACCTATAAGCAGTTTCTAGACTGTAAGCCAGTCAACTTTGATGGCACAGGAGGTGCTGTCGCCTTTGTTCGTTGGGCTGAGAAAACTGAATCTGTTCTTCGCATGAGCAAATGCACACTAGATCAGCAAGTCACCTATATCTCTGGGCTATTCTTGGATGGAGCCCTATCGTGGTGGAATTTGCAAGTACAGACACTTGGTGAAGCTGCTGCCTACGCGCTAACCTGGACCGAACTGAAGGAACTTATGCGCAAAAAGTACTGTTCCCGCACTGAAATCCAAAGATTGGAGACAGAGTTCTGGTATTTAAAGATGGAAGGTCCAAAGATCGCAGAATACGTTCAGAGGTTTCATGACTTATCGCATGTGGTACCCTACATGGTCACTCCAGAGTTCAAAAGGATTGAACGTTTTATCTGGGGATTAGCTCCTCAAATCATAAGCATGGTGACCTCCTCCAAGCCTGCGACTATTACTGAGGCGATTGATTTGAGCGTGGCTCTCACAGAGGAGGCTATTCGCCTGAACAAGTTTGATGAAGCTGAGCCAAAGAAGAAAGAGACTCATGTGGAGTCATCAGGAGGTAACAAGCAAAAGTTTTCGAACTTCAAGCAAGGCACTAGCGGTGTGCTTAAGAAAGGGGAAGCAAGCACGCCAGCTCAGGTTACAGCTGGTAGTGGAAAGAAAGGAAAGGGATACATGGGCACCCAGCCCAAGTGTAATACCTGCCAGCGCCACCATTCTGGCCGTTGTGGTTTGAAAGTCTGTGAAGCTTGTGGAAAAACTGGCCACTTGAAGGAATCTTGTTGGGCCATAGCTGGCCAGAGAGGTCAGGGAGGATTCGGAAACAGCAACACCAACCGGGGCGGAAATGGAAATCACCCACAAGTGAACAATGGAGGTGATGGAAATCGAGTTAACAATGCTAATCAAGCGGGCGCTGTGAATCGTAATCAGAGGAATAACCAAGCTGGTGGAAATGGGCAAAGATCCGGATGCTTCAACTGTGGTGATCTTGGGCACTATAAGAGGAACTGCCCAGAGTTAAACCAAGCCCGTGGAAGAGTGTTTAACATTGAAGCGAGGGAGGCGCGCCAGGATCCCAATGTTGTCACTGGTACGTTCCCTGTAAACCAACACTATGCATCCGTTTTATTTGATACTGGCGCCGATTATAGCTTCGTATCATTAGAGTTTAAGAATATGCTTGGTTTAGCCGCTAGTAAATTAGATGTTCCGTACTCGATCGAATTGGCTAATGGAAAGTTGGTAGAAGCCAATGAAGTTATCAGAGGTTGTGTGATCGAATTGGGAGAGCGTGAGTTTGCTCTGGATCTACTACTAGTCCAGTTGGGAAGCTTCGACGTGGTGGTAGGAATGGATTGGTTATCAGGCAACAAGGATGAGATAGTTTGTCATGAAAAGGTAGTTCGTATTCCAACTGAGGATGGTGAGACCATTGTGGTTCACGGAGAGAAGCGTGATACGCCGTTAAGGATTATCAGCTGCCTCAAAGCGCGAAAATGTTTACAGAAGGGATGTGCTGCCTTTCTGGCACACATTGTGGATAAGAAAGTTGAAGAACCGAAGATCGAAGACATCCCTGTCGTGAGGGAATATCCAGAAGTCTTCCCAGAGGACTTGCCTGGATTGCCGCCTCAGAGACAAGTGGAATTTCACATCGACTTAGTTCCAGGCGCCGCACCTGTGGTTAAGGCACCTTATAGACTTGCTCCGTCTGAGATGCAAGAACTGTCGACACAACTTCAGGAGTTGTTAGACAAGGGATTTATCCGACCAAGCTTCTCGCCTTGGGGAGCTCCAGTTTTCTTTGTCAAGAAGAAGGACGGTAGCCTTCGAATGTGCATCGACTACCGGGAATTAAACAAGCTGACGATCAAGAATAGATACCCTCTGCCGAGGATTGATGATCTGTTTGACCAACTGCAAGGTTCAAGCTTTTACTCTAAGATCGACCTTCGATTTGGATACCATCAGTTAAGGATACAAGAGGAGAGTATCCCGAAGACAGCCTTCAGAACTCGATATGGACACTACGAGTTTCTAGTCATGCCGTTTGGGTTGACAAACGCACCTGCAGTGTTCATGGATTTGATGAATAGAGTTTGCAAGCCGTATTTGGATAAGTTCGTGATAGTGTTCATCGATGATATCTTGATTTATTCAAAGACGAAGGCCGAGCACGAACAGCATCTTAGAGCTATTCTGGAGTTGCTGAAGAAGGAACAGCTGTATGCCAAGTTCTCTAAGTGCGAGTTTTGGATACGAGAAGTCCAGTTCCATGGACACGTGGTGAATGGAGATGGAATTCATGTTGATCCCACAAAGATCGAAGCGATCAAGAATTGGGAAACGCCAAAGACGCCAACTGAGATTCGGCAATTCTTGGGTTTCGCTGGCTATTATCGAAGGTTCATTGAGAATTTTTCAAAGATTGTTCAACCATTGACGCTCCTCACGCAGAAAGATAAGAAGTTTGATTGGGGAATCAAACAGGAAGAAGCGTTCCAGATATTGAAGGAAAAGCTCTGCAACGCGCCAATCTTAGCACTACCGGAAGGTACAGATGATTTCGTGGTATACTGTGACGCCTCACGTCAAGGATTGGGTTGCGTGTTGATGCAACGCCAAAAGGTTATTGCTTACGCGTCACGCCAGCTGAAAGTGCACGAAAAGAACTATACCACACATGACTTGGAGCTTGGCGCAGTAATTTTTGCTTTAAAGATCTAGAGACACTACCTTTATGGTACAAAGTGTACAATCTTCACAGATCACAAAAGCCTCCAGCACATATTCAACCAGAAGGAGTTGAATATGAGACAAAGACGATGGGTTGAGCTGTTGAATGATTACGACTGCGAGATAAAGTATCATCCAGGGAAGGCGAATGTGGTCGCCGATGCCCTAAGTCGAAAAGAAAGGATCAAGCCCATAAGGGTTAGGGCTTTGGAGATGATTATTCAGACCGATCTTTCCTTGCGCATTCGTGCCGCGCAGAAAGAAGCTCTCAAGGAAGAAAACCTTGAAGAAGAATATCTCCGTGGGATGGAGAAGCTATTGGTACCAAACAGGGAAGGAACATTATGTTTTGAGAAAAGGATTTGGGTTCCTTTGTTTGGAGGTTTAAGGAAGGTTATTTTCGATGAAGCTCACAAATCGCGGTACTCTATCCACCCTGGAGCGGATAAGATGTACCAGGACCTTAAGGATTATTATTGGTGGCCTAGGATGAAAGGTGATGTGGTTGTTTATGTGAGCAAATGTTTAACATGCGCTAAGGTTAAAGCGGAGTACCAGAAGCCTTCAGGACTTCTGCAACAACCGGAAATTCCCAAGTGGAAGTGGGAACAAATCTCCATGGATTTTATTACGAAGTTGCCAAGAACGCCAAGAGGCCATGACACTATTTGGGTAATAGTGGATTGATTAACGAAGTCAGCGCACTTCTTACCTATCAAAGAGAAAGATAATACGAGCAAGTTGGCCGAAATTTACATGAAAGAGATTGTTACACGCCATGGAGTACCTCTCTCAATCATCTCTGATAGAGACGGAAGGTTCGTATCAAGGATTTGGCAATCCTTCCAAGAAGCTTTTGGCTCGCAATTGAATATGAGCACCGCGTTTCACCCGCAGACCGACGGGTAAAGTGAACGGACGATACAGACTTTGGAAGACATGTTGAGAGCATGTGTGATGGATTTGGGCGGTAGCTGGGATAAGCATTTGCCTCTGGTCGAATTTTCATACAACAACAGCTACCACACCAGTATTGGTGCCGCACCATTCGAAGCTTTATATGGCCGTAAGTGCAGATCACTGCTCTGTTGGTCTGATGCAGGTGATAGACAGTTGGTTGGTCCTGATATGGTCCAGGAAACCACAGATAAGATTGCACAGATCCGAGATCGCATCAGTGCGGCTCGTGACCGTCAGAAAGCCTACGCGGATCGAAAAAGGAAGCCTCTGGAATTTGAGGAAGGAGATATGGTTTTGTTGAAGGTATCACCCTGGAAGGGTGTGGCACGCTTCGGGAAGCGTGGGAAGTTGAATCCGCGGTATATTGGTCCGTTCAAAATTTTGGAAAGAATTGGGTTGGTAGCATATAAGTTGGATCTACCTGCTGAACTGAATGGAGTTCACGATACATTTCATGTATCCAATCTGAAGAAAAGTCCAACTCAAGATACTGTTGTCATTCCTACCGACGAAATTCATGTTGACGACACGCTCCACTCCGTTGAAGAACCCGTTGAGGTTACGGATTGGAAAGTGAACAAGACTCGCCGGAGCAGTGTCAAGCTCGTCAAGGTTCGTTGGAATGCCAGACATGGTCCTAAATACACCTGGGAACGTGAGGACCGAATGAAAGAGAAATACCCCCATTTATTTCCCAAGAACCCTGCGACTAGAAGCAGAACTTAAAATTTCGGGACGAAATTTTTCTAACGGGGGGAGAATGTGACAACCCTCACTAAATCAGGTATCCGTACGGTTTAATTAATAATTAATTACTGCTTAATTACTGTGCTTGCTTGAAATTACTGATGAACTGCTACTTGAATTCTGATACATGCATATTCCTGCATCATACTTTACATACCGTCACTACATTATTTACATACTGAACTCTAGTGACTAACATGATGCACATAAGCACAGTAGCACTATGAACGGACAACCTATTGAACATGCTGATAAAGCCAGCATCAGGCAGACACTGCCTCTAAGGCTTGTATGAGCCAGAAAGATTTTACTACACCCATAGTGAGTGTAGGGATACAAGGGTTGTAGAACTGCGTCTCTAGGAATAAGATACAATGACAGGATGTGCCTAGGACATACACTAAGCACAAAACTCAGCGCTTTAATTAACAATTCAGCTTTTAGCTAACTAATAAAGTGCCAAAACATGAGAAAAAATATTACTAGACACTTTCCAAAGTGTCGGGAATAAGTTGTGTCACTAAAAAGGGTATTAACGACACTTAAAAGCTTTGTTAAGCGCTTTAACGGATTACTATCCAACCGAACAATCGGACTATACCCGGAACATGAAAATATTGCCATTAACATTATTGGTCTTTTTCTGAGCCAGTTAGGGTCCCTGAATACCCTAACACCCGCCATAAAGCACAACGCACAACTAACCGGGTTAACCCCTAACTTAATTGACATATCTAACTATTAACCTAACTATTAGTTGAAAATCAACCAAAGAACACACCCCCCCCCCCCCTCACGAATTCGGTCCCCTATGGGGGACACCATTGTACAAATTTGATTATTAAATTCCTTTATGTCTAATATCATTGTGACACAAAAACCCTTGGACATTAGCCCTAAGCTTTGTCTATGAATAACTAGAGATTACACATGAGATCATTCATTACATTTCACAACTCAAACACACCCTCCTCTCTCTCTCAAGGCTTCGGCCGAACACCCCCTTGTACATCCATCATATTTTCGGCTTCCATCATCACATTTCAAGCTCATATAAGTGTCAAGGATCACGTATAAGGAGTCTTGGTGCACTCGGAGCTCGAAGGACCTCATTCTCTTGCTTTTATCCTCCCATTTTGCGCTTAGATTCTTCCCTAGCCTCGAGCTAGTGGTATGTTGCTCAAATCACCTTCTTGAACTATTTTGAAGTGGTTAATATGATTTGTAATGGTTAAAACTCGTAAACTTACAAGATGATGCATTAAAGTCTACTAAAAACACAAATAATGATGGTTAAAAGCTCATATGATGTGTAAATGTTGTAGTAATTGATTTGTGTGGTTATTCGGACCCGATCTATGTTGTGGTAGCTCGGATCATCATTTAACCCGGGTTGGTCATGATCATGGATCATGACATAAGGTTGTTTTGAATGTAACAAGGGTTAAAGGGTGAAACTCTACCACACACGAATCATGAACTTGTGTAAAAGCATTTTTACTTGTGAAATAGTGTTTAAAACTAGCAGATCTACGGAACTACAAGTGGTATTTTCAAAGAACCAAGTATCAAAGAAATCATGTTTTCTAAAAACGGATCTTACACTAACAAGTATGATTTTTAGAAACCACAAGTGTGTAAACACTTGTGTAGCACAAAAGTTTCGGCAAAATAACAATTTTTGTAAAATTTACAAGAAGATGTAAAGACGGAATTTCTTTAAAAGCAAGGTTTTTACGAAACCGAACTAATTTATATCCGCTAAAAGTAATGAGATTTACTTCGTATTTTTGAGTAAATCACAAGTTCATGAAATCTTTGCGACTTACATATTTATTCACTAGTTTGTTTTGTTGAGTATTGTTTTGATTGAATAAGAAAACTGGTTGATTGATTTATAAAAGAAAATGATACGCTTGAAAGCGTGGCCACCTCCAGTTACAGAGGAAACTCTGGCGAAATTTTTCCAAAAACCTAACACTTAGTATTATTTTCACTATAAGTGTTAGAAATACTTTTCGACATGTTTTCAAAATATATAAGTTTCGCCACGACTTTATTTACAAATATCGGAGGTGGGATTTTCACAAAATTAAACGTGATAAATATATATTTAGTAAATATATTTTTCACAACGTCACTTGTCAATTATTTTGTGAACTGTATAAATATTATTTTTAGGGTAAAAATAATATTATCAAATGTAACGGATCCAAAATAATACGAACGCTTTCATGATAAATATATAAGTTACACCGGTAATTACTATTACCACTCGATCGTTAAAACGTAACTTACGCATTTTACGGAAATACTTATGAACGCGTATTTTTGACAAAGTATTATTTTGGGAGAATTTTGTGAAGTAAAAATATAATATTTTTGAGAAGAATATTTATATTTTGGAGTTAGAAATAAATATATTAAGTGAGACTTAATAATATATTACAAACACACATGTATTAAATCCCCCATCCTTGGGAAGGAAATAATTACCAAGTATGCACAGAATGTAAACACGAAATAGTTGTCTAACTATTTCCCAAAACTTAAACCATAAAGCTAAGGCACGGCCGTCCGTCTAATAGAGTTAGAACTTGTAGGTCGTTGCACAGCTGCTTGACTTGGAGTATTACTTGGTAGAGACGCACCGCTGTGAGTTCATGTCCCCCTTTTCTCTTAACTGTTTTCAGTTTTCTAAACTGCGGGGGTGAAATACATGTTACTATGATTACGAATATTTCTTACATGGTATGGTTAGCGTAAGGAGGGTTGTTACTTAGATCATGTGAATGGGTAGGCGGAAACTTGAGGTCATTAATCCTCAGGGTAGGACCGAGGGGCAGGAGCGATAGATCTATTTGGGTGTAGCGAGCCCAGTCCCAGGCCCAGCATAATGGACCTCGGGATGACTTTGTACGCGGCGCATAAATCTGCTAGGTTTGAGCCTTCCTACTTGCATTTCACACATCTCAATGGCCTCGCAAACCATTGGTGATCTCTTTTTCCTTATTTGCTACATACCAGGATTTTTATACAAACAAAGGTTTATTTGCTCACTTACACATGAACTCGCTCAACATTATTGTTGATTTTTCAACTTACACGTATTTCAGGGAATTAAAGGATCTGGCACGGTATGGCATGTTTTCCCGCTGCACTAGTACAAGGTCATCCGGGTTTAGGGAATGTGACTCTTTCCCGGACAAGTCACAGTCCTTAAACTGTGTTAGTGTTATGTTGATGGTTGTGTTTGTTGAACAATGTTTATGTTGTTAGGGTATGTTCTGTTAAAACAATGTTGTTGTTTTTGGATTTTAAAACTTAATTAAATGGATGATCTTGCATGGTTTTTATTTATATAGCTTTGTTATGGTTAAGCTATGGTATTAAGAAGTCACACCAAATTAACCACGCTTCCGCAAAGCCAGGGTGTGACAGCAGATATCAAAAATATGCTGCAACAGTTGCTACAATCTCAAAAAGCTCCATCCACTCCTTCAACATCTGCTCCATCCCCAAATGAGCTATGGAAACTTTCCAACCTATGCTTCATCAACAAAGAAAGTATGATGATCACCAACATGAAATTCAACTTCAAATGGTCAGAAATGTAATGGAAGCTAGGTACAAGGATACTCAGGCTGACATAAAAGCCATTAAAGCTCATCTGCTCCAAACCACTGGTACTTCTCATCCTACCATTGTCTATGTTGAAAACCCTGATGATGCCAAAAAGGGGGAGAAAGGAAAGAAAGGAAAGGAAGGTTTGTATCTACCACCAGATCCAATGGCTAAACCAGTTGTGGAGATTCCTAAGCCAGATGGCTCAAAGAAGGTTGATGTGACTCTCAATGCCTTTGCTGAAGAAAAAGCAAAGAGAAAAGAGAGAATGGAAACAAAGGGTGATAAAAGATTTGTAGAGGATAAGAAAGTTTTCATGGCAAAGGAAGCACATGGTACTTCAAACAGAAGGAAGATTACCAGAAAGGTAAATCAACTGAAAATCACACCTTCCAAATCCACTAAACATATCCCTGAAATCCCCAAAAGTTCATCACCTAAAACCATAAAACCAACAGATGTTAAGACACCTGTTGTGTATAAAAACAGGACAAGGTTTAACACAAGAATTGGGTTTAGGAGTGTAGGACCTAAAGATCCTAGAGTGAGTTTGCGACTGCAGGGTATACCTCCTGCTTGTGCGGCTGCAAGTGCCGCAGCAACTTGTTCGTTAAAGAGAGCCGTCAACTGGGCTTGAGTCATGTTAACGCGTCCACTCATGATCTTCATATCAAAGGGAACATAAGTGAGGGAGGTTCGTGAAAAGTGCGATGACAGAAGAGAGTAAGCACACAAGTGAGTGGTTATGTGTATCTAAGCATACCATGAGCAAAGTTCTATGTAATCTAGCAAGTAGGCAATAAAACATATACCATATTACCTAGAATGTTGAGTCTTGCACGTGGAGCGAAGCGTCGTTGTGGATCATTGAGCACTGTTCTGGTTATAGTCTGGTTTCAATAAAAACATTTTCCCTTTATTAAAACCGAGTTCTCTATAACCAATGGCTCTGATACCAATCTGTCACACCCCCAAAATCCACACGCGGAGTATCACCGCATGGGGGCGTGACCTGACCAGGATCAAGCCACCAATCATATTGAACATTGCAAGTATTAAATAAAATTCAACCCATCAATATAAAGGGTGGTCAAAACCAAACATAGTTAAAGTATAGCGGAAGCATAATTGTGAAAACCCAAACATAAGTATAAGTTCATAAAGTGTAAATGTTTAACATGGAACTCAACAGTCCATGTTCCCACAAAGATCGCGCCTCCCGTGCAAGCTCCATGAGTACCTATTGTCCTGCAAGGCATGTAACAGAGAGTCAACAACTAGTTGAGCGAGTTCACAGTAAGCAAGTTCGTAATAGTAAGTTCGTTGCATCATCATGCGTCATTAACTAAGTCATTTGTGTGTTCATTTAGTGGGGGGCTTCCCATGTGTATATGTACTAGACTAGGGGCAACCATAAGTGTTCTTCTTAACCCAAGAACAGTAGTATGTACGAGGTTTACGTAGGTTTTACGTAAGTGTCCTTCTTAACTCGAGGACAGTGGTACGCGGGGGTTTACGTAGGTTTTACGTAAGTGCTCTTCACAACCCGAGGCAGTAGTGAGTATTAGTTTACGTAGGTTTTACGTAAGTGTCCTTCGCAACCTGAAGACAGTGATAAGTACAAGTATACGTAGGTTTTACGTATGGGTCCTTCGCGACCGAGGACGATGGTAGATAGTCTAGTAACAGTGTAAGTCCAAGTAAGTGTTCAATCCCATTCCTTTAATTCCATTCCCTACCCACCGGGAATCCTATGCCTTGGTAAGAGTGTGAACTCACCTTGGTTAGCTAGGCAGGTACACGAAAAGGTTACTTGAGCTAAGAGGGGTCAACCACGTCCTAACATGGTTACCATACAAGTCAGGCTTTTGGTTTCGAGTAATGCACATAAGTTTACACATAGCCTAACAGGTTTTCAACACGTATTGATCATGGTAAATAGTTAACCGTCACGAGCATAACACATTCATACTTGTGCGTTTCAAATATAAGCCCAATAGTACACGGCCCAACATGTTGTGCGTTCGGCACAGCCTTGTGCGATCCACAACATGTTGTGCGATCCAATGAAAACCCGGCCCAACAGTTAAGAAGTCCGGCACGTAAACGGCCCAATCAATAAACATGAGTCTTGTGCGACCCGGATGGACTTGTGCGATCCGGATAGCTTGTGCGATTGGGATTGGGATTGGGCTTTGAGGCCCAACCGTGTAATAGTGTGTGTATGGCCCAAGCCTTGTGCGATCAGCACTATCTTGTGCGATCCACAAGTTCTTGTGTGATCATGCAAAAGCTCTGTTGTACGCTGTGTTTAATCAGTTGCACTAATCTTGTGCGACTGAACTTGTGCGACTGGTACTTGTGCGATCAGATCTGGTATGATCTGATCTTGTGCGATCAGGGAGTTTTGTGCGATTGATTAACTAATTCCCGTGATTCATGCAATCAGTAACATCCAATCAATTAGTTTCCAAGTTTACAATTTATCAATCAATACTAACAACTTCCAAATCAGATAGTAATCGATCAAACAAGGCTTTTACTATCAATTTCTTATGTACCCTAGACATGATCGAACACAATATAGACTAGACGATTTGTGTTCTTGACTACGAGCATGCAATCTAATCATAACAATACCACGAAATCATTCGCAAATGAACACATTACAGCCGATTAATCATCTATTCGGTTCTAAATTAGCGGTAATATCATAAAATCATCAAATCTTATATTGATCATAGTCAACATACATGTGAGCCGATTATCAAGAACACTATCCTTCAACATCATAATCAATCATGTTAACAGGAACCCTAGATCATTATGCAAAATTATTATAGCACACACATCAAAACATCATCAAACATGCAATCGATGAACCCAAACACTAACCGATTAGAGATAGAATGAGGATGATCCGAACACAAAAAGCTTCAAGTGATGGAGATGGGTGTCGTCGGCTTCGAGAGGAGAGAAAGAGATTTAGGGTTTGTGTGTGTGTTCTTGTTTTGTAACAAATGAGAAGCAACCCCACACATGAGTGCTTGTATGCGTATAAAAGGGAGTGGGCCGAACCCTTCCTTGGGCTGCCCTTGGTTCGGGTTTCGAGTACACAAAAGGGTGGAGCCCAATAGGACTTGTGCGATTGAGTTGAGTGTTGTGCGATCGGTTCAAATAATAACACATAACATAACATAACATAACAATATAACATTCGATTAATCATTTAAGTTCACGTAATCATAAATCGTTCAAACAAGTTACACTAAGTACAAAGAGAGGTTTGAAATACGAGTTGTCACATTATCCGCAAGTTGAAAGAAATTTCGTCCCGAAATTTGGTACGTACTCACTGAGGAAGCTAGTTAAGTTGCATGGTTTTCCTGGTTTTCCTGGGGTGTCACATCCTCCCCCCGTTGGTTTGGAATTTCGTCCCGAAATTCCGCAGTAGCTTCAGCCTCAGTAGTGGTTGTACTGTTTGCGAACAATTGGGGATACTTCTGTTTCATTTGGTCTTCGCGTTCCCAGGTGAACTCTGGGCCACGACGGGAGTTCCAACGAACTCGAACAAGAGGTATTCTGGTGTGCTTGAGGACCTTAACATCCCGGTCCGTGATTTCGACTGGTTCCTCGACGAATCGCAACTGCTCGTCGATAGTGAGCTCCTTCAAAGGAACTATGATGGTCTTATCTGACAGACACTTCTTCAGATTCGACACATGGAAAACGTTGTGAACTGCACCGAGTTCCGCTGGTAGGTTTAGTTTGTAGGCCACTTTGCCTATTCTTTCTATGATTTCGAACGGTCCGACATACCGCGGATTGAGCTTGCCTCGTTTGCCAAAACGAACCACACCCTTCCAGGGTGAGACTTTGAGTAGCACTCGATCCCCAACTTGGAATTCGAGTGGTTTCCTGCGCTTATCAGCATAACTTTTCTGACGGTCACGAGCCGCCGCCATGCGTTGCCGTATCTGTGCAATCCGTTCAGTAGCATCAACTACAAGTTCTGGACCTGCGATCTGACTATCCCCCACCTCTGCCCAACAGAGAGGTGACCGGCATTTACGTCCGTACAATGCCTCGAATGGAGTGGCTTGGATGCTGGTATGGTAACTGTTATTGTACGAAAACTCCACTAATGGGAGATGCTTTTCCCAGCTGTTGCCGAAATCAATAACACACGCCCGAAGCATGTCTTCTAGAGTCTTGATAGTGCGCTCAGACTGCCCATCCGTCTGAGGGTGGTAAGCTGTGCTCATGTCTAATCGAGAGCCAAAAGATTTGTGCATTGCTTGCCACAGTTCTGAAGTAAATCGTGCATCTCGATCAGAGATAATAGAGGTCGGCACTCCGTGCCTTGAGACAACTTCCTTAAGATATACGTCTGCTAGAGTGGAGAACTTATCTGTTTCCTTAATAGCCAGGAAGTGTGCAGACTTTGTGAGTCGATCCACGATCACCCAAATGGTATCGTTACCACGCTGAGATCTATGCAGGCCAGTAACAAAGTCCATGGAAATTTCCTCTCATTTCCATTGTGGTATCTTTGGTTGCTGAAGTAGGCCTGATGGTTTCTGATATTCCGCCTTGACTCTCGCACAAGTCAAGCACTTGCTAACGTAAGTTGCTATGTGGGCTTTCATGCTAGGCCACCAATACGTGGTTCTGAGATCGTGGTACATTTTATCCGAACCTGGATGTACCGAGTAGCGAGACTTATGTGCTTCGTCCATTACAAGCTCGCGTAAGTTGCCATATAGTGGGACCCAAATACGCCCCGTTACATAATAGGCGCCGTCTTCCTTTCGTTCTAATCGTTACCTTGAGCCACGTAAGGCTTCAGCCCTGACGTTTTCTGGTTTCAATGCTTCTACCTGAGCATCTTGTATCTGAGCAGGAAGACCAGACTGAATAGTAAGTTGTAGTGCTCGTACGTGCCTAGGCGTAGTATCCTTTCGACTGAGGGCATCAGCCACAACATTGGCTTTGCCCGGATGGTACTTGATGGCACATTCGTAATCATTAAGTAGCTCAACCCATCGACGTTGACGCATGTTCAATTCCTTCTGCTTGAAGATATGCTCGAGACTCCTGTGATCGGTGTAGATAGTGCATTTGGTACCGTACAGGTAGTGTCGCCATATCTTAAGTGCAAAAACAACAGCTCCCAGCTCTAAATCGTGCATAGTATAGTTCCGTTCATGAACCTTGAGTGAGCGCGAAGCATAAGCAATGACCTTGTCACGCTGCATTAACACACATCCAAGACCCTGAATGGATGCGTCGCAATAAACCACGAAATCGTCCGTGCCCTCTGGCAATGAAAGAATAGGTGCGCTGCAGAGCCTGTCTTTTAAGTGCTGAAAAGCAGTTTCCTGTGTACTACCCCAACGGTAGGTGACACCCTTCTGTGTCAGTAGTGTAAGCGGCTGCGCAATTTTTGAGAAGTCTTTAATGAACCTTCTGTAGTAACCTGCCAAACCCAAGAATTGGCGTATTTACGTTGGTGTACGTGGTGCAGGCCAGTTCCTGATCGAGTCTACCTTGGATGGATTCACATGAATCCCGTCCTTGTTTACCACGTGGCCTAGAAAGTGGACTTCGCGAAGCCAGAAGTCGCATTTTGAAAACTTGGCGTATAACTGTTCTGTTCGAAGGAGCTTCAGAATGAGTCGCAAATGCTGTCCGTGTTCCTCCTGACTCTTAGAGTAGATCAGGATGTCATCGATGAAGACAATCACAAACTTGTCCAGGTAAGGTTTGCACACCCTGTTCATAAGATCCATAAAGATTTCCGATGCGTTCGTTAGCCCGAATGGCATGACAAGAAACTCGTAGTGGCCGTAGCGAGTTCTAAATGCTGTTTTGGAGACGTCCTCATCCCGGACTCTCAGCTGATGGTAGCCTGACCTCAGGTCTATCTTTGAGTAGTAGCTCGATCCTTGCAACTGATCGAACAAATCATCAATACGTGGAAGAGGATAGCGATTCTTCAATGTCACCTTGTTGAGCTCGCGATAATCTATACACATCCTGAAAGTTCCATCTTTCTTCTTTACAAACAATACTGGAGCTCCCCAAGGCGAAGAGCTAGGACGAATAAAACCCTAATCCAAAAGCTCTTGTAGTTGCTTAGACAATTCTTCCAGTTCAGTTGGAGCTAAGCGATACGGTGCGCGAGCTATAGGTGCTGCTCCTGGAGCTAGTTCAATCTGGAATTCGACCTGGCGATGAGGCGGTAGCCCAGGTAAATCTTCAGGAAACACCTGAGGAAAGTCGCGTACAACTGGGATATCCTCCAATCTCTTCTCTTTCGTTGATGCGTCAGTAACAAGTGCCAAGATGGCAGTGTGGCCCTTTCGTAAACACTTTTGAGCCTTCAGGAAGGAGATGATGCCAACCACTGCACCACTCTTGTCGCCTTGAACTTCGAGAGGTCCTTTACCAGAACGGGGAATACGAACTATTTTCTCCTTGCATAAGATCTCTGCTTGCTGCTGGGATAACCAATCCATACCAATGACGATGTCGAAACTACCCAAAGCTATGGGAATTAGATCGATAGAGAAAATCTGACCAGCGAGGATAAGATTACAACCCTGAACTATGTGTGTGGCCTCTAGACTTTTACCATTCGCTAACTCTACGACATGCTTAATGTTCAAAAGTGTGGGTGTACGTTTGAGCATTTGACTAACTTTCAGAGACATATAACTGGTATCCGCACCCGAATCAAATAAAACAGTAACATAAAAGTCGTCGAGAAGAAACTTACCCATAACCACGTTAGGATCGTTCCTTGCGTCACCCTGCCCAGCACAAATGCACGTCCCCTAGCGCCGTTGTTCCCATCATTGTTATTTCCCCTGTTGCTGATTCTGCGGCGTTTGCTGCTGCTGCTGGCGATCCTGAGTTACAGGCCATGGGCTCCTACAATCCTTGGCCTCATGACCCATCTTTAGACACCTCTGACAACGACCCTTGTTGCACTGGCCACTGTGGTGTCTGTTACAATTGTTGCACCTTGGGTGATTTCCTCGATACACACCCCTTCCCTGACTGCCCGAAGATTGCTGACCAGGGCTCTGATAGTTGTCAATCTTTCGCTGCTGAACCTAGGACTGAACTGTGGCTGAACCCTTGCTAGAATCCCCCTCCCATTTCCTCTTGTTGTCACTGGGAGTAGTAGAAGTAGCAGGGGTGGTAGCGGTAGTAGTAGCACTGATACGTTTAGGCAGTCTGTTCTGATCCACTGCCTGATCTGTGAGGCGATGAGCAAGACGTTCAATGTCCTGGATATTATCGAGGTTAGCCGATGTCACATGGCTCTGGATTTCTGGCGCTAGACCCTTGAGATACAACTCAATGCGCTTGATTGGAGGGTCCACCATAGTTGGACACAAGATGGCCAGCTCGTTTGACCGTTTCGTATAAGCTTCAATTTCCGACCCTGTCATTTTCAGATGAAAGAACTTCACTTCTAACTTGTGGATGTCATCACGTGTACAGTATTCCCGCTTGATAAGTTCCTTGAAATCATTCCAAGGAGTGGCGTTAGCAGCTGCCAGCCCTAAAATCTGAACTTGCGCATTCCACCAAGTCAGCGCAATGCCTTCTAGTGTACCAGTGGCGTACTTCACCCTGCGAGCCTCAGTGCATTTACACATCTCAAATACGGACTTGAGCTTTTCGAACCAATGGAGGAGTCCAACTGCTCCTTCAGTGCCACTGAACGTGCTAGGACGACAGTCCATGAAATTCTTGAAAGTGCAAACAGGTTGCTGAACGTGTTAACCTGTTGTGTATAAAAACAGGACAAGGTTTAACACAAGAATTGGGTTTAGGAGTGTAGGACCTAAAAATCCTAGAGTGAGTTTGCGACTGCAGGGTATACCTCCTGCTTGAGCGGCTGCAAGTGCCGCAGCAACTTGTTCGTTAACGAGAGCCGTCAACTGGGCTTGAGTCATGTTAACGCGTCCACTCATGATCTTCATATCAAAGGGAACATAAAGGAGGGAGGTTCGCGAAAAGTGCGATGACAGAAGAGAGTAAGCACACAAGTGAGTGGTTATGTGCATCTAAGCATACCATGAGCAAAGTTCTATGTAATCTAGCAAGTAGGCAATAAAACATATACCATATTACCTAGAATGTTGAGTCTTGCACGTGGAGCGAAGCGTCGTTGTGGATCGTTGAGCACTGTTCTGGTTATAGTCTGGTTTCAATAAAAACATTTTCCCTTTATTAAAACCGAGTTCTCTATAACCAATGGCTCTGATACCAATCTGTCACACCCCCAAAATCCACACGCGGAGTATCACCGCATGGGGGCGTGACCTGACCAGGTCAAGCCACCAATCATATTGAACATTGCAAGTATTAAATAAAATTCAACCCATCAATATAAAAGGTGGTCAAAACCAAACATAGTTAAAGTATAGCGGAAGCATAATTGTGAAAACCCAAACATAAGTATAAGTTCATAAAGTGTAAATGTTTAACATGGAACTCAACAGTCCATGTTCCCACAACGATCGCGCCTCCCGTGCAAGCTGCATGAGTACCTATTGTCCTGCAAGGCATGTAACAGAGAGTCAACAACTAGTTGAGCGAGTTCACAGTAAGCAAGTTCGTAATAGTAAGTTCGTTGCATCATCATGCGTCATTAACTAAGTCATTTGTATGTTCATTTAGTGGGGGGCTTCCCATGTGTATATGTACTAGACTAGGGGCAACCACAAGTGTTCTTCTTAACCCAAGAACAGTAGTACGTACGAGGTTTACGTAGGTTTTACGTAAGTGTCCTTCTTAACTCGAGGACAGTGGTACGCGGGGGTTTACGTAGGTTTTACGTAAGTGCTCTTCACAACCCGAGGCACTAGTGAGTATTAGTTTACGTAGGTTTTACGTAAGTGTCCTTCGCAACCTGAGGACAGTGATAAGTACAAGTATACGTAGGTTTTACGTATGGGTCCTTCGCGACCGAGGACGATGGTAGATAGTCTAGTAACAGTGTAAGTCCAAGTAATTGTTCAATCCCATTCCTTTAATCCCATTCCCTACCGACCGGGAATCCCATGCCTTGGTAAGAGTGTGAACTCACCTTGGTTTGCTCGGCAGATACACGAAAAGGTTACTTGAGCTAAGAGGGGTCAACCACGTCCTAACATGGTTACCATACAAGTCAGGCTTTTGGTTTCGAGTAATGCACATAAGTTTACACATAGCCTAATAGGTTTTCAACACGTTTTGATCATGGTAAACAGTTAACCGTCACGAGCATAACACATTCATACTTGTGCGTTTCAAATATAAGCCCAATTGTACCCGGCCCAACATGTTGTGCGTTCGCCACAGCCTTGTGCGATCTACAACATGTTGTGAGATCCAATGAAAACCCGGCCCAACAGTTAAGAAGTCCGGCACGTAAACGGCCCAATCAATAAACATGAGTCTTGTGCGACCCGATGGACTTGTGCGATCCGTATAGCTTGTGCGATTGGGATTGGGCTTTGAGGCCCAACCGTGTAATAGTGTGTGTATGGCCCAAGCCTTGTGCGATCAACACTATCTTGTGCGATCCACAAGGTCTTGTGCGATCATGCAAAAGCTGTGTTGTACGCTGTGTTTAATCAGTTGCACTAATCTTGTGCGACTGAACTTGTGCGACTGGTACTTGTGCGATCAGATCTGGTATGATCTGATCTTGTGCGATCTGGGAGTTTTGTGCGATTGATTAACTAATTCCCGTGATTCATGCAATCAGTAACATCCAATCAATTAGTTTCCAAGTTTACAATTTATCAATCAATACTAACAACTTCCAAATCAGATAGTAATCGATCAAACAAGGCTTTTACTATCAATTTCTTATGAACCCTAGACATGATCGAACACAATATAGACTAGACGATTTGTGTTCTTGACTACGAGCATGCAATCTAATCATAACAATACCACGAAATCATTCGCAAATGAACACATTACAGCCGATTAATCATCTAGTCGGTTCTAAATTAGCGGTAATATCATAAAATCATCAAATCTTATATTAATCATAGTCAACATACATGTGAGCCGATTATCAAGAACACTATCCTTCAACATCATAATCAATCATGTTTACAGGAACCCTAGATCATTATGCAAGATTATTATAGCACACTCATCAAAACATCATCAAACATGCAATCGATGAACCCAAACACTAACCGATTAGAGATAGAATGAGGATGATCCGAACACAAAAAGCTTCAAGAGATGGAGATGGGTGTCGTCGGCTTCGAGAGGAGAGAAAGAGATTTAGGGTTTGTGTGTGTGTTCTTGTTTTGTAACAAATGAGAAGCAACCCCACACATGAGTGCTTGTATGCGTATAAAAGGGAGTGGGCCGAACCCTTCCTTGGGCTGCCTTTGGTTCGGGTTTCGAGTACACGAATTGGTGGAGCCCAATAGTACTTGTGTGATTGAGTTGAGCGTTGTGCGATCGGTTCAAATAATAACACATAACATAACAATATAACATTCAATTAATCATTTAAGTTCACATAATCATAAATCGTTCAAACAAGTTACACTAAGTACAAGGAGAGGTTTGAAATACGAGTTGTCACAATTTCAACAGATGTTGTTTCAACAACTACCCTTATCACCATACCAATCACCACTCAATCCACCAATACACCTACAAATACACCTCCAACCACTCCAAAAATCAAAAGAAGAAGGATAACAAATGCCATACTTGAAGATGACAATGTACCTTCTCCTCTTCCAATTTCTTCACAACCTCTGATCCTGTCCACTCTCCAAAAACCTACTTCATCTGCTTCAATCCTATCCCCTGACCCAAACACTGCCTTGGTTCCCTTGGGAATAAAATATCCTCTGGATCTTCCAACAGTTAGAGAGGAGATCAAATCCTTTTATTCTGAAGATGATCCTGAAAAGAGGAACCTCCCATATCTCCATGGTTATCCTTTGCCAAGAAATATAGAAGAGTATCTTCAACTGAAGGCCAAACAAGCAGAGGATATATCAAGAAGGGATACAAAGGGAAAGTCTGATAAAGAGATTCAAAGGAACCTGCAATATCTGCTAACCCAAGTCAGAACATTAGAGTAGTTTTCAAAAGACCTTTGTCAGAAGCTATCAGAGAAAGATGATGAAAGCTTGAAACAATACTACATTGAGCACATCATGATGAGTAAGAAATACAAGGCAGAAAGGTATCAATTCAAAGACTGGACCATTACTGAACTCAAGCAGGAGATTGCAAGAATACGGAAAATGCTTGAAGACAAAACAAAACAAACCCCTCCAGTTTGGTCTCAGTACAAAAAGAATATACCTGAAAAGAATGAAGAAAGAGCTGATAACTGCACATTATGGCTCAAGGAATCAAGTCACTAGATGGACAGAGGTAAAGTGGTAGAAACCTACAAAAGGTTGGAAAAAGAAGAAAGAAGGATCCCACTGCTCCCAAAAAGCCAGATTATCCAGAAGCAGTGGTTCCAGCCAAACATACCCTGCCAACTAAAAGATCTGCTACAACCATTGCCTCATCTGCTATTGTTATCAATCAAAGAAAAAGGCAAAAACAGATGAGTGAAGAAGAAGTGGCACTAGAAGAATCAGAAATTTTTAAGTTGGTTGTCAAGCAGATGTTGGTAGAAAATCCCGAATCAACAAAGCTACAAGAAATAGCTAAAGGATTCATGGGCAGACCTTCATCTCCAAGTTCCTCAAAAATAAAACCTCTCCCAAGAAACCCACCAGACTCAAAAATACTAAAGTGGAAGTCTGATCAAAAGACCCACGTATTGACACTGCTCAAGTCTACTGGTGAAGTTAAGCATATATCAAGGGAAAATGCACTTGGTCTGGGTGTAGCTGATTTACAAGATCTCCTTGAGCTTCAACTGTGCAGGGGTGAGGATGATGAAGATTCTCTGAACGTTGAATTACAATTCAAAGGGAAAATCAGGGAAATGCCGATGAGGCAATAAAGATCTTGAATAATGAAGTGTTTTGGCATCATCTGTTCCAGGGGGAGATTGTTGGGATTGAACCCTACAAAGGAACAATTGATAAAGCCAAAACTGGTTCAGAACAGTGGATCATCATAAGCAGTGTCTGCACAAAGTCTTTCCCCTTGACAGTGGCCTTAACAACTGATAGACTACAAGCTCTCCTATTTTACAACTGTTGACAAGCCAAAGCACTGATGAAAATTAAAGTACTGAAGCTCAATCTACTGATGTGTCCCAAGCACTGATAAAGACCAAAGCACTGCTCCTCCAAAGAACTAATCCTCCTTTGAAGAGACCACTGATGCTCAACATCAGTGCTTAACCTATAACAGTGGAATGAAGAATTGGTGTTTTATTTATACTTTGTTTATCAGTTGTTTAGTTATCAGTGGTTGTATAGGTCAATGGTTGTAGTTTTTTAGGAGGTTAGATGTCACTTTCATGGTGACGTCAGCCGTAGATGCTTAGTGGTTGTGTTGTTCTATAAATAGAACAGTACCTTGTACTGTTTTGTTAGCTCTTTTCTTCCAAGTCATTTCTGTACGAACAATCAGTGAGCTCAGGCTGAGGGGGAGATCTTTGCATGCATGCATTTGATTTGTTTATTGTAATCAAATATAATCATTCGATTAAATGTTAAACATGTTTGCTTAAACTTCTCTTCCATTGATTGTGTTATCAAAAGTTTATTTCATTTATTCCACTGCAATTAATCTCTGTTTCATCTTCATTCTAATTAAACAAACACAATCTAAGAAACTCAGATCCTAACATCCTCCCTTTTAATGAAGGGCAAAATGGTCTTTTAACGCTTTATTATAACAAATTAAAAAATTTGACCATTTTGCCGTTCATTAAAATGGAGGAAAAAAACAAAAAAATGGATGTTAACTGAAAAATCTGACCAGATTTTGCTTTTGGATGAAAATGACAACAAAATGGAAACAACAAGGACCCAGATTCAAAAGGTTTGAATTTTGGACTAAAATGGTAAAACACCTCAGGGACCATTTTGACAGTTTAATCTTACAACTTTAAAACTTATGCAACATCGAAACTCACCCACTTCTTCCACTCCAAAGATATGTTTTTTGCCCTGTTATTTATCCAAGTGAAAGACGAAGTTTGTATATCCCGGACGACTTATCAATAATTACTCGTTTGCCGCTAAAAAGACGAAGTTCGTATATCCCCATGATCTTATAAAGATTTTGTCTTAATCTTTATAAAGTACATATTGGTTATGAAATGTTCACTGAATTGATAGTTTTCGGTTAACAATGGTGTTCCTCAAATCGAATAACAAATTTTCAAATACACGAATCGAAGTTTTAAAATTCTAATAAGAAGGTTAAAGGAGGTTGTCCATTGTTTGTGGTAAATTTTTGTAGCCGAAAAAAAGAAGTTCGTGGAAAAACTCTTTAGCTTGCCGGAAAAAAAGTTTAGTTCAGGGGAGATGATGATTAACAGTACAAAGTTTGAGTAAAATAAAAATAAGAGTTAAATGTCATTTTAGTCTATGTGGTTTGGGCCGTTTTGAGAGTTTAGTCCAAAAGTTTCATTTTTCGCCTGTGGATCCAAAAATGTTTCAACGTTACCATTTTAGTCAACTGGGTTAACTTCATACATTATTTCGGTTAACGAGAAGGGAAATTCGGTCATTTTACATGGCTGAATTGCCCTTCTATTTCACGGAATTACATATAAAATGACCGAATTTCCCTTCTCGTTAACAGAAATAATGGATAAATTTAACCTAGTGGACTAAAATGACAACGGTAAAACGTTTTTGGACCCACAGACGAAAAATGAAACCTTTGGACTAAACTGTCAAAATAACTCAAACCAAAGGGACTAAAATGACATTTAACTCTAAAAAGAAAAAGAAAAAGTTATACCAACTTAGTTGAGTTAAAAATAATAAAAAAAAACACCTATTTTAATAAATAAGTTTGAAACCATCCATTTTAATGAATATTTTTTACACCAACAACTATTTGGGAAAAAAACTCAACTTAAAACTACACCAAAATTTCAAATCTAGTCTAACCCTATTGATCGGGCCCGTTTTGATATACAACCCAAAGAAAATACAATATGGAGTTAAATATCAAAAACCCCACGAAAGCTAGAAGTTGAAGACCAAAATATTTGATTGTTTGCTAGTTTACAAAACCTGATTGCACGTGCATCATATAAATATTGACTACTCAATAATATTATTGACACAGATCTCAAAGATCTGTGATTGCCGTCTCCAAGCAGGACCCATTCCATTTCTATACTCCATACTCAAGTGTCGGCAGCTCATTATAATGCATATTCTATGTATGTAAGAAAATATCAATTTGTATATATTACGAGCTGTTTGTATATGGCGAATATTTTGTTTAAAACTATGATGATAGGTTTTATAAGGTTTACAAAAATGTTTCTAATCTTTGTGATTATTTATAACTTAATTAAATGATGATATATGATTTACTCTTAATTCATCTCTACATTCTATAGTAGTAGGACTCAAATCCTTGACCTCTAGTAGAGGGGACACCATCTAACATACCACGATGCCATTGCGCTAAAGGCCATTCGATAAATGATAAATTCCTTGATTATAATGATGGAGATTGTAATACTTGCTTTGAAACCATATCGTCTCATTACTTAGTACACCATACATTCGACATTGGATTGTAGTTCATATATTCTTAGCTATCTATGAGGGACAAATTTTTATGGATTGACTATTCGATGGTCATTTAGTATTTAGCTTGTTGATGTTGTCTAGCTAGGAGAGGATGTTCTGATATTAGGTGTTTCTTACTAAGAAACAACATACGATTGCCTAATCAAGTGTTGAGACTGAGTATCCTGTCTTGTAATCTTTCTTCTGATTCAAAATCATGGTTGTGTATCATTACTGTTTCGGTAATGGAATAGATGAAATAAATATCCAAAAATGGTTTTTATTTCAAGATGAAATCTAGTTGTAATTGTTCACCATAAAAAACACTTTAAGATTTTTATATATTATGTATGAGAAAGAAAAAAAAACTAACAATATGTGTATTCTGTTTTATTCCGTACTGTTTTTTTTAATACTCAGCTTCTTTTTTGTAAGAAATACAACTAAATGAAATATAACAAACTAAGGGGCTGTTTGGCTAAGCTTATTGGAATGACTTATTTACTTATTTGAAAAGCAAATAAGTCATAATGGAATGACTTATTTACTTATTCCTCTAACATAATAAGCTAACACAAACACCTTTTAACTTTTAAAAAAGTAAATAAGTAAATAAGTCACTAAAATAAACTTAGCCAGACAGCCCCTAAAATAGTTAGTCAGGGCTAACACGTTCTTGTAGATCACTGGGCTTAGTGGTCAAGTGGAAAGGGAAAGCCTTTTAAAACAATTAAATATAAGGTATTAGGTTCAAGTCTTACAAAAACAAGAAATTCACCATTAAAAAAAACTTGCTCTTGTAGATTAAAAACTTTGTTGAATTTAGGTTCTGTTTGTTTTTGCTTATATTGTCTGTAAAGAGCTTATGTCTGCGGACGGGCAGACATAAGCCCTTGAAGACTGTTTGTTTTAAAAAAAATAAGATCTTAAAATAGCTTTTAAATAGCTTAAAAAAAAGCTATGAACTATAGCTTCAAGATCATATCAGATCTTCACACACCACCCACCCTTCTTCTTCTTCCTCTTCTCCCCTGCCACCACCACCTCCGCCACCACCACCGCACCACCTCCGCCACCACCTCCACCACCACCATCGTCAAAACCCACCACCACCAAACCCGTCAATTTAGGGAGACCGTTGAGAGAGAGAGAGATCTGTGAGAGAGAGAGATCGGTGAGAGAGAGAGAGAGAGATCTGTGAGAGAGAGAGAGAGAGACCGTAGAGAGAGAGAGAGACTTGTGAGAGAGAGAGAGATCTGCGAGAGAGAGAGAGACCTGTGAGAGACCTGTGTGATGGCGGAGGTGGTGCGGTGGTGGTGGCGGAGGTGGTGCGGTGGTGGTGGTGGTTGTAGAGAGAGAGAGAGTGTGTTTTGTGAGAGAGAGAGACCGTAGAGAGAGAGAGAGAGGCGGTGGTGTGATGGCGGTGGTATGATGGCGGTGGTATGATGGCGGAGGTGGTGCGATGGTGGTGGCAGAGGTGGTGCGGTGGTGGTGGTGGTTGCAGAGAGAGAGTTTGTAGAGAGAGAGCAGAGAGAGAGAGCTTGTGTGTGTTGTGTGTGTTAAGTTGTTTTTGAAGAAAAAAAACAAATCCTCTTCTCCTTGCAGACTGCAGACATTTGAGCCACATCTTCTCTTGCAGATGCCTGCAGATGTGGTTCGCAGACTACAGACATTGTACATCTGAAAAAACAAACAGCACCTTAGACTCTCCGCAATGCAACGGCCTTCATTTACTACATGCATCCTAGTCATCACTGGCACATCAGCTTTTAACCCATTCTTCCCACATGCATTCTCTCTCCTCTTTTTAACTTCAACCCATCCTTCCCACATGCATCCTCTCTCTTCCACATCACCATTTCTTTTTCTATCTTAAAAACATTTAAAGGGCACACCTTCACCTTCTCTCTCCTGCATGTAGGTGCACTTCCCTACATGCAACCCCCTTAAATGCCACATACCCCAATGCTTCCTTTATAAATGCATTCTCCATATCATCAAGTGCAACCCCCCAACAAGAAGCGTTGAGGGCAGTCTTAATATGTTAGCTAAGAATGACGGGTGTAATTTTAACTAGATTTGTTAACCAGTTAGTCAATATATTGGTTTTGCCGTTAAAAAAAGGAATAAATTAAACAGTTAGTCAATAAATTGTTAACCAAACTAACCATTAACTGGGTTTGACTAAATTAATCGACAATTGAGTTGACTGAATATTTTTCTAAACACCTAGAAAACAACAATAACCCTTTTTTATCAGCAACAAACAGAATAAGTGTACCACACAAAAAAACTCAAGCGAGGAGCTAGACAAAAGAAATATCTTTTGCCCGTTTAAGTCGAAGATGTGGTTTAATAAAATTTACTTTAAAAAAAGTAACGAGAGGGAACCTAATTAATAACCTAAATTCTAGTAATCAACAACTATTTAAATCTTGAATCAAATCACTACAGTGAAAAAGATGTTATACAATGAATGATCTTTGACCCAAGTGATGTAAGTTATAAAAGTCTAAAGGTGGTTTCGTTTTCATGGAAGTTGAAAATTTTAAACTAAAATTGAGTCATAAAACCACATAAAACTCTTTAATGGAGTCATGTATAAGTTCATGTGTAGTCATAAAACCACATAGAACCCTTTAATGGAGTCATGCAATAAGTGGCGAAAAAGTGTAAGAGAGGGTTTTATGGAGAGTTATATCATAAGAGTGTGTAGTGGTAAAAAGGTTATATAACTCCTTTAATTGTACATACATATGTATGTAAATATATGTGTCTAAGTGGGGTGGGGGGAGGGGTATGTCGTGATATTTTTCGCGAAGAATCAAATTTCAATCCTCATAGCGCCGGCTGTAATAGTGTTGCCGGGCACTATACTCCCCTCCGACATGATACACGGCCATAACGCTTTAGAATTTTTAACTTTCTAAACCTAAACTAATAACATAATAATTACATGGTGTGCCACACCTTATAATAATTTGATACTTTTTCTCTTTATAATAATTTGCAATGAGGAGGCACATAATCTTTATAACAACTTGATATATCTGTCGTCCTTTCCTTCCACCTTCCCCTGGCCTAACTCAATATCCACCCCCCCCCCCCCCTCTCTTAATTGTGTGTATATATATATATATATATATATATATATATATATCATCCCTCCCATTTTGAAAACCATAAAAAGAAACAAACCCATCTCTCCATTTGTCCCAAACTCTATTGGGTGTCAACTAAAAATGGTTTTTTCTTCAAATATGGCCATTTCTCCAAGAAAACTTAGATATGATGTGTATTCATATTCATACCAACAAGACTCCGAAACCCCTCTGGTCATCTCAGTTCTTGCTTCTCTCATTGAAAGAACTTTGGCTAGAAACGAGAGAATTGGTAGAAAATGTGTGTCAAGTCTCAAGCACAATAGTTCGAAAACTAGCGTTAGGGTTTTCGATTGCAATGAAACACCCGATATGACGATCCAGTCTTATCTTGAAAGGATCTTTAAGTATACCAGAGCCGGGCCATCTGTATATGTTATCGCGTATGTTTATATTGATCGGTTTTGCTCGGCGTTGCCGGAGTTCCGGATAACTGGCCGGAATGTTCATAGGCTTTTGATTACAACTATTATGGTGGCTTCTAAGTATGTTGAAGACATGTAAGCATTTCTTTTATTTTGATCATATTCTTTTTTGTATAATTTCATATTCTTTTAACTTTATTAATGGTTTAAACGTGACAACTGTTATACCTTTTGTGTGTGTATATACACACATATATCAACATTTAAAACATGAATTGTGGCGAAGCTTGAGATTTCTGATCATGTGTCGAAAACGTATATACCTAAAAAAATTATAAAACCAGGGGGTCGATAACGTACATACCTAAAAAATTCTATACGAAAACTATATAACGGACACTACTGAGCGAAATGTTCGGGGGTCCCCGGGCCCTTCTATCCTACGCCCCTGAACATGAGCATAAATGCTCAACACCTTTGCATTATTTTTTAACGCTATCAGTTAAATTATGCATGGAATAATAATTGTACCGTACGAAAGAAATTATGATACAACATGCATGTCACGTACAGATGGGCCGGATGTTTTTAAACATTGAACGTACATTGTTATATTGTTATAGGTGGGCAATAATTCATTGCAAGAATTTAATGCGACTAACTTCATGTATTATTTTTCATTTTTCTACTATTTAGGATATTTGTTTGAAAATAAAGATCAAGAAAATCATGAGTTAAAGGATTTAAATTTTAAATAAATTTATTTTCTTGCAGGAATTATAGAAATTCATACTTTGCAAGAGTTGGAGGCATAACAACTGAAGAAATGAACACATTAGAGCTTGAGTTTTTGTTCTTGATGAACTTTAGAATGCACGTAAATGTGAGTGTTTTTGAGAGCTATTGTTGTCATTTAGAAAGGGAAGTGAGCATCGGAGGCGGATATTATATCGAGAAAACCCTACGATGTGCTGAAGAGACTAAATCGCGGCAAAGGGAATACAATCAAATGTCCCGAATTACACTCTAATATTCGGGGTTGTTTTAGTTTAATATTTTGGTACAAGGAAAGCTTTGGGTGATATGTATAAGTAGAAATATGTACAAAAGATAGTCTTGAAGGGTTTTTGCTTCGAGATTGATCAACTACAAGATTGATGTAGGTGTGTTTTCAAATGAGATCTAGGATTGTTCGTAGTTTGACCCTTTTTCAATGGGGATGGATATAAAATTAAGAACAGAACATGCAATTTAATACAGAAGTGTAAAATAAGTCACATTTGAGATTTTTCCGGTCATACCCTACCTATTACCCTATAATTGATTTGAATCTGAATCTGATTTTAAAAACAATGCATATGTATTTCTCTTCTTTTTTCAAACTTTGAAGTTAATTAAATAAATAATACGAATGTTGGAAGGAAATATAAGTTTAACTAGGTTATAACCCCGTGTATTACACGGGTTAAATAAATAAATTTTATATATTAAATAATAAAATAATATATCTTTAAAAACCTCATTTATTGCACGGGTTGAATAAATATCATTTTTAAATATTAAGTAATAAAAAGTTATATCAATAAGAAACATATTGTACGGGTTGAATAAATGTAATTTTATATAGCAAATAATAAAAAACTTATACCTTTAAAACCATGTGTTTACACGGGTTGAATAAATGTAATATTTTTCACCAAATAATAAAAATAGTTATATCTTTAAAATCCCTTGTGTATTACACTGCCTGAATAAATATGATTTTATATACCAAATAAAGAAAATTATATTTAAAAAACTAATGGATATACTCGGTACGCGATAGATATGGTGATTGAGGGGATGATTATTGAAAAGAAAATACAGTGATCAAACATGTTATTCAAGAAACAAATAAGTAGCCATTTAAGTGATAGAATATAAATTATATTTAAAAACCCGTAATAAATCTAATTTTACATAAAAGTAATATTGAAAGCTACATACAATTTGTTAAAAATTATGTAATAAAATCGATATAAATCTTTTTTAATAATGAAAACAAAAATAAATAATATTAAAGTTTAGTTTTAGTGATAAATAATTTGGTTATTTAAAAATATCTTAAATTAATAATATTTAGTATGAGAGTTATCTATAATTAATTAGAAGAAATTAAACTAAATAATAATTATCCATAACATATTAAATTAAATAATATTTAGTATGATGGTTATCTATAATTAATTAGAAAAGATTAAACTAAAACAATAATTATCTATAAAACATGGCCTAATATGATGACAAGTGTCGGTTTCTTTTATTATATAGTAAGACTAGGTTAAAACCCCGTGTATTACACGGGTTGAATAAATGTAATTTTATATACTAAATAAAAAACAATATACTTTTAAAAACCTCATTTATTACATGTGTTAAGTAAATATAATTTTGTATATTAAATAATAATATATATCTTTAAAAACCTCATTTATTGTGGGGTTTGAATAAATGTAATTTTGTATACCAAACAATAAAAAAATTATATTTAAAAAAACCCTGTGTATTCACGGGTGGAAGAAATGTAATTTTATATACTGAATAATAAAAAAAGTTATATTTTAAAAAAACTTTGTGTATTGTATGGCTTGAATAAATCTAACTTTATATAGCAAATAATAAAAAAAAAAAATTATATCTTTCAAACCATGTGTATTATACGGGTTTATCTATTGTTAAAAAAAATCTTTCTAAATCAAAATGGATTTTTTTTATTATTTTTTAAATTAGGTTAATATATTTTAAACTTTTGGTTTGATTAATAAGTTGTTTAATATAATTTCTCATAGTGAACAATAATAACATTAACAATAAATAATATGTATGTTTATCTACTGTTAAGTGAAACAATATTAATTAACGTTAAAAAAACATTAAAACTAATATACTTTTCAAAATAAAGTTTATATTAATAAAACAAAATAAAGTTTATATAGTAAAAATATATTTTGTTGGGTTAGAATCAAATACATAGTCTCCTAAAAATAAGAAGTCATGGGAAGAGTATCAAACGGACTCCGACTGACCTCATTCGAGCGACATTGGAACCGTAATTCTATGATATGAGATTGTGAATTTTCGCTTTTTGGTTTTTTAACTTCTAGATATTAGATTTTTTGTTTAGATCTACGTGTCTTTTTATTTAACATGGTGTGTTTTCTATATTTATACCATTGTGTTATATTTTATGATTCATTGTGTCTTTGTTCCTTCTCATTTTTAGGATACTTTGTATGATAACATTAGCCTTATTTTTGATATACTATAATTATTTGTATAAACATAGGATTCTTAAATTAACCACACTTGAGCTTGTAAGATCATACGGAGTAGGCGTTGAAAAGTGGTGTGGAAGCCTCTCCACGCCAAACACACCGGCCCGTGGGTGGCGTAAGGAGCGGCGGGGGGAGGAGGGCAGAAGATTTTCACCGGGGTGGAGGGATTGTGCAGTGTGAGGTGGCGGATTTTGATTGGTGAGTGTTGTTTGAGTTAGTTTTAAATAATTGATGTTTTTTTTTTTTTTGAATAAAAACGTCACTTTCACGCCAACACCACCTTGTGTTTTTTTACCACGCTCCCTTATTATGTGGCAAACACATGACGCTTATTACCCATCTTCATGAAAATTAATATAGTCTAAAACTAATATACTATATGTGGGTTTAATGTTTTGAACAGTATGATAAATCTAATTTAATATAATCTATACTAAAGGATTTCAATTTGCTTTCACCTTCAAATTTCTGTTTAGTTATACTATGTTTTATTTTTTAATAATTAATAAGTGAACATCACTTAAATTTAGAATTTAAATTTATGTTTTTGTCTGATTAAATTATATCCTTTAAGCGTGTAAACGAATATCTCAGATTTAGTTTATTCATTGTTTTTCGTTAGTTTTTATTCATTAAATATTAAGTTTATGCCAATAATTTAGAGTTGATAAAATTTATATTAATTTAATTAATATTTAATAATTTAAATTAAATAATAATTATCTACAAATAAGGATTGTCTAGAATAATGACAAGTGTCCCAAACATGGTTTCTTTTATTATATAGTATAGATATGTCAGCAGCTAATAATAATTGAAATGCAGTACTCTCCATGGCGGCGCAACTTGTTGCCCGACTACCTGCCATTGCTTTGTAATTGCCCTTTTTCGTGTGGAATGATATTGTCGATTTCATTAATCTAATTTGAGTTCCGTAGCCAAATTTTCATATGGAGGTTTTTCTTTTCTTATCATATCTACAATAAAAATTTAGTAACTTATTGTTGAAGAAGTTAAAAATATATTTGTTGTATTACATATATTTTTAATAACAATTTTTATAAATACCATCAAACATTTCATTTGAAAATTTTTAATCCATATAACTTTTATGCCATCAGTCACCATACCACTAGCTATTATGAGTGTGTATATATGAAATTACGTATGTTATGATACTTAAAACCCTAATCACGCCGCATGAACAAAAAACTATAATCACGCATTGTTATTATTATACATGTGAATGTATTGGATTCAAGCTGTTGTGTTTTTTGGAATTCGTGATGTTTTATACATGTAAATTAAAAAATACAAACCGATGATTCAAAAAAATAGGAACTGTAATTTTCTTCGATCTTTATGAATCAGACGATAATGATTTATAAAATCTCTGAGTTCGTATATAAAACTGAATTCGTAAATCTTTGTAAAAAAATAAAATTATATCACTAACCTAATATAACTCACTGGAGATTACAAAGATTATTTTATCAATTAATTGAACTTTGAAGTAAATTACATTATTGCACATTTTAATTAATTCAATTGAAAGATACATGTCAACACCATATTTTTTCCTACACTTCTTACACTATTAACCACTTTTACAGGATCCTTATCCTTAATCTATATATATATATATATATATATATATATATAGGATTAGGTTCAAGAGTGAACACTACTGTAGCTTGCGAACTGAGTGAACTAATCCTGGCCATACACGTGTGTAGATCAATAGCCAGGATTTGATGTTGAAATACACTAGTGTATTTTACGATTTGATGATGAGATCCTGGCCATACACGTGTGTAGATCAATGGCCAAGATTTGTTCACTTAGTTCGCAAATACACTAGTGTTCACTCTAGAACCCCACCCTATATATATATATATATATATATATATATATAGAGAGAGAGAGAAATGTTAACATACAAAAGGGCTTATCATACTTCACGTACGCGACACTGGTAACCGTCAGATCAGAGCTATAATCACGCATGGAACAAACAATAACGCATGGGATCAGTTATTTGGTGATAATCACGCATGGGAGCATACCTAATCACGCATGGGAGCCTAATAACGCATGGAAATATAATCACGCAAGTTGTTTTTTTGTCGCGTACGTTAACGTACGTTAAGCCCTTTTGTACATTATACTTTCTATATATATATATAGTGTTTGGATACAAATGGTCAAAACCATATAAACACTAGGAACAATTCTGGTGTTTACATGTGTGGTAAGGCACTAATTTACATGGAGGGGTATTATCGTCCTTTTGCATTTTTATTTTTATTTTACAATTTTTCGTAATCTAAGCGCTTTCAACTCGTTTCATTTTTATTTTCCTCTTTCGTAAGTCCTTATCCATGGCGTTTTTATGGTTTGTTGAAGAATCTTTGCTAATTAATATATATCTTTTTACAGGTTATCATTCGTATAACCATTGTTTTTAAGTAATTTCACTTTATACAAGATAATACAGAGTTTTGCGTTTACATGTATACCACACAAGTTAAGGAAACAAATATATGTTCAAATGAACATTTCACAACATTTAGCAGAGTCATTGCGTTTTTAGCTTATACAAGATATCTAGGGTTTCGCGTTTATACATTTAGCAAAGTCACACCAAAAAAGTTAAGTAGACAATATACATCTAAATGAACATTTCACAAAACACAAGTTATCTAGGTTTTCGCGTTTTTCGTGTAAGTTGCAACAGCTCACATATAACTAAATGGTTAATGTTCTGCTTTTTTATTACGTCGTAAATGATTCATATAGTTACCGTTGAGACATAAACTCCATATAATATAATCTTGTGTGGATTTTGTATGCCTCATTTTGTTATCAGATTTATGGTCTTTAGGGGAGTGGGGGTGGTTACAAGTGATGGAATTCCATCACTCACAAACATCCAATCATGTTCCTCCATGTCAACAATCACTATTCTATCATTCACAAGCATTTTTTAGTGGCGGTGGTCATCACTAGTGATGGAATTCCAACGTACAAGTATTAATACACAACGTACAAGTCATACACATACAATCAATTTTTACAACGCGTGAAGATTTCCACGCGTTATGAGTTTCACGCGTGGAAGTAATAGGTGGCGGCGATGTTCTAGGGTTCATCACTCGTGATATATGGTCCATCACGGACCACCCGCCTCCCCTTATCTCCGGCTGTATCATTTGATTTCTTTTGCCAGTTTCTGTGTATACATTTTTTTATATATAAACGCCATAAACATCTATTAACTCCTATATATTACACCATATATAACTCAATTTGATATTTAAGATTGTAGTGAGCTTTATCTTCAGACGTCATAAAGTTATTTAGGGTTTGTGGAGGAAGTTATAGGTTTCGGTGGCCTTTTGAATTGTTTTTGTAAGTGTACAATTACTATTTTACCCTTAATGACCCTTCGCATCTTTTTGAAAGTTCCAGATATTTACAAAAATGTCACTGCGTCAATCTTGTACCAAGATTGGTTTAATCTGATGACTGAAAATCGTTCCCAGCGTTTATAGGGTTTTGGCCATTCTAGACTATCCTAACCCTATGTATATTATATGAAAACCCATTTGAGTTGACGAAACCTACAAAATTTATCAAACAAATAGTCTTTTTTTTTTTTATGTAATATATGTTATTATATGGTATTACATAAAAAAGAAAATAAAAAAATATACACACCTATTATAAATGCGATTAAAAAGATCACCGGTTGTGTTAAAGATTTGCCACACATGCTACAATGATTATCATATATTATCCATGTTAGAAAATTAAATTAAAATATCATATATTATCCATGTTGAAATTTAAAAAAAAAATGATTATTACACTTTGTTTCATGAGTTTCGGCAAGTCAAATGGGTTTACATTGAAATTTTTGCGACTTTAGTGTAATGTAAATTGTCTAAGAATTTTTTCGTAACCAGTTTTCTAAAGAATTTTGTTTACATTGAATATATGTCACCTTTAATAATAATCTATATATATTCTAAAGTTTAGTTATATGTTCTATTTTAAAACCAAAATTTATGGTTGTTTTAAATGTATCATCCTATAAAAATCCTATTAATTGCATTTAATTTATATTAAATAAATAAGAGATAAGATAAAAAATAAAATAAAATAATTATATATCAATAATCATTAAAATTAATATCATCAATAACACATTATACTAAATAATATATTATAGATAAAGGTAGATTAGTTTAAAGTTAACTTTGATCTTAGTTTGTTTTAATAATTGGTTTAAAGATAATTATTCCAAACTTATGATTATTCTATAAAATGATCTTTGACAAGGTAACCATAAATTTAAATTTCGAAGTAACTAATATATTAAAAGTAGCTCAAATATAATTCGTAATAAAAACACAACAATATATTTTCAAAGAAAGTTATATGTTCTATTTTAAAACCAAAATTTATGGTTGTTTTAAATGCATCATCCTATAAAAATCCTATTAATTGCATTTAATTTATATTAAATAAATAAGAGATAAGATAAAAAATAAAATAAAATAATTATATATCAATAATCATTAAAATTAATATCATCAATAACACACTATACTAAATAATATATTATAGATAAAGGTAGATTAGTTTAAAGTTAACTTTGATCTTAATTTGTTTTAATAATTGGTTTAAAGATAATTATTCCAAACTTATGATTATTCAATAAAATGATCTTTGACAAGGTAACCATAAATTTAAATTTCGAAGTAACTAATATATTAAAAGTAGCTCAAATATAATTCGTAATAAAAACACCACAATATATTTTCAAAGAAAACATATAATAAAAAAAATAGGTAAAGGGATCCAAATGATATCAAATATTAAGAACTTATCCATGATATTAGTATCAGAATTTAATAGATTAAGATAAAATTTAAACCGAAAGATCAAAAGTATCATAAAAATATCATTAAATTAAAGTTAAAAAGTAAAGAAAAGAATTATTATTATAATATTAAAATAATAAAAATATATAAAAAACTATATATATTATTAAAATATTAAAATTACTATTTGTACCGATACCAAACAACACCGTACCGGTATTTTCGATACCAGTACCGGTTGACACCAAGCTTATCCCACCCCGTGATACTAAAAAATCATTAAATTAAAGTTAAACAGTAAAAAAAAGGAATTATTATTATAATATTAAAATAATAAAAGTATTAAAATAACTATATATATATATATATATTCTAATATATTATTAACAAGATTTTGGCTAAATTAATTAGATTATTATAAATAATAATAATAATTTACAAATAAAACAACACAATTTGCAACAAAGCAATGCATGAAACACCATATTAACATATAGTACAGTACATTAATGCTAGAACCTAATCTATACTATATTATAAAGCATTTCATAAGGATACCAACCAAATTTAAGTAATTACAATCTTTTATACTTATGGTACAACAACTTAATGATGTTAGTAAGGGGTGAAATGGTCTTTCTACATTAATATTAAAATATAAAAAAAATAATTATCTATATCTATCTATCTATACTATATTATAAAGCATTTCATAAGGATACCAACCAAATTTAAGTAATTACAATCTTTTATACTTATGGTACAACAACTTAATGATGTTAGTAAGGGGTGAAATGGTCTTTCTACATTAATATTAAAAAATAAAAAAATAATTAAATGAGAATATAATCACAATTAATTATAATAATACAATAATAAGTTCGGTTCTTAAATGCAATTAATAAACGAAACCTATTGGGATAAACCGCAAAAGCACTCCAAAGGTCCAATTTCAATCAATATGTAATAAATTTGACCGATTAAGGAATCTCCTATCATTGCTATAAATTCACCATTTCACTCAACATCAACTCCTTTATCTACTATTGTGCGAGTTAGAGTCGAAAAGAAAGAGATAAGAAAGAGATAAGTTGATATGAAATTTATTTATCTTGGTGGAAAGGTGTGTTCTTTTATACCCATTTCAACATTTATTCGAAAAAACTTTGGTTTGTTTCTTAAAATATTCAAATGGGATAACAGTTTTCTTTTACATAATCTATGAGTTTATATTGATGTTTTATTATGTTTTTGGTGATTTAGTGGTTTTTTTTTTCAAATTATGATTTTATATTACATATAAAGTATACACACAGGTTATTGGATACAAAAAGACAGACACTTCATACTTCATCAAGGTACCCTTGCATGACTATAGTATCTGGAACCATTTACCAATGTATTGTTTAATTGTTCATAAATTTATAGTCTTTTTCCTTTTTGCAGCTTCATGTATATGGAGGTGTAAAAGGGTGGGTACGAGAAAAGTTATTCATTTGGAGATAGACATTTATTTGGCCTATTGGTATTTCCTTTTTTAATTTCTACTTTATTATTTTTTTTAAACATATGATGCTTTTGTGTGATTTAATTGATACTATATATAGGCAATATAGATGCAGAGGAAATATTTGAGGAGGTATTGTTTGACAGGATTGGGCAGCAAACTTTAAGGGCTCGGATGTTTTCAACCCGCGCAAAAGATTTAAATTGATTGCGTTTATCTATACTATCGTATAAAGCATTTCACAAGGGTTCCAACCAAATTTAAATAATTGCAACATATTATGCTTATAGTACAACAACTCAATGAAGTTAGTAAAGGGAATTAGTGTTTCTACATGAGTATAAATTGATAAATACAATTAAATTGATAACTTTATAAATTAAGTATTGTTAAATACTTGATAAAGAATTAAAACATTTGACTTAGTTGAACATCATCACCTTCCTCATATTTACATTGCTTTTCCATTTCAAGCTTGATTGAATTTTATAATTAAGTCATTATTATTTGGTTTAGTAATTGCTAAACATCATACAAATAAGGTTACAACCTTTTTTTGCAATTTTATCAGATAGTTGATGAACATCATATGAAATAAAAATAAAAATAAATAATAATAATTAAATATAAAAAAACTTAATCAACGTTATTATGAATTTAATTATAACTATAAATGGTTTTAAAACTTAAAAGATGCTAACCAATTAGAAACAAAAATTACTAAAAGGTAATTTCATGGGGTATTATTATCTATAATACCTAATAATTGCAACAATAATGATTAAATAATGAACTTAATTACAGATGGTTTAAAACTCAAAAGAATGCTCTTTGCATCTTACCTCAAGTCTCATGGAATAAGGTTCAAATGATAACCATTGCATAATTAAGAACCACTTTTTAGCCCTTGGATCGTATTTTGATGGTTGAGACCTTTAAGTGCAATATCTATATCTCTAAGATGAAGATAATGTATGGTAATGAAGATTTGGAGCAGCAAGAGGTAAAAACAGCCCGAATTTTTCCTTTTATAAATTCGATTCGATTCGTGAGTGTTAGTGTGTGTGTTTATATTGATTAGGGTTTCATCAAATGCAATGTGAGGGTTTCCAATCGGTGTTTATACAAATAATATAGAACCCAATTTTTATGTATGTGTATGTAGTGTGTAGTATGGGGTCTTGCTTACCTCATTCAAGGAATAACAATGAAAGACAGGGGTCATTGATTTCGAAAAACTCCGCCCCTTTGTTCGCCTTCTTCCTGATTTTAAGTTACGGTGAGTCAATTTCCTTTTTTCTGATTCTAATCGATTAAGAACTATACGTGATTAACCAACGAATTGTGGTAGATTTTATGTTTCTATTGCAGTATTTGGATTGAATTGACTGTTGCAATTTAATAATCGTCAGTTATAGTTCGTTTTTTGAATATAGAGAAACACTGACTTATTTAAGGTGCTTGATTTGGGTGAATAGTAGCAATATAAACTGCTATTGTAATTTGGTGTGATATTCAATTCAATATCAGCAACCTAATCAAATTGTTCCCTAAACATAGAGTAAATGTGTTCACCAGCAAGGTAATAATATGTACTAATTTTCAATTATAAGAGACTTCTAATAAGGAAATATAGCTATTAGGTTATGTCAAGGTAAGCATAGTTTATAAAGAATATGTTGCAGAATAAAGTTAATACAACATTTTAGTAATAAATAATAAACTGCTTTCTTATCTATAAAAGGGAACAAAACCTACAATTTGACTTTTAGATGTCAAAACTGAATTTATATGTATATGTGTATGTAGTATAATATATATATTTAACATCTATTTTACACCATCTAAAACAATGAAAAAGAAAAAATAAAAATAAAAAAATTTGAAAACTGTGACGTCTTTTGAAGAGGGTTGAGAAACCAAACGTCCATAGAATTGAAGTTTTGTGAGACCACATGTGGTGGGGCGCAAACCTCTCTCAAAGCGTCTTAAAAACGCGGGGGAACACTGTACCCTCGGGCGTTTTGGGCCTTTTTTGACTGGTAGTGCTACCACAAAGCGCCGAACGAGGAGTGGACTTTGGTCAAAATAACCATGGTCAAACGGCTAACTTTAAAAAAAAAAAACCGGTTTTTGTTTTAAAAATCTATACTATATTCGCACTTTCGTACCGTGTCACGCACTATCTATATCAGTCGTCGTTCCAGGAAAAAACAATAACTATTATGCATGTCGTGCATCGCACGGGTGTTCCCCCTATAATAATAATAATTTACCACATTATGAGTGAAGAAAGTATTGTCATGGAATGCAACCTTTTGAAAACCTATTCAACCGGCTTTTCAATTCCATGGATTGCTAAACTCTTATATTTCTAACTTCAAAATATATTTTGAACTGCATCTATAAGTTCAAATAGACCATGCCATTATGATCTATCACAAAAGATTAAATACAAATACCCTTACTATACAAAACGTATAAATATGATAAAGTTACTATTCTCTTTTCGTCTTCCCCATAAGATTCCTTTGCTTTGATTTCCCCAAATCGGTATAATGATCTCCATCGCTACAATCACAAATCCACTTTTTTTTCTGATTCCGATGTCATTTTCGTTCAATTTTGTAATCAGATGATATTAATTGCTTGCTTTTATTGATATATTTTGATCTTGTTGTGTCACGATTGATTTAATCAGTAGTGAGTGATAACATTTGCAATCTCCTTTTCAATTCCATTTCGATATTTTTTTCCCAGTTTCGTTTCGTATTATAGAGAGAGGTGGGGTGCTCGTTTCCTTGTGGGGTTTGCGCCCACAAGGTGTTCGATGAAATGCTCAGAGTAAATTTTCAATGAGCCCGGGTTCAAAAGACCTTTGAACCGTCGGGTGTGAGTCCTAGTTCCGTTTTTTCTTCTTGTTTTGGGTTGGAGACATTGCCTAAGTGTCTTGTTGAAGTTGTTCTCATTTCGCTTTTTCTTTTGGGCCATGTCGAATGGTTTTTGGCCTTGCCCCTTCAAGGGGTTCCATTGTTGCCCCGATGGGGTTGCTTGGTCTAAGGGGATCCCAAGGCTTATAACTCATATTAAACGTCACCATTTTGGTTTGGATGATAGGAAAGATAATTTGAGGCGTGCCATTGCTGAAGACCCTAATCTTTTTACCTTTGTTTGTGAAGCCCTTAGGTTGTCTAAACAATGGTTATATTGGGAGTGCATGTGCCTTCATTCTTTCCGGCGGGGGTGTCACCATGAAGATCGGGTGGTTCGCTTTGTGCCAACGGAAGTGGGTGAAATGGGTTTTATTGTGGGTGTCCCTAGGCCGTGTACCGTATCAGAGGTTTCCCCATCTGGTACTTGACCGAGTTTTCTATCTTCCTATTAAAACTGTTAAGAGCATCCCCTTTAGTTGCCGCATGGTGTTTGCCCAAGCCTTAACCATAGCTTTGGATAATGTGGTGGCTATGCCTGATTCGGTTGATGCGTGGATTCGACTTCTGCTATTACCTCGGTGTACCTTGCGTGTATTTACGCCGGTTAACCGCCAGGATAAGAGGTCGGGCAACAGGAAAAATGGTCAATGTCTCAATATACAGCGGGCGTTGTCCCAATGGGGTGACCGTGAGGGGTTTGGCATTCTCATTCAGTCTTTGTTTGCTCAACCTGTGAAGGAGGGTCCGGAAGGTTTTAAGAAAATGTCTGGAAAAAAAAAAAGCGAGGATGTGAGTTCTAATGTCAAGCAGTGTTTACGTAAGGTTGCCAATGGGCATTTTACCGCTGCAGTTAAGGTCCTTTGTTCTTCTGGGGTCGCGCCACATGATAAGAAAACTATGAAGGCTCTCGTGGATAAACACCCGTGCATGCCCCCTCCAACCATGCCCGCTTTCCTTCCGTCAGATCCTCACCTTGTAGCGGAGACCGACAGTGTGCTTGGGTGTATCAAATCCTTCCCGAAAGGGACGTCATGTGGGAGAGATGGTTTGAGGGCTCAACACCTTTTGGATGCCCTTTGTGGTGAAGGGTCCGTGATTGCGGTTAGCCTACTCAGGGCGATTTCAGCTGTGGTTAACCTATTTTTGCGAGGGGGATGTCCGAGGAGTTTGGCGGAGTTTGTTACATCTGATCCTCTTACGCCCCTTCTCAAGCCCGATAATGGGATTAGACCTATTGCAGTGGGTTCGATCTGGAGGAGAGTGGTCTCCAAGGTAGTGATGAAGGGGGTGGGGAAGGATATGGCCAAATATCTTGGCGACTTTCAGTTTGGGGTCGGGGTTCCAAATGGGGCTGAGGCGGTTCTTCATAGTGCGAACAGGCTCTTAAATGCGCACCACCGAGATGGGTCGTTGGCTATGCTTACCGTCGATTTCTCGAATGCCTTTAACCTTGTGGATAGAATTGCTCTTTTAAATGAGGTAAGGAAAATGTGTCCATCCATCTCTGCTTGGGTTGATTTTTTATACGGGCAACCAGCTAGGCTTTATGTGGGGAATGATTATATTTGGTCTTCTACGGGGGTTCAACAAGGGAATCCTTTAGGGCCTCTTCTTTTTGCCCTTGTTTTACACCCTCTTGTTCTCCGAATCAGAGATCGTTGTAAGCTTCTTTTTCACGCCTGGTACCTGGATGATGGGACCATTATTGGAGATGCTACTCAGGTTGCCAAGGCTTTAGACATCATTAGAGTGGAGGGCCCCTCCTTGGGCCTCCTTCTCAACATTAAAAAAACTGAAGTTTTTTGGCCTACATGCGATGGGGTGAAGACGCAGGAGGGTTTATTCCCGCAGGAGATTGGTAGGCCGGTGCATGGTGTGAAACTCTTGGGTGGTGCTGTCAGTAGAGATGGGCAGTTTATTAGTGGTTTGGCCCTCAAAAGAGCCAAATGTGCGGTTGAGCTGATGGGATGCCTCAAAAGCCTTAAGGACCCTTAGAGCGAACTCCTCCTGCTTCGTTCGTGTATGGGGTTGCTAAACTGCTGTTTGGGCTTAGAACGTGTCAGCCTTCTTATGTCGGGGAAGCCGTCTCTGTTTTTGACAAAGGGCTTCGGAATGCGATTGAGGAAATTGTTGTCTGTGGGGGTGCCTTTTTCGGGGACCTACAATGGAGGTTAGCTTCCCTCCCGACACGTTTTGGGGGGCTTGGGATTTGCTCAGCTGAGGATGCCTCTTCCTACGCTTTTGTGGCTTCAAGAGCCCAATCTTGGGTTCTTCAAGACCACATCCTTCGCGAATGTGGGGGAGAGCTGTTGGACTCTGATTACAAGGGTGCGTTGGACAATCTTCATAGTTCTCTTCCCGATTTTGATTTTGGCGGTTTCTACATTAAAGACACCGCCCCCATTAAAGCTCAGAAAATTCTGGCGAATGCCTTATATGGCGAAATCGTTAAGACAGTTGAAGAGAAGTATGCCTTTTCCCCTCGCCAGCGAGCCGTGTTTGAGTATTTGCGAGCCCCCCATGCTCAGGATTTCCTGTCTGTTGTTCCCATCGAAGGTTTAGGGCAATGTATGTCGGCTGTGGAATACAGGGCTATCCTCAAGTACCGTTTAATGATACCCCTTTTCCCGGTTGATGACCCGTGTCCTGTATGTCGGAAGTGTTGCTTGGATTCTTTTGGGGAGCATGCAGTACATTGCAAAGAATTACCGGGCTTTAAATATCGACATGATTTAGTTCGAGATGTGCTGTATGATGTCCTTAAGCGAGCAGGGATCTCGGCAAAAAAGGAAGCTCCGGTGAACTTCTTGACTTATCCATTAGAAGGTATATCTACGCTACGGCCCGCTGACATTCTTGTTTTTGGATGGGAAGGAGGGAAACACGCGTGTGTCGATTTGACAGGTGTGTCCCCCCTCGTTGGGCTAAGGGACCACGGGTTTGTTGCGGGACAGGCGATAACCAAGGCAGAGGCGGGCAAAGTAGCTAAACACGAAAAAGCTTGCATCGAGAATCAGCACGTGTTCGTCCCGTTCGCTTTCGATACATTTGGCGCTCTCGCCCCTGACGCGGTGCGGTTCCTAAAGCACGTTCAACAGGTGGTAAGCAGTAACACCGCACATGTTAAGGGGCATAATTTTGTGTTTAGCAGGGTAGGGTTTGCTATTCAGAAAGGGGTAGCGGCGCAACTTGTTGCCCGTCTACCTGTCATTAGTTTGTAATCGTATTGCGTTTGTTTCTAACTATTAAATTCCAAAAATGGAATTAACTTTCAAAAAAAAATATGATGAAAAAGTAAAAAACGCAGTGGTATTTTCATAATTATTTACTCGTAGAGTAATTATCAAAATTACCCTACAAATGATCTTGTAAGGTAATTTTGATCTTTTGGATCGTGGGGTATGGTGGGGCGGGGGTTTGGGGCATGGGTTGACACATGGCTTGGGGGGGCTTCGCTGGGCTGACCCACATTGAAGACGGTATGCTGGGGCGGGGGTTTGGGGCGTGGCCAGCCCAAACGGCTATTTTATATTTTTTAAAACAAAAAATTTAAATTTTTTAATGTTTTTTA
Source organism: Helianthus annuus (assembly GCF_002127325.2). Taxonomy (NCBI): domain Eukaryota; kingdom Viridiplantae; phylum Streptophyta; class Magnoliopsida; order Asterales; family Asteraceae; genus Helianthus; species Helianthus annuus. The sequence goes on from NC_035449.2 coordinate 141,829,083, forward strand.
AATAAAGAAAATTACATAAAAAAATTCCTAGTGCTTATATTTTTTTCTTTATCTCTTCTCTCTGTTTGGGAAGGGTTGATGGAGGTTGGTAAAAGGTTTATGGACGTTTGTGAAAACGGGCTAGGTATAGAATCGTCGGTGTAAGGGAAGTTAGTATACACACGGTTCGAGAGATACGATGCGTAACCCGCCACATCGGGCATAGTGGAGTATATTAAAAATGGAGGAGGAATTGGACGATTGGGTGGTGGGCTAGGATTTTCTTGGAATGCCCACGGGTTGTTCGGGTCAAAACCACGATTATGAGGATTCATTTTTCGTAATGTAGAATGAGAATAGAGATGATTATAGAAGAGGTGGAGTGTATTGTGGTTGGATGTGGTAAAAAAAAATAGAAGTGTGAGTTTTATAGTGAAAAAAATATTTTTTTTACACATAGCCGTTGGCCAACGGCTAGTTGTTTGGCCATTGAGAGCCCATCATGTCATATTTAATAAACCCGTCCCACGCCCGGCCTCAAACTCCCGCCCCTTGGGCCACGCCCAAACCCAAGCCCACCCGGGGTGGTGGCTTGGTGGTTTTCAGCCAACCCACGCCCCATACCCCACAGTCTTAGAATAATTTTGTAAAATGTTCTTTTCGAATAATTTTGATCTTGTAAAGTAATTTTGTAGAGTATCATAATGGTAATTTTGATCTTTAAGATAATTTTGATCTTGTAGAGGAATTTTATATAGTATCATAATTACTCTATAAGTGTATCAAAATTACTCTGAAAGTTTTAAAATTACCATACAAAAACATTTTATAAAATTACCCTACAAGATTAAAATTACTCTACAAGAATATTTTACAAAATTACCCTACAATATCATTTGTAGAGTAATTTTGATAATTACCCTACGAACAAATAATTATTAAATTGTCACCGCGTTTTTTTATCTTTTTATGTCTTTCATACGTTTTGTACGATAAGAATTTTTGTACGTATATAAGTTATTATATTATTATCGAAAAAGATAAGAAAGCCAGCATATAAAGAAATTTAATAAGATGAAAAAGAAAAGCGTGACTGCAATAATGATCGAGCAAATGCCATTTATTTATGCTTCTGTAACCTTTCACACACATACACCCATATATAATTCACACAATTAGATGATTGAAGCATGCGTTGCAATTTACTTGTTGAAACAATGATTAACACAAGAATAACCAAGGGGGTTGTTTCACTTATGGGGTTCAACCTTTTCTCTTACTCGTATCGGTGGCCTGAGATCTGCAAAACAGTAAACACCGTTAGTCTCGTTAAGAGGGGGGAAGGGGGTTTTCCCTCTTAACCAGGCTCCGGCGTGAGAATAAGTACTGCTCTGAGAGGAATAAAACAGTGTGTGTATAGAGTGAGTAAAGAGAGCCAAGATCCCGAACCTGAATGATGAAGGGTCCTATTTATAGCCGGAGGGTGAAGAAGGAGGAAGCAGCTGTGCCAGCTGTAGGTGCGCGCCAGCTGTCCGACCAAGGGGAATATCCTCTTGGTCCGCTCTGTCGCGAAGGGTGTAGTGGTACACGTGGCGTCCTTGCATTCGCCTGTGCTGGGTACCTCGTACTGGTCATGTCAGCCCTGCTCCCTGGATTGTCGCAGGCCTATGTGGCCTTCTGTCAATGGTGACACGTGTTGTCCTTTATGTTGGGCAAAGCATCTTTGATGCCAGCTGTGAACCGCCCAGATGTCTTCTGGAAGCTTCTAGAATGTTCTGGTGACATGGATGCCTTGTGTGCACAAAAGTGGTGTGGTCCCTGCCATGTAGGCAGGGAATTGGGACCACACCTCTTCATTACTTAAACATAATTTTTAATTATTTAAAGTTGAAATGATTAAATCAATATAATCATGTAATAATGGCTTTTATTTGAATACTGATAGCTGCAATCTTTTGTGTCACATGTATATTTAAACTATATATTTTTTCTTCTAATCTTGATGTAGCAATCTTTCATCATTTACTCTTCTTTTTAAATTTTTTTTTGAAATTAAAAAAAAAAAAAAATTCTCAAATTTCACAAAGATATGCAAACTCCCGGTGTTGACTTCTAAAATGAACGAGACCTATTATCAAATGATCACAAGCTTCATTCTACGATATCGAACCTTTTCGATTTGCTAAAATATATTGCTATCGTGAAATGTCGATATTTTTACACTTAATTGACGCCAAGTCTTTTTCCTCATTCATAACTTTCCTATATAGATGTTTATCTTCCACCAAAGTGATGCGGGTTCAAGTCCCACTAAGTGACTAATAAATGGATTTTAGGGGGGGGGGGGGGGGGGGCGAGTGTGTGTTTGATGTTATAAAAAAACTAAAAAAAAAAGCTAGCCACTAACCAAATGGTCAGCTAATACTTAGAGCATTCACAATAAAAACCTTAAAAATATGTGAGGAAGTTTAGTCATATTATAAGGGGTTGTGAGTGGAGGAGAGAGAAAATATATAAGAAAGTTACGATTCATATATAACTATATGGGAAAAAAATCTGAAGAGAAAAAACCTTATATATTTTTTAATATTTTTAAAAATGGTTGTGAATGAAGGAGAGAGAAAATGTAATGATAAAAATATAAGAAATATTATTTAATTAAAAATAAGAGAGAAAAAATGGTTATTTTTAGTGGAAATATATGGATATGAGTAGAGAATTCATTGCGAATGCTATTAGACCGCCCGTAATGGGGCGTTTTTTTTTTAAATTCGCCAAAAACGCCGGAACACGCCCGGCCTCCGCCCCCCGCAACGTTATTTAGCGTGATTCGAGAAAAATTGGGCACTGGCGTTTTTTAAAACACGCCTAAAATTTGAATGGGGGAACGAGTTGACCGTTGGCAACAGTCACTTTGTTTATTTTTTTGATTTTTTTTTTAATTCCAATATAAACACACTATAAATTACCCACTTGTTCATACATTTTTTTTATAAAAAACTCACACACCATCAAACTTTCTCTCTACTACTTCTACAATTTATAAAAAAGATGAACCCATTCCGACCCCCATTTGGTGTCCCCTCAAGACCCGTGAACCCGAACACAACCCAACCGCAACAACCCTTTAACCTTCAAGACATGGACCCGAACATGTTATCGTATGCGGCTTACTTGAGTGGCGCTACTCCATTCGTGCAACCCACTTTCGGCTTTGGTCAAGCCGGCGGGTCGCAACCTTCACAACAACAAGCCGAACCCGATGTAGATATCGTGTCGGAGACGCAACCCGAACCGGAGCGAGTGACATCTAAACGCCGCAGAAGGTCGCATAAGAAGAAGGAAGCGAACGAACCTCGACGTAAGCATTCTTACCTTAGTTGGACGAAGGAGGAGGAATACACGTTGGTTCGGGCGTGGGTCGAGGTTTCGGAGGACCCCAATATTGGTAACTTTTATATTTTTTTTTACTTTTTTTTCGTACACGTCTATTTTGTTTTCGTTTTAACGTACAACTTTATATTTCAATTTGTAGCAAATTTCAAACGGGCCTCGATTTTTGGAATAGGATTCGTGCACTCTTTTATAGCATGTGGGGTAAGGGCGAGTATCGTGACAAAGATTCCATTTCTAGCAAATGGACCGACATCAACAAGTGTCACTCCTTCCAAGAAGTGTATCAATGTAACTACGATAATCGTCCGAGCGGAGAAGGTGACATCGGGGTTTTAATGAAGGCTATTGAAGAGTACGAGAGAACGAAAAGCACTTTCCCATACTATAAGTGTTGGGAACTACTACGAAAAAGTCCAAAGTGGGCGGGCGTAGTGACCATGTCGTCGAGTAGTAGACGTCGAGCTAAACGGTCAAAAACATCATCCTCCGTTGACCCTGAAACACCGACTTCCGATGCCCGCAATGTCGATCTAAATGTTGTTGTGGACGTTGACGAGCAACTTGAAGAAAAGTTGGCCCGACCGCCCGGTAGAAGAAAAGATAAGCGAACCGGGAAAAAACAGGTGGAGTCGTCCTCCGATCTAGAGTTGAAGGAAGATTTCGAGAAGATGAACCGTCATCTCCAAGACATTTGAGACCTCGGCCACCAACGTTTGGAGACTATGAAAGAACGCGTCGCCGAAACCAAAAAGTTTAACGAGATGCAAGAGACGAGGCAAATGGAAAAGGACATTGAGTTTTTGTCCAAACCGATCGACCACCTCCAAGGCGACGCGTTGATCCTTACGCAAATGCATCGCCAAAAAATTCGGAAAAAATACGGACTCTAGATCTTCATCTTTTTTTTACTTTATTTTTTTATTTCCGTTTTTTTATTATGTTTTTTTTATTTTTAGTAGTGTAATTTTTTTTTAAATTAATGAAGTATTTATAGTTTTAGATTTAAAAAAAATAAATAATTGTGTAATGATTGCATGGGCGTTATTGGCCATTATTTCCACTACGACATTTTTGTAATAACGCCCAATAATGCTCTCATGCTGACTGGACTGCCACATGGTAGAAAATGCATTATGGTGGGGGCATTATTGAGCTAACCACTACACATGGTCTTAGTTAAGTTAAATTTTTTAGGAACTAGTTATGAAATGACGTCTCATTGACCTTTTAAAAGTAAAAGACTTGAACAAAAGGGTTGCACATTGCTTAAAATTATCTTGTTATAAAGAATATCTACAATACGATTTCAACTGATGATTAAAAGATACGTAGATAAATACGATTTCAAAACATACATATGAAACATGTATCGTCTCCAATGAAGCATTCCTATTTGCGATTTATTCTAAGGTTGAAGATTAAATAGGAAGTATGATTTGGGTGGGAAGTGTATGAAGCAATAAGAAGAGAACATGTGGCAAAGTTGAAAAAACATAAGAAAGGACATTTTAGTCAAAATTTACCATCTTTCAAAAAACCCAGCATCTGCAATTCATTTCTTTTCCCCGTATACTCAAATCCACCATTTTCAAAACCATAAACTACCAGATCACAACCAACACCACCACCTCCACCACCACCTACGATCGCCACCATTTTGCCGGAAACTAGATTTGAAACCACCACCACCTTCAACCACATGTTGGGTTTTTCATAACTGAAACCACCATTCCACCATCCACCGCTCCACCGCCACCGTAACAAATTTCCCCACGGTGTAATAGAGTTCTTTCTCTGTCCACCGTCGTTAATTGGAGTACTTTTGTAAGTTGTGTTTTTTTTCTCATTGCGTGTTAGGTTATCAAACCTCAATTGTGTTTTTCACCTCATTATGTTTTAGTTAAAGTTCTTTTCATTTTTGTTCTTTTGGATGTTAAAGCAGAGGCAGGCATGACCATGTTAAAATAGAAGCATGAACATGTTGAAACAAAGGTATAACCACGTTAAAACCCATTGCGTTTTAGAAGCTGCAGTGTAAAAAGCATGATCATGCTAAGACAAAAGCATGATCATGTTGGAACTAAGGCATACACATGTTAAAACTCCATTGATTTTTAGAACCTGCCGTGCAAAATATTGATTTTGGGTTTCATTGCGTTTTACAACCAGGGTGCAAAGAACATGATCATGCAAAAATAGAAGCATGTTCATGTTAGAACAAAAGCATGACCATGTTAAAACATAAACATGGTCATGTTAAAACTCCATTGCTTTTTAGATCCTGCAGTGCAAAATATAGATTTTGGTTTCATTGCGTTTTACAACCATGGAGTGCAAAGAACATGATCATGCTAAAATAGAAACATGGTCATGTTGGAATAAAAGCATGACCATGTTAAAACATAAACATGGCCATGTTAAAACTCCATTGCTATTTAGAACCTGTAGTGCAAAATATTGATTTTGGGTTTCACTGTGTTTTATAACCTAGGGTGTCACACCCGCTTATAGCGGAAGCGCGAGGTATGATCTGATCGGTTCTCATTGCATAACAATATAAGTGAACATACTAAATGAATAAAAACAAGCTCCAATGCCATTGTCATAATCGTTTCAAAAGAATGCAACATAAGTTAAATGTATTGGTTACAAACCATCAAATAAAAATAAGTTGTCATTGTTTTATACATCAAAATGTAAGTCTTAAAATGTCAAGGCTTTGACCACTATATCACCGCAAAGAGGCGGTATATAATGGGCAAGCCCTTCAAATGGTGGCATGGAGTCTTGATACTTGCTTTCCTTGACTGAAATGTCCGCATGGTCCACTAATTTCTTGAAATACATGTTAAGTTTGAAAACATCAACAAAAGTTGGCGAGTTCATGCAGTTTAGTTGTATGAGATGTATCTGTAAAATGTGAGTTGTATAAAATGTATCTGTAATATGTGAGTTGTATAAAATGTATCCATAAAATGTGAGTTGTATAAACTGTATCCATAAAATGTGAGTTGTATAAGATGTATTTGTATGTAATGATGTAGTATGTAAAGCGTCAATAAAATCGTTGATCATTAATGTTTCGCGAGGACATTAATATGTGTGACGAATTAGGAAGCAATCCAAACCTAGACGATTTCGTGTCGACTACTATCGACTGGGACACAAACGTACTCTTCTGTGTGGGTCCACGACCAAGAGTGGGGCTCGCCAATACCCATTAGATCTAACCCTCTGTACCTAGGTCCAAACTGGATTAATGGTGCTTAGATGTATGACCCTAATCGCACATGATCTAAGGTGTTTCATTCCATGACTTATCATACTATAAACATGTATTTTCCCCGATAGTTGTAAAGTTGTAAAACATTTAAAATGAATAGGGGACAAGAACTCACAGAATCGCGTCCGTGAATAGAAGTAACTATGATCTCACGTGCGGTCGTCCTGAATAGTGTTGCGACCTACAAATGTTCTTATATTTGTTAGACACTTCGGTCTTTATAAATGACTTGAGTACAAGTCTTGTGTCTCGAATGTGTGTAAGACTTGTATGTCTTTGTTTTTCGTTGAACTGTGTATTAGATGTATGATTTGTTAAACTGTTATATATATATATCACCAAATATATATATGTAATCTTGTATCTTGTGTGTTGTATCATCGGGTCTTGTCCTCTTGATTTCATGTCTTGTATGAATAAATTGTATAATTGTATTTTCATCAATTATATGTCATTGGGCCGAGCCCATGTCTTAATGTTATTGGGCCTAGCCCATGAATTTATGTTATTGGGCCATAATATTATTGGGCCCAAATGTTATTGGGCCTTAGCCTATATGTTTTGACATTGGGCTTAGCCCATGTATTAATGTTATTGGGCTTAATGTTATTGGGCCTTAGCCCATATGTTTTGACATTGGGCTTAGCCCATGTATTCATGTTATTGGGCTTAGCCCAAGTATTTTGATAAGCCCATTTATGAAGATAAGCCCAATTGTAAATATAAGCCCATTTATGAAGATAAGCCCATTTGTAAGTATAAGCCCATTTATAAAAATAAGCCCATTTGTAAGTATAAGCCCATTTATAAAAATTAGCCCATTTGTAATTATAAGCCCATTAATAAAACATCTTTCATTTTATAAAAATCACCATACATGGAGTTTTAGTTAAATAGAAGACATATAAGTTTTTATAAGTTTCTAAAATCGACTTTTGTTAATGGTAATATATATATGTATCCGCGTCGAAAGATCGCCTAAGCGTCGTAGTAACTCCTCGGAATGGCGATATGTTTATAGATTCGCCCGTCGTTCGTTTTGACCATAAGTTGTGTCCGAAGGCTCGGAATGTCCGTAAGTTGTTTTTAAGGCGTATTTACATGTAGTCTTGTAAGACTTTAGTCGAAATGTACATTGTGTTTATTTATACCATTGTATTCAAGTTCCTAGTTATCATACATATAACTAATACAAACAAATAACACATAGCACATGAGTTGTTAAGTTAACTAAATATATATTTTCTCAAAAATATATATTTATATCAAACTTTGCTTTTATAAAAACTATTCTTTAAAATCTTTTTAATCTAAAAAAGATTTTGTCAAAAATAATAGTTTTTATAACTTATGATTTTTAAGAAAAATGGCTATATTTCCTTTGAAATATATACTTTGCCATGTTTATATAAAACATATCTTTTTCTTATAAAATCACCAATAATCTTCTCATATTTTTCTTAATAAAAACATATGAGATTTATATCAAAATCTTAACAAGATGAAATCAATAACATGTAGGGTTTTGGTATGATCATAACATAAGTAAACTAGTTCAAAATCCATGCTTTACTTCTAAATTTAACAAACTTTTTATAAAAACCCATCTTGTATGTTTCTTTTTATAACTTTGTAAAAGTATTATTTCTAGTGAATCCATTAGTTTAAAAATTGTGATTTCAGTCCCTTAGGTTTCACTTTCGTACCCATTTCAGTCCTTAGGTTTCACTTTCGTAATACGTTAACAAAATCAAAGATTATGATCATCCATCTAAACATTTATGTTTAACAAAACCCTTAAACATTTTCATGTACACTTGTTAGATTATGTTTTTAAACATCATCTAACAAGTTATTTGTATGCTAAACATCAAAACTAGGTCAAATATGCAAGTAATCATCTTTAAACATAAACACACTTTTATATCATGATTATTATTTTGCTTCTTTGTATTTTCATATTGTTTTGTATGATTATTTAGTTTATTACATGTTCTTTAAACAAATATTGCATAAATAAGTATGAAAAAGAGATTTTAGAAGCTTACTTCTAACACTAATGGCTAGGGATGATCTTGATGATGATTAAAGAAAAGAAAAAGTGTGGATCTTGGTGTTTGGAAGCTATGGAATGGATGAAATGGCTTGCTTCTTCTTGTTGTTGCTTTAGATCACCTTAAGTAACTTCAAGCTCCATTTTGATCATCAAAAAGTGTTAAAATGGTGAATGCTTGGCTAGGATATGAGAGAGTTTTCTTAACTAGATGAAAGTAAAGGTGAAAATGAGATGAATGTGGTTAGTGATTATGGTAAGTTGTTGTTATAAGTCTTCACTAACTTCACCACTAGGCCCACTTGCTTCACCAACTTGCATCAAGGGTAACAAGCAAGATATTTTTGGAAACAAGGTAAAAAAATGGGCCCCACATGGTGTTATAACCGTGAATGAAGGGGGGGGGTACCCTTGCCTTGTGAATTTGTTTCATGACTTTCCTTGTTAAAAAGTGTTAGGATTATTGAGGAAATTGTTTAGGAAAGTTATATGTGTAAGTGTTTAAGTGTTTAAAGGGTGTTAAATGACCATTACTAGACCATAATGGTCCAATTAACACTAGATGGTCACTAAAAAAAAGATCTGATATTGTTCGGATATTCGTTTCGAATTGTTTCGGTTAGACGTTATTTGAACGCTAAGTTGTGTAACTTGTGTGAATTGATGTAGTTATTGGTTCGGATGATACCCGAAGGTATCCTTATATGAATTCTATGTTAAATAGCACTTTTACATGTTGCAAAAATATTAAATGGCTGATTTCTGCAGAATTTCTGCGAAAAAGTGTTGAAATAGTCGCTTTTAGTGCTTTTCGGGCAGTTTTTAGTGTTATCAGACTGCGGGAAGGTTTTAAATCAAACCCTTGCATTCCTAGTTAGGGTTTAATGTATATTAGATGTTGGACTTTCGTCTGAGTCCTAAAGATGTCGTTTAGATGGTTTCTGCGGATCCTGCGTTTTCGTCAGAATACTAGTTTACTAGGTGCTTTTCTAGTAGTTTCGATGCATTGTTTAAACTGTTTCAAATGTACTTAATAAAAATGAATCATATGCATCCTAAGTAAGTATTCCATGAGGATTCTAAGTGTATGTCACGAAATACGCAGTTCGGGTGTTCAAAATGCATAAAAATGTAGCTAAAAATGAGTATTTTAAGTGTAAGAAAGTTACCGAAAAGTGGCAGTCGTCACATAGGGTAATCATGCTAAAATAGAAACATGGTCATGTTGAAATAAAAGTATAACCATATTAAAAAATAAACATGGTCATGTTAAAACTCCATTGCTTTTTAGAATCTGAAGTGTAAAATCTTGATTTTGGGTTTCATTACGTTTTATAACTGGAGTGTAAAAGAAGATCAAAAAAACATGATCATGTTAAAATAGAAGCATGATCATGTTGGAACAAAGACATGACAATGTTCAAACATAAACATAACCATGGTAAAACCCCATTACGTTTTAGAAACCTGGAGTGAAACAACAGATCATGCTAAAACATACACATGATCATGTTGGAACAGTGACATGACCATGTTAAAACAAAGACATGACCATGTTAAAACAAAAACATGACCATGTGAAACCCATTGCGTGTTAGACCTGGAGTGTACCTTTTTAGAACTTGAGTGCAAAGAACATGATCATGCTAAAACATAAACATGATCATGTTAGACTAGAGGCATGCCCATGTTAAAACATACACACGACAATGTGAAACCCAATTCCGTTTTAGAACCTGGGTTATATTGTGTTATTCAATCCATTGCGTTTTATGCATCTGGGTTTTCCATTTTTTTTTTTCAAAAGTATAGCAATAGAATACCATTTTAAAGATAAAAAACTCTCGTTTTTATGGTGCAGTTTTTATAAAAAATAATGTCATATGAAAGAGTTATTAATGTTTTAAAAATGAGAGGGAATTGGAGGAGAGAGAAACTATTGACTTGGAAGGACTAGAATACCCTTAATGAAAACTTACGCGCCTCCCATGTTGATCAATTCAACCCATTTATTCTAAGCCATTAATTACTTAGGGTATAAGGAGTGGTTAAATGTTAATCACTTGAGAGTGGTAAACTTAAAAATCAACCAATCAGAGTGTGCCACGTCAATCAGTGAAAAGTGTTTAAACTATGCTGAAAAGTATTGGCAATGGTTAGACACTTGCTGAAGTGGTAAACTTTTTTTTTGTTTTTTTTTAATTTAACATAAAATGGAAAAAACATCAAACTTTTATAATAAAAAAACATTACATTAAAATCTAAGTTTAAAAAAACTAAAAATTACAAGGCCATCCATATTTTTTTGCGATCTCACGTTTTCTAGCGAGTGTGATTTCCAACATCGAAGGGTGAACATTGTCGGTAGGCCGATTAAACGTCTCCAAGTACTTGTCGTACATTGTTTGTCCCAGCGCCTCTCGATGAAACGGCACACTAGAACCACCCGAACCACCGCGTTTATCTTGAGCCCTCGCCTTCGAATCGGACCCTACATTTTTTTTTCTTGCCTTCACCTTTGTTTGAGCCTTCCATTTTTTTGAAAAGATTTGAAAGATTGAGTGTGAATTGTAGTGAATATGGAGGTTGAGTTTGTTTGATGAAAATGGAAATGAATTTGTTTAATTTATAAAGTTAAAAATTGATTTTTTTATTAATGTCAACGGCTATATAGCCGTTTGAAAACATCTTTCCAGAGCGGCAACATGTCCCTGACCGATATTAACACCGTGCGGCAAAGGGGGGTAGGCGGCAGTGTCCCCGAGCAGCAAACCCCTTTGCCGATCCCCTTTGCCGCCCCACTCCGTATCCCCTTAATGGATGATCAAGATTATTTCATAACCTTACTACCCAAATAAACTTCTCAGTATATCCTGACCCTTTATTTTGTACCTATTACGAATAATAATGGCCTTGATATCTTACCATATCTAACTCACTATGTTTGATATCAAAAAATCTAATTATATATTTTTATAATAGTATACTCTATTAGGATATGACAAAACGTTGAAAAATATTAGTGTACCTTATATTTTGCGAGACAAAAGAATCCAATTGTTTAATTCTTATGATCTTTTTATGCCCGTATTATCTGAATATTCGTCTTAAAAGATTACTATCCTGTGTTTAATTTTTTTTAATCAAGAAAACACAGCACCCATACTTGATGTCTTGAAACTTTTGATACGGGTTTATAATAATATTCAATTGTCCCTTGGGACATAAATTTACCCTGGACAATTATTTTGTCTTGTGGCCATCTAGAAGCATTATATATTTCCTATATCGTATCTTTGAAACATGATTCACACTTGATCATAGGGGTGTGTATGGGTCGGTTTGGGTCGGTTTTGACCAAAAACTATAACCATAACCGATCGGTTATGGTGGTTATGGTTATTTGGTTTTGATGGTTATAGCGGATCGGTTATGGGTGGTTAACCGTGTATTTAGCTTAGCTAAAAATAGCTTATTTTTTTAACATGGAATAAATTGTTATTGCATATTTGTATATATTAGTATATTATATAGTATTAAAGAATACATATAATCTATAATATTAATATCAATTATTATCGAATATTCAAATAAAGTGATATGATACATTTCAAAAATTCAAATACACATTTAAACAAAACCAACAATGATATGAAAAATCCATAAGTACTAAAAATCTTCAGTCAAAAACATCAAATATTAAAAATATGGTGAAAAGTTCTAAATCATACAAAGATTTATTACATGTCGGTTCGGTTCGGTTATGGTGGGTATCGAAAAAATGATAACCATAACCGACCCGCTACTTTCGGTTTTCATAAAAAATATTAAACGACCCACCGGTTTTTTTATTTGGTTCGGTTTTTTTGGTTCGATTTTATCGATTAATTCGGTTATGGTTCGGTTAATTCGGTTTTTTGCACATCCCTACTTGATCATAAGAATAATCGGAGAGAGTGGGTATAACATCATGTCTTGATGGTTTTCATTGTTGTAATGACTTTTTCAATACATTTATTTCTATGAAAAAGTAATAAAAAATTAGGTCCAACATATTCAAGCTGGGTATAAGTCTAAATACATCTAGAATAGAAAATGGAGTGAAAATTCCTTCAAAGCTTCGATGGTTATTCAAACTACAAGTTATGAGACGCAGGAGTGCAGTCGCGTTTTAATTTAATAAGATCGGGAACCAGTTTGTATTTATAACTTTTATCTGGGGCCTTATTGTATTAACAAAATGATTTGGTTTTGATTGGGCCTAAGTGGGATTTATCACATTTGGGCTTAAAAGACTTTAATAGAACCAATTGGATTATTGGGTCTATGTGTGTGATTGGTTGTGTGGCATGTATCAAAATATATAAACTGTCTTGCAAAAACAAAACCGATGGAAACATGTGAACGCACAACAATTTTTTTATCAACATATACAAGTCGACAATTGGATTATTGGGCCTATATGTGCAATTGGCTATGTGGCACGTATCAAAAGATCGGATTGTCTTGCAGAAACAAAACCGATGGAAACATGTGAACGCAAAACAATTTTTTTGGTCGATATATACAAGTCGACGGTTACACAAGGGCCGAGGCAGAATGTGGTACAATTTCCATCCTCTGAAACAATTTGTTCTTGAAGTGTTCTACACATGGTATCCGATTAATCATTAGTAGTACCACCAAATAGATTAATCTGAAAATGAATACACGATTTGTGTAGAAATCCAGGTTTTTCTTTATCTCAGTTTTCTGAAATTTGTTCGAAATTGGTTAGTGAATCCTCCATATACAACAAATATTAACCTATTTATTGTTGTTTAACTCAATACTGGTTCCAATTTTGTGGTTATTGTGTTCAATTGGTGTAATTGATATCTAGGACATTTGTTCTATTCTAGGATTTTGGTTATGCTCTGGGATATTAATTTTGTTATGGGATTTTGCTTCTGCTATAGGATTATTGTTCTGTTTGAATATTCAGGAATCACTGATTTTTATAACCATTTTCTATTCAATTGAAATTGATGACTAGTCGAGAATCAGTCAGAGACATGTCTAGCAAATTTGTAAAATTAGAAAAATTTGATAGTTAGGATTTTAAATGCTAGAAGAAAAAGATGCACTTTTTGTTAACAACTCTGAAAGTTGTTTATGTTCTGTCAACTCATATGCCTAGAGAATTGGAAAAAGAAACACTTAGATCATCAAAGAAGGCGTCTCAAGTGAGAAAATGATGATTATATATGCCAGGGACATATTCTGAATGGAATGGCAGATTCTTTGTTTGATATGTACTAGGAGGCAACATCTGCCAAGGAACTTTAGGATTCTTTAGATTCAAAATACATGGTAGGCGACACCTCAAGCAAGAAATTTCTTGTTAGTAAATTTCAATTCTTATAAGATGGTAGATAATAGATCTATTATAGAAGAATATAATGAGCTTTTGCATATTTTAAGTTAATGTAAACAACATGACATACATATGGATGACTCTACTTCTGTGTTATAGCATAATTGATAACCTTCCACCACTTTGGAAGGATTTTAAAGACACTTTAAAAACACCAATAAGATGAATTGATTTTGGTTCAATTGGGTAGCCCTATTCGGATTAAGGAATCTCTTAGGTTTTAAGAGATTGACAAATCAATGGTCAATCTTTAATGAATATGGTTGAAAGTGGTGATCATTCTAAGTAAGTCTAAAAATTTCAAGCATAATAAAAGAAAGTTAACCATGATAATCAACTAGCTAATAAGAAACCGAAAAGGGCTTGTTGGAATAGTGGGAAAATAAGACATTTCACGAAAGACTGTTTAGTGAAAAACTTGGGTGAAACAAGATACATGATGAAACTAGTCTAAGTGGGTCAAAGGACCCGAATAGGAAACCGGGTTTGTTTCCTACCCTTTAATTTAATTCGGTTGTGAATGATGCTTCCATGACTTATGAATCATTCTATGTACAAGATGATTTGGTGGCGTGGTAGGTAGGATCGGGTGATACAAGCCACGTGTGTAAAGATCTAAGATGGTTCAAGGACTTCAAACCACTTGAAGATCGATTTGTGCTTAGAATGGGAAACATGGAAATCAAGCCTGTTAAAGGAATAAGAAATGTTAGACTTGTATTTACTCCTGGGAATGTATCAAGACTAGATTGTGTGTTATATGTACCAGGGATTCGAAAGAACCTTTTTCTGGTATTGTGCTAACCAATTATGGTTTCAAGCAAGTCATCGAGTCGGATAAGTATATCTTATCCAAACATGGTACCTTTGTTAGATTTGGTATGTTTAAACTTAGTATTAATGTTCCATTGTCATGTGATTCTATTTGTATGGCATCTTCATCTTTTAGTAAAGTTGAAAATGATTCAAGTTTATGGCATGCTATATTAGGTCATGTTACTTATTAAAGAATGAAAGATATGTTTGAAATGAGCTTAAAACGTGCATTTGACATGCAAAAACCGTAATAAATGTCATACTTGTAAGTTGACTAAATATAGTAGGAAACCATTTAAAGATGTTAAAAGGGATTCTAAGGTATTAGAATTGATTCATTATGATTTATATGATTTTCATAGTACTCCTTCACTTGAAAATTAAAAGTATGTTATTACTTTTATTGATAATGCATTTAGATTTTGTTATGTCAATTTGTTGCATTTAAAGGTAGAAGCTCTTGATGAATTTATAAATAAGCGGTGGAGCTTCATAGAAGTGATTTGATTAAAAACCTCGTACAAATAGATGTGGAGAGTATTATGATACAATATATTTTTAGTAGTCAACTGGTATAATACATCAAACCACAACTCCTTATACACCACGACAAAATGGTGAAGCTGAAAAGAAGAATAGGACACTAAAAGAAATGGTTGATTCCATGTTGTCCTACTCTGGCTTAAGTGAAGGACTTCAGGGTGATGCTATGTTAACAACCTGTTATTTACTTAATAAAGTTCCTAATAAAAAGACTAAAGTAACTGTTTTGGTCAAAAATTACCGAAGCAATTTAGTGATCAAATTAGTTAAGTGAGGTAGTGTGCTAAAAAGTGTGTTGAAAATATGCTGGTTATTTTGTTTTGAAAAACAGTGTTCAGGATACGGCTCAGGATATTGAGCTGTATCTACGATCAAACAATGAGCAAAAAGTAAAGGGGTTGACACGAGATGTACGAGGAAAGCCCTTGATCAATCTAGATCGCCGGCATAAAACCTCGGGAGCTGACAATCGCAGCTGCCTAGTTCTTCTATTGCTTCAAATATCAGGATACAGTGCAGGACATTGACCAGATCGCTAAGTGTTACAATGCTTTGTGTGAGAGTACAAGTTGCGAGAGAACAAGTGTGTAAGTGTAGTAAGTGTAGCTGTGATGTCCTATTCGATCTAGTATACCCACCTATTTATAGTAATCAAATACAAACTGAAATTCCTACAAAAACGGGATGCTTCCGAATATTCCATTGTTAACGTTGTATTCCGGGTAATGCGGCTTCAACGTCTTCATTTGAACGACCTGGACCGAGTCTCTTGGAGAAAGAGTCTTTGTGAACGTTGGGCACCTGCACGCGTACTCCTGCACTCAACACGTTAGTAATCCTGAGGATACTATTCAGGATATTATAGACATCCTGAATGAGCATCTCGGATATAAGCAGATATCATTTATTCAAGATATAACTCAAGATATTTCCCAGGATATGAGGAGCTCAGAATTTTACCCATAACAATTGTCCCCAAAAATGTTGCCGTTAAGGATCCTGAGTCCTAAGGGTTACATTTTTTCACAATAACCGAGGCAATTAAGAGATAGGACTTGATGTGACCGCTTGTAACCGTTCAGCCTATTTCTACTCATTACTCCCCTATATCTTCTCTCGTTCGCCCCATTTAATCTTTATCAAGAAGAAAAAGGTAAAACCCTTCTCTCTCTCTCCATACTTCTTTCCTCTATACTATTCCGGTAAAGATATGGCGAGACAGACAAGGTCAAGCTCCGGTGACTCCGCTCCTTCGTTTATTCACCAAAATATTCTCCAGGATCCGGAGAAGGAAATATGCACCTTTGACAGTGCACATCTGTCGGCCCTTAAAACCTCCGGCATCTTCCCGGAAGGGACGGTGTTCCGGCCATTTGATCGGGAAATCCGATCAGACATGGTTTTCGACGAATGGATATGCTTCAACGCTTTTCCTTTTACCTTGGGGCTACAGTTTCCATTTCCCGATTTCATCACCGAGTTCTTCGATACCACAAAAATCTGCTTCAGTCAAACAATGCCAATGCTATGGCGAGTCCTGCTCGTTCTTGATCAAATCAAGAACAACCATATTCCTGACCTTTCCGTTCATGACCTCCCCTTAGCATATCGGCTTAGATGCCATGGTTCCTGCCGTTTTTTGTTCTACTCTACCTCCAGCGACCCACTGGTACTTCGTGCCACCAGGAATGAGGAGGAATGGAAGTCCAAGTTTTTCTTTGTAAAAAGAGACTCAATCCCTGGTGGAACGGAATATCCAGTGCAGTGGTTGAGAAAGGGTAGGATTTAGGGCTTTAGGATGATCCTGTTTTGTATCCTGTTTCATATCCTGAACTGATCAACTTTTTTTTTACTGTCTTGTTTGCAGCTGATTTTAGGAAGCTAGCACCTCCTCTTGCAGACTCACAGAAAAGGATTGACGCTATCAGACTCCTTCCTGAAGCTGAAAGAAGTTTTAACCCGTCTCCACCAACTCCAAGCCCTCTTTCCAGTGTTAACATGTCTGGTAAGGATCCTGCTCAATATCCTGCATACATGTTCTTATTTGAAATATCTTAGGAAAGAATTTTTACTCCCTGTTGTGCAGACTCCAGCAAAGTTCCGATCCTCCTTGACCTTGATGAGCTTGACAGTTATCCTACTCCTGTCATGGTCAAGAAAGAGACACCTGCTGCTACCAGCTCCAAGCCACTGCCGGCCCCCAAGGCTAACCCTAGGACCCGTGCTTCCACAGCAAAGAAGAGGAAGGGCTCTGAAATCAGTGCCCTAGGCTCCGAGGGGTTCTCCTATGATGAACTCAGCTTTTCTGACTCCTTAGAGCCAATGACATCCTTCCTCAACAAGGTAATATCCTGCTACATATCCTGCATATATATTCTGACAGGATATCCTGATTAATAGATTCTAACCCATACCTGAATTTAATGTGCAGGGTCTTCAGCATCTGCTCCACCTGTATAATGATGCCTGCGGTACTATTGCACTCCACGAAGCCAGAATCAAGCAGCTTGAAAGCACTGTTGCTGATCAAGGTGCCATTGCCGAAGCAAAGTCCCGGCACTACGAGAGCTTGATGAAGAAGGTCACTCAAGAGGCTGAGCTCAAACTTGCCACCGCAGAAATGGATCACGAGCAGTCCATGGTTTCTTTTCGGGAACGGATCAAGGCCTCGGCCATCATCTCCTTGCTACAAGCCCGCATCAAGATGGCCTACGAGGCCAAGGAGACAGGCCTCGTGTGCCCAGCTTGGCCGGTTGACTCTTGGGTGGCCAAACTAAAGGAGCTTGGAGGAAAAGCTGTGCCACTCCCTGTAGAAGCCGGTGAGTCCTCTAAGTCAGCAGAGGTGGTGGATCAGGCTGGAGACAAGAAGGATGCTGGAGCGGATGCTGGTGAGGATGCTGGTGAGGATGCTGGGCAGGATGCTGGTGCTGAGAAGCCGGGGAAGGCTGGAGAGGATGCTGCTGTGTGAGGGCATCTAAGTGGGCGATGATGGATATTGATGCTTAGGCCGGAGCCCACTTTTTTAGATTCGATGGTTGATGTTTTGAACAATTTACTTTTCATGTTTGTTGAACAATTTTAATTTCCTGCACGTAGACAATATGATGGCCAAAGGTGGAGGGATCCTGAGTTTCAGGACGAAGCCCTTGGTCATCAGTTAGTATGGTTTATTTTGAATGCTTTTAACAAGTGAAGGTGGAGGTATCTTGGGTTCCAAGACGAAGCCTTCATTTGTTAAGTAAATATGTTGGAAAACTAACCCTGCTTTTGGTGGATGGGTCTCGGTTTGAGACGAAGCCAAGAGCATAATCTTTTGCTATGTTAATAATATAACCCTTTTTTGGCTTTATTCCTTCCATTACATGAATTTTACTTATGAAAATTGTTTTGTTTGAGAACTCTTGGAAATATTATGGGAACATCATCTAAGAATATCCTGATAAGTATTTTAAGAGATATCCTGGTCAGGATATCACCATATAACTTAGAAAACTTAAGTCTTTTGAGAAAAGGAGAGATCATACCAAAGACTCTTGGAGAGTCTAATCTTCCACCTTAGGAATGTGCCCAGTGCACAGTTATAATCTTGGATCCAACCTTTGAGTAGTATAATATATGTCCCCTGCATGTGACACAGAAATGCAAATGTACTCAAGTTCTGGCTTGAATAAATTCCAAACACCTCGAGGCAAAAACCTTGTTATCCTGAAATGAATCTTCAACATACTGGGGTAAACCCTTAATATCCTAGGGATAAACCCTGAGTTTCATGCGCTACAGGCGGGAGTGTATAAACTCCAAGACTTAGAAAGGTGAAAACCTTTAAACCTTAGAGAGTATGAAAATACCCTTTCGTGAGAGAGGGTGATCAATCCTCATATACCTTTAGGATTCAGGATATAGCCAACAGTAACGAAATTGTCAGCCACTTTTACATGGACTGGTCCCGCCACCTTGAACTATCCCTGAATAACTTGCGCTCCAGGCGGGGTGTTTAAACCCAACTCAGAAGAAAGGTGAATACCTTTAAACCTGTGAAGGGATCAGTATCCCTTAAACGTGAGAGAGGGGGCCAATCCTCTAATCTTTCGAGTTATCCTGCTGTATCCTGAAAAATATCTTGCAAAACAATTGTAAACTAAGGTGGGTGTTAGCTTGGCTAACACCCCTCCGATGCTTAAGTCAGTATTGGGTTACAAAGAACAAATTAAACCAAACATATTTAAAAAAGGTAGAATTCATACCATCTTGAGTTAGAAATTAAATTCTAAACTCACTTGAAATAGAGCTTAAGGTGTATAGCATTCCAAGACCTCGGTAGCATATCCCCCTCCATATTCTTGAGTCTGTATGCTCCTTTCCCTACTTATGATTCAACTTCGTATGGTCCTTCCCATTTTGGAGCTAACTTGCCATCGGCAGGATTAGTAGTATTCTGAAAAGCCTTTCTTAACACCCAATCTCAAACCTTAAATCTTCTGGTCCTAATGTTCTTGTTATATGCCCTGGATATTCTCTGTTGATATGCTGCCATTCTTAGCCTTGCCGCATCTCTCTTCTCATCTATAGTGTCTAAATCCTGACTCAAGGCTTCAGGATTCTGCTCAGGATCACTTAGGGTAGATCTTGCAGTGGGTATCGTCATTTCTGTCGGAATCATTGCTTCTGCTCCAAATACCAAGGAAAATGGGGTTTGGCCTGTTGCATTCTTTACCGTTGTCCTATCGGCCCATAAAACAAAGGGTAATTCCTCTGCCCATCTTCCTTTTTTGGCTCCAAGCCTTTTCTTTAAGTTATTGACAATTATCTTGTTTGAGGATTCTGCTTGTCCATTCGCTTGAGGATGTACTGGAGTAGATGTTACCATTTTGATTCCCCAACTCTTGCAAAAGTCAGTAGTTCTCTTGCTTATAAACTGAGAACCATTGTCACAGATTATTTCGGCTGGTATTCCGAATCTGGTCAGGATATTCCTCTTTATGAAGGATACTACTTCTTGGTCTCTAACTTGAACAAATGCTTCCGCTTCGACCCACTTAGAGAAATAGTCCGTCATTGCTAGCATAAAAACTTTTCCTCCCGGAGCTTTTGGCAGCTTTCCCACTATATCCATACCCTACTTCATAAATGGCCAAGGGGAAACAATAGGATACAATGGTTCAGCAGGTTGATGCAGTATGTTACTATGTCTCTGACATGCGTCACATCTTCGAGCATATTCTGCGGCATCTTTCCTCATTGTTGGCCAATAATATCCTGTCCTTAATACTTTTGAGAATAACGACCTGCCCCCAGTATGGTTACCACAATCCCCTTCATGTATATCCTGAAGTACTTCTTTGGCTTCAGGATCCTCCAAGCATCTCAAGTATGGTCCTGCAAGAGATTTCTTGTATAAAATATTATTTATAATAGTGAATCGTGATACCTTCATCCTAAATGCTTTAGGATTTTCATCTCCGGGGATATGTCCTTCTTTGAGATATCTCATGATTGGGGCCGTCCAGGATTTAGGATCCTCTTCAGGATATACCGCTCCAGGATCCTGAATATCTGCTACTTCTTTATCCTGAGGATTCGTTGCAGGATACAGGATATGTAATATCGGTATTGGGGTCCCTTCTGGTATCCTGATTGATGATCCCAAGTTTGCCAATGCGTCTGCTTCGGCGTTATCCTCTCTTGGTACCTGTTCAAGTGTAAAAATATCGAAATATCCTGCTAATTTTTTAAGAATACCGAGGTATTCAATTAGTTTCTCACCCTTGACTGCATAGGATCCATTAAAATGATTAGTAATTAACAAGGAATCAACATATACTTGCAAATTCTTGATACTCATATTCTTAGCCAACTCTAATCCTGCAATTAAAGCTTCATATTCTGCCTCATTGTTAGTAGCAGGGAATTCACATCTAACAGCCTGGGGTATTATGTCCCCCTGTGGCGATTTTAGTAGTATACCTAAACCTACACCCCTTACATTAGATGCACCATCAGTATATAATATCCAGGATTCTAAGTTTTCTCCTAGTTGTTGCACTTCTAGGTCTACTTCGTTTTGAATATCACTACTGAAATCAGCCACAAAGTCTGCTAAAGCCTGAGACTTTATTGCATTTCTAGGTTCATATATTAAATCATAGGCACTTAACTTTACCGACCACTTAGCCATTCTTCCCGACATCTCCGGTTTCCTAAGTACATTCTTAATAGGATAATTAGTTTTAACATGAATCCTATGTGTTTCAAAATAATGTCTAAGCTTTGTTGATGCCATTACTAGAGCCAGTATTAGTTTTTCTAGGTGAGAATATCTAGTTTCAGCATTTAACAAACTTTTGCTAACATAATAAACAGGATACTGCTGACCTTCGTGATCCTTTACGAGTACTGCACTTACTGCATTCCCTGATACTGCCAGATACAGGGATAATGGTTCACCATCCTCAGGCTTCATCAATAGAGGTGCGGTTGAGAGATACTGCTTCAAATCCTGCAGGGCTGCTTCATGCTTCTCGCCCCATTCAAATTTCTTATTCTTTTTCAGGATATCATAGAATTCTTTACACTTTTCCGAGGATCTTGAAACAAACCTATTCAAGGCTGCCACTCGTCCTGTTAACCGTTGAACATCCTTCATATTCGAGGGTGACTTTATATCCAAGATAGCTTTGATCTGCTCCGGGCTTGCCTCTATCCCTCTTTTTGTCACCATATATCCTAAAAACTTTCCTGCCCCCACTCCAAAATGGCACTTTGCAGGATTAAGTTTCATATTGTACTGGTCCAGGATATCGAATGCTCCTTTAATATCCTGAAGATGATCCTCAGCTTTCTTGGATTTGACCACCATACCGTCAATGTACACCTCCATGGTGTCCCCCAGTTTGTCTTTAAACATCATGTTCACCAATCTCTGGTACGTTGCACCTGCATTTTTTAAACCGAAAGGCATAGCAGTATAACAGTAAATACCTGTTGGTGTCATGAAAGCAGTATCCTCCTGGTCCGAAGGTTCCATTTGAATCTGCTGGAATCCTGAGGATGCATCCATGAAGGTCAACATTTCATGACCGGCAGTGGCATCCACCATCGAGTCTATATGAGGCAGAGGGAATGGGTCTTTTGGACAAGCTTTGTTCAGGTCTGTGTAGTCTACACAAACTCTCCACTTCCCATTCTTCTTTTGAACCACTACCACATTTGCTAGCCATCTAGGGAATTTGACTTCTCTAATCATCCAGGACTTCAATAATCTTTCAACTTCCTCTTGTATAATTGCATTCCGCTCAGGGGCGAATTTCCTTCTCTTTTGTTGTATAGGCTTGAATGACCTATCAATTCCAAGCTTGTGAGTAATAATGTCTTTAGATATACCTGTCATGTCCTCATGCTTCCATGCGAATGTTGACATCCTGCATTTCAAAAAGTTAGTTAATTGCTCTTCAATATCCTGAGGGATATTGGTCCCTACGAGCACCGAGATATCAGGATTATCCTGATCCAGGATAACTTTCTTCACATCCTGCTCCGGATTCTCCACAATATCCTGGGCCCGCATTTTTAATTGCTATGCTGCACTCGGTTTGGTCGAGGATTTCATTGAGGATGAGTAACATTCTTTCGCCTCTTGCTGATCACTATCGATCTTGACAACCCCCCAAGGGGTAGTGATCTTTATGCATTGGTGATATGTCGATGGTACGGCCTTCATATCGTGAATCCACGGTCTTCCTAGGATGATGTTATAGCAGGATAGAGAATCCATCACACAGAAACGTTGCATCTCGTTGACTCCTTCAACGTATACTGGCAACTTTATCTCTCCCACTGTGTTTCTAGCATCTCCGCTGAACCCAACAAGCACGGTAGACTTTGAAGTGATATCCATTGGAGACACATTCATTCTCTTCAGAGTTTCTAGTTGGATTATGTTGACGGAGCTGCCATTATCAACCAGTATCCTGCGTACAAAATGGTTAGCCACATATAACGTTATTACCAAAGCATCATGGTGAGGATCCTGGACAGTATCCCTGTCATCTGCATCAAAAGTGATCACTTTTTCAGTTGTGAGGGTAGTCATCCTGACAGGTTTGACTCCCCTTTCGGCCTTAGCTTCTTTTGCATGTCTCTTTGCCGCCGAATACGAAGTCCCACAAATGTCGGATCCTCCCGAAATGAAGTGAATTATCTTGGCGTCCGCGGGAGGTGATGCTGCTCGCTCAGGATCCTTCTCAGTATCCTGACCTTTATTCTTCTTCCTTCCCAAGAGATCTTTCAGATATCCCTTGCTTAGAAGATAGCTTATTTCTTTCCTTAGAGCAATGCAATCCTCAGTTACATGTCCGAAATCTTCGTGGAAAGCACACCATATTGACTTATCTTTCCAATCAGCCTTTTGTTGATTCTTTCGAGGCCACCTAGCCTTGTCTCCTAGACCCTGCATGGCATACATCAATTCGGGAATGTTAACAGAAAAGCAATATTCAGACAACTCAGGATACTCTTCAGGATCCTCATCTTCGACAGCATTCACTCTCTTGTTTTCATTTCTACCATATGGCTTAGGCCGATATGACTTGAATGAGGATTCTGACTTCCTGTTAGTTGACTCATAAGTGTTAGATGAGTTCATCCTTTCTTGCATCTTCCTGTCATCCTCCAGACGGATATATCTCAAAGCCCTGTTACGAGCCTCGTCGAGATTCCTGCAGGGATTCATTACCAGATCCTGATAAAACTGAGAATCCTTTTGTAATCCCATCTTGAAAGCTTGCACAGCTGTTGCAACATCAAGATGTGGGATATCCAAGGATTCTCGACTGAATTTGTTCACATAATCCCTCAAGGATTCCTGAGGCCCTTGAGTTATCCTGTAAAGATCACTGGTTAGTTTCTCAAAACTCCGACTACAAGAAAATTGACTGTTAAATAAATTAACCAAATGAGCAAACGAAGTAATAGAGTGAGGAGGAACGTTTAACAGCCATTTTAAGGCTGATCCTGTTAGAGTAGAACCAAATCCCTTGCATAAGCACGCTTCCTTGAGCTCCGGGGGGATAGGGTTAATCTCCATTCTCTCCCTATATTGAGCAATATGCTCCTCAGGATCCGTAGTTCCGTCGTAAAGCTTCATGTTGGGGGTTTGAAATCTCTTTGGGATTTCGGCATCACAAATAGGATGTGCAAAACGAGATATCTTATGGCTGTCTTGGGACACTTCCGGGATCGGCTGGACCACCCCAGGTACACTGGATATCATGTCCTTCAACTTTTGAAGTTCCCTAGTAAGTGCTGATGTCACACCTGTATCCTGCAAAGATCCACTATTGTTAGTAGCATGAGTATTATTATTATTCGACACGTTACCCGTTGGAGGATTTTGCCCATATCCTGAAACATATCCTGAGCTCCTCATGGTTGACATCCTGACCGAGGAGGGTATTTCAGGAGTATGATTCTGAGGAAGATTGGGCACAATATTCCCCCTGTTATCCTCAGTATACACAGCTGAACTAAAGTTCAACGCCCTGGGGTGTAATGGAGTGACATTATCCTCAGCAGGTCTGCTCGAGCCAGACTTCAGGAGTTGTATTTCCCTTAAAAGCATTTGGTCTGTTTCCTGTTGCTGCATCATTTGTTCCTGCACACTTCCAAATAAAGTAAGAATTTCATCATTAGAAGCTAGAACAGGAGCAGATTCCTGAACACTGCGGGTAGGGATAATATCCTGAGGTCGTGAAGAGGCTGGCGTCCTTGGAGGAGGTGGTGGAAGCACCGAACCAGTAGTAGCAGAAGTCATAGCAGACACAGTAGAGGAACTCATGTTTGATCTTGAGGCCATTATGGACAATGTGGCAAAAAGTTTTGAAAATAGAAAACTGATTAGCGATTTCACAAAAATTTTTAGTAAAGAGAGCACCACTTGCCCCACGGTGGGTGCCAAATTGTTTTGGTCAAAAATTACCGAAGCAATTTAGTGATCAAATTAGTTAAGTGAGGTAGTGTGCTAAAAAGTGTGTTAAAAATATGCTGGTTATGTTGTTTTGAAAAACAGTGTTCAGGATACGGCTCAGGATATTGAGCTGTATCTACGATCAAACAATGAGCAAAAAGTAAAGGGGTTGACACGAGATGTACGAGGAAAGCCCTTGATCAATCTAGATCACCGGCATAAAACCTCGGGAGCTGACAATCGCAGCTGCCTAGTTCTTCGCTTCAAATATCAGGATACAGTGCAGGATATTGACCAGATCGCTAAGTGTTACAATGCTTTGTGTGAGAGTACAAGTTGCGAGAGAACAAGTGTGTAAGTGTAGCTGTGATGTCCTATTCGATCTGGTATACCCACCTATTTATAGTAATCAAATACAAACTGAAATTCCTACAAATACGGGATGCTTCCGAATATTCCATTGTTAACGTTGTAGTCCGGGTAATGCGGCTTCAACGTCTTCATTTGAACGACCTGGACCGAGTCTCTTGGAGAAAGAGTCTTTGTGAACGTTGGGCACCTGCACGCGTACTCCTGCACACAACACGTTAGTAATCCTGAGGATACTATTCAGGATATTATAGACATCCTGAATGAGCATCTCGGATATAAGCAGATATCATTTATTCAAGATATAACTCAAGATATTTCCCAGGATATGAGGAGCTCAGAATTTTACCCATAACAGTAACCCCATATGAACTCTGGTACAAAAAGGCACCAAACTTAAGTCATCTTAAAGTTTGAGGTTGTAGAGCCATTATAAGGTTTACAGAACAAAAAAAATCAGAAACATAGGTGAAAGAGGCATATATTGCTTCTTTATTTGGTATGCTGAACATTCCCATGTTTAGAGGTTCTATGCCACAGAACCAAATGACTATTTTTTTGTTCACTCTGTGATTGAGTTCAGAGATACTGATTTGGCAACAGGGATAAATTTTCTTCTATACGTAGACTAAAAGACAAGCCTTATAGTTTGAAAGCATCTGTTATAACTGATTTTGGTAGTAACTCTGCTAATACCGAAAATGTACTTGCTACGA
This sequence comes from Helianthus annuus, assembly GCF_002127325.2. Lineage (NCBI taxonomy): Eukaryota > Viridiplantae > Streptophyta > Magnoliopsida > Asterales > Asteraceae > Helianthus > Helianthus annuus. The sequence continues at coordinate 141,855,615 of NC_035449.2, forward strand.
GTACTGAACCTAGAAAAATTACTAAGGTAAGAAAAGCTAAGTCTTTTGTAAATGAATTTCAATTGTACCTAGTTGAAGGATCAAGAGATGTGATTGAACATCAATACCAATATTGTGTCAATATTGAGGAAGATCCAAAGAATTTTAGTGAAGCACTGGCTTTAAAGGATGCTTCTTTCTTGAAAGAAGCTATCCATGGAAACTCCTAGATTTACCCCTAGATGTAAACCATTAGGGTGAAAATTGATCTTCAAAAGGAAAATGATCTTCAAGAGGAAAATGAAGGTGGATGGTAGTATCGATAAGTTTAAAGCCAGGTTGATCATTCAAGGCTTTAGATAAAAGGAAGGTATTGATTTTATTTATACTTATGCTCGTGTTGCAAGAATCTTCACCATTAGATTGTTATTATCACTTGCTGCTATACACAATCTTGTAATTTAACAAATGGATGTGAAAATGCATTCTTGAATGGTGAATTGGATGAAGACATCTGCATGAAATACCCTGAAGGATTTGTTATGCCTAGCTGATATGCGCAAAATGCAACACATAAATTACACCAAACAAGTCATAAAATTGACCCTTTTTTGGTACTAATGTTGGAAAAAACACGTTTCTTTGTTTACTTTTAATTTACATGATCAAAAGAGCTTAAACGAATAAAAGGAACAAATTAATAGCAGAAACTAACACAAATACAAAGAAGAAGGATTGACACGACCTGCCGAACCCTCATCCACATCCAAAACAACAAAATAACAAAAACAGAAGCTTAGGCAAGAGGCCGTGCCCAGTCAAGATTCCCTGCAGAAAAAGACAACAGCAAAAGACAAACCAACATGGGGTCATGCTAACCCAACACGGGCCGTGGTCAACTCTAAGATATGCAGAATCTATGATAGTACAACAAGTACACTAACCACGGGGTCATGCCATGACACCAAGGGGTGTGTTGGTACAAGACCTGACATCTCCAGTTAATGAAGGGAGAGAAAGAGAAGACCACAGAGCCATGCCAGGAGGGCACGAGGTCGTGCCTGCCCTCTGTTTTCAGATATAAATAGAGGTGCTTGGTTCAAGAGAAAGGCATCCCTTGGCAAACCACTTCTCTCACACTTGCCATCAGTCTACCACCACTACAACACCAACACCCACCACCATCATCCGTCTTTCATCTTTTATAGTGTGTAGTAGTCTCGGGATCCAAGGTCGATTGTAAGAGTTCTTGTCAAACAAGGGCCACCTCTTCCCAGAGGTACCGGGTTCGAGTCTTGGGAGTGGCATATGTCGCCCAGGGTAAGAACTCGGCATGGGGAAGTCACCGCGGAGCTAGCTTGGTCGGGTAGCGGCTCCCGGAGTGAGATCACTCCGGCGGTTGGGAGGACCGTGCACTATCCCCCCCCTACATCACTTGGTGAAGACAAATCTTTTATGTATTACTTTTGATTCTAATCTTTGTCAACTTTTTAATTGGGTATGTATTAATGACTTTAATAACTAGTTTTTATATTGAAAGTGAACTTTAGTTGAATATTTCTTCATGTTTCTTTGATTCACTCATTCGTGTCTTTACGGTCTATATAAAGCACGTTAACTACCTGGAAGGGGGTTAGAATGGTGTTTGGGTAAAGTTCTTGCCTCGTTCATTGTATAGATCATGCGAGGACTTGGTTCAAGCTTATTAGGACTTCCCTTGAGGTAGATAGCATCAAATAAGGGAAGTAAGAACGGCTTGAACCCCTTATAAATAAACTACTATTAAAACTTTATCCGGCCTTGCGGGACTGTATCCCTATTGACTCAGACCAATATGGCCGAGGGTAACGTCGCCTTCACAAGAGGGGCCTACCACTTTTCGCATTAATAACTTATTTAATTATCTTTCAATAATCCGACCTTGCGGAACTGTATCCATGCTGACTTAGACCAATATGGTTGGGGGTAGCGTCGCCTTCACAAGAGGGGTATGCCACTATAACTAAGATAATCTCTTAAAAAGCCAAAGTGCGAAAATCATCAAAGGATACATAAAAGAGGAGTTGGAACCAAGTGATTCCTTCTTGTCTATTTGTTTCTCCTTTCATTTACGTTTTTATTTCTAGATTATCTTTTTAAAAAACTTTCATAACTTTTATCAAAATTTGGTTAGATTAGACGTTAACGATAAGCCGGTATTAAAACCTCTTGTGTACTTGGACGACATCGGTATCTTATCATCACTATACTATGTCTACGATGGGTGCACTTGCCATAACGTGTGTAGAGTGGTAGTATTGTATCGTGTTTTATAAATTTAAAACTTGATCCACGAGTAAAAAGTGCTTAAAATAAAATCTAAAATTTATACCCACGCTCGACCACGTCAAGTTTTTGGCGCCGTTGCCGGGGACATAAGGTTTTAAGGAAGCTTAAAATTAACGGTTTAATCAATTTTTATCTTTTTCCTTTTAATTTTTAGGATTTCACTTTGTTTTTGCATTTTCTGCATTTTCCTACAGCTGCAGCACGGAGCCGTGCTTGCTAAACACGGGGCCGTGCCCTTAACAGCAGCTGGCAAAACTGTTTTAGTCAGACACTAGCTGTGACACGGGGCCGTGTCTCCCTGTGGATGACATGTTGATCTTTGGTACTGATAAATACCAAGTTGATAAAACCAAGCAATTCTTTTCATCTAAGTTTGCCATGAAATATATGCGGAAGGCAGTAGTGATTATTGGTTTTAGAATTAAATGTGGGAATAATGGTAATTCAATCATTGGAGAAATTTAATTTTCAAGATTGTTCACCAGTTGAAACACCCATAGATGCTACTATTAAGCTTTTGTCTCGTAAAGGTGATCCTATTACTCAACTAGGATATTCTAAGGCAATGGAATGTTTGATATATGCTATGATTAACACAAGGCCTGATATAGCCTAAGTTGTGGAAAAGCTGAGTATATATACTAGTAATCCAAGCACACGTCATTAGCAAGTTGTGAACAAATTGTTCAAGTATGTGAAAGGAACCATGAACTATGGTTTGTGTTATTAATTATTTCCTCAATCCTAGAAGGGTATTATGATGCAAGTTGGATAACTAACATGGACGATCATTCTTCTACAAATGGATGGGTGTTATCTCCTAGACTTTAAAGAAGCTGATGTGGTCTAAAATATACATATTTTATATTATTATTTCTACACTTTTGAGTGGCTTTACAGTTGTTTTTTATTTAAATCCACTGGTAGTTGGTTCGTGATTGAAGTTTGATGAATTTTAGAGAAAACAGAGTTAAAATGATGAATTCTATTATAAATGTGATGATGTTCAGATGTTGTTTCAAAGAAAAAAAATATACTTAATGTATGCATTGATTAGTGACTGGGTTGTTAACATGTTGAATATTTGCAAATTCTAAAAGTGCAATTAAATGAGAAATTGAATGCTACATTTATTATTTTATTTTTCTTCATCGTAGGTAATGGGAAGAAATAAATGAATGCATTTTTGGAGTTCCTTGATGTTCATTATCAATTAAATATCAATTCCTATGAACAAAAGAATTATTCTGGACAAAGAGAAGTGGGCCGCCCACATGAGATGAGAACAACTGCCACATGCAAGTCTATGATCATAGTTGGGGAGTTGTTTTATTGGGTTTTGAAACGATAAACATCAATAGAAGTGGGCTGGCCATGCATGTTTTCGACAACAATTGGGGAAGTTGTTTTCTTTTTGGGCATAAAAAAAACAAATTAGTGTCCACTAAAGAAAAAAACCCTAATGTAATTGATGACGCATACTCATTCTCATTCTTAACTACTATATTCCTAAGTGTCGGTACCGACACGGGAATAGTAGTGCTCTTTTATTGGCCTACATGGGCGGCAAATAAATAGTGCCAGGTAACTGCGTGACACTCCCCTATTGGTCCAACAAATTTACGATTTTATCTCGCTTTAAAATTACGATTTTGTCATTAGTTTAAAACTATGTTATTGCCCCCACTTAAAAACAAATTTACGCTTTCACTCCCAACTAAAAATTTCAATTTTGCCCCTGGTTAAAAATTACGACTTTGCCCCATTTCAATTTACAGCTTTGCCATTTGTTTTTTCCCTTATAATTACGATTTTGCCATCAGTTCAAAGTTATGTTTTTACCCCCACTTAAAAATAAATTAACGCTTTTGCTCCCAGCTAAAAATTCCAATTTTGCCCTCGGTTCAAAATTACGATTTTGCCCTGTATAAATTCACAGTGTTGCCATTAGTTTTTTTTTTCTCACAGCCAAGTTACGATTTTGCCCTCAACTTAAATTTACATTTTGCCCATCGTTTTTCTTTGTTTTCCTAGTGAAACTTCAATTTTACCGCAGTGTAAAATTACAGTCGTGCCGGCAGCTTCCTGGCACTCCCCCTTAGTCTATTTAATTTACGATTTATCCCCAAATTAAAATTATGATTTCGTCCTAAAAATTACGTTTTCCCAATCGTTATAGTTTTTTTTTTTTTTTTTTTTTTTTTGCAAAAGTAGAAAACAATTTTTTTAATTGGTTGACTCGATTTAATTTTTTCCCGTGTCAAGGAGCCGTCTAACAGTCGCTCATTAGTCCTAAAAAATTACAGTTTTGCCCTGATCCGAAAAATATCGTTTTACATCTTTTTTACTAGCAAAATTATAGTAATGTTTTCTTTGATTAATTGAGAATTATTCGGTTATCGCCCCACAACGCAGGCGGTACATCAACTAGTTATATATAGATATGGAGTGGACGTGAAGTTGGGATCATCTCCATTCATTGGTTTCGAAAACAACAGTTGGACAGAAGGCATAGGCGGCAAGGAATTAAAAGGGAGGTGGATCCCTATTGGCGACAACATCAGTGGAGTGGAGGTTTGCCATTATTTTCAAGAAGAGACAGGCATAAACATCACTGTTGTTGGTTGTTGGCGCAAGAAAAGAGAAAAGAGAAATATTCGGTTTGAGTTTGAAGCATCACGGGTTCGATATTATTCTTATTTTTCTAATCTTTTACATCAAAACCATGTCTTGTTTAATTTTGACAACTGAATTCGTTATGTTTTTGAATAATATGAGTAGCTAAATGTTTGAAACTACTTAGGTTAAGATGAACTAGATGTTTGTGACGTTGTTTTGACTCGGTTTGGCTATTTTATGCGATTTACATAATTTGATCTTGAAATTGTTATTGATATTGCATGTTTAAGTGTTGTGATTGATTATTGATTGATAAATTCAGCGGTTTAGGCACGAAGAATTTCACCCAAGACTTAGGATTTAATTTGAATCGGTTAATCTTAGGGTTTTTCGGTTTGAATATTGAGTTTAGAAATAAACCAAGTTAATCAATAGTTAAAATAAAAAAAACTAAAACTTGCATCCTCATCTTTTGACTCGAGAGACGATTTAGGTGTGCTAGGTTATTAGCTAATCATTATTGGGTAGATTGGGTGACCGATAGCTCGGGCTCGTTTATTTCATCGCGTTTAGGGTTTCCTAGGATTTCAATTTTCAAGGTTGGGTTTGCTTCGCGAATAGAGGGTTTTGGGGGTAATTTAGCTTTCATTATTTAATATTCGTGGGATTTGGTATCGATAGGTCGAGCCGGTTCGTTCTAGCACTTCGCATTTCGTCCCTATCTTTCGATTGATCATCTATAGCGGGAGGTTATTCGGGTAGATTAGGATATTTAGCCATTACCATAGTCAAGATAGTGTTGCATGATTCTAGGGATTCGATACCTAGGTAGTCTTTTCTCATCATATTTGACCTACACTTTGCTTCCGAGTTCGTTTGCGTATTTCGTTGCTAGTCTTGTTCACCATTTTTCTTAATTAATTAGGTTATTAGTTAAACATCAAGATCAAACTTAAAATTGACTTTGTATTCGATAACGGTTCAGTATCTAGAGTTTGCGTATAGTGTCCACGGATTGATATCCGGTCTTGCCATCTACACTACACTGCGACCGGTGCACTTGTCGATTGTGTGTGGTTTAGTTTGCGATTCCATTTTAAAACTTGTTCGAATTTAATATATACATTTTCACACATCAAGTTTTTGGCGCCGTTGCCGGGGACACTTAGACGATTGCGTTATTAGCTTTGACTGATCTTATTTGTTTAATTGGTCTTTTTGTATATTGAGTCGTAGGTTAGTGTGTCTAGTCGTTTTTGTAGATATATATTTTTTTCTTTCTTTCGTTTTTCTTTTTTGTTGATTGTTTAGTTTTAATATCATGTGTTTAATCTGTGGAGGGGACCATTACACTAAATATTGCCCAATTCGAACGGGGTACCCTCCATGTGTTACGAAGTTTGCGGATGCAATTACAAGTCTCATTCAGAAAACCAAAACGGCAAAAGAGCAAGGGGATCAGAGATTTCCCGACATGCTCGCCTTTTCCGAGCAAGCGTTCGTGTTACTGCAGCTATTGGCGGAGAAATGCAGGATTCAGCAAGTGGATCCAGAGTGTCAGGGCTGCGGTGGACCGCATCAGTATGAAGATTGTCCGGTCGCCTTTCGATGGGTAATGCCCGATGTAACACCCCGTGTTTCGAAAGTCAAAGTCAAAGTCAAGATTGAAGTCAAAGGGAGACAAGATTGCTAATTGCGATTTGTCACTCCTTGCCTCAATTCCTGTTTTGACTTTTTTGACTTACAGATAGTCTATTTTATACGTTACGTTAGTTGTATTATGTGAAGTACTTATTAATAATCGAGGTTTATTCGATATTTATCGCATGATTGATCGCTTTATCGCAATCGCACTCGCAACTCGAATTACGCGTTCTGGATATTGTTTTATGTGTGTGTGTGCCTTATGTGTTACTTGTGCATGTTTATTTATGTTTATGTTGTGGTGATTAACCGAAACGCAATCGAAACTCAATCGCAATCGAATCGCAAACGCTAAACGCAATTCAATTAAGGATGATTGTATGTTGATATAGTAGTTGGGATTAAAAGTAATTTGAATAGGAAACTCTATCGCATCGCAACGCTCAACACGCGAATCAAAATCGCAAAACTCATCGCGACGTGCCCTCCAATCGAGTGGCCAGCCGATTGAGCTGCCACCCGATTGGGCTGCCATCCGATCGAGGTGCCACTCGATCGGGCTGCCACCCGACCAGGATAGCCCCTCGATCGACCAACCTCTTTTCCCCCTTTCCTTTTATGGAAAGCCTATAAATACCCCTCATGTCAACATCATTTGATGTTGACAGCTCTCTCTCCCTCTCACTCGCTCCAGCTCGCTTTTCTTCAGATTTCTCGCGATTCTTGTAAGTTTTCCATCTAAATCTTGTACTTTCTTAATCTACACACACTCCTACACCTTTCTATCTTTTAAATCTTAACTTTTAACCGTGAAATCACTAGATTTGAGGTGTTCTAGGATGATGTCATCATGGTGTTCTTAGGAACTTCATGTTTTGGCTTCAATCCACCAAGAACAACTTAGATCTGAACGATTTCCACACAAATAAACAAAGATCTTTCATAGATCTGAACATATTCAAGGTGAAAAGGATTGAAAGATGGTTTTCCAACTTTCTTTCAACTCTTTTACACTCAATGCACTCAAAACCGATAGAATCGGAGCTTGTTCTGATCTTCTACTCTTTCTTGTCGAATTATTGGTTCAAGATCTGGATCTTATCCATGAGATTACCGATTTCGGGTTAAACATGAAACACCGTCTCGAAGAGTTAACTGGTCGGATTTGGGTGGTTCCTGTCCGATCAGATTACCAAGTATGAACGAGGTTTCTGTTGTTCGGCACGTTATCAAATCATCTCGATAAAAACGACAAACCATCAAAAACAACCAAGTGTAAGACGATCAGGCCGACCAGGACGGAGTGCTGCCCGATCGGACTGCTGTTCGATCGGATTGTCACCCGATCGGGTTGCCACCCTATCGGCTTGCACCTTGGGTCCCACTCTTAACTTACTTTTCAACAATTAGAAGTTTGAACGTTGAAACGAATTGTGGACCGATCGGATTACCATTCGACCGGATTACTACTCGACTATGTGATGATTAGACTTCAACACTTAAACAAATCTTCAACATGTTCAATACAAACGGATTGTCACCCGATCGGACTACAATCCAATCGAGTGACAAACTGCTGTGAACTTGTTCTTACTAAAGTGTCCAACCAATCGGGTTATTGCCCGATCGAACAGTCGTTCAATCGATCGACCTGAAAGGTAGAGATACTTCTATGTTTTCAAAATGCTACAACGAAAACTTCAAAAGGCAAGCCATCATACACAAACACATCCTTCCCAAAGGAGGTAACAATCCACTCGAAAGGTCACCCGATCGGATGACCATCCGAGCAGATTGTCCCCGATCGACCGGCTACCCGATCGGATTGCCATCCGATCGGATTGCTGTCCAACCCACTGACACTTCTCACCAATTTACGTGTCGCTTATCGTTTATGCTATCGTTCTGATTAGGCTAAACTCGCTCTAAGCGCTCCCTTCAATCCACCAATCGCTGTGAGTATACTCGATCCCTTTTTGCTTTACGCACTTTTGGGTGTTACATACGTTACTTATTCTAAATCACATCGAACACACTACGCAATACTTTAAACGCTAACCGATTACCGCATGTTATACGTGACTTAATGAATGCTTGTTTGTTATGTTTACACATGGAATATTGTCTACCTGCCTTAGCAACGATAGTACTATTTGTTTGGACTCAGCACCTGTTCACTCAGGGGTTGTTAAGGACAATTTGTTACATGGCTCACAGTGGTGAGTGTGTATTACGAACTGCCTTGGGCAGTCAACCCGCAGTCATTGGTATCGCTAGGTTCATGTCGATAACTAACATGCCTCATTTTACACTGTGTACGTGCTGGTTATGCATAACGATTTCGAACTCTATTATATCTATTAAACTTGTATGCTCACCTTTACACTATGTGTATTGACTTTTACTTTAACGTATGTAACAGGTGCTTAGGATGCTTATATGCTTAGCTTGCTGTGAAATCGAGGCTAGCAAAGGTCTAGAAACGAATAAACAATTGTCTGTAATTGAAATCTGATTTTTCGAAACAAAACAATTTGACTAGATCTTGTCTGTAATAATTATGTTATCTTTTATGACATGGTATGGGATATGTTGCTTTATATAATTGGTAATTATAGTTGTTATGGAAATTTCTTGACAATCTGTTTCGCTCAGTGTTGCGCTCCGATGATTCCGCCATCGGTTGGGGTGTGACACCCGATACTACATATTGGCCGGAAGATTTGGTGTGGCTCACAAATGACGAGATGATATATACCATCGAGCCTACTGACAAGGAGACGCCGTTGGAGGGCGAAGAAAGCGGTGGAAGAGAAGAAGAGGATGATGAAGTAGTTGAAGAGCTTCAAGGCGACCCAGAGCTATCGGATATAGAGCCGGAGACGATAATGGACATTGAAGTCCCACCTCCGGTTCAACAAGTCGCTAATTCTAGCCATTGGTGTCCCACGCCATGGAATATCAACGATAGCTTCTGGAGTGATGATGAGGGGGTAGTAGAAGAGGCCGAGTTAGAGATGGCTGACTACACCGCCCCGATGGAAGAAGGTGCGCAGCCTCCCGATAGTATGGACGATTATGAGGATGGTTGTTACCCCACTAACCCGATATGGGACATGTCTATCATGGGTGGAGGAGTTTGGTGACGAGTTGGGTGGTTTACCAACTCTTGTAGATGAAGAGCGATTTGACCCAGTCGGCGATTTGACTGAACTAGAAGCATTATTGTTGGAGAAGCCGACTATGGAGTTCAAAGAGTCACCAAACTCAGCAGCGGAGCAAGCGGATGAGGAGTTTGATAGCCGGCCCGTGGAGAATCCAGGAGATGGACGCTCACCACAATCAAAGACACGAGAGAAGGCGAAAAGGAGCCTAGACAGACCTTTCACGGAGATTCGGGGATGGTGCCGAAGAAATAAGGTGATGGAAGCGCTGAAGTCTACTCGACACCACTCTTCTCATTACATGCCTCGAATCAGGTTTTGTCCAGGTAAGTTTAAATATTGGTGGTCCGACCCATTCGAGATTTTTAAACGGTTTATAAATTCCATTCTAAAAATCTTAATAAACAATAAAGAACGAGTGGAACTAAATGGGTTGGACCGGGTCCAGATAAAGGAGAAGCCTCCTGATTGAGTTCAAGTGTGGGGAGGTTTCGTAGAGTTTGTATAGAGTCGTCGTTTTTGTATATTGAGTCTAAGTTAGTATTATTTTTAAGTTTTTATGTCGAGTCGGTACTAGGGTTTTTGCTTGTTTTTGTTTATGCATGTTTGGATATGTACCACCCATACTCAATCTCCATTCGGGTGCTTTTGGAGCTGCTTTTCGAATATCAAGCATTTTCCAAGTATACCAGTCAGAGTCAAAGCCGACCGTGACCGAAATGCTATACGATCGAGCTGGATTAGACGAGAGTTTGGAGCTTACGTGTCATAAAACCAGCTAAGTCTTTTCCAATTTGCCCTTAGTCTTTTAGTTCTTATTTATTTTTAGTCTTTTGAGTCGGTTTCCATCCTACATTTAGGGCAATGTAGAGTTTAAGTGTGGGGATGAAAAACTATCGTTTAGTGTCTAGTTATTTAGTGTCTTGAGTCATAAAATTTGAAAAATACATAAAAGTTAAAAAATTTAAAAATCCAAAAAATGAAAAAAATTAGAAAGTGTTCCTGTTTTAGATGTTTGCATAATGAATACGGAAAATGATAGAAAAATCAGGTTTGTTCGGGTTTCAAATATGTGTGAGTAGGCTCGGCCCGGTTTTAGGTTCCTTTGATATTAATATACCTAATTGTTAGTTTACCAGTGGGTTCTCATCTAGGAAAAGTAGGAAATTGAAACCGCCAAAAATAGCATAAGGAATGCCATTATAAGCTAAAATTATTAGAATTTTTTATCAAAAAAAAGCAATAAATGAGCTAGACCGAATAAATGACAAGGCCTATGTAATCTCTGTTGGGGATAGTGACTCTGGCTTAAAATGCCTCTGGGATTGTTAAATAAAAATGCAAAAATACTGATGCCTATGTAATCTCTCTTGGGGATGGTGACTCTGATTGAGAATGCCTCTGGGATAAGTTACGCATAGTCTAAAAGCTCAAAAGAAAAAAAAGAAAAAAAAAGAGATGAAAAAAATTGATGTTAAATTCTTTTGATTTTGGTATAAAACGGTTAGGAAATAGTCCACTGACTGTTCCTTTTGTTCTATAAGCTTGAGGCGGGATTAGGTGGACTGCGGTTTTTAGTGTGAGACCCTGGGTAGATTAATTATATCTGAAATTAAATTGCATGATAAGGGCTTGGAACCGGGTTTTGTTTAAGTGGACACATATATTTGCAATCGCGGTTAACACGAATTTTAATTTTAATAAAGTAATCTATATCTTTGAACCTGAATATTAATAGATTATGATTTCGCTTGCATAAGTTTTTTTCAGGGACGAAAAATGTTCAAGTGTGAGGATATTTGATATGCTATAAATTGTATATATTTTTATATAAATATTCCTACACTTTTGAGTAGAATTGGGGTTGCTTTTATTAAATTCCACTCGCAAAGGATTCATATTTAAAGTTTGGCGATGTTCAAGTGTGTCGAACATGTTTTAGTACTTAAAGTTAACAATTGTGCAAGTAAAATTAATTGACATATTGATGAGGCATTAGATGAATTTTGTTAACTCTAACGGAAGGTACTTCAATATGGCTAAAAAGAATGTTCAGCTTAATTAATATTCATTAATGATCCAAATGCTTGTGAATATGAGTGGGGGAAATCAATTAAAAGAATTAAATGGGTTGAGCTGACAACTAAAAAAAAACGAGGAGATTTTTTTTTTACCTTTAAATATTTTTTTTTCCTGAACTTCTTATATCATTCCACACGAAAAAGGGCAATTACAAAACAATGACAGTTAGTCGGGCAATAAGTTGCGCCGCCACTTCTTTTGAATAGAAAAACCAATTCTACAAGCATTTGCTAGTAGAATTTGCTACGAGGAGATGAAAAATAAAATAAAAAGACAGTCATGCCCTTGCTAGTTCAACTTTATTACATGTGTATGCAACCGCTTCATATTATTTGATCAATATTAATTTTTGTAGGCTTTTGAATGCTATGTAAGATCCAGCCCAATAACAACCTTCAGTGATGCATTGTTCAAGCCCAGTTCGGTGAAGAATTGAGTTAAGATTGTGATACATTGGGTCAAGTTATTCTACAAAGGCTTCTAATTGTAAGAAGTGTAAAAATGATTTATAGAGTGACAAGTGTCCAATAACCTAAAACTAAACCCACTACATCACCACCAAAAACCTAAACACCCACCCCCACCACCACCCAAAAACCTAACCCCCCCCCCCCCAAACCAGAAAACCTAAACCCCCCACCCCCCCGGCAAAAAAAAAAAAAAAAAAAAAAAAAACTATACCTCACCAAAAAACCCCCAAAAAACCTAACCCCCCACCCCCCAAAAACCTAAAAAAAACCTAACCCCCCCCCCCCAACCCCCTAAAAACCTAAAAAAAAACTAAACACCCACCCCCACCCCCACCCCCTCGGCAAAAAAAAAAAAAAAAAAAAAAATTTAGGGTGGGTGATGTGGTGGGGGTGGGGGGGGGTGGGGGTTTAGGTTTTGGTGGTGGTGGATGTTTAAGGTTTTTTTTTTTTTTTTTTTTTTTTTTTTTTTTTTTTTAGTGGGGTTTTTTGTGTAATGGGTTTTTTTAGGTTATTGGACACTTGTCACTCTATAAATCCTTCTTACACTTCTTACAATTAGAATCCTTTGTATTTGATCCTAATCCGTGATACATTATCTAAATGAATTCATATAAAAAATAGGAAAAGAAACCTACTGATGAAAGGGGGCCATATTATTACTTTGTGGGAAAAATTCTTTGGCTGCCATATTTTGAAGAGAACAAAAGATTAGACCGCTGAAAATGGGCCAAGCCCATTACGACTAAGCAAAAAAACAAAAAAGGGCATCTTTGAATTATTGGCCCAGCAGAGAAAACATGAAGGTCAACCAAGCATGCATGTCACGATCATAGTGGGCTTGGCCCGTCACTGTTGTATTCGAATGTATGTTCTAACTTCTGACGACAGAAGGGGATAAGGGACGCAAACAGTAAGGGAGCAAGAGAAAGAAAAGAGTGTTTCGAGTGTTCAAGTCGTGATCAAGATTCTAGTCCGGGTTTGATATTTATTAGTATTCAATTTTGTTAAGACTTTGTGTTTTCAGATTTGATACTATGACTTATTTATTATTTGAGACTTGTTTCTTTTTCTTGACTATGATTCTTGGCTAGTTCGTTATGCTACCTAGGCCTAGATGAACTATGACTTAATGTTTTTGACTATTTGGTTTCGACTAATGATTAAATTGAGATGATTTACATATTCCTGTTTTGTGATTGTTTATGAATTTGTGTGCTTGTCTTGGTTGTGATTGGTTGTTTGGCTAGGTGATCTTGTTAGTCTGGTCTGGAACTATTTAGATCATTCTAGGTTCGTTAATCTATTAGGTTTTCGGTCTAGAGCTTGAGATTAGAGATAATTCAAGTTTAACTAAATTAATTAAAATCAACTGAGTATAGTGTGCATCCTTTTCTGGCAACTCTAGGGATGAGTCAGGATTGCTAGGTTATTAGCTAGGCGTTGTTTGGTAGTTTGGGTGACCGATAGCTCGGATCCGGCTACTTATACGCGTTTAGGGTTTCCTAGGTTTTCAATTATTTTACAAGTTTAGCTTCATGACCGGAGGGTTTTAGCACCATAGTTGTTTTTAATCTAATAGTCGTTGGATTTGGTATCGATAGCTCGAGTTGTTTCCAATTTAGCACTTCATTACTTTGTTCCATCTTCTATTTTGGTTGATCATCCTTAGCGGGAGGTTTTCTGGGTAGATTCGAAGCTTTAGTCATTGGTCAGGACTAGAGGTGAGGGGTTGGTCATAGGGATTCGAAGCCTGGGTAGTTCTTTCTCATCATTGTCTGCTTCCTGTCATTTCACCATCTTTCTTTCTTGCCCTGTTATCTTGTTTACTCGCTTTAGTTTAATATAGATATTAGTTAAGTAAAACCCCCAAAACAATTAAAACCAATTAAGTAATTAGTTGAGTCAGAGTCTAGTTTAGCATCGCTAGTGTCTCGTGAGTTCGATACTCGGACTTCATTAGGCTTTACTACGTACGATAGGTACACTTGCCTGTCAGTGGTCTAGCATTTAGAGAGTCTTAGTTTATAAATTTAAAACTAGGGTGTCTAGATTAGGTTTAGTTTTTATAGACCGCATTCAGCACATCAGAAGCATACTAGCATCACAAGTTCAACCATGGGGAATTTGTAGCTTTAGCAGTAGCTGGTAAAGAAGCTGAATGGCCAAGAAATTCGATCTTTGAGATTTCTTTGTGGTCAAAACCGATATCACCCATTACTATCAAATGTGATAATGCCGCTACTTTGGCTAAGGAATACATGGAAGTGTAAAATAGAAAGTCTAGACACTTAGGTGTTAGACACAATATTATTAGAGAATTAATCACGAGTGGAGTGATATTAGTTGAATTTGTAAGATTTGAATATAATATGGTTGATCATCAATCTAAAGAATTATGAAGAGATCACGTGAATAAATCGTCCATAGGAATGTGTTTAAAATCCGTATGAAATATCTTATGTCAAGACACCCAATTCCCATCTAATACAACATTAGATGCTGAATTTAATGTGGAAAGCTTCTCATAATGATATTGGAAGACATCATCAAAATCATCCCAAGGTTTGTATTAAGACTGCAAGATAAGGTAGGTTAAATTTTAACTTCTTAATACTCCTATGACAGATTGCATTTGCAGGTGCAAGAATAAATAAATTACCTATAAGAGTTTGAAGTTTAGACGCTCCAAGAAGCTTGGACTTGTATTTGATATACTCTTTGAAGGATTAGGACACAGGCTAGTAAAATATTGTGTCAAGTAAGTACATAAGAATTTGTGAACTTATGTGTATATTAACTTTATGTATTCAAATGGATAACAAAGGTTTAATCCATATTAAAACTTTGATATTTGAATATTTGGATCTTGTAACGTACTAAAATGATAATTCACTATGTAGGAAATTTTTATTTATGAATAAGTATGTGGTTATTTGAGAAGTGTTTTAAGTTAATCATGGGCAGCACTTAAATGGGGGATGAATGCTTGTAATTTTAGTATTACCAATATATTTTAGCGGTATTGGATTAACTTGTCGACATAGTGACCTTATGTTGGTTTTTGCCGTTGATTTGTTCCTTTTGTATATTTAAGCTATTTTAATCCTGAAAATCAAAAGTATACAAAGAAAATCACCTTTTTCCAACATTAGTACATAAAAGGGTTGATTTTACACCTTATTTGATATAATATATATGTTCCATTTTGTGCATATCAGTTGTCAAGGTTTAGGTAGTAATTCGGGAGGGGGTAGTGGTAGTGATTTAAGTAAGATAGAGAGTCTCCTAACCCAGTTAGTTGCTAAGGATGCGATTACCCAAAAAATGTTAGAAGAACACGATATTCTTCTGAAAAACCAACATTTCGCGTTTTTAGATCTATAGGAGACATCACTAGGAGGTTAGATGAGAGAGCCCCATGCCAATTTTCAAGAAACACTTAAACAAACCTGGCCGCCCAGCTGAAAGCAGTTCAATCGTAGTGATAAGGTTTCAGGAGAGTTAGATAGATCACCGGTTCAGGTAGAAGAAGAGGAACCAGTTGATGAAGAGTTAGTTATGGAAATGCTCGAGAGTAGCTTTTTAGTTATGCATAATTTACAGTGTACTTGCATTAGTACCCGGTTATGTGTCATGGTCATGTGGATTTGTATTTGTATGTTTTATTTTTGGACCTCGGGGATCACATAATTTTGTGAGTGCCCTTTTTGCGGGTGTTGGACCGTTGTTTTGACCCGAAAAGTCAGCCGAGACAGTTCATCATCACATATAAAGGCGGAATCAGTATATATGACGTTACAACAGCTTGTTCTTTCAATTCCACTGCTTTTATAGCTTTCTAAGTAAATTTTGACAGAGTTCCGTTCCACAAGCACACACATACGTTACTAGATCCGCTCAAATGAACAGGCTATATATAGCCATGACTGGTTCGCTTATACGACTGACAAATAAGCGGACCTACAATAAAGCACCATAAGCGAACCTGTTTAATGACCTAAGAGCGAACCTGACTAACCCTATGAGCGGACCTACTTCTATTTTGTACATAAAAGCGAACCTACATTATACAACTCATAATTTGACATTCTAGACCCTCTGTTGACCTAACTTGACCTAAGACTTCATGTAGACGTAGTCAACAGACATCCCATGCATCAACAGACTCCCCCTTGGATGTTGACGTAGTCTTCAGCAGTCTTTATGTCACACCCCCAAAATCCACCATGCGGAGTACCACCGCTTGGAGGCATGACGTGACCAGGATCGAGCCACCAATCATATTGAACAACGTATTTAAGTAAATAAAACCAACCACAATACAATTGGTGACCAAAAGCCAGTTAACCAAGTTTTAAATTAAACAGCGGAAGCATAATACGTGATACCAAAATGTAAGTTCATAGTCCATAAGTTTAAAATCCAAAACGTAGTTTTAATAAGTTCATAAGGATTAAGTGTTTATTACGAAACATGACAGTCCGTATCCCACAACGACTCCTTCCTCGTGCAAGCTCCAAGCATTTAACGACCTGTAAGGCATGTAACAACGAGTCAACAACAAAGTTGAGTGAGTTCACGTTTAGTTGTTTAGTGTTAAGTTGTTTCTGAAAACGTGGTTTGTCTTTCGTTGGCGTAATTGCCGTGGGGGTTACCCCGTAGTTGAAAGTAAGATTAACCAGTTCATTCTTTATTACCCAAACCATTTCCATGATTAGTGGGGGCTTCCCCATGTGAACCACTAGACCGTATGATATCGACTACTACGCAAGTAAGTTGTGCCCTACATCAGTGTCTATCATCACTGATGGTTTGCCATAGTCCATTAGTACACGCCCGTCCGACTGGCACGGTGTGAGGTTTGTTAAACCTAATAGCGCTATTAACTAATGACCCGCTCGCCATTGGCCTCGGCGATTAAGTCGATATAAAATGAGGGACTTATGATAGAGTTTTGTCTAGTAAGTTTTAAAGTTGTTGTCCTACCCAAGGAGGACGAACGTACGTAGTTCTACCCAAGGAGAATACGCAAGAATAATATTGGCATCCTACCCAAGGAGGATGGCCGTACATATCCTACCCAAGGAGGATATGTAGGTTCAATTTTAAGTTCTCTAACCCATTCCCAAACCACCGGGAATCCCATGCCTTAGAAAGTGTGTGAACTCACCTCGGTTTGCTCGGTTAGATTCTCAATATAGCTAACAGTCAAGGTCGGTCAATCACGTCCTAGTATGATTTACCAGTTAGTCATTTAGTGGCTTTCAAATAGAACACAAAGTTCCTACACGTATCTATCACACAACATGCATCACTTTAACGGTTTATGCCCTCTAAGTTTCCCATCCATTCCCCACTCAAAATCAAACATACGATAATGCACATAACATATATAACATGTTAGATCATTCACGGATAGCATACTCGACATTTAGACACGCAAGTCACAACTTATCTCAATTCAGCATTTATATTCAAAACCGGCTGTTTTCGGATATTTTAATAAAATAGTTAAATTATTCCAAAAATTCCCCTATTTTTACAGGATGTCTTAAACGTTCCATATTTTATTGTGTAAAAATATCGGGGTCCGGTTCATTACCAATATTTTATAAAAATTCATATTCCGGACTGAACTCAGATTTATGTATTTTTGACCACAGTCCACGGAACAATTTATTAAAAATTCATCGAGTGTCTGATTTACGAAATTCCAGTGGGGTAATTACAAAAGCATCGGTTGTCATCTACTGTACAAATTTCATGGTCCGATTCATCACAAAACTCAGGTTATGACTGAAAGTATGACACCCATTTATTGCTGTCAAAATTCAGCTTAAGTTGCTGTTACAAATTAATACTTTAAAAATAGAAAACGATGTCCAAAAATTACGATTCCAGTGCCATTAGAACCGTATTTCATAATATCACATTTTAGACTCAAAATATCAGTTTTTCGTTGAGTTTATGACATGTTTACAGCCTGTTAAAGGCGGCTGAAAATACACATCAGCAAGCTGTTATCAGTCTAAAGGCTACTAAAACGCACACATATGATTACCATTCACTCTAATAATGATTTACAACAGGTTATAAGTTATTTACAACAAACTAATACTCATATATTCCAGATTTATCTTGTATTACCATGTTTCATCATTATTTACTCTTTAACCAACAAGTTCAACACTCTAGCAAGACTTTTTAGTTTTGATTTTTAGTGTTCACGATTTATCCGACAAAACGCTTATTAACCACTCTAGACAAGATCAAGAAGAGGTTTAGAGTCACTTACTACTAGCTCGAGGCTAGGGAAGATCAAAGGCGTAAAAGTGGTGGATAAAAGCAATCTAGAGAGGTCTTTGAGCTTCCGAGTGCACCGAGCTTGTTTGTAGGACACCGTACACCTTTGAGTATGCAAGAAATGGTTGGAATGGAGGTTGATGGTGGTGAGATGGTGGCTGAAGGTGGCTGCCGTGAGGGTGTGGGGGGGGGAGTGAAAGTGTTTGTTGATGAAGTGTAGGAAGAAAGAGAATGGTGGACCTTAAGGTTAATTTATAAACCAACTATCTTCATTGTCCAACAAGTAATATGTCATCTAGATATCCCACACATGGGATTAAAATAATCAACAAGGACAAGGGTGTGTCACCCTTTTGGTGACCATTCGGTTAGGGGGGGGGGGGTAATTTGGTTGGTTTCTAACTATTTAGTTAGTATTAGTTTGTTAAGTTAGGAGGTTAATTTAGTTACTAGCATGTAGTGTCTTGTGGCGGGTGTTAGGGTATTCGGGGACCCTAACTAGCTCAGAAAAGAAAAGCAATGTCAATGACAATATTTTTATGTCCCGGGTAAAGTCCGGTTGTTCGGTTCGGTGTTGTTCCGTTAAACTGCTTAATTAATCCGTAAAGCGTCTTACATATATATTTTTGTAACGTTTTTAATTTCTAGCACTTAGGAAAACATACTAGATTATTTAGTAACTTTACTGTACACTACTAGTATGTTACAAGCACATGTAAGTATAACAAAGAAATCAGAAAGCAGTTAAATGATTCAGCACAGTCATCAAGCACTTTATTTATCATTAATAAATTGTATGGAATACATGGAATTACGAGGGTTGTCACATTCTCCCCCTGTTAAGAGAATTTCGTCCCGAAATTTAGCGCGTGGTTACTAAGGAAGCTAGTTAAGTTGCGTTGTTTTCCTGATTTCCCTGGGGTGTCACATCATCCCCTCGTTGATTTGGAATTTCGTCCCGAAATTCTGCAGTAGCTTCAGCCTCAGTAGTGGTTTCACTTTTCTTAAACAACTGGGGATACTTGAGTTTCATTTGGTCTTCTCGTTCCCAGGTATACTCCGGGCCACGACGGGAATTCCAACGAACTCAGACGAGAGGTATTCTGGTGTGCTTGAGAATCTTAACGTCTTGATCCGTAATCTCTACTGGTTCCTCGACGAATCGCAGCTTGTCGTCGATTGTGAGCTCTTTGAGAGGAACTATGAGGGTCTCATCTGACAGACACTTCTTCAGATTCGACACATGGAATACGTTGTGAACTCCACTGAGTTCTTCAGGTAGGTTCAGCCTGTAAGCGACTTTGCCAATTCTCTCAATGATCTCGAATGGCCCGACGTAACGCGGATTGAGTTTGCCTCGTTTGCCAAAACGAACTACACCTTTCCAAGGTGAGACTTTGAGTAGCACTCGATCCCCAACCTGGAACTCGAGTGGTTTTCTTCGCTTATCGGCATAGCTTTTCTGACGGTCACGAGCTGCCGCCATTCATTGTCGTATCTGAGCAATCTTCTCGATCGTATCTACTACAAGTTCTGGACCGGTGATTTGACTGCCACCAACTTCTGCCCAACAAAGAGGTGATCGGCATTTATGTCCATACAATGCCTCGAATGGAGCGGCTTGGATGCTGGTGTGGTAACTGTTGTTATATGAAAACTCCACTAGCGGGAGGTGTTTTTCCCAGCCATTGCCGAAGTCGATTACGCATGCCCTAAGCATGTCTTCAAGGGTTTGGATGGTGCGTTCAGATTGCCCATCCGTCTGTGGATGATAAGCGGTGCTCATATCTAAACGTGAGCCAAAAGACTTATGCATAGCTTGCCACAGTTCAGAGGTAAAACGAGCGTCACGATCAGAAATGATGGAGGTTGGCACTCCGTGCCTTGATACCACTTCTTTTAGGTAGATGTCTGCTAGAGTAGAAAACTTATCCGTTTCTTTGATAGGCAGAAAATGTGCAGACTTGGTCAGTCGATCCACGATCACCCAAATGGTATCATTTCCGCGTTGAGATCTGGGCAGGCCAGTAACGAAATCCATGGATATTTGCTCCCATTTCCATTTTGGGATCTCTGGTTGTTGAAGTGGGCCTGATGGTTTCTGGTATTCGACCTTGACTCTAGCACAAGTCAAGCATTTACTGACGTAGGTCGCTATGCTGGCTTTCATACCAGGCCACCAGTATGTAGTTTTTAGGTCGTGGTACATGTTATCCGAACCAGGATGTATTGAATAACGAGACTTATGTGCTTCATCCATCACAAGCTCACGTAAGTCTCCATACAGCGGAACCCAGATGCGTCCATTAACATAGTAGGCGCCGTTTTCCTTTTGTTCTAGCCATTGCCTCGATCCTCGTAGGGACTCAGCCCTGATGTTCTCTGCTTTCAATGCTTCAACCTGAGCATCACGAATCTGAGCGGGAAGGTTGGATTGGATGGTAAGCTGTAAAGCACGTACACGCTTAGGTATAGTATCCTTTCGACTGAGGGCGTCGGCCACAACATTGGCTTTGCCCAGATGGTATTTGATAGCGCATTCATAATCGTTCAAGAGCTCTACCCATCGGCGTTGACGCATGTTTAACTCCTTTTGCTTGAAGATATGCTCGAGACTCCTGTGATCGGTGTAAATGGTGCACTTGGTACCGTACAGATAATGTCTCCATATCTTAAGCGCGAAAACAACTACTCCCAGTTCCAGATCGTGAGTAGTGTAGTTCCTTTCGTGAACTTTAAGTTGGCGTGATGCGTAGGCAATGACCTTGTCGCGTTGCATCAACACGCAACCAAGTCCTTGGATGGAAGCGTCGCAATAAACCACAAAATCATCTGTGCCTTCAGGAAATGAGAGGATAGGCGCGCTACAGAGTCTATCTTTCAAGTGCTGAAATGCGGACTCCTGTGCATCACCCCAATGATAGGTAACACCTTTCTGAGTTAGTGAAGTGAGAGGTTGCGCAATCTTTGAGAAATCCTTGATAAACCTTCTGTAATATCCTGCCAAACCCAAGAATTGGCGGATTTCTGTTGGTGTACGGGGTGCAGGCCAGTTCTTGATCGAGTCAACCTTGGATGGATCAACATGAATCCCATCCTTGTTTACCACATGGCCCAGAAAATGGACTTCACGGAGCCAGAAGTCACATTTCGAAAACTTGGCATACAGCTGCTCTTTACGAAGTAGTTCCAGAATAAGCCTCAGGTGTTGCTCGTGTTCCTCCTGACTCTTAGAATAGATCAGGATGTCATCGATGAAGACTATGACAAATTTATCCAAGTAAGGCTTGCACACTCGGTTCATGAGGTCCATGAAGACTGTAGGTGCATTCGTCAACTCGAAAGGCATAACCAGAAACTCGTAATGGCCGTAACGAGTTCTGAATGCTGTTTTGGAGACGTCCTCCTCTCGGACTCTCAGCTGATGGTAGCCTGACCTTAGGTCAATCTTAGAATAGAAGCTCGACCCTTGCAACTGGTCGAACAAGTCATCAATGCGTGGAAGAGGATAACGATTCTTCACGGTCACCTTGTTGAGTTCGCGGTAGTCAATACACATCCCGAAGGTACCGTCTTTCTTCTTCACGAATAACACTGGAGCTCCCCATGGCGAAGAGCTAGGACGTATGAATCCCTTTTCCAAGAGTTCTTGTAGTTGCGTAGACAGTTCTTCGAGTTCTGATGGAGCAAGTCGATAAGGGCGCACGAGCTATTGGTGCTGCTCCAGGAGCTAGCTCGATTTGAAACTCGACTTGTCGATGAGGCGGAAGGCCAGGTAATTCCTCAGGAAATACCTCGGGAAAGTCGCGTACAATAGGAATGTCTTCTATCTTCCTTTCTTCCGCGGATGCATCAGTAACGGGGGCTAGGATAGCGGTGTGGCCCTTTCGTAAACACTTCTGGGCTTTAAGGAAAGAGATGATGCCTACAACAGCACCACTCTTGTCGCCACGAATCACGAGGGGTTCTTTATCAGGACGAGGGATGCGGACGATTTTCTCCTTGCAAATAATCTCCGCTTGGTGTCGAGATAACCAATCCATTCCAATGACAACGTCGAAACTACCCAGAACGATAGGAATAAGATCGATGGAGAAGTTCTGACCAGCTAGGACGAGGTTACAGCCCTTAACTATGTGTGTGGCTTCAAGACTTTTACCGTTTGCTATTTCTACCATGTGTTTGGTGTTCAAAAGTGTTGGAGTGCGCTTAAGCATTTGGCTAACTTTTACGGACACATAACTAGTATCGGCACCCGAATCGAACAAAACAGTAACAAAGAAGTCGTCTAGAAGAAACTTACCCGTCACAACGTTGGGATCGTTCCTTGCTTCTCCCTGACCAATCACGAACACACGACCTTGGGCGCCATTGCCATTATTGTTACCTCCATTGTTGTTCCCATTGTTGTTTCCATTTCTTTGGTTGTTCTTATTCTTGTTTTGGTTCAGCTGGGGGCAGTTCCTTTTAAAGTGGCCTTCAGCGCCACACTGAAAACATCCTTTATTTCCTTGCTGATGCTGCTGCTGGTGGTTCTGTGGAGCTTGTTGTTGTTGGCGATTCTGATTCACAGGACGTGGGCTCCTGCAATCTTTGGCTTCGTGACCTAGATTGTGACATCTCTGACAGCGACCCTTGTTGCACTGGCCGCTGTGGTGCAGATTACATCGATTGCACTTAGGGTGATTTCCCTTGTACCCACCCTGACCTTGATTTCCAGATGACTGCTGACTGGGGCTCCTGTACTCATCTATCTTTCGCTGCTGAGATTGAGCTGAAGTAGAACCCTTGCCCAGATTTCCATCCCACTTGCGCTTATTGTCGTTGGGAGCATCAGAAGTAGTGGCGCTAATACGTTTGGGCAGTTTGTTCTGCTCAACCGCCTGATCAGTGAGACGATGAGCCAACTTGACGATTTGCTGTATAGTGCCAAGGTTAGCTGAGGTTACGTGGCTTTGAATTTCTGGCACCAAGCCCTTAAGGTACAGCTCAATGCGTTTGTAAGGAGGGTCCACCATAGTAGGACACAGGATGGCCAGTTCATTTGACCTCTTAGTATACGCCTCAATCTCAGACCCCGTCATCTTTAGGTTGAAAAATTCCACCTCTAGCTTGTGGATGTCGTCACGACTGCAATACTCTTCTCTAATCAGTTCTTTGAAGCCGTTCCATGGGGTGGCGTTAGCAACCGCCAACCCAAGCAATTGGACCTGTGCTTTCCACCAAGTTAACGCAGCTCCTTCGAGTGTTCCAGTAGCATACTTCACCTTACGATCTTCCGGGCAATCACACATCTCGAAAACAGACTCGAGCTTCTCGAACCAGTGAAGAAGGCCTACAGCACCTTCTGTGCCGCTAAAAGTGCTTGGTCGGCAATCCATGAAGGTTTTGAATGTGCACACAGGAGGCTGAGCATGTTGACCTCCTGCAAGAACAGCTGCGAGTGCCTCAGCAACTCGTTCGTTGATCAGAGCCGTCAACTGGGCTTGAGTGAGGTTGATACGTCCTCCGCGTCCGCTCATGATCTTCATCACGAAGCAACGTAAGTGAGAAAAGTGTCGTGAAAGTGCGTAAGTGTGGGACGATAGTAGAGCGTAAGCACACAAGGTTCAAGTAGCAGTTATCACGTTAACTAATGCACAATGTGAGCTATCTAACCGACAATATAACATAAATCATACCACCTATTGTGTCGAGTCTTGCACGTGGAGCGAGGCGTCGTTGTGGTTCGTTGAGCACTGTACAGGTTATAGTCTGGTTTTATCGAAAAGCTTTTCCCTTTTTAAAACCAAGTTCACTATAACCAATGGCTCTGATACCAATCTGTCACACCCCCAAAATCCACCATGCGGAGTACCACCGCTTGGAGGCATGACGTGACCAGGATCGAGCCACCAATCATATTGAACAACGTATTTAAGTAAATAAAACTAACCACAATACAATTGGTGACCAAAAGCCAGTTAACCAAGTTTTAAATTAGACAGCGGAAGCATAATACGTAATACCAAAATGTAAGTTCATAGTCCATAAGTTTAAAATCAAAAACGTAGTTTTAATAAGTTCATAAGGATTAAGTGTTTATTACGAAACATGACAGTCCGTATCCCACAACGACTCCTTCCTCGTGCAAGCTCCAAGCATTTAACGACCTGTAAGGCATGTAACAACGAGTCAACAACAAAGTTGAGTGAGTTCACGTTTAGTTGTTTAGTTTTAAGTTGTTTCTGAAAACGTGGTTTGTCTTTCGTTGGCGTAATTGCCGTGGGGGTTACCCCGTAGTTGAAAGTAAGATTAACCAGTTCATTCTTTATTACCCAAACCATTTCCATGATTAGTGGGGGCTTCCCCATGTGAACCACTAGACCGTATGATATCGACTACTACGCAAGTAAGTTGTGCCCTACATCAGTGTCTATCATCACTGATGGTTTGCCATAGTCCATTAGTACACGCCCGTCCGACTGGCATGGTGTGAGGTTTGTTAAACCTAATAGCGCTATTAACTAATGACCCGCTCGCCATTGGCCTCGGCGATTAAGTCGATATAAAATGAGGGACTTATGATAGAGTTTTGTCTAGTAAGTTTTAAAGTTGTTGTCCTACCCAAGGAGGACGAACGTACGTAGTTCTACCCAAGGAGAATACGCAGGAATAATATTGGCATCCTACCCAAGGAGGATGGCCGTACATATCCTACCCAAGGAGGATATGTAGATTCAATTTTAAGTTCTTTAACCCATTCCCAAACCACCGGGAATCCCATGCCTTAGAAAGTGTGTGAACTCACCTCGGTTTGCTCAGTTAGATTCTCAATATAGCTAACAGTCAAGGTCGGTCAATCACGTCCTAGTATGATTTACCAGTTAGTCATTTAGTGGCTTTCAAATAGAACACAAAGTTCCTACACGTATCTATCACACAACATGCATCACTTTAACGGTTTATGCCCTCTAAGTTTCCCATCCATTCCCCACTCAAAATCAAACATACGATAATGCACATAACATATATAACATGTTAGATCATTCACGGATAGCATACTCGACATTTAGACACGCAAGTCACAACTTATCTCCATTCAGCATTTATATTCAAAACCGGCTGTTTTCGGACATTTTAATAAAATAGTTAAATTATTCCAAAAATTCCCATATTTTTACAGGATGTCTTAAACGTTCCATTTTTATTGTGTGAAAATATCGGGGTCCGGTTCATTACCAATATTTTATAAAAATTCATATTCCGGACTGAACTCAGATTTATGTATTTCTGACCACAGTCCACGGAACAATTTATTAAAAATTCATCGAGTGTCCGATTTACGAAATTCCAGTGGGGTAATTACAAAAGCATCGGTTGTCATCTACTGTACAAATTTCATGGTCCGATTCATCACAAAACTCAGGTTATGACTGAAAGTATGACACCCATTTATTGCTATCAAAATTCAGCTTAAGTTGCTGTTACAAATTAATACTTTAAAAATAGCAAACGATGTCCAAAAATTACGATTCCGGTGCCATTAGAACCGTATTTCATAATATCACATTTTAGACTCAAAATATCAGTTTTTCGTTGAGTTTATGACATGTTTACAGCCTGTTAAAGGCGGCTGAAAATACACATCAGCAAGCTGTTATCAGTCTAAAGGCTACTAAAACGCATACATATGATTACCATTCACTCTAATAATGATTTACAACAGGTTATAAGTTATTTACAGCAAACTAATACTCATATATTTCAGATTTATCTTGTATTACCATGTTTCATCATTATTTACTCTTTAACCAACAAGTTCATCACTCTAGCAAGACTTTTTAGTTTTGATTTTTAGTGTTCACGATTTATCCGACAAAACGCTTATTAACCACTCTAGACAAGATCAAGAAGAGGTTTAGAGTCACTTACTACTAGCTCGAGGCTAGGGAAGATCAAAGGCGTAAAAGTGGTGGATAAAAGCAATCTAGAGAGGTCTTTGAGCTTCCGAGTGCACCGAGCTTGTTTGTAGGACACCTTACACCTTTGAGTATGCAAGAAATGGTTGGAATGGAGGTTGATGGTGGTGAGATGGTGGCTGAAGGTGGCTGCCGTGAGGGTGTAGGGGGGGGGGGAGTGAAAGTGTTTGTTGATGAAGTGTAGGAAGAAAGAGAATGGTGGACCTTAAGGTTAATTTATAAACCAACTATCTTCATTGTCCGACAAGTAATATGTCATCTAGATATCCCACACATGGGATTAAAATAATCAACAAGGACAAGGGTGTGTCACCCTTTTGGTGACCATTCGGTTAGAGGGGGGGGGGTAATTTGGTTGGTTTCTAACTATTTAGTTAGTATTAGTTTGTTAAGTTAGGAGGTTAATTTAGTTACTAGCATGTAGTGTCTTGTGGCGGGTGTTAGGGTATTCGGGGACCCTAGCTAGCTCAGAAAAGAAAAACAATGTCAATGACATTATTTTTATGTCCCGGGTAAAGTCCGGTTGTTCGGTTCGGTGTTGTTCCGTTAAACTGCTTAACTAATCCGTAAAGCGTCTTACATATATATTTTTGTAACGTTTTTAATTTCTAGCACTTAGGAAAACATACTAGATTATTTAGTAACTTTTCTGTACACTACTAGTATGTTACAAGCACATGTAAGTATAACAAAGAAATCAGAAAGCAGTTAAATGATTCAGCACAGTCATCAAGCACTTTATTTATCATTAATAAATTGTACGGAATACATGGAATTACGAGGGTTGTCACATTCTCCCCCCGTTAAGAGAATTTCGTCCCGAAATTTAGCGCGTGGTTACTAAGGAAGCTAGTTAAGTTGCGTTGTTTTCCTGATTTCCCTGGGGTGTCACACTTTAGCTCCTGAGTCTTCGGTCTTGGTCTTTTCTCCGACTCTGTCTCCCCTTCATAAACATTCTTCACAGATTTCAGAATTAACACCTGACTCTAACTTCAGACTTCCCTGTAGCTGTTGATCCAAACTCCCCCTTTCGCAGACTCCCCCTCTCAGTATGTTGGGATCTGAGGTATCTGGTTCAAGCTTTGACAATTTGCCTCCTTTGGGTATAATGAGACTGTCCAAACCTGTTACTCGACCAATAACATTACAATCTATCTTTTCAAACAATAAACACAAATTCAATCAGTTTTAGAAATCCACTCAAGTCTTGAAGTTCAAGTAAATGACCCTGATCACTTGATTAATCTACGACGTTCAATTTAATGACCCTGGTTGATCTTTTGACGAATCAAACTGATTTAGTAAACTAATTTTCAACTTTTTCTGAAAATAACAAGTATCAAGTTAATGAACTTGTTTGTGACTTTGAAAACAATCAAACTTCCAACAATGTAAGCTCTCCTCATTCTTCAGCTAAGAATCTCCTGCATCTGCTTCATCTTTCAAGAATCCGACAATCAACTTTCCACTCTGGTTTGTCTAAAATAAAGCAGAAATAAAATCTTTTTGGATTTTTAATGTGATCTAAACTAAGAAATGAAATAACAAAAAACTTAAATTTCAGAAAGTAAACTATTTACAAATTTATTTTTGGCGAGCGTGTCAGGGAATCATATCAGCTTTTCAGACAAATTACTAGTACCGTTAAGCTACATTACATACTCAGACTTAAACAATTCACCTCAATTGTCGATATACTGATCCATCTTAAATTCTCACACAAACTTCAATCTATTCAGGATACAGTTTAAGTGTCTTAAGAACTTAGTTCAATTCATGTGTCCCACCTCTTGAATATACTCCCGTATCCAGAATCCCAGATATTCAGTCTTACAGGTGAGTATACCACAGATGATATCTGTAAGGGGTTAGGTGCGAAACCGTGAGAGCTCAGGTCAGAACTTCCGTTCAGCAGAGAGATGACGGCTCGACTTTTGGTGTGTCCCCTTTAGAGGATCTTTTAATTACAACAGCAGCGACTATCAATTTTATTGTTTCATCAGCTTGCTGAGGGCGATGCTATGTTTCAAGCATTTTGCAGAAAGTATTATTCGGGGACTAGGTCAGTACTTCCATACAGCAGAAGTCCCGGAATAATACCCCAGATATCACTGAGTATAAAGACCTAGTATCTCAGAATATGGGACCTTTCAAACGAGATTTCAGGGGTTACCTATATATCCAAGTAGTGTTCCCCATGAATTTCGCAAGTTTGAAATTTTAGGTTTATATCCTTAATAAAGCTACTAAATGTACGAAAACCTATCGACACATCGTTAGTGAGACTGTTTAACTCATTTAAACTTTACAAATATTTAGCATACTGTAATTGTCTAGCTGATGTACTATCATTTTCCCTATATACACAAGCTCATTTTCAATTTTATCATGTTTTTGGATTTTTCATTTTTTACTGTTTTTGTATTTTCTGAAAATAAACTATGTACAACTATCTATCTCCCCCTAAATACCAAAACACGTAAAAAATCGACAAACCATTGCAGATTGTTTCTCGTCTTCATCCGCAACAGTACTCTCATCAACACTCACAATTCCATCCGATACTGAAAGCAATTTCATACCATTAAGTTTTAACAAATATTGAAACCGATTTTTATCAAAAGCTTTGGTATGCAAATCAGCTTTTTGTTCGTCAGTGTGGATTTTCTCAATTCGTATCAACTTTTTCTTGAAGCAACCGCGAATAAAGTGATGACGAATTTCTATATGTTTAGTTTTAGCATGATGTACTGGATTTTTAGTAATGTTAATTACGGCCTCATTATCAACAAACAGAGGTGTGTTAAGAAACTGCAAACCGTAGTCGCGCATCTGTTGCTGTATCCACAGGATCTGAGAGCAGCAACTGCTAGCAGAAACGTACTCCGCTTCACATGTAGATAGCGCCACAGATGTTTGTTTCTTACACTGCCAGGTAACCAATCTAGGACCAATGAACTGGCATCCTGCAGTTGTTGATTTCGCGTTGACTTTGCAGCATCCGAAATCTGAATCGGAATACCCTTCGAGCGTAAAATCGCCTTTCCTAGGATACCATAACCCCAATGACGGAGTACCTTTCAGGTAACGTAATATCCTCTTGACAATAATCATGTGCGATGCTCTCGGGTTAGACTGAAATCTTGCTGCGAGGCACGTTGGGTACATGATATCAGGACGTGAAGCAGTTAGATACATCAAAGAACCGATCATGGAACGGTAGAACGTTTCATCAGCCCTGTCTCCGGTGAGATCTGGGTGAATCCCATGATTAGACGCAAGTGGGGTAGCAGCTGGAGTAGAACTTGACATTCCAAATTTCTCTAGAATATCATGCACGTACTTCGTTTGATGAATGAAAATTCCCTCAGGTAGTTGTTCAACCTGTAAACCCAGAAAGAATTTCATCTCCCCATTGATGACATTTCGAATTTCTGCTTCATCACCTGTTCGAAATCTTTGCACAATTTATCATTCATTGACCCAAAAATTATATCGTCCACATAAATTTGTACTATCAGAAGATGACCATCAACGACTTTAGTGAAGAGAGTGGCATCCACTTTTCCACGAATGAACTGGTTAGCGAGTAGGTGTTGAGACAAAGTCTCGTACCAGGCTCTCGGTGCCTGATGTAGACCATACAACGCTTTGTCCAGCAGATAAACTTTGTTCTTGTGGATTGGGTCAGTAAAGCCCGGCGACTGACCAACATAAACCTCCTCTTTGACCTTCCCATAAAGAAACGCTGACTTTACATCCAACTGATATACTTTGAAATTCTTCCAAGACGCAAATGCTAGGAAAATTCTGATAGCCTCTAGTCGTGCGACAGGAGCATAGACTTCGGTAAAATCAATCCCCTCCTGTTGACTAAAGCCCTGAACAACGAGTCGAGCTTTGTTCCTTACAACCACTCCTCTATCGTCCCTCTTACATTTGAAAACCCATTTTGTATTGATTTTCCTTTGACCATCCGGCAAATCAACTAACTTCCACACTCCCAACTTTTCAAACTGACTTAACTCTTCTTGCATTGCTATGACCCAAGAGTCTTCAGTAAGCACCTCTTTGTAAGTTCTCGGTTCGACCTGCGAGATAAAACAACTTAATGAAAATTCAGTTTGTAAAGGTGCTACTGTAGAATAAAAACATGTTAAGCCCTGGTCTATTTGACGTCTCGTGCGAACGCCCGTTTGCAATTCTCCTATGATCAACTCCTCTGGATGATAAGAAAGAATTCGCGGCATCACTTCGCTTGGAACATCTACATTTCCCTCCAGATTAGTAACATTCTGCTCTGCATCTTGTTCACCAACTTGGTTTGTTTGACTTGACAACTGGATCTGCTCCCCCTCAAGATCTGAATCACCATGGTCAAATACTGGCATGTTATCAGCTTCTTGATCATCATTCACCTCCGACTGATTACCAGGAGCAACTTCATCATCATGTTCACCAGCATTACTAGGACCTGCTTCATCGTCATTTGAAGTTTCCCGAGGTCTTCCAGAATACTCTGCTGGGAACCTGAGCTGCGATTCATACTCTCGCAAAATATCCAACTCATCAAAGAAATCTTCTTCTTCCTCTGATTCTTCTCTCATGTCAAACGAATCCCAAAGTTTGTCATAATGATAACGCCATGAATCACCAGGATTCTGTGGCGGCATAGTGTAACCTTGACATTCAACATTCGCTGCTTCAATAATCCGCTTTTCGCTTGGAACGAAGACACGTCGTGTAGGACTTGAATAACCAACAAAGATACCCTCAATGCTCTTCGGACCAAATTTTCCATTAGGCTCTATCACCGTACAGGGAGATCCAAACGGTTCTCGATACTTCAAATTCAGCTTGCGGTTATTTATTAGCTCAAAACACGTCTTGTTGAACTTTTTGACAGTAAGAAACCTGTTGAGAGTATAGCATGCAGCAGAAACAGCTTCAGCCCAGAAATTAATTGGTAACTTAGAGTCTGCAAGCATCGTTCTGGCTGTCTCGATTAGCGTCCGGTTTTTGCGTTCTGCAACTCCATTCTGTTGCGGAGTGTACGGAGCACTAAACTCATGCAATATACCTCTTTCGTCACAAAATTCTTCCATCTTACTGTTTTTGAACTCAGTACCATTATCACTTCGAATTCTACAAATCGGTCTCTGGTACAAATTCTCAATTCTCTTAAATAACGCCATCAAGCTGTCAAACGTTTCGTCTTTCGATTTCAAAAATGAAACCCACGAAAATCTGGAATAGTCATCAGTTACGACCAAACAGTAGTAATCTCCTGTTATACTCTTGACGTTCACCGGACCAAACAAATCCATGTGAAGTCTTTCCAAAGGTCTTGAAACTGAATTGACTTGCTTTGTAGGGTGTGACTTTTTCTTCTATTTGCCTTTGACACAACTTATGCACTCCCCTTCCAGATGAAAACCTTTGACATGCACTCATGTGACCAAATCTTTATGCACCAAGTGATTCATTTTCCTTAGGTGAATATGCCCCATCTTTCGGTGCCATAATCTTGACTCTTTTTCCGTTGCTCTGGACACAAAACAATGAGCCTGACCCGTGGTTGTAGTAGCTACGCTCATGTCCAACACGTACAGATCATTGACCCTTGGTGCCCTCATGATGATCCATTCTTCAGGTACCACAAATCCCGGTTTCAAGATCAAACATTCTTTGTCAGTGAAATGAGTAGTATACATCCTGTCACATATCTGGGAGATACTCAGCAGGTTGTTCTCCAGCTCAGCAATGTAGTTAACTCTCTCAAACGTTACAATGCCGTTCGATAACGTTCCTTCACCTATGATCTTTCCTCCTTGATTACCCGCAAAACCCACATAACCACCGTTAATGTTCCTCACATCATACAGCAATGCGGTCTTCCCTGTCATATGTCTCGATGCTCCACTATCCATGATCCACCTGGATACAAGTTTTGGAAGATCCTGCACATAACAAATCATCACTTAAACAACTTCAAGAAAGATGCCGATTCATGCTTCGCTAACTAGGAAGCTCCGGCAATTCAAACTGTTTAGTCAAACATGGTGTCCACCCAGGCCTCATCAGCCTTAGGTGTAACCTTGACTCTCGCAATTTGAATTTTGAAATTTTCAGCCTTGAGAGGTGGAAAATTTGCATCATAATCAACCGTAATTGATTCTTCAGCCTTTTTCACCTCAGAAGTTGAAACTTTCTTCTCAACTTTTGATTCAATTTTAGGTTTCCACACCTGTTGAGTTACTGCAACCCTTTTGTAAAATTTATCATTTTGAGTTACCAACTTCTTTACGGGTTCATTTTTCACTTTGATGTTATCAATTTTAACATTCTTCTCCTCAACAACCCTTTTCTCAACACTCATCGGTGCTTTACCCTTCACATCAACCTTCTTCTGTTGAACTTTCACAGCTTCAGTCTTAGGCTTCTCAAATGTACACTTTCGTGCAATGTGACCAACCTGATCACATCTAAAACAAGTACGAGTATCAGCTACTCGACTCATGCCTTCAGACTGAGCCTGTGAAGCTCTCTTCTCAAAGAACTCTTTATTAGATTTCGAAAAAATTTGTTTCTCTTCATCAGCTAGTGAACTCGAACTATTCACAAATGTTTTCTTCTCGACAAACCTCTTGTTTGGAACATTTCTTTTTTGATACTGTTTACCCCCCTGATAACCACCCGACCAGTTGTTTCTGTTGTTATTGTAAAAACGCGGTGGATAAACATATTTCTTGTTGTAAATCTTTTCTTTCACAAATTTCATTTTATCTTTCTTTTGACACAGATTATTCACTGCTGACAACTCAACTTCAACAAGTTTGAAAACATTTGTCAATTTGTTCATGTTAACATTCTCGATCGGAAACTCTGAATCCGAAAACAACTTATCCGAACCCATCATCTTGTACATGACAAGGTATGATTCTTCATTTAAGTTGTTTTTGGACTGTTGTTTCGGAATGTATTTGTCCAGAAAACACCCATCCTCCTCAGAAGTGTCACAATCCGGTTTTAGCACTTTGTCAACCACACCTTTTAACACATCATTCTGGACACTTTCGTCATTGGAAGACGTGAACATGACATCAATGTTCTCAGGAAGGTGCACTTCACTTCCCTCCTCAAGTTCAACCAACCCAGATTCCTTTTTAGTGTAGTTATGCAAAATCGGCGGTGGAACTTTGTGAAACCCTACACCAGTACCGTCAGAAAACACATCTTCGCCAGCTTTGTTTTTCCCTATAGGTTTAGGAACAATGTGCTGCAACACAAAGCTTGCGGAGCTATAACTGTTAAGTTTCAACTGAATTCGCTCGTTCTCTATTTCAGTTTCTTGAACTTTAAGTTTCAATTTAGCGATTTCATCCAGTTGTTTATTAATTGATTCTTCTTTTTTTCTTACCACAGCTCTCAGATGTTCGTTTTCTTTAAACATTTTACCATTTCGATCATCACTTTCTTTAATAGTGCTTTTTAGTTTTTCAAATTTTTCAGAAATCTGACGGTTTTCAAGAATTAACTTTTCATTTTCATTTTTAACCTTTTCATGATCAATTTTATCTTTTTCAATTTGACTAGTTAATTCTCTAATCCGTTCAGTTGAAGCTTTCACTGTTTTGTCACGACCAAGTATTTGATCCTCAACACTTCTGACCTTTGCTGTCAGATTTTTAATTTTTTCACCGTTGAGGTACGTGACAGTGCTACAAAAATTGCATTCTTTGTTGCAATTTTTGCAGTCAGCATTTCCATCGATCTTCTTACCTGACACATTTGTTGACGCACTTGGACTGACTTGGCCCTTAGACTCAGTTACAGAATTAGAGTCTACCTCAAGTGCTTTCGCAGCTAGCACTTTGTCAGCGATTTTTCTCAGGTTCTCTTCCGTCAACTCCTCCGTAGTATCGATGATGCCCGTATCAACCTTCTTTGATTTTTCGATTTCTTCTTTTTCTATCTTCTCTTTCTCCTCTTTTTCCTTTCTCTCGTTCTCTTTCTCTTTTTCAATCATTTTCTTGGTTGGCGTTCCCCACCATTTGTGTTGCCAATACTCATCCTCTTCTTCATACTCCTTGATGATGGCCTCTATATCAAGTGTTTTGTCATCAATCGCAATGTTTCCATACGGATCAAGGTAGCACTCTCTGTCCGGATCCCATCTTTTCGCTCTTCTTGCTTCCAGAAATATACCAGAAATTCTAATGATTTTGTTTTGGGCAATCATTTTCCTATAGTTATACTTCTGCTCTTCTGTTCGATTATCTTTCCACGGAATGGGTTCATTCTTTGCCATGAAAGCATAACCGACTGCGTCTTCTTCCGGTAGAACCTCTTTGCTCCAATCATACCCCTCATCATCGTAAATCACTGCAAGAGCCCTCGATTTGTCTCTGTTATCTTCAGCCTGCTTTAATCTAGGCGGCTCAGATTTATTCTGATGATATATTGCCTTCTTGTAGTAATCGTCTCTAAACGGATTCTCTGACTCATCAGCGTACGCGTTTCTGCATTCACGCTTGAAGTGACCCTTCTGCTTACACTTAAAGCACGTCACCTTGGATTTGCCGAACCCCAACTTTGTAGACGGACCACCGATCGTCTTTCTCCCGGTAATTTCCATGAAACGCTGAGCACGTCGAACAGCACTTGCCATCGCCCAACGAATGTCGATCAGCTCCATTTCTTCAGGATCTATCTGATCGTAATCTTCTTTCGTCAGATTTGTATTCCCGATCTTACCAGCTACCAACCCTTCATAAGATTCTAACACAGATGCCAAGAAAACCATCTGTTGTTTAGTCGACTCCTCATCAAAATTCTGAGCATTCTTCAAATCTATCGCAATGTTGCATGAAAACTTTGCATCAGAACGATTTGCAGAAGATGAAGATCCACTGTGATAACCACTATGACTTCCGCTGCTTGGACTGCTTTGACTTTCTTTGCTTGCTGAAGATACATTCTCAGCTGAAAATGCAGTTTTTGGAGAAGTTGCTTTTGGCATCATGCTTTTTGGATAATAAAGATCCAAATTCTGCTGATAAGATGAGTGATTGACTTTGTATGTTTTCTTCAGTTCCAGCTCGTGACTTTCAAGTCTCTCAATCACCAAATCTGGAGTCAAATCTTTAGGAGCAATAGTGTTCTTCAACATAAGCGCATAATATCTCCAATCAACCTCATCTGGTAATGAATCGAACAGTTTGTCAACTAGTTCTTCATCAGAAAACTTGATTTCATGTCTTGCTAATTCCAGCTTCAGATGACCGAACCTTTCTATCATTTTACAAACCGATTCATTCTTTAGACATCCAAAAAGATCAAATTCTTTTCTAAGAAGCTTTTGTTTGTTTTTCACTATTTCCGAACTTCCTAGACATTTCTTTTCAAGCTTATTCCACAAATCTTTCGCATTTGAATAGTCTATTAAAGAAATAATATCCTCCCGAACTAATTGGAACAACAAGGCTACACACTTTTGTTCGGCTACAAAAAATTCAATTTCTTCAGCTGATGATAAAGTTTCTCAACTTTTGTCTCCAAGTATATACCCATTTTTCAGGCTTTTCTAACTTGCATACGCAAATGCCATCAACCAATCTTCAAATTTTCTTGACCAACGGCTGTACTCCTCGATTGCCATAAGCTTCGGAGGTTTGTTGAATGTTCCGAATGCACTCTCGGACTCCCAAGCTTCTTTCTTTTTCTCTTTCGGTGGATCCTCGTTCGTATTGCTCGACGACGTATCATTGTTTCCTGAACTTCCCGTGAATGCGTACATGTCGCTGAATGGATTCATGAAAATATCATCCATTTTTATTGTACCTGCAAAATCAACCAACACTCAAAAAAATTTCCGAAATTTTTGAGAAACACAGACTAATAAGCGGATCTATCTGAAAAAAATGACAGATAAGCGAATCTGTATGGTTCAGATAAGCGAACCAAATAAGCGAATCACTGTTCGAGCGAACCTAACAATGTCAAAAGAGCGGACCTGTCAATGTTCTAATAAGCGAATGCCTAAAAGCGAACCACTCGAGCGAATCTACTAATGTCCGTTCGAGCGAACCAATAACAATCCGGATAAGCGAACCGGATGAGCGAATCTAGCACTTGGACAAATAAGCGCACCAAACAAGTACGTTCGAGCGGACCTGTATGTGTCCGTTCGAGCGAATCTATCAGTGAAACTGTCTGAATGAGTGAACCAAACCGGTTATTTCGAGCGAACCTCTTGTGAATTACGAGCGAATCTAATTCAAATTCTTATCCGAAAAAGCGAACCTCTCGATGTTCGAAAAAGTGAACCTAGGTTTTTACCCAATTTTAACCATTTTTAATCCAAGTTTTAACCTGAAACTTTCTAGGGTTTGTTATTAGTATGTTTTACACGTTATACTCAATTTTCAGACAATTTCAACCGTAGGAACCACTGTAAATCGAAAAAGTATGAGAGAAAGTGAGTAGAAAAGAGAGATTTCTGCAGATATAAGCTGTAGTAGTATGAACTCCTCGTCCTGAGCTCTGATACCACTTGTTGGACCGTTGTTTTGACCCGAAAAGTCAGCTGAGACAGTTCATCATCACATATAAAGGCGGAATCAGTATATATGATGTTACAACAGCTTGTTCTTTCAATTCCACTGCTTTTATAGCTTTCTAAGTAAATTTTGACAGAGTTCCGTTCCACAAGCACACACATACGTTACTAGATCCGCTCAAATGAACAGGCTATATATAGCCATGACTGGTTCACTTATACGACTGACAAATAAGCGGACCTACAATAAAGCACCATAAGCGAACCTGTTTAATGACCTAAGAGCGAACCTGACTAACCCTATGAGCGGACCTACTTCTATTTTGTACATAAAAGCGAACCTACATTATACAAATCATAATTTGACATTCTAGACCCTCTGTTGACCTAACTTGACCAAAGACTTCATGTAGACGTAGTCAACAGACATCCCATGCATCAACAGCGGGCCATGTTGTTGCCTAGTCTACGGGTTTTGTCCTAGTTTAGTGGCATGGCTCCTTATTTATTCTTTTATTTATTCTAATAAAGTTTGCCTGGGGTACCGTCCCCTTTCCCAAAAAAAGCATCAAAATTATGCCAAGGAATATGGACACTTTATAGACATATTTAATCAACTTAAGATCAATCTCCCGTTTATCGAGGCCCTCCAGCATATGCCCAAATATGCAAAATTCCTTAAAGTCCTTCTAAAACGGAAGGACAAATTAGGGGAGCTCTTGAGTGTTGCTCTAAACAGAGAATGCTCAACGGTGTTGATAAATAAACTACGGGAGAGACTATCAGATCTGGAAATTTTCAAATCCTCTGTCTTTTTGGTCGTGATACTCAGAGTCGTGCATTGGCGAACCTAGGTGCTAGCACGAATTTCATGTCGTATTATATCTGTGAGAAGCTGGGCTTAGGATAATTGTCCCCAACATGCATAATGCTATCTCTAGCCGAGCGTTATGTTATGTAACACCCCAAAAATGGGTTTCGTAATAAAAACACGTTAATACTAAAAGACGGGCAAAATATCGTTGGTGGCAAAAAAAATTAACCCGGTGAATATTAGGATTTAAATAAATAAACCTAATATTAAATAAAAGTTGAATGAATGCTTTTGAGGAAATAAAGTTTATAAAAGGCCCGAGTTAGCGGGACTTAAAATAAAACGAGTTGTAATCTCCCCGAACCCACTAAGTTAACTAGGAATGTTTAACCTAGTTAATAAGAGGAAATATGGTTGGAACTAAGTGGGTTGTGGCCTACTTAATAACTAACCAAACAAGAGGGGTCAAAGTGGGTAACTTGAAAGTTAACTAAATAAAAGGTAAACAAAACAAAACACACACACACACACACAGTGTGTTTCTGGATCGAACAGAACAAGCTCCAATGAGCTAAAACCCTAGTTCACACTAAATGATCAAATTGAAGGTCTAATCGAAGCTCAAATTCACAATTTGTCGTGAATTAATGATCACCCAAGCTTGGGGATCATGATGTATGTAGAATTTTGATGATTCTTGAAGTTGTGAAATTTGATGAACATCATAATTTACGACTTTTGTATGAATTATAGAAGCTATGGCTAAATTAGTGATGTATACTTGCTTAGGAACAAAACCCTAAGTGAAAATTATACATCTATTGCCATGATTTAAATGTTAAGATGATTCACCACACTAGGATAAGTGAGTTTTAATCATATGATGAAATTAATGATATAATTGTGTTTAGAATCATCATACATGATAGTAATAAGAGGATACTTGAACAATTTATGTGTTTGAGTACATAATCATACTTGCCATGAAATGGGTTTTGTATGATATGATGAAAATGATGATGTATTCATGTTAAATGATGTTTGATATCATCATGTCTTAAGAATGATTAAGGTATTTGGCTAAACTTGATGTTAGATAAATTATATATATGATGTAATGAATTGTTTCATATTTATAAAAACAATCCCAAATCCTTGTATGATATAAATAGTCTAGCATACAATGATTGATGTTGTGTTAATTCGATAACTTACGGTTACAAGAACTTGTTTAATTACATGGTTAAAACGGTAGCATAAGAATGATGCTTACCGGATACTTGACAAATTACTTAAACGAGTAGTTGAGCTACATCGTGTAATTCTTATGTTAATAGGCAGTTTGACTTTAAAGTCAAACTAACCAATGATACGATCGAATGATAATTTCGACATAAAAACCGTAAGATGGAATAGTCGTGATTGATAATGACTAATTTAACCATCTTACGAATTATAATGATAGTTTGACGCTCGACAAGCTAGGTGGAAGCCTGGGAAGGAAGCGGGTCAAACGAATCAAGTATGAAGGAAAAGCATAATTTAGATGCAAGGTAAGTAAAGCTTACACTCCTTTTAACTTGTAAAATTTTCCTTTATCGTATTGATTACGAATAAGATAAATAAGTATTTTAAATGAGATGTTCCGATGTGTAGTCGTACGGAACAAGATAAGCGAAAATGATAAGAAAG
Organism: Helianthus annuus; assembly: GCF_002127325.2. Classification (NCBI taxonomy): domain Eukaryota; kingdom Viridiplantae; phylum Streptophyta; class Magnoliopsida; order Asterales; family Asteraceae; genus Helianthus; species Helianthus annuus. The sequence goes on from NC_035449.2 coordinate 141,895,232, forward strand.
CATGCTGATGGTTAAAAAGGAGTAAATCGGTAATTCGGTCATACAATGACGAATAAATAAAGAGTTTGAATTAAGCTACCTTATGCTGTAATCCATAATGATTAACAAGAATTAAGATATAAATTTTAAGAAATATGATAGTACGGATTAAACCAAATGAGTTATATGGATGATATGGTAAATAAATATCATCTCGCAAAGATAACCGGTCATTTAGATTAAATGGGTCAAAAGGTGAAGAAATCACCATTTGACAATATCGACTAATGATTATTTGTCGAGTTATATGCTTACAGGAGTAAATATTAAATGGATATTTGCGTCGCTATTAATTAGCGGTTATCAAAGCAAGGTATTAAAACGGGTCTATACTTTGACCCAAGCCAGGTATGAGTAAGTAAAATTTTAGCAAAGATGTGTGATTTTGGTCAAATAAGTTGTTGAAAGTTCTTCGTCGTAAAAGAAGGGCTAAAGTTGACAAAGACGCCCTTGATTGATAAACTTAGTAAACGACCTTTACGGGTTGTTTAGAAATAAGCATTATGATCAAGTAAATCCTTAGGATAAGTATAAAAGGGAAAGATATGAAACTTTTGGGTCAAATGACTCGAAATGAGTATGTTCCGTAAAATGATAAACCGAGGTGTAGAACTCGGAATAAATAGTTTACCATATTTAAATCCACCACAAATATAGTTGTGATGGAAGACGAGTTAATACGTAAATGTGGAAATATAATGCAAGCAAAGAATGAGCGAGAGATAAGTTAAAAATGCTTAAAATTCCTTAACGGGTCAAACTAGGCATATACGTATAAACGGGTTAAGGATGCATAAAAACCCGTGAATTGAACCTTGTATAATAGGAAACATTTAAAATATGATGTTCATGAGATTTCGGATGTAACAAACATGTTTGTTTTATAAAGTCATGAATGGGTCAAAAGTTTAATCATTTAATATAAAGCCGAGGGCTTAAAATCAAGAATTTTATTATTCCAGATATCGGATTTTTACTCCATACAATGGAGGAACGAATTACGATAATGTAGGAAGAAACGTGACACAAAACGGATCAAAAATGAAAGAGTTATGTCCGTTTTTTGTGAAACTATGCTTGGCTGGAAATATGCAGGTCTGAATTACAAACCTTCTGTCGAAACAAGTGTCTCACGTCCCGCGACAGGGATTACTCTTTATGGTTGCGGCCCGCGACAGTCGTCGCGTTACGCGACAATGAATCCCAATCCCGTCGCGGCACGCGACGGGTTCCGTGATCAGCCAAAGTTGCTGTGTTGTTTGTTTTAAGTTGTGGACTTGTTTTAACAAGTTATAAACTTCCATAACTGACGTTTATAACCACTTTGATTTTAGAGACCAAGCAACCGTCGCGGTACGCGACAGGTTAAAAATCTGGCAAATGCTAATTTTTATTCGTTTTGACTTACGGATTTGTTTAAACACTTATAAATTCCGTATCACTAAAACATTTCATGTTTTTATGAAATGTAGGTATTATGTAAAGTATCGGATGACGATCAAGCTCAACGAAGAACCGAACATGATCAAGATTTAAGCTTCCGCGTTACATTTCATCGTCACGTTTTAAAAGGGCGATATAAATATTTTATGTTGAAATGGTTTAAATCTTAAAATGTTTTAACAAACTCGTATTTTCAAATATATGTGTAATCGTATATTTATATGAAAATCCTATAAATCAAATAAGGGTGTTACAAGTTGGTAATTAGAGCTCAAGGTTAAAGAGTAAAGTGTTCGGTTCTAGATTTTATCACATAATCCGGTAAGTTATTAAGTACATTAATGGTCTAGCATGTTAAAGTGTTGTAAACAACACTTAGGGTTATCGTGTAACACACGTTACCCCAAATTAATTAATAAAAGACCGATATAGTTAGCGAATTACGTGTGTTAACACGTGTCGTAAAAGCCTTGTATTATAGTACGGGCGCTTATTAATGTCAACGTTACTAATCTTTGTAAATGTATTAGCTGAGGGACCTTCGCATCCAAAGATGAAGGGAGTCTAAAGAATTATCGATACGATGAAGAAATGGTCTGAAGTATGACAAGTAAGCCATACACGCCAAAGACATAAATCAAGAAATGATCTCGAATGAGAGATCGAACAACAAGGAAAGTTTATCAGGGCGAGTATCTACAAGGTACACGTCTTAAACTTATAGTATAACAGTAATATGCAACAAATACATAATGAATGACAGTTGCAAATAGAATATAAAACTTGGGAAACCTGGATTGGGTACCTATCCAGGATGACGTTTCCAAGAGAAATTTTGTAAAGAATACGGATTATTCACAATTATGAATAACAAGACAATAACAGAATTCAGTTTATATGGAAACTTGGACGAGAGTAATCATCCAAGTAAGTATTCTCAATATAAATCTTATTGAGAAAAATAACGATCACATTAACGATGTGATTGTATAATTGTTTTATAAAAGGAGAACATTTTATATGTTCAAGGATAAACGGGTAAAACTAATAATTGTTAAATGACAATTAAATAAAATTTTACCAAATAAATTCCTAAATTTGGAAATGAATTGAGGATTTACTTACATAGGAAGAGATGTGATAACTATAATAAGGTCACGCGTACCATGTGTTGATCGCTTACTCTGGCCAAGTAAGTAGTGAACACATGATACCATGAGCTTCTTATAATGAGTGCATTTATGTCCGATGTGGTAAGGTCGAGACGAATAAAAAGTTAAAAAGATCCTTAGGGTCAAGAATCCTTATGGGCATACTCGTATAAATGGTTTTCGTTGGAAACATAAAAAAACGATGTATGGCGCACATAGAATTAAATGACCCAAGGAAATTCGTGAAATAAGTCATTATGGACGAAAGAACCATGGTTGACAAAAGGGGCATGTAAAACCAAAGTATAAATAACCCACGGGGTCATAGAAACAAAGGTATTGCCCGCACAGAAAAACGATCAAAGTCATTGACTCGGGTCGTAGTAAAGAAATGATGATGATAATCATCATTCATAGTTTATAAGGCCGTCAAGGATGGTCAAATAAAGAATAAGGGTTCGGTTGAATAAAAGCGATGGATTTCGCTAAGACAACCAAATGGGTCAAAACGAAGTCTTAAGGCATACCGGAATGGTTGCATTAATAATGACTTTGGTAAAGTACCCGGTTGATGGGTACGGATTTAAATACATGCGTAAACCGAGAAACGGGAACGTGCATTAAAAGTCAAAAGACTCGGATGGTGAGTTATGACTAATGGATGATAAAAATTTCGCAAATAGAATTTGTGATAATTATGTTCAACTATTTCGAGGTTGAACAAGTCGAATAAAGAATAAAGTTTGAATGTTCATAAGTGATAGATTTCACACGAACAAGTCAAACGGGTCAAATAAAGTATAATGCCTGCTGGTATAAATAAGCGCAAATCGGACAATGGTAAGTGTGAGACAAACTGATGTGTAAATGACGTAAGAAGTCATAGAGTGGGAAGAATGGTCAGAAAGAAAACGATTGTAGTCATGGACTACACTCAAAGTTAACGGAGTTCAAACGTGAAAACAAATGATTTTCAAACATAAAAAGAGTGCCTTTACATCAAACATATATTTTTAAGAAAGACACGAGTAAAAAGGAATTATCTATCGGATCATTATAACCTTCGGGTCATGAATAAAAAGAAATGAACTAGAGGCCTCGCCTTAAAGAGGTGAAAGCCTAAAGAAATAGCCTACGAGGCTAAGTGAAAGAACCTACGGGTTACTTAGACAAAGCGAGGGAACTAGTTGAGAATCCCCACGTAAGACAAGGACTGTAAAGAATAAATGCCAAGTCGTCAAAATTGCTTGACATAAATTAAAGATAAAACGTTAAACTAAAATTCAGTTTTAGTCAAAAACAACATTTTATCAAACATACATAGTATGAGATGGATTGGGAAACGATTAATATTAAAAGATACAGGTCTTGACACCGATATGTGCAAGATGATACATTCGAAAAGAAGATTTTCGATAATGAAAAGTTGATATAAACTTAGATATGACGTGATGTAATCACGGTCATGAAAAGTAATGTGGAATATAATTACATTGTAGCCCGAGAGATGGGTATAAGGCAACTGTACTAATAAGTCTAGCCAGTAAGACCGGTTAGGGCCAAAATTTAAATTAAGAGCTTGTTTAATACGGTATTCATTATAAGATTAGCATGGAATAAACATAATTGATAAACTTATATGACCAAGTGGCCAAATTGGCGACACGGTCAAGTAAACAATAAAGGTAAATGCGTACAAAACGAAAATGACGGCCCATGAGGCCTTACTAATGGAGTGTAATGATCACCTATACTAAGGGATCATAAGGCAACACAAGCGAATTGTCAGGAAGTCAAATCGAGCAAAAGCACGATTGAAGGAAAAAGCTATAAGGTATGTGGCTATACGTTTTATAGAATTTCGTTAATATTACCTATTGATTGGTGTTAACAAATTAAGATAAAAATCAAGAAATTCGGTTTGTTCTTAAGTGGTGGATTCCGTATGTATGAACCGAATTAATAAATTCGAAAATGAAAGAGTTTGGTTGTTAAAAGTGAAGAATTACACTACAACACCCAAACGGATTAAAATAACAGATTCATGAAGAGTTCGAAAGTATAAAAGCGATGGATTTCGCTAAGTTAACCAAACTGGTTGAAATAATGAAATTACATTATTTTGAGTTGCGTTGTTTCACATGAAAGACGCATATGCTTTGTAACCAAAAATATATTTCCATACTTTCCTGGTAATACCAACAAACTGTTAAAATATGCGCAATGCTCAAATGATTACCGCGATCAAGTGCATTGAGTTTAAACTCAATGAACTACGTGAGAAAGGTTTCGGGGACGAAACCTCTTAAAGGGGGGTAGACTTGTAACACCCCGAAAACGGGTTTGGTAATCAAACCACGTTAATACTAAAAGACGGGTAAAATACCGTTAGTGGTAAAAAAAATTAACCTGGTGAATATTAGGATTTAAATAAATAAACCTAATATTAAATAAAAGTTGAATGAATGCTTTTGAGGAAATAAAGTTTATAAAAGGCCCGAATTAGCGTGACTTAAAATAAAACGAGTTGTAATCTCCTCGAACCCACTAAGTTAACTAGGAATGTTTAACCTAGTTAATAAGAGGAAATATGGTTGGGACTAAGTGAGTTGTGGCCTACTTAATAGCTAACCAAACAAGAGGGGCCAAAGTGGGTTAACTTGAAAGTTAACTAAATAAAAGGTAAACAAAACAAAACATACACACACATAGTGTGTGTTCTGGATCGAACAGAACAAGCTCCCATGGGCTAAAACCCTGGTTCACACTAAATGATCAAATTGAAGGTCTAATTGAAGGTTAAATGATCAAATTGAAGGTCTAATTGAAGGTCTAATCGAAGCTCAAATTCACAATTTGTCGTGAATTAATGATCACCCAGGCTAGGGGATCATGAGGTATGTAGAATTTTGATGATTCTTGAAGTTGTGAAATTTGTTGAACATCATAATTTGTGAATTTTGTATGAATTATAGAAGCTATCGCTAAATTAGTGATGTATACTTGCTTAGGAACAAAACCCTAAGTGAAAATTATACATATATTGCCATAATTTGAATGTTTAGATGATTCACCACACTAGGATAAGTGGGTTTTAATCATATGATGAAATTGATGATATAATTGTGTTTAGAATCATCATACATGATAGTAATAAGCGGATACTTGAACAATTTATGTGTTTGAGTACATAATCATAATTGCCATGAAATGGGTTTTGTATGATATGATGAAAATGATGATGTATTCATGTTAAATGATGTTTGATATCATCATGTGTTAAGAATGATTAAGGTATTTGGCTAAATTTGATGTTTAGGTAAATTATATATATATATATATATATATATATATATATATATATATATATATATATATATATATATGCAGTGAATTGTTTCATATTTATAAAAAACAATCCCAAATCCTTGTATGATATAAATAGTCTAGCACACAATGATTGATGTTGTGTTAATTCGATAACTTACGGTTACAAGAACTTGTTTAATAACATGGTTAAAACGGTAGCATAAGAATGATGCTTACTGGATACTTGACAAATTACTTAAACGAGTAGTTGAGCTAAATCGTGTAATTCTTATGTCAATAGGCAGTTTGACTTTAAAAGTCAAATTGACCAATGATACGATCGATTGATAATTTCGACATAAAAGCCGTAAGATGGAATAGTCGTGATTGACAATGAATCCCAATCCCGTCACGGCACGCGACGGGTTCCATGATTAGCCAAAGTTGTTGTGTTGTTTGTTTTAAGTTGTAGACTTGTTTTAACAAGTTATAAACTTCCATAACTGACATTTATGACAACTTTGATTTAGAGACCAAGCAACCGTCGCGGTACGCGACGGGTTAAAAATCTGGCAAATGCTGATTTTTATTCGTTTTGACTTACGGATTTGTTTAAACACTTATAAATTCCGCACAACTAAAACATTTCATGTATTTATGAAATGTAGGTATTATGTAAAGTACCGGAGGACGGTCAAGCTCAACGAGGAACCGTACACGATCAAGATTCAAGCTTCCTCGTTACATTTCGTCATCACGTTTTAAAAAGACGATATAAATATTTTATGTTGAAATAGTTTAAATCTTAAATGTTTTAACAAACTCGTATTTTCAAATGTATGTGTAATCATAAATACTCAAATATAGTCGATATTTATATGAAAATCGTATACATCAAGTAAGGGTCTTACATGTTAAGTACCAGCGGGGAATAGTGGAAAACTTGCTCGTAAAAGTTGATAAATTTGTCTTCCCCATGGATTTTGTAATCCTAGACATGGAGGCGGACGACAATGTGCCTATCCTTCCTGGACGTTCGTTCTTGCATATTGAAAAGGCCATCATTGATGTCGTTGAAGGTAAAATCAGTCTTCACGTATGAGACAAGCACGCTATATTTAATGTCTCCAAGTCAATTAGGAGCTCTACTGGTCTAAGAGAGTCGGTTTTCTCTGTTGGTTCTCGTGAAGTTGAGACCGGGATGGTTGAAATTGAAGGGTTTGAGTTGTCATGGGAGGATGAGTTTGCGGGAGAACTAGAAGGTTTACCTGGATACGAAAAAGTAGGAGAGTTGGATCCGAAGATGACTTAGCAGTTTTAGAAGCCCTACTAGAAAGTGAACCGGAGGAGGTGATTGAACCAGCACAACACGAAGAGACTAAGTGTGCGGATCATCCTGTGGAAGTTGTAGAGAGGGAAGGGATATTATTATCACGTCACTCGACGCTGGCCAAGTCAAAGCAGGTCAAATGAAGCCTCGCGCCACGCGAGAGTAGGAGAGGAACCCGTTGCGTCGCACGACGAGGTGTTATTCCAGCCCAGGTTTGTGTTTTGATCAGCTTTATCAGTTTCACATGCTTGGAACAGTTACGGTATGTGTTTCCCAGTATTTTGAGTCAGTTTTTTTGTACTTTGAGTCTAAGTTACTGTTTTTGAGTTGGTTTTTATTTTAAGTAGATTCGGTATTACACCGGGTTTTACTTTGTTTTTTTATTGTGCAAATTTGAATTGTACCATCCGTACACAATCTCTATTCGGGTGATTTTGGAACTGTTCATCGTATGTAAAGGCAATCTCGTGTGTACTGGTTGTCAGAGCCAATCGCGAATGGAATGCTATACGATCGAGCTGGATTGGACTAGAGTTTTTGGAGCTTTTGGAGCTTTTGCATTACTTAACCAGCTAAGTCCTTTCTGATTTGCCCTTTTATTTTGTATTCCAATTTTATTTTTATTTTGAGTCATTTATATTCCTACATTAAGGACCATGTAGAGTTTAAGTGAGGGGATGCGAAACTGTCGTTTAGTATGTATATTGAGTCTTTTGAGTAAAAAAATTAAAAAATTGAAAATCCAAAAAAGAAATCGAAAAAAAATTAAAAAGTTTGAAAAAATGTTTCTGAAATTGAAGTTTGCATATATTAAAAATATGGATAAATGATAGATAAAGTCAGGTGTCTGGTTTTCAAATGTTATATATATTAGAAGATGATTGGTAGAAAACGTGTCTGACTTGGGATTTGTGGGTAGGCCCAACCGGTAGATAGGTTTCCTTTGAGCTAATACACTTAATTATGTTAGGATACCTTGTAGGTTCTTATCTAGGAGATATAGGGAAACCGAAACTACCAAAAATAGTATAAGAAATGTCATTAAAAGTTAAAACCATTAGAATTTTAATCAAGTAGAAAAAAAATGTGATCCATTAATAAATGAGCTAGATAGAAATAACGAGGCCTACTGAATTTCCCTTGGAGATGGTGACTCTGATAGAAAATACCTTTTGGTTAAGTTAGAAAAAATGAAAAAAAATACCGAAGCTCATGTTGTCGCTCTCGGGGATGGTGACTCTGGTTGAGATAGCCTCTGGGTTAGGTATAAATAAGTCTAGTGCTCTTAGTCCATCTAAAAAAAGGAAGAGGAAAAAAATTTATGTTAAAACCATGTGTGATGAATTGTTCGTAGATTACCCCTTTAAACTTTATGGTGCATTGAGATTGTTGCGTTGTGAGGTAGACTGTCTTTAGGATACTTTAGTATTGTTGGATTTGCTATGAAGCTATTCGACTAACTGGTGAGCTTAGCAGCTTTAGGGTTCTCTTAGTTGACATCCTTGAGAAGGGTCAAGGATACTATAGGATTTCCTATTAGTTTAGTATCATAGACCCGGTTCCATCTAGTTACCAATACCGTTAGAAAACCATGATTCATGAATAGGATTCCAAACCTAGGTAGTACTTTTATCATCATTTAATAACATCTCCAGTCTTGTTTCGTCTCTTAGTCAGCTTTAGTTAATTTTAATTAATTGCGTTAGGTTATTAGAACCCCCCCCCCCCTCAAAACAATAAAAACAATTAAGTCGAGTTAGTTTAGATAATTAATCAAGTCTAGTATGTGTTTTCACTAGAATCCTTTGGATTCGATACTCGAACTTCTTAGGTTGTACTACATTGACCGGTACACTTTCCGATTGTGTGGTTTAGGTTTAGAGAGTCTTAGGTTATAAATTTAAACCTTAGAGTTAATTTAGTTAGTTTTTATTAAACCGCTTTGAGAACATCAGTCTTCATGCTCTCATTCTCCACTGTAACCATTAATTATGGATTTAGCCATGGAATATCTCGAATAGATCTATTGGGTTGACGCTCCTGCTCTTGGTTAGTAGGGCTAACCTAGTAATGAAAAAGAGTGCTTGATCTTCCGAAAAACTATATTTCATTGTCTTAAGTGTACAATGGGCGAGGAAAAGTCTCAGTCAAGGTTTGGTTATAAGCTCAAGTTAGTCACATACGTCATTGTCATAACTAGGCATTGATTTGATCATTCACCATTGTAACTATCTATGCGTATGTTTTCTCAAAGAATTTCTCAAATGATTTACTTCGAGTCTCATAAACAAGTGAACTCACCAACTTTGTGTTGAAGATTTTTAACATGTTTTTCAGGGAAATGATCACTAGTCATGCAAAAAGGATTTAAGCATGCATCTTTGGGGGATACCACTTTTGGGATGATTTTTCGTTTATTTCTCATCCACTTCGAGATATATATGTAAAATATTGGTTTTTCAAAACGATTTATTTGGTAATGTAAACACTTAACTATGTGGTACCCGAACTTATGTTATTTCATTTAGACGTTTGCTTAATCATGTGCTTGAAAACCTTTCATGTCGCATTCCAATTTTCTGCCTTGGCGGGGTGTGACAGTTTACGGGTCGTAGCCCATTAAAGGTTACGGGCCATAAGTGACCCAAAGTGGGCCCAGACACGCAAAAACCCTATTTTGCATATTTAGAGCCCGTGACTGTAGTAAACCACAACAGAAGGTAGCCTAACGCGATTTAGAGGCAGAGAAGGTTGTTTAGGAGCAGAATTGAAGATCCAGAGGTCTAGGAGCTTGAAGAATTGAAGATCCTACCATTCGATTTGCATCTGATAGTGTATATCAATTCGGGTTGCTTACGTTTTCAGCTTCTATCACATCCATGACTTCTTTTAGATCTAGTTTTGGTTTATTTTATATTACTATGTTTGGCTAAACTTTTGTAAGCCATTTAGGCTAAGATTATTATTATTTTGGTTTAATTGATACATTGTTTTTTTATGTATGATTGTGTGATTGTAGTAAAGTTTGGTTATTTTGATCTTATGATGTGTATGATTACTTGTTAGTATTGGTTTTAGATCAAATTTGTGTGGTCTTGTTGATCTTTCTATGAAGTTATGCATGCTAGATTCAACACGTATTATCTTTAGGTTATAAAAGTGCACTTATAATATGAGGCTTAAATCCATAACTAGTAATAGACAAATTAAAGATATAACTGGTAAAACTAGTGAGCTACATATGAGAAGGGTCTGAATAAGAGGATCTTGAAACTAGTTAGGGTTTTCTAAATGTCTTACCTTGGTAGGCGTAATTTGCTCGATTCATTGACCGCCTTATGTCACACCCCGATATTTCCACGTATTATCGGTGGGCCCGGTGGGGAGTATCGTGACGTAGTTGATATCATCATAGTCAAATAATCATAGTTCAATGCACAGCGGAATTCTAAAGTAATAACACAAACCGAATTGAAAGTATAATAAAATATTACACAACGGTTGTATGTGGATCCACAGGCGGATCTAAAACAGAAAGAAAATATTGTTCAACAGACTTTAAGTATTAAAAGCTTGCAAGACTCTTTATTTAATACTTAGGAGTTTCCAGCCCATTACGTGTAGTACCTGCACTTAACCTTTTTGAAAAAATACGTCAGTTTACACTGGTAAATACAATTAACTGACTCTTTTGGAAAGTATTTATAAAATTGGTTTGGATGCACAAGGCATAAAATCTTTTATAACTTGGGACAATTATTTAAAAATAATCTTGTATACAGATTTATATGTTTGTCCTCCGTTCAGGACCGGAATAGAAGAGCCGGTACAAGATTAATAGACACACCACAAGTATAGGCCCACAAGGAGTTTCCTCACGAGTGAGATACCGTTTATACATACGCAACTGTCAGGTGTATGCCTACACCCCGTGCTTAAGCCGTGGCCATTTCAAATGAATGAGCCGATGATATCCAGGACACGGTCATTAACCCCCCAAAGGCATTACATCAAACAAAGCAGATTAAAACGGGTTATGTAAATTTATTAATCACAATCCAATTAAATGATTTCATACCCGACCAAGCGGTATTATTATAATACCGTATCCCAAGCCCGTATAGCGGAAAATAAGTTAAAAGTATTTACCTGAGCTAAAATATAATTTTGTTCTCAGCCGTATATCAAATCAGCAAGTACAAGTAGCTTTTACTGGGCTCCTAATCTGGAACGAAGGTTTTAATAACCTATTAGATTCCTAACGGGTCTTATTTAAGTTTAAACTTAGACCGGTTAGTTTTAATGAAAGGTTTACGGTTCAAAACGCAAGATTAAGCGAAGACCGGATTAGAAGGTGATTTAGACCCAACAAGTATGAAGACTTGTATAAAGTGGGTAAACTAAACACATTCTTGATTTTGAAGTAAAAAATGGTAAGGTTTGACCCGTTTCGGTTAATTTATGCAAACTAGTTACATAAACCGTACCGAACGCGTATATGCATAACGGGTAACCAAAAGAGTCATGTACAAGTTCCATAAGAAATTATGCTTAAATTATGTTGTGATATCATTAGGATATCTTCCATTATGCCCAAAACGAATTTAAAACCAATTTAAGCCCCGTAAGGGTATTTTGGTCATTTTAAAGTTTATAAAAGAGGTTAAATAGCAAACTGAGGTTCTGGTCTAAATTATACAGTAAAAATATTAATTTATCAAGTTATATCAGCAAGATATCATACATATGTGTGTTTAATCATTTATGGCCAAACTATGCAGCGTAGAGGCATTTTGGTCATTTCACATATGTTTTAAGGTCAAATTTGGAAATCTGAGTTTAAGACTTATACTTACTTTTAAAGTATAAAAATTTATTTTTAAAATCAGTAGGTAACAAGTCTTAAGCGTTAAATATGGTTTTAAACCATACTATGCGCTTAGTAAGCGTAAAAGTCGGTATTTGACGATATATGAGATGTTTATAAAATTCTGGAGTTTTGGTCAGTATTTAATGTTAAAAATGTTTTATTTAATATATAAAATAAGTAGAAAAAGGTTTGGTATCAAAATGATATGTAAAACTCATTTTATTAACAAAAAGGGCATTATCGTCAATTACCGAATTTATGCTAGAACTCTTTATTATGAGTAGTATAAAATTTGACAAAAATTTCCAAAAATCCCTAAATATTATATTATAACAGTGGGTAGCAAATTTGGTGTCAAAAATTGGGTTTAAATATGATTTATGCCAAAAAATGCCATTTAATTAACAAAAAGCTTTTGTTTTACGATATCTTGCATAACTTTCATTTTAGACCAGAACCTGATGTCAAATTTTTAGGACATACTTATATATCAGTAATAAAGATTTTTGTCCTCTCACATTTTCAAAAATCGTGTTTTTATAACATAAGGGCAAAATGGTCAACTTTTAAGCATTTAACGGAAACATGAAAATGATTCAGATTTCTAAAGGACCATGTAGTATAACCTTAAAGGGTTATCCTAACATATAATATGGTCACAAAGGAACCCTAAGGCATGACTAAAACTAAGCTAATTCGGGTCAGAACTGAAAGTCAAAGCAAAAGTCTACTTTTGCGACTTTCGGTTGCGAACCGAGCCTAATGCTCAGAATTGTCGGGTTGAACATGCCTAAACATGTTCTTATATTATTTACCAAGTTGTTTAAGTGATAAAACATAATTTGTAGCTTCTACATTATCAGTTGTGATTTATTTTGCAAAAACTGACTCGTTTGACTTTTCTGTTAAGTAGTTTGACCCGACAATTGAACAAGCAAAATTGATAATTAGGAGGTACCCTTTTAAGGGTTTAACACCTACATAATTACCAACACATAGCCACCTTCAATTCGAATAATGGCTGGACCGTTAGTGATTAATCATAAAGTCAAAGCAGAATTACGCTAACTTTGACTTTCGGTCTTTAAACTAACAAAAGCTTAACTACGGAAGCTAAGAACACTTACAATGGTCCTTAGCACGAAGTTTGAACTATGAGAGCCTCCTTAATGACCAGGTTGCTCTAGAGAACTCAATTGAGAGTTTGTTTGTGAAAAACTTGAATGAGCAAGTCTTAAGGGCTTCAAAGGGGTTCTATTTATAGTGATTTCCATCTCATAAGATCAATCCATATGTCCTCGGGTGGTTTATGATGCTAACATGTGTCTAATGGTTTTCCAAAACAGTTAACCTTGCTGCTGAATTCGAAACAGGTTGCAGAGAATCCAAAACAGATTTCAGGTCATGCATGCTAGGCAGCTGCCAGTCTGCTGAAAAACAGTGCTCGTCGTGCCACGCGCCAGGGAGAGATGGGATTGGCGCGTGACACGAGGCAGCCAGTTCCAAAAGTTGTTTGTTTGTTTGCATGTTCAGTCCCTGCACTTTCTGAACGCGAATAACTGCCTTTTTCAGCATGCATGGTCAACACAATCAGGTCTGGGGTGTTCTTGGGAGTGGGAACATGCATTTGTAAGTCTTGGATGCTTTGAAAATGTCTGTTGATTGAAGAATTACTATATTTACACTTTTGACCCTTTTCTTGGAATTTTTAATTTACATCACAATCTTGAACCGGATTTTTATGAAACCTTTATCAGATATTCATGAGGGTATATTAATATATTACAAAGCTTTGGGGATGTTAAAAGGCCACTCAGAGGTAAGAATTAACATGTTGACACTTTTAACCCCTGTGTTTCGTAACTTTTGATTTTTAAGCACAACCGGCTTCTTGTGTCCGTTAATTTATTCAATTATGAATACGAACATTATATGAGGTCATTCAGAGGCACAAGTTTGGTATGTTGATGCTTTTGGTCCTTCTATTTACATCTTTACACTGTTTGACAGTTTTAGTCCATCAAGTTATCTTTTACCACGATCAGGGTTTATGACACGTATCACCACTGTATTGGACATGATTTTGCGAGGTGTTACATCCTCACCCCCTTAAAAGAAATCTCGACCTCGAGATTTATTGAAATAATTGAGGGTATTTTTGTTTCATTGTGGATTCAACCTCCCACGTGTATTCTGGGCCTCTACGGGCATCCCATTTTACTTTTACGATCGGCACATGCTTTCTTTGAAGCTTCTTAACCTGTCGATCCTCGATCGACAAAGATGTGTCATCAAACTTCAAGCTTTCGTCAATCTGCACGTCCTTGTGCAACATTATTAGCGATTCATCGACTAGACATTTCTTTAGGTTGCAAATGTGGAATACATTATGAATTCCACTAAGCTCTTCAGGTAGATCTAGCTTGTAGGCCACAGTTCCGACACATTCGATGATCTCGAATGGTCCTATGTATCTTGAGCTCATCTTGCCCTTTTTTCCAAAACGCATCACCTCTTTCCAGGGTGACACCTTAAGTAGCACTTTATCTCCTACCTCGAATTTCAAAGGTTTACGCCTTTTATCCGCGTAACTCTTCTGCCTATCCCTGAAAGCTTTGAGACGATCAAGGATTTGTACAGTTGGGTTGGGTTTCTCCAACTTCCGCCCAACAAACCGGCATTCTGCACTTCCTTCCGTACAAAGCTTTGAAAGGTGCGGCTTGGATACTTGAATGATAGTATTAATGTATGAAAATTCAATCAAAGGAAGATGGTCATCCCAACTTCCACCTAAATCAATAACACAAGCCCTGAGCATATCCTCAAGCGTTTGAATCGTACGTTCGCTTTGCCCATCTGTCTGAGGATGATAAGCAGTGCTGAAGTATAAACGAGTGCCTAAAGATTGCTGAAAGCTTTTCCAAAAGTGAGAGGTGTATCTAGTATCCGTATCGGAGATAATAGATACCGGCACTCCGTGGAGAGATACTATCTCATCCACGTACAGCTGAGCTAGCTTATCAGAGCTGTGTGTTTCTTTAATAGGTAAGAAGGGAGCTGACTTGGTCAGCCTGTCGACTATAACCCAAATAGTATCATTCCCGTGCTTTATCCTCGGTAACTTAGTGATAAAATCCATAGTTACCATTTCCCACTTCCAAGTTGGAAGTTCAGGCTGTTGCAGTAAACCTGACGGCTTTTGATGCTCGGCTTTAACCTGTGCACACGTCAGACATTTAGCCAGATAAGTGGCTATAGATTTCTTCAAACCTATCCACCAATAATTTTCCTTTAAATCCTGATACATCTTGTCACTGCCTGGATGGACTGAATATTTCGAACTATGAGCTTCCTGAAGGATCACGTCTCTAAGTCCTCCATGGATAGGGACCCAGATTTGACCATTTAATCTAAGGATCCCATCCTTGCCATATGACAATTGATCAGCAATGACGCCTAACTTCTCATTCGGAAAGTTAGTTTCCAACATGGCTTCCTTCTAAGCAGCTAACAACTTTTCATTCAAGCTGTTCTTTAGTTCGATGCTTTTGGCATTGATTCTAATAGGCTTAACCCTTTCTTCCTGCTCAAGGCATCAACAAAAACATTTGCTTTGCCTAGATGGTAACGAATTTTGCAATCATAATCATTGAATGTCTCCATCCATCGATGCTGCCTCATGTTAAGATCTTTTTGATTGAACAAGTGTTGAAGGCTTTTATGATCAGAATAAATCACACACTTGGTTCCATATAAATAATGCCTCCAAAGTTTCAGTGCAAATACAACAGCACCCAATTCCAAATCATGGGTGGTGTAGTTGTTTTCGTGCATCTTTAACTGCCGTGAGGCATAGGCAATGACCTTACCTCTTTGCATAAGCACACAACCCATACCGGTGTGTGATGCGTCGCAGTACACAACAAACTCTTCAATCCCTTCTGGCAATGTCAGCACAGGAGCATTGCTTAATTTCTGCTTGAGGATCTCAAAAGATTCTTTTTGCTTAGGACCCCACTCAAACTTAATATTCTTGCGAGTCAACGAAGTTAGAGGTGCAGCAATCCTTGAAAAATTTTCAATGAAACGTCTGTAGTATCCTGCTAGACCCAAAAAGCTGCGAATCTCTGTAGGAGTTTTGGTGCTTGCCAGTTCGTAATTGCTTCAATCTTAGCGAGGTCACCTGGATACCATGCTCACTCACTACGTGACCAAGAAATTGAACTTCTCGGAGCCAAAACTCATATTTAGTGAACTTAGCATAAAGTTTCTCTTGTTGCAGAAGTTCAAGAATACATCGGAGATGTTTTTCATGATCGGCCTGATTCTTCGAATATATAAGTATGTCATCAATAAAAACAATGACAAACTTGTCTAGATATGGCTTGCAAACGTGATTCATGAGATCCATGAATGCTGCAGGTGCATTGGTGAGCCCGAAAGGCATCACCAAGAACTCGTAGTGGCCATATCGAGTTCTGAATGCAGTCTTATGCACATCTTCGGTTCTGACTTTTAGCTGATGGTATCCCGACCTCAAGTCGATCTTTGAAAAGTAACTTGCTCCTTGAAGTTGATCGAACAGATCGTCGATCCTGGGTAATGGATATTTGTTCTTGATTGTAACTTTGTTCAGCTCGCGATAATCAATGCATAGACGCATCGATCCATCCTTCTTCTTCACAAACAGAATCGGCGCTCCCCAAGGAGACAAGCTAGGTCGAATAAAACTCTTCTCCAACAAATCATCCAATTGTGTTCTCAATTCCTTCATCTCAGTTGGTGCCAATCGATAGGGTGCTCTTGCAACTGGTGCTACTCCAGGAATGATATCGATCCTGAATTCCACTTGCCTGTCTGGAGGTGACCCCGGTAATTCTTCAGGGAATACGTCTGGATAGTCAGAAATAACAGGGACCTGTGCCATGTAAATGACACAACCTTTCTTCAAACACTTTGATGCCTTAAGCATAAACACTTGCTTAGGTAACCCGTACTACGTATCCCCCTGAATTGTTAATGGCTCACCATAAGGAGTCTTGATAACCACTTGCTTCTTGTTACAAACAATTTGGGCTTGGTTAGAAGATAACCAATCCATGCCTATCACTATATCGAATCCTGCCAATTTCAACGGAAGCAAAGACAGTAGAAATGAATGATTCCTAATGGATATGAAACATCCATCTAAGATTGTCGAAGGAGTCTCTATGGTACCATCGGCCAATTCTACTTCATATTTTATGCTTAGGGTTTTAACAGGCAGATTTAACAGTTTACAAAATTTATTTTCTACAAAAGACTTGTCTGCACCTGAATCAAACAACACTCTAGCATAAACATCATTGATAAGAAAAGTACCTGTTATAACATTATCGTTTTGCACAGCCTTCTGAGCATTCATTTGGAAGACCCGAGCATTGGTCTTCTTAGCCTCTTCAGGCTTCTTTGGATTCTTAGGGCAGTTAGTCTTAATGTGCCCCTTTTTGTTGCAACCATAACAGGTTGCATCTTTCATTTTCTTGCAATCCAAAGTCTTGTGCTCTTTGGACTTGCAGATCCCACATCCATTAGGCTTTGACTGTGACTGCGATTTCGACTCGAATCTGCACTTCCCAAAATGATGTTTTTGGCAGGTATTACATTTGGGTTTCTCACTCGACTGTTGGTTGTCCTTTATAAACCCAGAACTCTTCCTATAATCTGAGTTCCCCTTTCGTTTCTTATCGGAGCGATGAGAACTCTCATCCTCCCATTTTCGCTTTCCTTCCTTAGAAGCTTTGCCAGACCTATTTCTGATAGCATCAAGTGTGAGAGATAGAGACACATCTACCACTGACCTGTATGTGGTAGGTCTAGATGCCTTCACATTTCCCTTGATTTCTGGAGCTAGACCTCCAATAAAACGTGCAATGCGTTTTGGTTCCAGTGTGACCAAATAAGGAACCAATCGAGATATGGTATTGAAGCTTGTAACATATGCCTGACAATCCAAGTTCTTCATGACCAGAGTCAAGAAGTCAGTCTCGATTTTCTCTACCTCATGCTGTGGACAGAAGTTTTCCTTGATCAATGCAACAAACTGATCCCAAGACAAGTTATACAACAGAATCTTCCCTGTAGCTTGGATTAACGACCTCCACCAAGCTAAAGCTTCACCTTTAAATGATTGTGAAACAAACTTCACAATATCCTGTTTTGCACAACCACTGATATCAACCACAGTATCCAGCTCATTGAGCCAAGTCATACAATCAATGGCTCCTTTTTCTCATGTAAAGTCCCTTAGCTTGCAAGAGACGAAGTATTTGTAAGAGCAAGTCTTAACACATGGCTCCTGATTGAGCACAATTCGTTTGGTTGGAACACTTCTCTAATTCGACGAATGATGAGAATCGTCCTTCTGAGATGCGTGTGTCCTGGAAGGCGGTTTTGTATGAGGTACAGATTGGGTCCTGCTACGAGCACCACTTGATTCTTTGAACTGTCTGTCCATGGCTCGAGTGACAGCATTATCTATCATTGCTTGTAAATCTGCACCAGCTACATTAATTCTGGTGGTATCATTTCTCTCCCTCGGATGACTGTTAACCTCTTCTGATTTAGACATGCTGAATCTTGATTGCTATAAAACAATTGACAATATTTCTATCAGAGGTTATTATGGAATCATCATTTTTGATGATTCATTAACCATGGTAAATATAAACCATATTGGTTAATTTGTTAGTCATATTTGTGTAGGATTTTTATTATAATTGATCATCCGTTATAAATCATTAAAGATATTAGAGTGGCACAAAAGGCCTAGTCACAGGGACAGTTTTAAATTATAAGCCATGATCTTATAAGATCGAGACATTAAGGTTTGAACATAGTTCATCACCTTTTCTTGACAGGGAGTTGTAGACTACAACTGTCTTTTGTCTTATAGGACAATAAGTATGGCCCGTAGGCACTTCATTACTAATGGATATTTAAATTATCAGGTAAGAAATTGGTAAAAAAAATCCAATATAAGGATGACTAGTGTGACTTTATCGAATCACATTTGCCAAGAGTGCTAACATGTTTTCAGATGTTAACAAGGATCTGAATCTTAAAAAGGTGTTACCATCAGGGCCATGTCTAAAATAACATATGGGCTAGGTTATACCTTCAAGATTTCCTTAAATATTGAATGGCAGATCAATTGTAAATTGGAATGATATTTTGATTTATTTCATATGATATATTCATACATATAATGACAAATAAAGATTTTAAAATAAAACATTCCATAAATTGAAAGAAGTACATAGCTGCCTTAAACGGGACTTTAAAGAAATAACATTGTCCACACAGGGACTAAAATAAGAAATACAAGCCCTCGCAGGGACCAAATACATAAATAAAAATGTCCACACAGGGACTTAATTGAAATTTAAAAATTACAAAACAAATAAAAAGGGATTTTTAATAATCCCTCTTCTTCTTCCCCTTTATAAGGCTTGCCAAACCCTTTAGTAGACCGCGACGGCTCCTACGCTCCTCGTCTACCTTTTGCTCCACCTCGTGCAACCGCTGAAGGATTTCCTGCTACGGTGGTTGAATCTGTGGCGGCTGCGGCTGCTGCTGCTGCTGAGGTTGAGGAGGTGGTGGGTATTGATACCCATATGCGGGGTACCCAGTTGGGTACGTAGCTGGAAAGGGTCTAGGGTAGAGAGCATTGTAGTTGGCTGCCTCGAGGTATGGGTTAATGGTAGGGGCATTGTTGTAATTATAACCAGAATAAGCTGGCTGTTCAAAAGGGTTATACCCAGCTGCACCTGGGTATGAAGGAATTGGGTTATCATAACCCATTTGTGGTGCTGGTTCGACTGGTGCAGAGTCAACTTCAGAAACTGGGTTTGAAGGCCTACCCATTTGCGGGTATTTGTACAACGGCGGGTAGTTGCTATTGCTTGAGTGTTGGGGGGTGCTGAAGTGGAAACCCCCACGCACGGACATCCGTGCACCTGTTCTTCTTCGCCTCGGTGGTTCTGGAGGCAGTTGTTGTTCTGGCTGTGGTGGTGGCGGTGGCGTGACCGCCTGAAAATGCGGATCCTCAGAAGGGACCTGTTGGTGTGGTGGTGAGTTGTGGTGAGGGGGAGTGTACTCCCACTTATATGTGGCCCATCTTTCAGCAAAAATGTCAGGGCCCTTGTAAGGCGAACCATGGAAGGATGATCCACTGGATATCTCAATGGGATGCGTGGGTGTCCCAGATGGTGGCATTTTCGGATCGGGATCTTCGTCCATCTCCATGTCCTGCATTTCAGGATAGTGGTCAACTGGTCCCAAAGGGTTTGGACCCTGTGGTTCTTGCATCTGGTTCATTGGATTAAACCGGCTCTGGAAGTAAGGGGTTGGGTCCTGGAAGGCACGGTGCGAACCCGATCGCTGCAAAGGTATGAAGGAATGGTGAGAGTGGCCGGACTCGTTGGTCTGATGAAGCCCGAATGAATCATTATAGGATGGTGAGGAACTGAGTGAGACAGAGCGTCTCGCAGGCTCTAAATAAGTTCTCCAATCCTCGTGAGGACTAGAGCTAAGGTTCGCTGATGGTGTTCGCCGATGGGTTGGCCCGACTTCATGGTGATGTGTGCGAGGTGTTGTATATATTAGGTATGTATTTTAAGCCCTTTTTACACTTTTTAACCAAGTTTTAAATTTATAAAACACGATATTTACTTACACTAAACACACATATGGGCAAGTGCACCCATTGTGGACGTAGTATTGTGTTGGTAAGATACCGAGGTCGTCCAAGGACACAAGAGCTTTTAGTACCGATTTATCCTCAACATCTAATCAAATCAAAATGTTAGAAAAAGGTTTTAAACTAAGAAAATAAAATTAACTAAAATGCTGAAAAATAAAATAAAAGTAAAAACAGATAGTCAAGATGAATCACTTGGATCTGACTCGTGTGTGGTGTAACCTTTGATTATTTTCGCACTTTTGCACTTGTTTAAGAGATTATCTTAGTTATTGTAGTAGGCCCCTCTTTTGAAGGCGACGTTACCCTTAACCCAGTAGTTTGAGTCAGCAAGGATAAAATACTAAAGGATCGGATTACTGAAAGATAATTTATTAAGTTATTAATGCATAGTGTGGTAGGCCCCTCTTTTGAAGGTGACGTTACCCTAGGCTAAGTAGTCTGAGTCAGCAGGGGTACAGTCCTAAGTAGCTGGGTTAAAGTTTTAATAGTAGTTTAACTTATGAGGGGAACAAAGAGTTTGGACCCCCGCCATCAAATACCTTTGGGTATTGAAGGAGGTCCTACTAAATTTGACCCAGGTCCTTTGCAGGATCTATACACTGAACAATGGCAAGACTCTTACCAAACCGTTCCCTTAACCCCCGACCAGGTAGCCAACATACCTCCATATAGACCGTGGAGATATGAATGGTGAAAATCTTTTATTTTATATAGACAGTAAAATAATGCCAAGACACCACGGACAAACGATAAGGAAGAATCACCTTCAACATAAGAAACCAGTAATTAAAGTCATTAATACAAAACCAATTAAAAAGTGCAAAAGATTAAAAATAAAAAGTATTACACTAAACACTTGTCTTCACCAAGTGATGGATGAGACTTAGGCAAACATGGCCTTTGATTGTCAAGAATTCTTACGATCAATCTTGGATCCCGAGACGACTCACACACTCTATGATGGACAATGGATGATGGTGGTGGATGATGGTGTTGTGATGGGGGTGGGTTGTGGGTGAAGTGTGAGAGAGGTGGTGTGCCAAGGGATGAGTTGCAAGAGCTCCAAACACTCCTATTTATAGGCTGAAAAGAAGCTCGGGCACGGCCCCGTGTCCATCTGACACTCTCTCTTCATTAATTGTAATTCGCAATTACAATAATTGCGCCTGCAGGAAGTTGACCACGCCCCCGTGTCCGCTGGGCACGGCCCGTGGTGGGCAGTAGAAGCTTCTATGGGTTTGTCTTTTCTGCTGGCACTTGGGCACGACCCCGTGTTCATTGAGCACGGGGCGTGTTCAGTCTTCTGTCTTCTTTGTTTTGCTTGGGAAGATGCTGTCGGGGGGTCGGGCATATCACTTTTGTTCCTTTTGTTGTATTTATGTTAGATTTTGCTATCTTTTTATTTCTTTTGTTATTTTGAGCTCATTTAATCCTGAAATACAAAAGGAAGACAAAAGCACACTTTTTCCAACATTAGTACTAAAAAAGGGTTAGTTTTAAGCCACAATTGATGTAATTTATATGTTGATTTTGTGCACATCAAATACCCCTTCACTTGAATCTTTGCTTGTCCTCAATCAAAACTCTTTATAATGTGGCTTTATTCACTCCCAAATGCAATGGGTAGAAGAGAAGGTTTTTGGGCTTGTCATAGAGTGTCGGGATTTCCAAAATTATTTAGGTTTTATTTTTATTTATTTAGAATCCTATTCGTCATGATTTATTAAAAACGTTTCATAAGATAAATTATTTATTAGGGCATAACATACCTTTTTTAAAATTCCATTTATATACAAGTTCACATACCTCACGGGGGAATCACTCAACACTCCGCCGAAGGTGTATTTTTAGTGAATCACTCGGGAGCGGCATGGAACTTACTTCTACCATAAGCTTGCCAAGCAATCAATCCTCCTCCTTTTTAACTATATACCTTTGTAAATATCAAGAGGACTTTTTGGGTGAAGGGTTAGGCTTGGGCTAAAGGTGGGTGGTTGGGTTAATGGTTAGTAAAAGGGCGAAAAGCGTAACAAACGTCGGTTTCTGAAAGACTTTTTATTTTTCACATTTTTATTTTATTTTGATGAACCAATTTTACTTCAAACAAAGTTATTTTTGATGAACTTGTTTGTTTGTTTGGTTTCATCAAAATTTTTTTTTTTCAACATAAGTCATAAGAGAACCGAACGTCGTTACTAAAAGAAGGGGTTAAAAATAAAAAGGTTTAGGTGGGTAAAAAGGGTGATTATTTTGGGTTAAGAAATGAAAAGGTTTAGGCTCAAAGGGGTTAACTAGGGGGATTTTGGGTAGGTGGAAAAAAAATGAAAAATAATGGTGTAGAATGAAAAAGGGGTTAGTCTTAATGCCTCCATCATTTACTTACTCGGGTTTAAGTTGGTAAGGACCGGGAATGTATTGTTGTGGCAAGTTCTAGAGTCGTACGAACCAAGCGGCTATTCGCACAAGAAACGAAAAATGAGCATTTAGTGTAAAAATATATATTTGTATGCTCGTTAAAGGCTCAAAACTCACTTTTGTGGGAAAGGGCTTTTTATGTGATCAAGTATATATAATTAAATTTTAACTAAGTTTGTCATGCCTTTTCGTAATTTTCTTATGTTGGTTCTTTTTATCATGACACTATCGGTTGTAAACTTGTATAAATATAACCTTGTTAGAACTTGAATTTCCAACTTAAACTTAGACAAGTAAAAAAAATATATATGAAAATTTTCTTTTGAAAAAAATTGGGGTGATTAGCGGTTCCAATAGAGTTTTGTGTAAGGCTTGTTATTAGGACTTGCAAAATTCAAGGTTTTAGCATCCCCCCCACACTTAAATTACACATTGTCCTCAATATGTCCCAAAAATAAGTTTTTAGGTTGATTGAATGTGTAAAATTTACACATTGTCCTCAATATGTCCCAAAAATAAGTTTTTAGGTTGATTGAATGTGTAAAATGGTGTTAAAAGCAAAATTTTATGTTACTGGCATCCTGGACACGGCCCCGTGTCTGTTGGACACGACCCCGTGTTCAACTGCCAGTAACAAAAACTTACAGAAGATGGACACGGGGGCGTGTTGGCTGGGCACGACCCCGTGTCTGGCAAAAATCTGCAGAAGTTAAACAAACAACAGATCTGGGAGGTGGACACGGGGGCGTGTTGGCCGGACACGACCCCGTGTGGACAGTCTGCAAGGCTGAAAAACAAGTTTCTTTCTCCGGTTTTCCTGTCCTGGCTTTAGTAGTACTAATATTTAGCACTCTAAGCCTCGTTTGTACCTATTTTATCAGTAAATACCACACCAAACAATACCAAACGTCCTAAATTACCAAGTTAAACATCCAAACCATCAAGTTAAAAACAAAAGTAGAAAATAAAAATAAGTTAGGAAAAGTAAATTGTTCAACACTTTGGCACGCAGGCCGGAAACTTGTTCGATAGAAAGGGAATTTAACCTGTAGGATCACCAACCAGCCGCTCTTACTCCTACTCCACCCGCCTAGTCCATGTCTTCATCACTGTCGTCACCTTCTCCCCCATGCCCCGCCATGTACTCCCGGATGCTTCCGATGTCATCTTGGATATCGGTGATGTTTCTTTCAATGGCTCCGACCTGGTGGTATGTGTTGTTGGCGAGGTTGTAGGTGTTCCTGGTGCACATAAGGTTTCCTGCAAAAGATCATGTAAACTCTGAAAGTTAGGAAAACCACCTCCTTGTGAGGAGGACTGGCCCGGTTCACCGTGGGGTTGGTACTGGTGTTGGGGAGGTGGAGTGTGAAGGACTAGCGCCTCTTGCGGGTTCCATGCATGGCCTTGCATCCTCTGAAAGCTTACCGATCCGTCTTCCGCCTCATAGATTAGGTTCATGGCGCGACAAATGTGCACATCAACCCGTCCTGACCATGGGCTTCTTTCGAAAGACCTAGGTATGCGCGTGAAGTGCTTGAAGAGGCGGTACACCCATTCCCCGTAGAAAATAGGGGTTGGTGCATGAGCAAGCCGGTTCAGATGCATGTTCCGGAGTAGGAGGAATGGAACATCGAGGGGTATTCGGTTGTGAATGCAGTGAAGGACTACCAAATCTCTTAACCCAACAACGCCGCTGCTGTCATGTCTTTGACTAAGAGAGTAAGTGAGGAGCCTATGAATGTAGCGATAAAGCGGATCCCTCAGCTTAGTACTCTTAGTGCTGCTCGAATTGTAGAACCCATCACCAATCTGAGCCCATGCGGCTTGGCGTTCATTTTCATCCAACTCTCGCATTCCCCCGGTGTTTTCTTCACTTCCCGAATCCTCCTCCGTATACAGCCCCACTATTGCCCCGAATTGCGCCATAGAGATCGAGTACCTAGTTCCACCACACCGAAATGCAACACCCTCATTGTCGAAAGGGTCACACCTTGAACTGAAAGTGACGGTACTATAGAACTCCATAGTGCACTCGTGTACCGATCGAAGTCGAGTGGTTAGGGCAACCCTTAGTGGTCCGGTAACGAGGTTGTTGAACCGGTCAAGTTGGTTCACCATGGCTAAGAGGTCCGTGCATGCTTGCCTTGGGTATTCTTCGGGTCTTGTTTGAAGTGTGTCATATCTGGCTCTAGCATCGAGCTCATTTGCGTTGAATCTTGTGAACTTCTTTGACATCTGTTGGTGCACTACATCTGTTGATTTCGTCTTAGATCGAGTCTTTCATTGTATTGTATAGATTAGGGCGCGTTTTACAAGAAAACTGGAGAGTTTAGGCGTTTTAGAGTCTTGGACCGCTTATACGGACATGCCGAATAAGAGGTCCACCTCACACCTACCTGGACCCCTTTTACGGACATGCCGTATAAGAGGTCCACCTCACCTATAAATACCATATGAGAGGTCCACATTTGTAACTTTGAGATTTCCATACCGAGGTGCTGCCGGTGTGAGAATTGCGTGTAAAAAGTGTTAAATCAATCAGTAAAGAGAATTAAGTGAAGATCTAGCTGTTTCTTCGTCAGGTACTTGTTTTCCGCACCTGTATCTGATCAAACTCCTCTGATTGACTCGTTCGGGTCAGATTCCGATCCTACAAGTGGTATCAGAGCTTCAGGAGGAGGAGTTCTATTGAAATTTGCTGGATTTCGTCACATATTCTTCTTCTACACCTTTTTTCTTACGTCAGACCAAGATTTCACGGTCCGTTTTGGCTGATTTTTGGATATGTGATGCGCTTATACCTGATCTAAAACCCTACCAAGTTTCAGCTCGAAACTCCAAGTCGTTTAGGAGTAATCGGAGTTTTTCGGTCCGAATTCGCGTCAAATTTCAGCTTTGGATCGCTTATAGGGCACTAATGTGAACCGCTTTTTGGTCAAAGTTTCTGGACCGCTCCAAATTTGTTGTTTAGATCGCTTATATGGACAGTGTGTGGACCGTTTTTTCATACAGTTGAGGATCGCTTTTATGACACATGTTGAATCGCTCATAAATCAACTATTGAACCGCTTATTGAACAACAATTTTGGTCCGCTTATTTGACATTGTTGAGGCTCGCTCATAATACTTTTCTTGGACCGCTGATAAGACAGTTCATGAATCGCTTTTGTGTCATCTTTGTCACTTGATTCTCTGATCATTAAAAAAGGTTGTCGGCTAAGTGGTAGAAAAGGTCCCTTATCCTGAGATACTAGGTCTTTATGCTCAGTGATATCTGGGGTATTATCCCGGGACTTCTGCTGTATGGAAGTACTGACCTAGTCCCCGGATAATGCTTTCCGCAAACGCTTTGAAACGTAAGCGTCGCCCTCAGCAAGCTGATGAAACAATAAAATTGATAGTCGCTGCTGTTGAAATTAAAAGATCCTCTAAAGGGGACACACCGAAAAGTCGAAGCCGTCATCTCTCTGCGTATACGGAAGTATCGACCTGAGCTCTCACGGCCCTCGCATTTAACCCCTGAACAGATATCATCTGTGGTATACTCACCTGTAAGACTGAATATTAGGATCTGGATACGGGAGTATATTCAAGTAGTGGGACACACGGATAAGTTTAAGTTCTTAAGACATTAATATCGTATCTCGGATCAGTTGAACTTTGTGTGAAAATTTAAGTGGACAAACATACTGACAATCTAGGTGAATTGTTTAGAACTTAAAATGAGATGAAGCTTAACGGTGTTGGTGATTTGTCTCAAAAGCTGATATGATCCTCTTACACAAACTCTCAAAAATATTGTTTGTAAATATTTTTTTTATTGCAGTTTATTTCTTTATTTCAAAATCCAAAAAGATTTTCAGTGTGTTTTAGCAAAAAATTTTGAAAAAGCTAAAAAGATTTTTGACAACTGGTATTGAAAAGCAGATTTTCAAAGTTCCGAGTGCTAAACATGATGAGCAATATTTGAGGGGGAGTGTGTGTGTGGAATTACATGTTTTCACAATTTAACCTTTCAAGTGGTTCATCAAGATTGTCACTGATAAAGTTGCAGTTTGGTTTGAGGAAGAGTTTGTTTTAGTACATACATCTTTATTCTAAAATTGTAAAACTTATGTTTTGGGTAGAGAATGTGCAGGATAAGATGAGAAGTTGATGAAAAGACAGACAACGATCCTGAAGATGTTACTGAAGAACAAAGGAATGCCAGTAAATCGAGAGAGGGAGTCTGGAGACAGAGAGAAAGGAAAGCCCAGAGGCTGATCAAGACTGAAGATGTGAAGACACAGCATTGGTGTGACTCGATAGTCGACTCCATCAACATCTGAGGGGGAGTCTGTTGGTGCACTACATCTGTTGATTTCGTCTTAGATCGAGTCTTTCATTGTATTGTATAGATTAGGGCGCGTTTTACAAGAAAACTGGAGAGTTTAGGCGTTTTAGAGTCTTGGACCGCTTATACGGACATGCCGAATAAGAGGTCCACCTCACACCTACCTGGACCCCTTTTACGGACATGCCGTATAAGAGGTCCACCTCACCTATAAATACCATATGAGAGGTCCACATTTGTAACTTTGAGATTTCCATACCGAGGTGCTGCCGGTGTGAGAATTGCGTGTAAAAAGTGTTAAATAAATCAGTAAAGAGAATTAAGTGAAGATCTAGCTGTTTCTTTGTCAGGTACTTGTTTTCCGCACCTGTATCTGATCAAACTCCTCTGATTGACTCGTTCGGGTCAGATTCCGATCCTACAACATCTGAAAGAATACACCAAAATTAGCACGAAACAGTGAGATTTTCGGGAGAAACTGCAAACAGTTAGCTGGACACGGCCCTGTCCTCAGTGGGCACGACCCCGTGTCTAGGCGTCTGTTACTCAAAAATTGCATTTTTCGACCCGGTCCCGAAAATCTGAAAATTTTTGGCCAAGTAGGTGCGGTTTTCCCCGAAAATGAAACCCCAAGTGTTGTTTTTCCCAAAACAATCCGTTTACCCTTTCAATTTCATCTTTTTCGGTTCAAAAACAAGGGTTTGGGGTTTTTATGAGAAATCGGGCAAATCTATCAACAATACAAGTGTATTTACTTCCTTTTACACTAATCTAAACTAATACTAACAGATTATTGCAAAAATTTGAGGTTTGATCCGGATAAACTTCAAGAACCCTAGATTTTTCCCCAAATTTTTGATGTTTTAACTACATGCAAGTAACTAATCTAACTACTAATGATGATAGAATCATACCTTGATGTTGTTAGAATGAGAGGAGACGTCGAAAATCTGGGAAAATCGCCTGGACCAGAGCGTTTTTCGGGGAAACGGGGCGTGTGGAATGGTGTAACTGATAAGAAAAGAGGGTTTTATCCCGACAGTTGCGCGGACACGGCCCCGTGTCGAGCAAAGTTTTTAATTTTTTTTAGTGCTCGTGTGAGTGCCCTGTTTTCCCAAAAAAACTTGGTTAAAAGACTTACCGAATTCGATGTTTACCCACTTGTCCATAACATACCAGGTATGATGTGGATGCATTTATTCGTTGACCATTTGAAGCGAGATCTCTTCCTCTTCATCCTCAATGGATCCTCGATAAAGTTTTACCCGTTGGCCATTGACTTTGAGTGGAATTCCATTCCGAGATTTAATTTCTACTGCACCGTGAGGAAAAATATGGGTGATGGAAAAAGGTCCTGACCACCTAGATTTTAGTTTATCCGGAAATAACCGAAGTCGTGAATTAAACAATAGAACCAGATCTCCCACTCGAAATTCATTAGGTTTAATGCATCTGTCGTGTAAATTTTTCATTCTTTCCTTATAAATTTCCGAGTTAGAGTATGCATAATTCCTTAGTTCGTCTAATTCATTTATTTGACAAAATCGATTTTTACCTGCAATTTCTAAATCTAAGTTCACATTTTTTATTGCCCAGTAGGCTTTGTGAGCTATTTCTACTGGCAAATGACAACTTTTTCCATAGACGAGCTTATATGGGGTTGTGCCTATAGTGGTTTTATAAGCAGTTCGAAAAGCCTATAAAGCATCATCTAATTTATCAGCCTATTCCTTTTTATTTAAACCTACGGTTTTTTCAAGTATTCGTTTTAAACCTCTATTAGTCACTTCGGCTTGTCCGTTTGTTTGAGGGTGATATGCTGTTGAGACCCGGTGATAGACCCCATATCTTGTTAAGATTTTTTCGAGTTGATGGTTACAAAAATGGGTACCTCTATCACTTATTAATGCTTTAGGCGTTCCAAAACGAGAGAATAATTTTTCAGAAATCTTACCACTACTCTTCCATCATTTGTTGGAAGTGCCTCGGCCTCGGCCCATTTAGACAAGTAATCGACTGTCACAAGTATATATTTATTTCCTTTTGACGGTGGGAAAGGTCCCATGAAATCGAGTCCCCACACATCAAAAATTTCACAAACGAGAATGCCATTTTGTGGCATTTCGTTTTTGGAAGAAATATTACCTGATCTTTGGCAAGCATCACATGTCTTGATAAGACTTTGCGCATCTTTATAAATGGCCGGCCAATAAAATCCTGAATCAAATACCTTTCGTGCGGTACTAGCGGCACCATGATGTCCTCCATATGGACCTGCATGACAATGGCGGAGAATTCTTCGTGCTTCGCTGCCATGTACGCACCTTCGGATGAGTTGGTCGGCACACATTTTGAAAAGATAAGGGTCTTCCCAAAAGTAATGCCTTACGTCAGCAAAGAATTTCTTTCTTTGGTGATGTGGCCATCCTTTGGTGACTATACCGCTAGCTAAGTAGTTAGCATAGTCAGCATACCATGGTTCTTGTCTACATTCCGCCATTTCCAGGGACTCTGTTGGAAATTTTTCGTTGATTTGCTCGTCCCTGGTTGCCTCCAAAGCTGGGTCTTCTAGATGATCTGCTGCTGTGTTTTCTGCCCCTCTTTTGTCTTTGATTTCAATATCAAATTCTTGGAGGAGTAGAATCCACCTGATCAAACGGGATTTTGCGTCTTGTTTCTTGAAGAGGTATCGGATGGCTGCATGGTCTGTATAGACTAGAGTTTTAGAAAGAACAAGGTAAGAACGAAATTTATCAAAAGCAAATACCACAACTAGTAATTCTTTTTCAGTGGTTGTATAATTCTCTTGTGCATCATTAAGTGTTTTACTAGCATAATAAATCGGGTGGAAATGTTTTTCTTTACTGCTCCAACGGCAAAGTCACTTGCATCACACATGATTTCGAAAGGTAATTTCCAATCGGGCACTATCATGATTGGTGCATTGACTAGCATTTCCTTGAGGGTTAGAAATGCTTGATTGCAATCCTTGTCAAAGATGAAAGGCGCATCTTTTTCAAGTAATTTTGTTAGAGGTCTTGAAATTTTTGAAAAGTCTTTGATAAACCGTCTATAAAATCCGGCATGCCCTAAGAAACTTCTGATTGCTCTAACAGAGGAGGGGGGAGGTAATCGAGAAATTGTGTCTATTTTTGCTCGATCAACTTCCATTCCTTCGCTCGAGATCTTGTGACCGAGTACTATTCCCTTTGTTACCATGAAATGGCATTTTTCCCAGTTAAGGGCGATGTTAGTTTCCTCACATCGGGATAGCATTCGTTCAAGGTTATCGAGGCATTGGTCGTATGAATCTCCAAAGATAGAAAAGTCGTCCATGAAGACTTCCATTGTTTTTTCTATCATATCATGGAAAATGGCCACCATGCAACGTTGGAATGTTGCAGGCGCATTACATAGACCGAATGGCATGCGTCGATAAGCAAAAGTTCCGTAAGGGCATGTGAAAGTTGTCTTTTCTTGGTCTTCAGGTGCTACTGGAATTTGAAAGTAACCTGAAAAACCATCCAAGAAACAGTAAAATTTATGACCGGATAGTCGTTCTAGCATTTGATCAATGAAGGGCAAAGGAAAGTGGTCTTTCCTTGTTGCTTCATTTAATCGTCTATAGTCTATGCATACTCTCCATCCTGTGACGGTTCTCGTTGGTATTAATTCATTCTTTTCATTAGTTATTACCGTCATACCTCCCTTCTTTGGGACTACTTGGACTGGACTTACCCATGGACTATCGGAGATAGGATAAATAAGTCCGGCGTCAAGGAGTTTGATGACCTCATTTTTAACCACTTCTTGGACATTTGGATTTACTCTCCTCTGTGGTTGTATTACTGATTTGTAGTCATCGTTCATCAGAATTTTGTGCGTGCATATGGAAGGGCTTATTCCTTTTATATCTACAAGCTTCCAAGCGATCGCATTTTTATGTTTTTTCAAAAGTCTAATTAATTTTTCTTTTTCTACACTATTTAATTTAGACGAAATAATTACAGGTGAATTACCATCTTTGTCTAGAAAAGCATATTCCAAACCTTTTGGGAGTTCTTTGAGCTCAAGGGGCGGGTCTTTAGGAGACTCCTTATTTTGGGGCTCATCTAGATCAAGAACTTTAAAGGTTTGTTCTATGGCGACCTCTTCTTCAACAAAGTGGTCAATCTTTTCACTTATATCGGGTGGCTCATCTTCATCTTCAATTAGGGGGTCATTGTTGCCAAAAGGATATTTCATTGAATGCTCAAGATCTATGCTCCTTTTGAATGCCCCTAATTGAAGAGGTAGATTATTAAACTTCCGGTTTTTCAAAGCTTCATGAGTTTTTACAAAAGGTCTTCCCAACACTAGAGGAGCTTCATCGAGGATGACAAAGTCGGTTGGAATAACCATTTGATTTGTTTGAACCAAGACGTCCTCAACTACACCGATTGATTTTATTACTCTCCGATTAGATAGAAAAATGGGTATTTGAAGTGGAGCAAAATCACTAATACTTAATTTTTCGAAAATGTAATTAGGCATTATGTTAACACAAAGATCCTTATCAATGGTGACGTTACTAATAAATGAATTTTGAAAAAAACATGGAACCGGTGTAATGTTTATTTCAAAAGGGTCTTCTTTTATTAGCGAAGTTTGATCATTAGTTAACTTAACACTTACCATTTTGATGCGTGTCAGTGTATATATAATTTAGGTATGTATTTTAAGCCCTTTTACACTTTTTTAGCCAAGTTTTAAATTTATAAAACACGATATTTACTAACACTAAACACACATATGGGCAAGTGCACCCATCGTGGACGTAGTATAGTGTTGGTAAGATACCGAGGTCGTCCAAGGACACAAGAGCTTTTAGTACCGGTTTATCCTCAACGTCTAATGCCTCAAAGGGGTTAACTAGGGGGATTCTGGGTAGGTGGTAAAAAAATGAAAAATAATGGTGTAGAATGAAAAAGGGTTTGTCCTAATGCCTCCATCATTTACTTACTCGGGTTTAAGTTGGTAAGGACCGGGAATGTATTGTTGTGGCAAGTTCTAGAGTCGTACGAACCAAGCGGCTATTCACACAAGAAATGATAAATGAGCATTTAGTGTAAATATATATATTTGTATGCTCGTTGAAGGCTCAAAACTCACTTTTGTGGGAAAAGAGTTTTTTATGTGATCAAGTATATATAATCAATTTTTTAACTAAGTTTGTCATGCCTTTTCATAATTTTCTTATGTTGGTTCTTTTTATCACGACGCTATCGGTTGTAAACTTGTAAAAATATAACCTTGTTAAGACTTGAATTCCCAACTTAAACTTAGACAAGTAAAAAAAATGAAAATTTTTGGAAAAAATTTGGGGTGATTAGCGGTTCCAATAGATTTTTGTGTAAGGCTTGTTATTAGGACTTGCAAAATTCAAGGTTTTAGCATCCCCCCACACTTAAATTACACATTGTCCTCAATGTGTCCCAAAAATAAGTTTTTAGGTTGATTGAATGTGTAAAATGGTGTTAAAAGCAAAATTTTATGTTACTGGCAGTCTGGACACGACCTCGTGAGGACCGGGCACGACCCCGTGTTCAGGTGCCAGTAACAAAAATTTAAGAAAAAGGAACAGAAGCCTGGGCACGGGGGCGTGTCCAGTGAACACGACCCCGTGTCCAGTTACCTGAACTGGGCGATTTGCTGTAGACTGTGCAGCACGGGGCCGTGTTGGGTGAACACGGCCCGTGCTAAGCCTACTGTAATGGAGAGATCGTTGTCGGATTGCTCTGTTTTAGTGCATGGGGCGATGTTTCTCGTTTCCCTTGTTATCCTTCACCATCCAGAGTGTGTTTTATTTATTATAACACCATCCAAACCTTAAAACCATCATTTCATTAATATCATAGAGAGGATTACATAGTCCTAAAAAAATAAAAAAAAAAACAAAGAAGAAATAAAAAGTTAAAAGTCCAAAATTAGATAGGTCTAGTGATACATAAAATTATCATAAGGAGTCCTAATTTCTCTTTAAGAACCAAAATTCCGAGAATATATTCTCGGTAATGTAGTAGGACTCTTGGCCGAGTGTTATCTTTGTTTAAAGCCATTCTTCTATTTCTCTTGGAGAAAGAAGGTTGCCTCGTTTTCCTCAACTTCTTGCGGAGGAGGGGGAGTGCCAACCGGGACTCCTTGCAATATGTCCCTAGGAGGCCCCGGGTGTACGGCATACCACTCGGCTGGTATGATAACTTCAGGCACCACGTTCCATGCCCTTTGGGTTAATATAGGCCCCAAAGGAGGAGAGGCGAGAAGGTTTAACCTCTGGTGCAAGAGGTTTACTTCTCGGAGACACCCTTCCAGTCCCACTGTTAGATGGTTGATACGGTCGACCAATGCTTCTTCCATCCCCGTCATTTCATCAATAGCCTCTCTTAGGGTGTAAACATAGTTTACAAGAGAGTCTTCCGCCGTTGACGATCTCCTCCCCTGTCAGTTATTTCTTGATGAAGACGTTCCGCTTGTCCTGCTCGCCATTTATGGGGAAATAGACCGAAAAGAGCTCAATTTTTACGAAACAGTCCCTCGGACACGGCCCCGTGCTCGTTGAGCACGGCCCCGTGTCCAGCCGTCTGCAGGTTTTTAAACTAAGGAATCTTGGAGTTTTAAATTACTTTCATGGTTTTTTTAGTCAAATTTTAAGCACAGATAATTTAAAACGAAGTTGCACAACTTATTTTAAGTAAGATTCCTTGGATAATAACCTTACAAACTTCACACTAAAGGTTGGAATCATGGAGTTTCCAAGCTTTAATGGAGGTGGTAGTTAAAAATTGAAAGAGAAGGCAATGAACAAAAGTGGATAAGACAAGATGGCTCTTGGGAACCTTCTTTTAGAACTTACCTAGGATAGTATGAGTGAAGATCCCAGGAATCTCTGTCTTTTGAAGTGGTCAAAATGAGCAGGAATCTGGCTGCATTTATAGAAAACGACAGCGCGTTGGACACGGCCCCGTGTTGGGTGAACACGGCCCCGTGTGCAGTTAAAATCCTGACACATTTTGTCCGTATTCTGACAAACTCAGAAGGGAATCTTTTAGGTGGACACGGGGGCGTGCTGACCTGGACACGGCCCCGTGTCTGGAAGCTGTCTTATGGAGTTTGCATGTTTTTAAGGAGCCTATCCGTGTCCGGTGGTTCCTTACTGGATGGAACAACCCCAAAGTGCCTAAGATACCTCAGTTGATCTAAGCTAAGACGAGAACGCAAGAGGTTGTCGGTGAGTGTGATCCCTATGCTATATGTAGGTGGACAAGTCCAACCCTTTTCCGGGCTCTCGTTAAAGAAGGTGTATGCCGAATCGCTCAGGTCTATGTATGCATCGAACGAAGTTGATGGAGAGTCCTTCACGGCACAATCGGCACAGGGACGACTATCGTCCAAGTCTTCGCTAGAATTGAAGGTATTTTCGGGAGCAACGAGGTTGTTTGAAAGCGATGCCAACACTTCTTCTTGGTCATTGTCTTGAGATGAATTTAGGAAATCCATCCTAAGTTCTTTTAACCAATTAAGAATCAGATCTTCTAGTTGAAATAGTTTATCAAGAAGCATTTCCCCTAAAATATCTGGTTGGGCGCCTTCGAGGGAGAGATAAGGATTATTTTTACTTTCGCCCCTCTTAAGGATACAGGGAAACGATGGGCCTATATAGTGGGGCTTATAGTTTAGAAAATAACATTCTAATTCTTTATGTCCGCCTCCACATAATCGACACCACGTACCATAAGAGTGCCAAAACTAAAAAAGATCATTATCGCTCATTTTTATGTCAGAATTTACCAACCGTCGGGATCTTACGGTTCTGTTTTCAGTAACTGAATCTTGGGCACGGGGGCGTGTTGAGTGGGCACGGCCCCGTGTTCAGCTTACTGTCTGACTTAAAACAGGATTGCCAGTTCCAAAGATTGGGCACGGGGCGTGTTCAGCGGGCACGACCCGTGCTGGGTTCTGCAGAAGTCGAAAAATAAAGAAAATCCTAAAAAAAAAGAAAATAAAAAAAATGATTAGGCCATTGATTCCTAACTTTCTTAAAATCCTTGTGTCCCCGGCAGTGGCGCCAAAAACTTGCTGCGTGTCAGTGTATATATAATTTAGGTATGTATTTTAAGCCCTTTTACACTTTTTAGCCAATTTTAAATTTATAAAAACGATATTTACTAACACTAAACACACATATGGGCAAGTGCACCCATCGTGGACGTAGTATAGTGTTGGTAAGATCCAGAGGTCGTCCAAGGACACAAGAGCTTTTAGTACCGGTTTATCCTCAACGTCTAATCAAATCAAAATGTTAGAAAAGATTTTTAAATTAAGCAAACAAAACTATCTAAAATGCTGAAAAATAAAATAAAAATAAAAACAGATAGACAAGATGAATCACTTGGATCCGACTCGTGTGTTAGTGTAACCTTTGATTATTTTCGCACATTTGCACTTGTTTAAGAGATTATCTTAGTTATTGTGGTAGGCCCCTCTTTTGAAGGCAACGTTACCCTTAACCCAGTAGTTTGAGTCAGCAAGGATACAATCCTAAAGGGTCGGATTATTGAAAGATAATTAATTAAGTTATTAATGCATAATGTGGTAGGCCCTTCTTTTGAAGGCGACGTTACCCTCAGCTAAGTAGTCTGAGTCAGCAGGGATACAGTCCTAAGTAGCTGGGTTAAAGTTTTAATAGTAGTTTAACTTATGAGGGGATCAAAGAGTTTGGACCCCCGTCATCCAATACCTTTGGGTATTGAAGGAGGTCCTACTAAATTTGACCCAGGTCCTTTGCAGGATCTATACACTGAACAATGGCAAGACTCTTACCAAACTGTTCCCATAACCCCCGACCAGTTAGCCAACATACCTCCATATAGACCGTGGAGATATGAATGGTGAAAATCCTTTATTTTATATAGACAGTAAAATAATGCCAAGACACCACGGACAAACGATAAGGAAGAATCACCTTCAACATAAGAATCTAGTAATTAAAGTCATTAATACAAAACCAACTAAAAAGTGCAAAAGATTAAAAATAAAAAGTATTACACTAAACACTTGTCTTCACCAAGTGATGTAAGAGACTTAGGCAAACATGGCCTTTGATTGTCAAGAACTCTTACGATCAATCTTGGATCCCGAGACGACTCACACACTATATGATGGACAATGGATGATGGTGGTGGATGATGGTGTTATGGTGGTGGTGGGTGGTGGGTGAAGTGTGACAGAGGTGGTGTGTCAAGGGATGAGTTGAAATGGCTCCAAGCACTCCTATTTATAGGCTGAACAGAAGCCCGGGCATGGCCCCGTGCCCGCTGGGCACGTCCCCGTGTCCATCTGACACTCTCTCTCCTCATTAATTGTAATTCGCAATTACAATAAATGCGCCTGCAGCAAGTTGACCAAGCCCTCGTGTCCGCTGGGCACGGCCCCGTGGTGTGTAGTAGAAGCTTCTATAGGTTTGTCTTTTCTGCTGCTTCTTGGGCACGGCCCCGTCCTCGCTGAGCACGGGGCGTGTTCAGTCTTCTGCTTTCTTAGTTTTGCTTGGGAAGATGCTGTTATGTGGTCGGGCATTCTACTCTTTTCTTGTATTTATGTTAGATTTTGCTGTCTTTTTGCCTCTTTTGTTAATTTGAGCTCATTTATTCTTGAAAATACAAAAGGAAGACAAAAGCACACTTTTTCCAACATTAATACTAAAAAAGGGTTAGTTTTATGCCACAATTGATATAATTTATATGTTGCATTTTGCGCATATCACATTTCTTTAATTTTAGTGTTAGTGTTTAACTCTTTTAAAAACTTAGCATGAGTTGGTGCTAAACAATGATTTTCGAAAGAAGGTGACAGGAGATTAATTTCTTCAAAATTAGACTCTTCTTGAATTTCAACGCTATCGGCCTCACCTTTTTCGTTGTTTAGCTCATGTGTCGGTTTTTCACTTATTTGTTCTTCCATTTTTAACTCTTCAACTATCGTTTCTTTATTTAATTTTTCTCTTGCGCAGGACTCCTCTTCCCTTGCGCAAGATTCTTTTATCCAACGTTCGATAGTTTTAATGTGTTCTAATATCCTATCGGTCTCTTCGGTGATAGAGAAAGGATCAGGATCCTTAAAGCTTGAATCCGGTTGTTCGATCCTTGGTTCCTCATAGTACTCATATGAAGTAGATGGTTCATACCATTGTTCTTCATTGTAAGTATATGATGGATAAGGGTCGTAATTTTGTTCTTCATAGTACTCATATGAGGTGGATTGTTCACGCCATGGTTCCTCATAATAAGTATATGAAGGTGGTGGCTCATATCTTGACTCCTCAAAGTATGAGTATGAAGGCTCATACCTTGGTTCATCAAAATATGAGTATGAGGGGGAAGGTTCATACCTTTGGTGTTCATAGGATGTGTATGAAGTCGATGGCTCGTACCTGGGCTCCTCATAATAGTTGTATGAAGTGGATGGTTGAAATAAGTTACAATATTGTACCGAGTGCGGGTTACCACAATTAGTGCAATAGTCTCTCATGTAATCATCCTCCTCATAGGTGTAGTTGTAGCCTCCTGAGTATTCAACAGACCACAACTGAGTCTCGGGACCAGAAAACAGAAAATAAAGACGGAAACAGAGGCTGGACACGGCCCCGTGTTCAGTGAGCACGGCCCCGTGTTCAGGGTCTGTATCTGGGCGTTTTAATAAAAGTTACTGGTCTCGTTGAGCACGGGGGCGTGTTCAGTGAGCACGACCCTGTGTTCAGACTCTGTATCTGGGCGTTTAATGAAAAATATGCAGCACGGCCCCGTGTTCAGCGAACACGGCCCCGTGTTCAGGCTACTGTAAATGCAAATTAAACTAAAATGCAGAAAAATGTGCGCGCGTTTTTGAAAAAGTTTTGAAAAACTGATTAGGCCGTCGATTTTAAGCTTTCTTAAAATCCTTGTGTCCCCGGCAACGGCGTCAAAAACTTGATGTGTGCGAGGTGTTATATATATATTAGGTATATATTTTAAGCCCTTTTTACACTTTTTAACCAAGTTTTAAATTTATAAAACACGATATTTACTAACACTAAACACACATATGGGCAAGTGCACCCATCGTGGACGTAGTATAGTGTTGGTAAGATACCGAGGTCGTCCAAGGACACAAGAGCTTTTAGTACCGGTTTATCCTCAACGTCTAATCAAATCAAAATGTTAGAAAAAGGTTTTAAACTAAGAAAATGAAATTAACTAAAATGCTGAAAAATAAAATAAAAGTAAAAACGGATAGACAAGATGAATCACTTGGATCCGACTCGTGTGTAGTGTAACCTTTGATTATTTTCGCACTTTTGCACTTGTTTAAGAGATTATCTTAGTTATTATAGTAGGCCCCTCTTTTGAAGGCGACGTTACCCTTAACCCAATAGTTTGAGTCAGCAAGGATACAATCCTAAAGGGTCGGATTATTGAAAGATAATTTATTAAGTTATTAATGCATAATGTGGTAGGCCCCTCTTTTGAAGGTGACGTTACCCTCGGCTAAGTAGTCTGAGTCAGCAGGGATACAATCCTAAGTAGCCGGGTTAAAGTTTTAATAGTAGTTTAACTTATGAGGGGATCAAAGAGTTTGGACCCCCGCCATCCAATACCTTTGGGTATTGAAGGAGGTCCGACTAAATTTGACCCAGGTCCGTTATAGGATCTATACACTAAACAATGGCAAGACTCATACCAAACCGTTCCCTTAACCCCCGACCAGGTAGCCAACATACCTCCATATAGACCGTGGAGATATGAATGGTGAAAATCTTTTATTTTATATAGACAGTAAAATAATGCCAAGACACCACGGACAAACGATAAGGAAGAATCACCTTCAACATAAGAAACTAGTAATTAAAGTCATTAATACAAAACCAATTAAAAAGTGCAAAAGATTAAAAATAAAAAGTATTACACTAAACACTTGTCTTCACCAAGTGATGTAAGAGACTTAGGCAAGCATGGTCCTTGATTGTCAAGAACTCTTACGATCAATCTTGGATCCCGAGACGACTCACACACTCTATGATGGACAATGGATGATGGTGTTGTGATGGTGGTGGGTGGTGGGTGGTGGGTGAAGTGTGAGAGAGTTGGTGTGCCAAGGGATGAGTTGCAAGAGCTCCAAACACTCCTATTTATAGGCTGAACAGAAACTCGGGCACAGCCCCGTGCCCGCTGGGCACGGCCCCGTGTCCATCTGACTCTCTCTCTTCATTAATTTTAATTCACAATTACAATAAATGCGTCTGCAGGAAGTTGACCACGCCCCCATGTCCGCTGGGCACGACCCCGTGGTGGGCAGTAGAAGCTTCTATGGGTTTGTCTTTTCTGCTGGCAGTTGGGCACGGGCCCCGTGTTCACTGAGCACGGGGCGTGTTCAGTCTTCTGTCTTCTTTGTTTTGCTTGGGAAGATGCTGTCGGGGGGTCGGGTATATCACTTTTGTTCCTTTTCTTGTATTTATGTTAGATTTTGCTGTCTTTTTGTTTCTTTTGTTATTTTGAGCTCATTTAATCCTGAAAATACAAAAGGAAGACAAAAGCGCACTTTTTCCAACATTAGTACTAAAAAGGGTTAGTTTTAAGCCACAATTGATGTAATTTATATGTTGCATTTTGTGCACATCAATGGTCATGTCTTGTCAAAACTGGGGCCTTTCCTCTTCCACCTCAGCCTCTAACACGTGGCGGCATTTTGTCTTTGATCCTGTCAAAACAAACAAAAGAAACAAACAAAACGAAAACAATTAAGATTAGGATTAATCCTAAGTCATTTGCCAAGACTCGGAAGTCAAGGAATGTGCAAACTGTGTCATTGAGATTAAACACAAAAGGCTAGTGTTTAATTCACTCAATGTTGGCTCTGATACCAACTTGTCACACCCCGATATTTTCACGTATTACCGGTGGGCCCGGTGGGGAGTATCGTGACGTAGTTGATATCATCATAGTCAAATAATCATAGTTCAATGCACATTGGAAGTCTAAAGTAATAAGACAAACCGAATTGAAAGTATAATAAAATATTACACAACGGTTGTATGTGGATCCACAGGCGGATCTAAAACAGAAAGAAAATATTGTTCAACGCTTGCAAGACTCTTTATTTAATACTCAGGAGTTTCCAGCCCATTACGCGTAGTACCTACACTTAACCTTTTTGAAAAAATATGTCAATTTACACTGGTAAATACAATTAACTGACTCTTTTGAAAAGTATTTATAAAATTGGTTTGGATGCACAAGGCATAAAATCTTTTATAACTTGGGACAATTATTTAAAAATAATCTTGTATACAGATTTATATGTTTGTCGTCCGTTCAGAACCGGAATAGAAGAGCCGGTACAAGATTAATAGACACACCACAAGTATAGGCCAACAAGGAGTTTCCACACGAGTGAGATACCGTTTATACATACGCAACTGTCAGGTGTATGCCTACACCCCGCGCTTAAGCCGTGGCCATTTCAAATGAATGAGCCGAGAATATCCAGGACATGGTCATTAACCCCCCAAAGGCATTGCATCAAACAAAACAGATTAAAACGGGTTTAGTAAATTTATTAATCACAATCAGATTAAATGATTTCATACCCGACCAAGCTGTATTATTATAATACCGTATCCCAAGCCCGTATAACGGAAAATAAGTTAAAAGTATTTACCTGAGCTAAAATATAATTTTGTTCTCAGCTGTATATCAAATCAGCAAGTACAAGTAGCTTTTACTGGGATCCTAATCTGGAACGAAGGTTTTAATAACCCATTAGATTCCTAACGGGTCTTATTTAAGTTTAAACTTAGACCGGTTAGTTTTAATGAAAGGTTTACGGTTCAAAACGCAAGATTAACCGAAGACCGGATTAGAAGGTGATTTAGACCCAACAAGTATGAAGACTTGTATAAAGTGGGTAAACTAAACACATTCTGGATTTTGAAGTAAAAAATGGTAAGGTTTGACCCGTTTCGGTTAATTTATGCAAACTAGTTATATAAACCGTACCGAACGCGTATATGCATAACGGGTAACCAAAAGAGTCATGTACAAGTTCCATAAGTTATTACGTTTAAATTATGTTGTGATATCAGTAGGATATCTTCCATTATGCCCAAAACGAAATTAAAACCAATTTAAGCCCCGTAAGGGTATTTTGGTCAATTTAAAGTTTATAAAAGAGGTTAAATAGCAAACTGAGGTTCCGGTCTAAATTATACAGTAAAAGTATTAATTTTATCAAGTTATATCAGCAAGATATCATACATATGTGTGTTTAATCATTTATGGCCAAACTGTGCAGCGTAGGGGCATTTTGGTCATTTCACATATGTTTTAAGGTCAAATTTGGAAATCTAAGTTTAAGACTTATACTTACTGTTAAAGTATAAAAATTTACTTTTAAAATCAGTAGGTAAAAAGTCTTAAGCGTTAAATATGGTTTTAAACCATACTATGCGCTTAATAATCGTAAAAGTCGGTATTTGATGATATATGAGATGTTTATAGAATTCTAGAGTTTTGGTCAGTCTATAATATTAAAAATATTTTATTTAATATATAAAATCAGTAGAAAAAGGTTTGGTATCAAAATGATATGTAAAACTCATTTTATTAACAAAAAGGGCATTATCGTCAATTACCGAATTTATGCTAGAACTCTTTATTATGATCTGTATAAAATTTGACAAGAATTTCCAAAAATCCCTAAATATTATATTATAACAGTAGATAGCAAGTTTGGTGTCAAAAATTGGGTTTAAATATGATTTATGCAAAAAATGCCATTTAATTAACAAAAAGCTTTTGTTTTACGATATCTTGCATAACTTTCATTTCAGACCAGAAACTGACGTCAAATTTTTAGGACATACTTATATATCAGTAATAAAGATTTTTGTCCTCTCACATTTTCAAAAATCTCGTTTTTATAACATAAGGGTAAAATGATCAACTTTTAAGCATTTAACGGAAACATGTAAATGATTCAGATTTTTAAAGGACCATTTAGTATAACCTCAGAGGGTTATCCTAACATATAATATGGTCACAAAGGAACCCTAAGGCATGACTAAAACTAAGCTAATACGGGTCAGAACTGAAAGTCAAAGCAAAAGTCTACTTTTGTTACTTTCGGTTGCGAACCGAGCCTAATACTCAGAATTGTCGGGTTGAACATGCATAAACATGTTCTTATATTATTTACCAAGTTGTTTAAGTGATAAAACATAATTTGTAGCTTCTACATTACCAGTTGTGATTTATTTTGCAAAAACTGACTCGTTTGACTTTTCTATTAAGTAGTTTGACCCGACAATTGACCAAGCAAATGTGATAATTAGGAGGTGCCCTTTTAAGGGTTTAACACCTACATAATTACCAACACATAGCCACCTTCAATTCGAATAATGGCTGGACCGTTAGTGATTAATCACAAAGTCAAAGCAGAATTATGCTAACTTTGACTTTCAGTCTTTAAACTAACAAAAGCTTAACTATGGAAGCTAAGAACACTTACAATGGTCCTTAGCACGAAAGTTTGAACTATGAGAGCCTCCTTAATGACCAGGTTGCTCTAGGGAACTCAATTGAGAGTTTGTTTGTGAAAAACTTGAATGAGCAAGTCTTAAGGGCTTCAAAGGGGTTCTATTTATAGTGATTTCCATCTCACAAGATCAATCCATGTGTCCTCAGGTGGTTTATGATGCTAACATGTGTCCAGTGGTTTTCCAAAACAGTTAACCTTGCTGCTGAATTCGAAACAGGTTGCAGAGAATCCAAAACAGATTTCTGGTCATGCATGCTTGGCAGCTGCTAGTCTGCTGAAAAACAGTCCCCGTCGCGCCACGCGCCAGGGAGAGATGGGATTGGCGCGCCACGCGAGGCAGCCAGTTCCAAAAGTTGTTTGTTTGTTTGCGTGTTCTGTCCCTGCACTTTCTGAACGCGAATAACTGCCTTTTTCAACATGCATGGTCAACACAATCAGGTCTGGGGTATTCTAGGGAGTGGGAACATGCATTTCTAAGTCTTGGATGCTTTGAAAATGTCTCTCGATTGAAGAATTACTATATTTACACTTTTGACCCTTTTCTTGGAATTTTTAATTTACATCGCAATCTTGAATCTGATCTTTATGAAACCTTTATCAGATATTCATGAGGGTATATTAATATATTACAAAGCTCTGGGGATGTTAAATGGCCAGTCAGAGGTAAGAATTAATATGTTGACACCTTTAACTCCTGTGTTTCGTAACTTTTGATTTTTAAGCACAACCGGCTTCTTGTGTCCGTTAATTTATTCAATTATGAATATGAACATTATACGAGGTCATTCAGAGACACAAGTTTGGCATGTTGACGCTTTTGATCCTGCTATTTACATCTTTAC
Source organism: Helianthus annuus (assembly GCF_002127325.2). Classification (NCBI taxonomy): domain Eukaryota; kingdom Viridiplantae; phylum Streptophyta; class Magnoliopsida; order Asterales; family Asteraceae; genus Helianthus; species Helianthus annuus. The sequence goes on from NC_035449.2 coordinate 141,939,313, forward strand.
ACTGTTTGACAGTTTTAGTCCCTCAAGTTATCATTTACCACGATCAGGGTTTATGACACGTGTCACCACTGTATTGGACATGATTTTGCGAGGTGTTACACCTTAAGCACTAGGCTAGAATCCCTTTGTCATACAGAAGGAAAACTAAAAATTGCTTCATAAGATTTGGTTTTGGTGTGTGTCTATAACACTGATTCAATAGTTTTGTGGGATTAACCCTAGAAAGGTTCTAATCCATTTTAGCACTTCACACGCTATTTGAACTAAAGTAAAATAGTCTTAATAAACAATCAAAACTAATAGTCATTCCAGTCAAGATGAGTTAATGTCTAAATGATTAATACCATCGTCCCAAATCAAACTACTACCAATCGTGTCACACCCTGATTTCCTGGTGGGCCCAGACTTGGTGTTTATGCATGACGATTGATATCAGTTATCATAATACACAGCAGAAGATAGAATAAAATAAAAGTAGTAAATATAAAAGCGTGAGTTTAATAAATAAAATTATACAAGTTGTTCGTGTAAATATCCACAGGTGGATCGAAATAAAAGCCACTTGAAATAAATAAAATTATACAAGTTGTTCGTGTAAATATCCACAGGTGGATCGAAATAAAAGCCACTTGAGACTAATAGGGTCTTTTTGTGGAGTTACAAATTCCGATATCTAAAACCAAGCCCGTTCCAGCCTATTCCATACTTATTAACATGCGATTAGTCTTATGAAAATACGTCAATTTTCAGTGGTAAATACTATTAACCGACTCTTTTGAAAATCTTTTCAAAATACATTTGATACCATTTGGTATTTCATTTTTAAATAACTTGGGACAAACTATATCTCTTATTACCAGTTTTATATGCTTCTCAATACAGTCGGGGACCGGAAATCATATGACGGTACATGATTAATAGACACGCTACATTTTTCATAATCATATATATATATATATATATATATATATATATATATATATATATATATATACACATATATAGGGTCGGGATTTAGAGAAAACGATGAAAAGTGTGAGAATGGTGAGAACGCTTAACTATTGTCCGATCAAAACAATCTATGGACTAGATTGGCGCGGTGGCGTTTTCATAAATAACACGAATTCTATTGAGTCGACGCTCTTCATTAAGGGTAAAAGGGTCTTTATACTTCTATACCAAAACGCCAACTAATGAATAAAACGCCATTATTGATCAAAACACATCCCTATATAAACAAAACATTCTCATACATAAGAACACATCTCCCCTAACCTGAAAACACCATATTTCTACTATATAACATTCATCTTACAATGCCAAAAAATCCAAAACATCAAACACACCTACTCAAAAACGCCATATTTTACTATATACCAATCATCTTAGAAAACGCCAAATCTCTCAAACATCAAAAATTTCCAAAAAATGGACTTTTCTTTCAGATACACTATTTCCTCAGAAAAACGCCAAAAATGCCAAAAATCGTTTATTGTATATTCAATATTGTTCTACACGAAGTTTCGGAAAATGCATTCTTTCCAGAGGTGCTGCGACTCAAATAACATTTTGCTGAATGAGATGGACAAAACTTCAAGAAAAAGATATTGGGGACAGACTTATGTCAGTTTTTGTGTTATGTTATTGATGAATATTATAATGGCAAGAATTAGACGAATGACACTGATGAGTGGTTTGAAGATACATATTCAAACAAAAAACTCATGTCATATTGCCTTTCCAAACGGCCAAAAAAACACAAGCATGACAAAGCCAAACCGCCAGTGAACATGTTTCAAAGAAGAAAGAGACTGACGACAGTGAAGATTTGAAAGATGAATTGTTTCTTTTTTTATTTTTTTAATTTTCTTTTTCTGTTGTTTGTTATGTATTTTCCAACTTAGAATAAAAATATAACATTATATTAATAAAACGCCAAAATTCTTAATTATTGTGAAACACCATAATGAAGTAAAACGCCAAAAACTCCCAACCTATAATAAAAGTAATTTAGAGAAGAATTATTAAAAACTAAAAATGGAAACAAACGCCAAAAACTACTTAAAACCATTAAAAAACGCCAAACTTGGAAGATGGAATGTCTAAGACCATAAAAACTCATAAAAAACTGAACAAAACCAGTAAAACATACACACATTAACTGAAAAGACCGCTACTTTATTAATATCATTTATTATAAATAAAAATCCCGCCTAAACTACGCGCCAAAAACATCTTATAAGAGAGACGTATCTGCACAATCAACTAATCACACCACAAAAAAACGCCATCTTTCCAACACTTTAAACGCCAAAAAAGATACTTAAAAAAAGCCACAGATGCGGAACGTCGTTTCTTCTTTATTGAGTATTGTTCTACATGAAGTTTCACTGAATGAATTCTAATCTGAGGTGGGTATATCTATAAGCTTTTGCTGAATGAGATGGACAAAATTTCATGAAAAAATAAAGAAAAAAAGACTTTTAACCCTTAATGAAGACGGGCATTATGTAGGAAAAAAGGATCTACATAAGTTATTCAAAACACAGGTTCAAAACGCCAAAAATGTTAAAGCAGAAGAGGCTGATGACAGTGAAGATTTGGAAGAGAAATTAGATTATAATTTTTATTTTTTTTTTCAGTTTCTATTGTTTGTTATCTAATTCGCTGATTATATTATCTAATTCTCGACTAAAAAAAATTTAATATAAAACGCCAAAAACAGCAAAACGACTGATAGCGTGAAAACTCAGAGAACGGATGCTAGCAAAGCACAATGTTGCTATAAAACGCCAAACAAGGTATTAATGAAAAATCAACACTAATTCACCAATGAAATTGAACGAAACAGTAATTACTAAACAGTAAAATGAAGAGACGGTAACATTATTACCAAACATTAATAAAATTAAATGCCAATACATGGATAACTGAATTTATTTATCTTTTCAAAACGCCATAATTTTCTGTCAAATTATAGACCTGTATCTTACTTTGATATAATAAACATCAAGAAAATTACTAATGTTTTTTACATCATAGACAGGCATTCTCATTTAAAAAAAAAACAATAAAAACACCAAAATATAATTAAAACGCCAAAAATAACTGTGATCCTGATCTACAAACAATAAAACGCGGCGTATTTATTAAACGCCAAAAAAATGGAAACGGGATGTGATACGCGTTTAAAAAAAGAAATATGAAAGGACAAAAAAGCCCCTCCGCCTTTTTCTAGGCCGCGTGACACGTGTTAGGCCAGGAAGCGTTCTCACCGTTCTCACACTTTTGAGCGTTTTCCCCTGATCCCGTTTCCCCCCCTCTCTCTCTCTCTCTATATATATATATATATATATATATAACATTACCGTCTATCAGGTGTATGCCTACACCTCGCGCTTAAGTCGTGGCCATTTGCAATTAAATGAGTCAGGACGTCCAAGACATGGTCGTATTAACCCCCAAGTGTTTAAGTTATCAAGAAAAACGGATTAAAACGGGTTATTGGAATTTCGATGACATCATTCGCCCTTTTGCAATACCTGACCAAATGGCTAATGTCATAACCCAAGCTTTTATAAAATAAAATAGGCTAAGAGTATTTACCTGTGCTAGTCTTTCATAATATGTATATATTTAGCACAACCATAATTCAAAACAACTCAGCTTAGGCACAATTTACTAGGGGCTTGTAGTATGGAATGAAGGGAAATATTATTCGTTAGAATGTTAACGGGTCATTTATAAGTCTTTGACTTTGACCGGTTAACTTAAGGATACGCTCGGTTCGCTAGATTAAGCGTTTACCAGATATGATGTGGTTTATACCCGCCCGAGTTCTAGGCCTCGTGTAATATGGGTCTATTAACCAAACTTTCTGATTTGAGATGATTTGAAAAGTTTTGACCCAATTCGACTAGTTTATATATTTTATTTTATATAAATTAGTCGTACGCGTATATACGGTATCAGGTAGTCGAATAGGTCTATGACGAGTCCATTATGCCAAAACATATTTCATAATGTTATAAAATCAGTTTCAAAGTCAGATTACATGTCTTATTCGTTTTAAAACCATTTTTATGCCATAAGGGCATTTTTGGCATTTTAAAGTATATAATATTGACTCGTCAATAAACCCATCAAATGACATAACCAAAAAGTATAACCTCAAAGGGTTATTCCCTATAATATTATGGTCACATAGTAAGCCTTAATCGGGATCTAAGGTTGACCAAACGGGTCAAAATCAATAGTCAAACCAGAAGTCAAACTGTTTGACTTTCGACTAGGAAATGAGCTCTAAAATTGAAATGACGAGTTAGACATGATAAAACATGTCTTAATATGTTATATGTTATATAAACTGTTATGATGTTAGAATTTTGGGTTTTGATACTTATAAGTTCATTTATCATAAATTGCAAAAATCTGCGTTTTGACTTTTATTTATACATGTTTGACTCGACATTTCGCCTACTTAACGTGATTATCAGAGGGTGTAATCGCACGGGATTTACACCTTCATTATTACGATCATGTTGCAAAGTTCATTTTGAACTTCGACTCGACCAAAATGGTCAGAACAGAAGTCAAAGCAAAAGTCAATTTGCTTGACTTTCGGCTAATAACTAGCCAAATAATTGAAAAGAATTAGGGAGAACACTTACTAGTGTTTAAGGGAAGCTTAGAACTTGGAATGAAGGCTTCTTATAATCAGAGGCAAGCTCCAAGAAGTCTTAGAGTGAAAGAAAAGAAAGGTGTGATGACTTTGTGAAACTACGGGGCTATTTATACTAATCATAGAGTCATAAGATTGTGCCAAGTTTTGGTAGGCATACTTATGAAGTGATTAGTGGCAAGACACATGACAAGAGATGGTTAAGCGTGGTAAATATTCAAAGTAAGGTGTCAAAAGGATAAGAAGGCTGTTGGCTCACTCGATTCTGCTGTCAGCGTACCCCTTACAGACCGTAAGGGACATATGGCGCAGAAAGATTTGAATACCCCTTGCTGACCGCAAGGGTTATGGTTACGGTTCGTAAGGACCTCTGGAAAAGCCAAAACTTTACTTTTTGGCAGATTTAGTATCTCTACTTCGAATTTATATTATTTTCTTGATCTTTAACCCTTTTTAACATTATAATTTCTCTTATTTACATATTTGAATTATACGAATAATATTAGACACATGTCATGTTAAGATTCGATCTAAAATATCAGGGTTTTAGACCATGTGTAGTGGGGCATTATAGGGCAAAAAAACGCCCCCTTCCCCATTACATAGGGCATTATAGAGCATTATTTTTGAAAAAAAAAATTGGTGGGACATTATATATAAAACGCCTAACATGGTTTGTGGAATGGTTGACTGGATTTGACCCACCAATGAGAAAATAGTTTGCTTTTTTTTTGTTTAATGATTGGAAGGGGCATTATCAGGCATTATTCCCACTACGCCACTTTTGCAATAACACCCCATACTTACTGGACTGCCACGTGTCGAATAATGCCCTATAATAAAAGCATTATTTTGTTTAACCACTATCGTCTTACAAATCAAATGTTTCCCGTGAAACACGGGTATCACACTAGTTTTAGTTAAATAAAGATTGTTTCTACTTTGTAGTAAACCTGGTTATATATATTTTATTTGTCGTACCAAATAATTTTCTTCTAAATGTTTTAGGACATAAGTACCACCACTTTCACTCTAAATTGACTAGTAGAAAAAGTCACCGAGCATAATTCCGTCCTTCCACTTGTCACACACACTCAATTCACTCCATTTCTCTCTCCCTCTCACACACACCACAAATCAAACATTACTGTTCACTAAAAACTAGGACCAGTTAACCTTCTTTTCACCATACAACTTTACAAAAACTTCAACTACAAGAACATAACTCCACCCTCAATTCTTTTGTTCCCTTTTCTTCTCGTTTGTTTTCGTGTTTTTCTCCTCCTTTCATTCTCTTCTAACCCTTTTCATCGTTCTGCATGGCTAGTTCTGATGATCAACACACCAATTTTAAGCATTTTTGTAGAATATGTAAGAAGGGTTTCACGTGTGGAAGAGCTTTAGGTGGGCATATGAGAGCTCATGGTATCGGTGATGATGCCGGAAATCTTGATGATGAAGATCGGTGCACGAGTGATTGGGATGATAAGCAAGGGAACAGGAGAATGTATGCATTGAGAACAAACCCTAATAGGTTAAAAAGTTGTAAGGTTTGTGAGAATTGTGGGAAAGAATTCTTGTCGTGGAAAGCGTTTCTAGAACATCGTAAATGCAGCTCAGATGATGGCGAGTCTCTCGTGTCGTCACCGGAGTTGGAGGGTGATGAGGATGATGGGTATGATGATGAGAACAATGGTGACCCGAGAGATTGTGGTGGGTGGTCAAAAAGAAAGAGATCTTTTAGGGCTAAAGTTGGTAGCTTTAATTCTAATTGTCCATCAAGTGATGATGAAGATTTAGCCCTAGCTAAATGCCTAATGGAGTTATCAAATTCCGCAGGTGTTTATGCCGCAGAAACCGATGTCGAAGACCCTTGTGTGTCCCCGAGTCTGGAGGAGCAACGGCCGAACCCTATGTTTTCCACCGCGGCGTTTATGTCACCTTTCACTAGACTATCTTCACCTTTGGATAAAGCCAAAGGTGTAGCCACTACCCCTAAAGGCATGTTTGAATGTAAAGCATGTAAAAAAGTGTTCAATTCACATCAAGCGTTGGGTGGTCATAGGGCAAGTCATAAAAAAGTAAAAGGTTGTTTTGCAGCAAGAAATGATCAATCTGATGATAACATAGGTGATCATGATGATACCATGCACGAGGAATATATACCGTCGCCGAAACCAATCTCGACCTATCAGTATAGTGAGGGTCCGAGCACAACACTCCTGGTCTCGGACCCAGCACCGTTGGTCGGAGTGGCAAGACGGAAAGCCAAAGTACACAAATGCACGATTTGTAATCGGATTTTTGCATCCGGTCAAGCGCTTGGTGGCCACAAGAGGTGTCATTGGCTTACATCTAACATGTCTGATACTTCTTCTCTAGCCAAATTTAACTTCCATGAACATATTGAGCAACTCCACCAACGTGCATTGGCGTTACCATCACGAATACTCGACAAAGCTAAAGCACTAGAACTCAACTTCCCCGCTCCGGAGCACAGCATTTCCGGATTAAGAAGAGATCCCCGGTATAATCCCTTAGGCTTTGAGGTTTCGACCGAGATTAATCTACATTCTTGTAATGTAGAAAATCATTCGAATGTTACAGATGGAAATGGAAAGTACCATAACAAAACTAGTGATCAGCAAGGACATGAACATAAGAACACAAGCAACAACCATGGAAAAGAAGATGAAGGAGGAGCAACAATGGAGGATGACGAAGCTGACAGTAAGTTGAAATTGTCAAAACTGAGTCAGTTAAAAGACATGAGTAACGTCAGTGGGAATTCATCTTCATGGTTGCAAGTTGGGATTACTTCAAAAACTCATGATGTGGGTCCACCGCAGGATCCGTAGATTTTTTTTCACTCTTTTAAGGAAAAACAAGTATATAAAACCCAAAGACTGTAATTATATATCCATTTAACATGGTTTTGTAAGGTTCTGTCACATACACCTTCAAGTCTTTTTGGAGGAAATCAATGTCTATATGATGTATACTTAATATTTTCTTTATTATATTCATTTTTCTTTATTAATATTGGTTCTACAATTTTGTCAAAATAAATATGAAAGGTTTTACATCTTTTATCAAGTTTTGTTAAAGGGTGTACATTTTAAAATAGGCATTAACAATTAGCTGGCAAAACTTATTTATGAGTTTATGACATATTTTCTTTTAATATTTATGAGTTTATGACATATTTTCTTTTAAGACATGATATTTAAGTATTCTTTACAGCAGTCTCATCTAAGAGTTGTTGCTAGAATCTAGAAGAAAAAAACGATCGCAGAGTGGTATTCTACACGACTTCCCTAACCTACCATGTCTTGCATAGCAATTCGGGTTACAAAACATTCTTGTCCATTGGCAATTTCTTGTCATCGAGTGAGTTTTAAAAGCTGAATTCTATTCTTTACGCATTAAAATTTTATTTTATTCGTTCAGAGTAATCTTTAAATGGTTTGGTTCTTATTTAAAAATTCCGGGGTACTAGAGTAAGGAAAATTCATGGAAATAGACAAGCTGACTAAAAAAATATTTAACAAAATAAACATTGATTTTTACATTTGTTAAAGTAGACAATTCTAAACAACCAATCAGAATAGGACAAATAACTGAGGATGATACCTCCATAGTCTACACTCCCAGTCCGATAAACTGGCACCTTCATAGTTGACGTCTAACCTTCTTCATAGCCCACGCTCTAATAATTTGACAAATTCATAGACCACACTTAGATAAGTTGGCATCCCCATAGCCTATACTCCGAGATAATCTGGTACCTACATATCATAGCCCACACTCTGTTATGTCGGCACCTCCATAGTCCTCACTTTGATAATCAGACAACTTTATAATTAACACATGTAAAATTCAGTGCTTATTTAAAGAAATGTAAAAGTTAATACCTATTTGTTAATTTCGATGGTCCACTTCTCTATTTTGTTGATATATTTAAACGTTAACTAAAGGAGAGCTGAACTATTTATATAAGTCATTTATGATCTTCTAGGGATAGGATTGTACCACTGACATCTAAGGTTAGTCTTGTAAGGCTACACGGTATGGGGTCGGCCCCGGCCCGTCGTGGGTCGGCGACGGTCCAAACACCGTGCCGCCCCCATCCCGTCCCGTCCTCTCCGTCCCATTCTAGCCGTTTGCGACGATGCAAAAAAGTGGGCCCCCTTTTACTTTATGACCGTTAAATTAAAAAAAAAGAAAATTTTCATAATTTGGATAATTACAAACGGTTATATTTATAAAATATATAAATTTAACTTCCATTTTCACTTTCAATCACCAAATTAACCTCAAAAATTCACATCTTTCTCACATAATTTTTATACTCCTTCCACTATTCTCTAAACCTTCTTCCACATAATTTTCATGGATCCGTTCAACAACCCGGAGAACCCGAACACTTCGAACAACCCGAATACTCCCAACAATCTGACCCAACCAAATGTTTTTTCGGTTCCGGGATATTATCCAACGCTAGAACCGAACCAATTCTCGCAATATTCATCGAACGCGTTTGCTTCATTCCAACACTCGCCAAACGAATTCGCTCAAATCTCCCAAAATCAAGCCCTTCAACAAATGATGATGCGGGGTGCTTGGAACTTCCTACCCGTTCAACCTCAACCGATCCCCACACCACCCGTTCAACCTCAACCGATCCCGACCCAATCCGAACCCGAAGACGATGTGGAGATTGTGCCCGAAACCCAACCGCCTAAAGGGAAAGGAAAACGAAACAAAGGCAAACAAGTGGTGGGTGATCAAACGTCGAAACCGAAGGCGACTAAGTGGACCCCAATCAAAGAAGAAGCCTTAGCCAAGGCTTTCATTGGCACTTCCGACAACCCGGTAAAAGGTGCGTAATTTTTTAAAGTTTACATCTTTTTAAAGTTTACATTTTTTAAAGTTTACATTTTTTAAAGTTTAAATTTTTAAAAGTTTATTTTTTTTTGTTAACAGTGGGTTTATATTTTAGTTTTTAAGTTTATTTTTTTTAGGTTTATTAGTTTTTAAGTTTATTATTTTGTTTGTTAACAGTTTTAAAGTTTTTAATTTTTTTTTCTTAACAGTAAGTTTATTTGTTAATTTTGTTTGTTTTAAAGTTTGTTTTGTTTTTTTAATTTTGTTTGTTTGTTTTTTTATAGGTAATAACCAATCGGGTGAGGGGTTTTGGTCCAAGGTATTGGCCAAGTTTCTCGACTTGATGGACCAAGGCCCGTATAGAGATCTCGACTCGGTTTCCTCGAAGTGGCGAAAATTGAACTCAGCCATTAATCGGTTTTGCGAGGAGTATAACAAATTATATACAAGTGACCGTCGTAGCGGGTGGAACGACGAGGATGTGTTCAAAATGGCGTTGGAAAAGTATAAGGACAAGAATGGTAGCAACTTTCCTCACGTTCGCGCGTGGATGGTTGTAAAAGACGACCCAAAATGGGCGCCTATTCCTAACGAGGTGGCGATGGCGAAACACCAAAAAACGTCGGAAACGGGTAGTTTAAGCGCCGGTGGATCGGACGCGAGGTGTCACATAAACTTAAATGATGACGCCGACTATGACGAAGACGAGTATAACGTACGTGAACCGGAGCGTCCACCGGGCCGAGACAAAACAAAGAAGGAGCGGGCCAAGGGAAAAGAAAAGGAAAAGGTGGACCCGCACATGGTTGAGTTTATGGAACACCTAAAAATGTACAACGACGTCACGGCCCAAAAAACGAAGACGAAGGAGCGGGGCATCGAAGAAAAAAGTCGTGCATCGGAAGAAAAGTTAAAAGAGAAGGTCCGATTGGCGAATGAGAAAATCCGAATTTCCGATGAAAAAATTCGGCTCAAGGAATGGGAAATAATGACGATGAATGTCGAGGACGAACCCGAGCCGAAACGTTCGATGTTGAAAAAATTACAACACGACATCATGAAAAAACATCAAATTATTTAACTCTATGTTTATTTTTATTAAGTCTTTGTTTTTTTTTTAAGTTTATGTTTTTTTTTATATTTATTTAATGTGGGTTTAATATTAATGAAAATAGTTTGTTAGTATATTTCTTAAATGTAAAAAAAAATAGAATACTAAAAAAAATAAAAAAAAAAAACATAAAAAGTGGTGGAGGACTATGACTAGGACCATCCCATGCCCTCTAGTTTTGGAGGATGGACCATCTTGGGGAGGAATGTGACGTGGCGCCTACGTGGCGGATCATCCTCCAAGGATGGTCCATCACCATACCTTGTAGTCTAAGCTATTAAGTGTGGAGGAGTCAAGTTCTTGGAGGATGGTCCTCCACGTCATCGTCATGTCATCATTCAAGGAGGCCCCTTCAAGGATGGATAAAAGGAAATGGAGGATGGGTCTCCCCCACTTATTTAATTTTTTTTTTAAATTCAACATGTTTTTTTAACATTTAATAAGTTATAAAATAAAATCACTAAAATTAAAAAAAAAAACAAACATTACATAACTTAAAAAAACAGAACAAAAAAAAACATAACTTAAAAAAATACTAAATTGGTAAAAATTAAAAATCCTAAAAGTTCCATTTTAAGCGATATTTTATTTCATTTTACGCAAAGCCGCTCGATCTTCTTCCGGATACGAGTTGATATCGGTTGTTATTATCTCTTATTCTTTTACTTCGTTCTTTTCTTGCTTCAACCGAACCTGTTCGTCCCCTTCACGTTGCTCGCTTGTGCCTTTTGGGTTGTGACCTTGGTGTATGCTTTGAACTGGGCCATCAAGTCGTCCATTTTCGAACCGCCCCCCGTTGCGGCTTGTTTTTTTGCAGCCGCTGCCATTTTGGCTTTGTCCCTGCCCGGTGGACGTGCCTCCTCTCGAACTACGTGCTCTTCTTCGTCAAACTCCGGCTCGTCGTTTATATTTATTTGGCATCGTGCGTCCGAGCCCTCTGCACTATAACTTCCGGTCTCTGAGGTTTTTGTTCGTTTAGTGTTTGCAACCTTGTTTGGAACCAGCGCCCACTTCTTATTGGTTTGCATAACCTCCCATGCTCGGACGTGTGGGAAAACAACCCGATGCGATTCTTTGTATCTACGCATCGCCTCTTTAAAAACATCTTCGTCACTTTGCCCACCACGACGATTAACATATAGATTATTATATATCCTGGAAAATCGGTTCACGACCGGACTCATTTTTCGCCACTTCGAAGCGATGGAATCGAGATCAAGATAATGATCTTGTTCCATAATCGCAAGGAACTTTGATATCATTTCTTTCCAAAAACATCACCGTTTTGGTTGTTACTTGTATTTTTATAATGTAACAAAAGCTATATATTAAAAAATGTAAACTTTATATATTTTTACATACTGACAATGGGGCTTTTTGATGTGCTAATCCATGCCTCCTCTTCGATCATTGACCAACGTTGTGACTTAGCTCTCGAAGGTTGATCTTTGTCATCGGCTTGATGCGCCACACTTGCTTCCCTTTTTTCCGTTTCGAGGATTGGGGTTGCGTCTTCGGAACACATTCTTCAACTTCATCTTATACGGGTTGTGGTTGAGGAGACGATTCTACCGGTGGTGGCGAAGGTTGTGGTTGCGATTGAAATTGTGAGTTGAACGGGTTTCGCATTAGTATTTGTTGCAACGATTGCATTTGTCGCATGGATTGCATTTGGCTCATTTGAGAGAAAGCGTTGCGAGTTTGTTAGAAACCTGAGAAAGCGTTGAGAGAAAATTGAGAGGATGCCCAACTCGGATCCATCGTAGGATGGTAGCCGGATACCGAGAAAACGTTTGGGTTTGGGTTTGGGTTCGGGTTCGGGTTGTTCGGATTGTATGAATCCATGGTAAAATTTTTAAATAAGTGAAGAATTTTATAAAGTTGAGAGAGAGTTTGGGTGGAAGTGGTTTAAAAATGGAGTGAAAGATGTGTATTTAAAGGTAAAATGATTATTTTTTTTTTATAAAACTGGTCGTTTGAATTTAATAAGGAATTGAACATTTTTTAAATAGCCGTTGAACGGCATTATTAGGTGAGGTGGAGGGCCGGAACAAACGTCCTGGCCAAGATGCTGAAGACAACGATGGACCAAAGGAAATGGTGTTGGTGACCGACGCCGAAGCTGGACGGGCCATGGCTGTCCCCCACACAAACTAGCCTAAGGCTATGGGGTGTGGAGGGGCTTGGGTTGAGGTCATTGCTCGACATGTGGCAAATGTGGGTTCCACTAGTCCACACCCAAAAAAGTGGGGTCTAGAAGGGGCGTAGCCAGACCGGCCTTGGAGTGCCATGTGTATTTTTTTAAGTGGACAATTATATACAAAAACACAATTTATATTAATTCAAAAAAATTTATATAAAAGACAACCCTAAAAAATGAAATAAAAGCCTACTTATTAAATCCTAAAAATAAAAAAAAAACACCCCTAAAAAAACCTGTTTATTAAATCCTAATAAAAATAAAAAAGGACACCTCTAAAAAAAACTACTTATTAAATCCTAAAAAATAAAAAATAAAAACTAGCCAACCAAAGCCCGTCATGCCACCCATAAACTGAAGAAGAACACTTGAACGACAAGTCTAACCTACATTGTTTCCTTACCGAAGAAGAACAGGATTTGAGTTTCTTCGTCTTCTTCAGTTCCATGATATTCTATCGTAATTTATTGTTTTTTTAATGGCACGATCCTATCCCATCAACTGATTAGATGCTATCTAAGTTCCTTTTATAAGTTTTTTTTTTAAATTTCATGTCAAATAGAAACCAAAATCGAAAGTACAAACCAACTTTGGGGGGGGGGGGGGGAGGACCTCACATTTTTTCTTCGTTTTGAGCCCTCAAAATAGTTGAGCCTAGTGTTTTCGCTCCTACCGTTCCCGATTCGTCGTTTCTTTCTTTGTTGCTTTTTCTTTTCAATATGGTGTTCCCGCTTGTGCTTCCCCGCATTCTAGAATCCCCTGCCACATCATTTCCACGTCAGCCTTCTCCATTGTAAAATTATATACAAGAATAGTAAACAAACAAGAACACCAGATGTAGTGACAAAACAACGACATAAAAATTTTATTATGTTACCAACCCAAAATGACCCAACCAAACCCTAGATCTTACCAAAAGTAAGATCTAAATCAAACAGATTACAAAATACGATCAACTGATGAAGTATCAGTTGATCAATTAGAAAACAACACAACAATACAAGATTCTACTTGATCAACAAGACGATACAAGATCACAAACGGATCGTAAACAGATCTAAACAACTAAACCCAGAGAACAATTGACTGTGTGCAAGATGAGAGAGAGACTGAAGAATGATCCAAAACCCTAATCTCCACCTTTTATATCAGTATCTTCACATGTTACACTTTGCACCCCTGCACCTTCACATATGCGCCAATAATGAGAGAGCAACAGGCTTTATACTGCCTGCATTTCTCTTCAGAGATGCAGGTTCGACTCTCACTTGGTGCAGGGAAACCTGGGTTGGATCCTTGAGCCAAACGGGTTTTACCGGTAATTTCACTGTCGTGCCTACGGGCGGGTGGTTATCGGGTTTTCCCCGGAATTGGTGGTGGACTCGGGTTACTCTCGGAGTACTCCGTTTGTTCAGTGGGTGACCCGAGAGTGCTCGGGATTGAGTTTGTTGGCCGTTCAAAAAAAAAAAAACCCATCTTAGTATATGAATTAAACATTTATCTTCAACATTCCCCCATCATTCATATACTATACATGTCAACCATTCCCAACTTGTTACACATAAGATCATGCATTTCACTACTAGTACCTTAGTCAAAATATCAGCAATTTGAAAATCAGAATCAATTTTAACAAGATCAATGACACCACAAGCAATTTTTTCTCTTAATAATACATATTAATTTCAAAGTGTTTAGTCCTCTCATGAAACAAAGGATTTATAGAAATTGATATAGCACTTTTACTATCACAATAAACTTTAACAGGCAAATTGCAATCAATACCAAGTTCACTAAGTACATTTTTAGTCCATATTATTTCACAAGAAGCAGAGCACATAGCTCTATACTCTGCTTGAGCAGTTGACCTAGCCACACCATTTTGTTTACATAACCTACCAAATCAAAACTTTGACCTTTTTTAAATAATAACCCTTTACCAGGTGATCTTTTTAAGTAACGAAGTAATCTCAAAGCAATTTGTAAATGTGACTCTAACGGAGAATGCATATATTAACTAAGATATTGAACTGCATCGCTAATATCTGGTCTAGTCAAAGACAAGTATATCAATTTTCCTACCTACTTTTGATACCCAGAGACATTATTTAACTTAAGTTGATCTTTGTTAGTTTTAGCAAAAACTACATGACTAAGCTCAATAGGTATATTGACCGGCTTACACCCTAAATATCCAAATTCATTTAACAATTCAAGACAATATTTTCGTTGATTAAGACAAACACTCTAATCATTGTATAAAACCTCAATTCCTAAAAAATATTTTAGAATACCAAGATCTTTTATTTTACAGCTATCACTTAACAATTTTTTAATTCTATTTATTTCAGCAATATTATTTCCTGTGATAACTATATCATCTACATACACTAACAACATAGCAATTGTATCAGATTTTTTCAACACAAATAAAGAATGATCGCATACACTTTGTATAAATCCAATTTCAAATTTTTTCATTCCATTTTCTAGGTGCTTGTTTAAGACCATATAAAGATTTGACTAATTTGCACACTTTAGTTTCATTTTTTGAATAATAACCCTGAGGTAAAGATATACAAACATCTTTAGTTATAGACCCATACAAAACCGCATTATTAACTTCAAGTTGAAATAATGACCAACCCTGTTCAACAACAAGACTAATAACACACCTAACAGTAACCATCTTAACCAACCACCGGTGAAAATGTTTCACCGAAATCAACCCCTTCCCTTTGATTATAACCCTTAGCTACCAATCTAGCTTTATATCGTTCGATTTCACAATTTGACTTGTACTTTATTTTATAGATCCACCTACAACCTATAGGTTTTCTATCTGGAGGTAAGTCAGCAAGAACCCAAGTATTATTTTGAAACAAGACTTTCATTTCTAAGTTCAGAGCTTCAACCCACAAAGGGTCCTTAGCAGCCTCATCATAAGAATTAGGTTCAACAGTTTTATTCAAATTACTAACAAAGCAAAGATTATGATCAATAGACAAATAAGCATAATTCACAACCTTCTCTATTCCATATTTAACTTAACCACTTAAAACATACTCATCAAACCGTTTAGGGACAAATGTACTTCTAGAAGACTTCCTAAGATTTATAACATTCCCCTCAGATGGGTTAGTCTCAACACTTAATGCCTCTGTGTCGTCAGCCCTATCAACTTCCTCTCTACTACTACTATCAACTCTAGACTATAAGCAAGGGGCAGACTCAGTTTGTCTAGGAATGGCAGATGTAGAAGGAGTTAATTGCTGATCATCACAAGAAATATCATGAGATCTAGCAACACCCTCTTCATCATTGGGAATAGAAGGAACTTCAGGTGCATTATTTCATAAAAATCAAAAAAAAAAAAAAAAAACAAATAATGTGATTTAAAGATTTGTCAAATATTACTTGATCATCATATAGTTTTGACTTAAAGGGATAAACATCCTCATAAAATTTTACATCCGTTGAAAATAAAACCTTTTTTTCCATCCAGCTTCCACAATTTATATCCCTTTTTTACATTAGAGTAGCCTATTAAAACACACTTATCAACATGATAAGCACACTTATCAGTTTCATTTAGAACAGTACTAAAACACAAGCACCCAAAATTCCTCAAATGAGATATTGAGGGTTTAAAGCCAAACATGACTTCATAGGGACTCTTACCAACTAAGACAGATGAGGGCAACCTGTTAACTAAGTAAACCGCAGCTAAAACACAGTCTGACCAAAATCTAAGTGGCAAACCACCTTGAAACATTAAGGCTCTGGCTATATTTAAATGGTGTCTGTGTTTACACTCCACAACACCATTCTATTGTGGAGTGTAAGCACATGATGTCTGATGTATTATACCTTTGTTTTTACAAAACAAATTCATTTGACTATTAACAAATTCAGTTCCATTATCACCCCTAAACTCTTTATTTTACTTTTAAACTGAGTGAGAACCAATTCATAAAAATCTTTTAAGTTTTCAAACACTTCTATTTTAGACTTTAAAAAATAACACCACACTGACCTAGAGTAATCATCCACAATAGTCAAAAAAAAATTTATAGCCTTCATAACTAGTAATTTTATAAGGTCCCCACAGATCTAAGTGAATTAGATCACCAACACATTTAGACTTATGTTCACTCAATGGAAATGGTACCCTAACTTGTTTTGATTTATGGTAAATTTCACATGGACCATGTTCTATTGAATTAATACCCAGATTTTCTTTTAAAATAGCCACAACCTGATCAGATGGGTGTCCTAATCTATTATGCCACATACTTGATTTTAATGCACTATTAAAACACAAATTAGCAAAATTACCATGTTTACCAATTAGATACAGACCATTATCTTGACTACCAATCACCAGGATTTTCTTTGTTTTCAAATCCTATAGCATGCAACTATTTTCATTAAACAAAACAGTTATCTGATTATCTTTTGCTAACTTATGAGTAGACAACAAATTGAGACTGTAATCAGGAATAAAAAAGACATCCTTCAACGCAACATTGTTAATCAGTTTTAATTCTCCTATTTTAAGAACCTTAACACTAGTATCATTTGGATGACTGACTTCTAAACCACATTCAGACACATCCACACAATTAAACATATATTTGTCTGTTTTAACCATATATTGATTAGCACCTGAATCAAGTATCCAATTATACTCATGTTCAAGACTATCAGTACCAGAACAACTAACAAAGTTAGTAACAACACTACACATACTAGAAGACTCACCTCCCATGTTTGGCATGGACTGATCTCCACCTGTTTTATCACTCATCAGACTTAACAACTTAGATATTTGGTCAGGGGTAAAAGGCAAAGCAGTACTGGTAGCATTTGAAGTCCCAACATAAGCATTAGACTTATTATTATTAAAACCAGTGTTATTATCTTTTTTAACAAATTGTCCTCCTGGTATTCTTTTCATACCAGGAGGATAACCAATCAATTCAAAACACCTGCCAACTGTATGTCCTAACATATTGTAGTGAGTACATTTCAAGTTAGGATTAGGACCTCTAGTATTTTTCCTTGTAGGATCAAAAGACTGACTAGACTTAGACACAAAAGAAACATTTTGACTTTTAGTTCCTCCACTAGACATCCTGTGAGACTCTTCCCTAGATACAACAGAAAAGGCAACCTTGACAGATGGAAATGATTCTCTTGTCAACAAATTTGTTCTCACTGGCTGATAAACATCATCAAGCCCCATGAGAAACTGCATTAGTTTTATTAACATAGAAAAATCATTATGGTCTTTAGCAGCTTTACAAAAACAAGTGGGCAGTTTGAGCATAGCATCAAACTGCTTCCACATAGTCGTTAACCGGTTATAATAATCAGCAACTGTACTTGCATTTTGTGAGATACAATTAATCTTTTTTATACAGGTCATATACAACAGAACATCAACCTCATCATAGGTTTCCCTAAGATCATCCCACACTTCTGAGGAAAATTTAGAAAAAAAAAAAAACTAGACCTAAAAACAGTTCGTAAGACACAGAGTTTAATAACCATGTTAAAACCACATAATTATACTATCCCACTGACTAGCTAATACGTGATCATCAGTGGATCTTTCACACTTACCATCTATGAAACCAAATTTAGTTTTGGATTCTAAGGCCAATTTCATAGCACTAGACCAACATAATAGTTTTCAGTACCTTTAGCTTTATACTAACAATAGTTAAGGCACTAGAATCACTAGGATGAAGATATAATGGATAACCCATATCCAGTTACTAATAAGTGTTTGTGAAGTACTACTAGTATCACCCATATTGAGCAGAAACAAGAAATAACAAACAAATACAAGCAATCAATAACAACCAGAAACAACTGCAGAATGTCACAGCTAATAAGAAAACAATCACCACAAAATGCAATAATGTGTCAAGGACCAGATTCCAGGTTCATCACTCTATTGGTGCCTGCACAAGCCTTTACACAGTTGCAACCCAAGAACAAGACTCAAAGAAAAAAAACCAAGAATAACAACAACATTCACAGATTAATATCCTTCTAGGGCTATAAAATCATATTGAAAGCAAATAATCTCACAACAAAACCCAGTTAGTTTTCTTTGTAACTGTTTTGGTCAAAAATCACAGAAGGATAATGTAACCAAATCTGATTTTTGTGAGGTTGGATGCTTGGTTAAATGAACAAGTGTATGAAGAATTATAAAAATGAAATGACAATGAACACAAGGATTTATACGAAGAAAAAACCCTTGATCAATGAATGATTTCCGGCATAAAAAACCTCGGATAATGAAAACTATCACTATC
Organism: Helianthus annuus; assembly: GCF_002127325.2. Lineage (NCBI taxonomy): Eukaryota > Viridiplantae > Streptophyta > Magnoliopsida > Asterales > Asteraceae > Helianthus > Helianthus annuus. Next base: position 141,958,524 of record NC_035449.2, read on the forward strand.
AACTATATGGATCAAAAAGGTTACAACTTTGGATGATATTAAGCTTGTTACAAGAGAGATCTAATGTGTTTTCGAGAGTTGTGTTCAAGAGAGTATGTATGCGAGTGTGTGTAGTACAAAACTGTTAACTTATCAAGCTTAATACCCCGTTAAAATATCTAAAATATCCTAGCTAACTAACTATCCGAAAATCAAGCTAGCCAACCACGATCACCACTAACGGTCACCAGCCTCATGCACATGCATAAATGGAAGCATATTCCTCCGAGATTCTCTCAATGACCCAGTCCACAAATACTTGCAAACGTAAACTGAGAACACAAGGAACAATTGTTAAAAACACAAACAATAGTAAGGATCCCGGATCCTCAGACTCTCTGCATTATCCGTTAAGGATCCGTGATCCAGGCCTAGTCTCAGGATATATGATCCTTAATATAAAATCCATGCCCTAACAATTTCTCCCAAAATATGAGGAATTAGATGCAACTAAATGAGTCATATTTTCTTGTTGATTCTGGACAACTCGTTAGCAAGAAACTAGCCGTTATAATAGGACTAGCCGTTACAAGGGTGACATCAGCGATAAGACTCCCCCTGCAACAAACATCATTATAAATAGGATTAGAGATAGGGTTGAAATTTGCATTTAAATTCGAGATCCTTTCCCTTTAAATCCTCATTTGAAGACTTCATCAGGTATCTCTTCTTCCCTTCTCTCTAAATTTCTCATCTCTGATCCTCTGTTTCTTCAAAACTTCCATGGCTAAGATGACCACTCTACCTCCCCTGCCAAGAATCCTAAACACAACAGCCCTCCGAAGAGTCAGGGCCTTACCAAAAATCCTTCCATGGAGCTCTGTCGTTTCACTGATCCAGAGATTGATCAGTTGCGTCATTGCTTCCTGGATGGAACAATCTTCTGGCTTTTCGACTCTTCGATTAAGAGTGATTGTCAATCTGAAGTCTGGGTCACCTTCCCTTCTGCTCCATTCCAGATAGGCTTCATTTATGTAGGACCGGTTTCGACCTGAATGAGTCGTTCGGAAGAGATCTCGTATGTTTCAGAGGCGGAAACTAAGAAACGCACTACAAAACAGCTTGAACTACACTTTAAACCTCTTGTATATTCGATTGACAACGTTTATAGTGAGAGGAAATACCGGCAGCACCTCGGTATCGTTTTGTCTGACCGTTACAAATGACAATGCTTGACACCTATTTATAGTACAGCCTATCCTATCGTTTGAAATCCTCAAACGGACACAACCTTTCAAACGGCCAACTGTTCAAACGACAACATTCAAACGGTCAACATATATACATGCATATCTCAAACGATTGGACCATACAAACGGTCATCTCTTATTGGACCCTCATTTCAAAGTATCTTATTGGACCTTTTAATGGTAGAACCTAATTTGACCATCCAATGAACTTCTCTAATTGGACCAAATATTACTTTTGTCTTTTGTCGGCTACCATTCAATTCCTTGTTTCATGACATCACTTGTGATGTCACCTAGGTGATGTCAGTTGTGATGTCACTTATGTGATGTCACTCGTGATGTCATGCCCGGTCAGATCTACACCGAATCCGAGACTCGATTATTAAGACGAAGACGACAGATGACTGCACCAACAATCTATCCTTTCCCGGCGTTCACACAGAGCTTCTTCACTTTGACTGGTCTGTGCTATATTCAGGTCATGCCAATGTTGTGGAGAGTTCTTTACACACTTGAGAACATCATAGAAAACTAGGGAATAGACATAGGTCTGTCTGAGTAAGCCACATGTATAACTTGGTCAGCCACGGGTCTCGCCGTTTCCTCTTTAAGCACAAGCCACAAAAACCTCATCCACTGTTGAAGGTCACCAAGAACGACACTCACTAGAGAAACCAATTTTTCTTTGTGAGGAGAGATTCCATTCCAAATGGAAGCTTTCTTCCCAAGAAATGGAACACCCAGGGTAGGAAATAGGATCCTTAGGCTAGAACCGTGGTAAGATCTTTCCTTTTCTACAGAGGATAACTGATCCATATTTTCTCTTGTCTGTGCAGCTATCTCTTTGTCACACATACAAGATTCACATGTTACTGCTGAGAGAGTATGTGCTTTCTGGAATCTCGATCCTGCTATCAGAACATTTCCACCAAGGATAAAGGATTCACAAGAAATCTCTTCCACTTCCTACACCATGTCAAGTAGGAATCCATTTTTATAAATATGTAATTGAAAAATGATTAATGAATACTTATCTGTTTTTTGTGTGTGTAGGCGCTGTAAAGTCATCAAAGTCTGCCTCCAAGTTTGGCGTCAGTGACATCCAGGATATAGTCTCTCCAAGATCCATCAAGAAGGAGCCGGCTACAAGCCAAAGCATGCCGGAGAGCAAGGGCATGAGCACCAGGGCCAAAGGTCGGAGCAAAAGGAAGAAGCCCTCTGAATCCTCTGAAGGTCTCCCTCTGATTGAGCAGCAACTCCACGAAGCAGTCTCTGAGGTAAGGATCACATATCCTGAAATTTGTGTCTTATTCAAGTATAAAAGATCCTGAATGCTGATTCTTTGTTGCAGAAATTTGCTGAGATTCAAATCCTCCAAGGCCAACACTTGGCTGATGCTGAAGAGCGTATCCTTAACCTCCAGACTATTGCGGCTGCCAAAGACAAGAGGATCGCTCACCTGGAGAAGGAAAGCAAAACGTTGCAAAAGCAGATGCTCCTTGCTGATATCACTGCTAACAAGGAACGGCTGGAGATCATCGATGAGGCTAAGAAATCTGTTGCCATTGTGACGTTGAAGATCAGGCTTCAGATGGCTAAGGAAGCTGCGGATCCTTCCTTCGACAGGTCAGAGTGGGACGTGGAGGCTTGGAAGCAGCGGCTGCAAGAGCTTGGGGACGATGAGGAGCCTAAGGAGGTGCTTGCCATTGAGGCTGGTGGGAGTGGTAACAAGGATCCTGAGGATGCGGCAGCGGCTGGTGGCAGCAGTGAAGGTGGAGAAGTGAAGGTGGATGACGCGGCCAAGGCATATGCTGCACAAATGGGCAATGATGGAAATTTCTAGACGTGGTCGGAGCCCATTTTTTATGGTTTGATGGTTTTTGGTTATGGTGTTTTTATCCTGAACAATTGGCCTGTAATAACTTTGAACAATAGTTTCTAGGTTTAAGGATCACTGATCCTTTGAACAATAGGTAGGATGACAATTGGTGGAGGGATCCTCTGTTTGGGGGATGTAGCCACTGTTATCCTGCCATCTTTAATTTCTTGCACTACTTAGAACTGTTAATATGGACACCCTTTGCCAACCCAAGTGGACGGGCCACGTTTTGCTGGTAGAAACTTGGGTAGGCAATTTTGACAACCTTTAAAAGGGTTTAATGATAAATAAATAAAACTTTAAGCTTTTGACTATCTCTTTTGTTGTCAACTTTATTTTGAATGTTGTTATATTTACATTTACCTGCCAATTTCTATTTTACAACTTTAGAGTTTATAAGTTGTTAGAAAATATATCAAATGTATGTAAAAATCAGTTTATGTCAAAAGATTAAAAATTATATGATCAAGGATCACATATCCTGTTGTCAAAGGATAAGGGTAACATTAATAACTCAAAAATAAAGGCAAATAAGGATCATACTAGAGAACCCAAGTTAGGATTCTATATCCTTAAGACTTACAACTATGCTAACAGGGAATAAGAACCAGTAGAAAGTTAGGATCCTAGATCCTTAACTGTTTGGCTTTGGGAACCTGTAGAACCTGTAGCAACACATAACTTGGGACTAAGCTAATTTTCACATAAAAGAATCATTAGTAACTGGGGACAAGCCCAACAAGTTGGGGACAAACTCAAAAACTGGGTACAAGCCCGAATATTCTTGTGTAAACTGGAGTATGGCCCAAACTGGCGACTATCCCAACATGAGTGACATGAAAATGCCAAAACCTTAGCTAACATGAAAATGTTAGAAACCTTAGGAACGGATGTATGGTACGTCTACCAGTATACTTAGGATCCTAAATATAGCCAACAACAATGAAATTGTCAGCCCCTAAAGCGGGTACTGGTCCCATTGCCTTGAACTATACTTGGATAATCGTGCGCAACAGGCGAGGGTGTTGAAACCCAATTCGTAGAAGGTAACAGATACCTTAGACTGGGGACAAGCCCATAAACTGGGGATAAACCCAAAAACTTTGGAGAGTTGACCAACCATTTGATCCTTTGTCAAAAATGTATCTAATTCTTCAAAACTTAAAACTTGATGAAAATGGATGTTATGATTCTGACACCCTTTCCTTATAATCAAGTGAATTAAAGAACTTGTGAAATAATGAGTAAATCATTACCAGAATGAGGATCATATATCCTCTGAGGATCCTCACCATGAACTAAGTATCAGGATATCTAAGGTTCCTGGATCCTTCTTACATGAAGTACTTCTTCAGATGAACAGCATTCCAAGCCCTTGGTAAGAGATCACTGTTAGGGATAGAATTTTACTGCCTATAGATCACGGATCCTCAAGTGTAGCATGGATCATGGATCCTCAGTTCAGTTTGAATTAAGGATCCTCAGGAGACGCTGCGAGAATAAGGATCCAGGATCCTCATTATTATTCTAACTTAATAATTGTTTCCATCACCTTTGGCTTGTTTTGCAGTTATATTTAGAAAAGGACTTATTCCATGCGATATTCCAGGGGAATATGCTCTACATTTTCAACATGTGCACAAGCTAGTTGCCGTTGGTGGTGATCGTGGGTGATGGGCAGATTTTTTGGATAGTTAGTTAGGATATTTTTAGGAAAGATTAAAGGGTATTGAGCTTAATTTAGAAACACTTTTGCATTTGGTTTTACACACAACACTTCTGCAACTCTCTCGAATACACACTAGAACCCATTGTATCAAGCTCAATACTTCCGAAGTTGTAAACTTGTTTATTCAATATACTTGATAGTGATACTTTTCACTATCCGAGGTTTTTTGTGCCGGAGATCATACATTGATGAAGGGCTTTTTCCTCGTATAAATCCTTGTGTCCAACATTCATTTCATTCATTTATATGTTCATACATTTGACCATTCATTCAAGCATCACACCTCACAAAATAGGATTTGGTTAGATTATCCTTGTGTGATTTTTGACCAAAACAGTTTGGCGCCCACCGTGGGGCAATTGGTGCTTCATTTCTGAGAAATCTTGTTCATTTCGATCATCTTAGTTCATCATCTTCAACTACATGGCTTCTCAAGCGAAGAACACTTCAAGTTCCATGCCGGCGGTCACTTCTTCACAGGGCATTCCACCTTTGCCACCTGCTCCTTCTGGATCCCAGAAGAATGTTGAGAATGCTGCGAAGAAACAAACCCCCGTTTTCTCAAAACCAACTTCTGCTGTTACTTCTGGCCCTACTAACAATGATCTTTATTATTTGATTTTGCAGATGAAGGGTTACATGCAACAGCAGGACAAAACTAATGAAAGGATCCTTCGAGAGATTGATGACAGCAAGAAATTGAAGAGATCAGCGGAGGATCACTCTCCTTTGATGCTGAGATCACTGAATTTTGACACACCGGTCATAACTGCCCAGCACTCTACGACATCAGATGTCCAGTATCCGGGTGGATCATTAGGAATGCATCATGGATCAACGGCAATGATCAGGCTCAAGGATCCTACTTTTAGCCTTCAGGATCCTCTCTTCAGCCTCAAAGATCCTCTTTCCAACATCAGGGATCCTTCGCTAGTTCAGGAGGATACATAGGGATGCAGACAGTTCAAGGATCCTACTCTCAGTATACAGGATCCTCGTTTCAGGTTCAGGGATCCTCATCTCAGGGTCAAGGATCCTCATCCCAGGCTAATGGATCCATGGATTATCCTCCAAGACCCCCAACTTCGGTGTATCAAGGATCCAACATCTTCCAGGGTCAAGGATCCTTAAGAAGTGCAGAACCCAGAAGTTCAGAGATTCATTTGGGAGACTTCATACCAATGCAGACCATTGCTTCTTCTGGTCCCTCAGTTATACCAGAATCCCGTCAATATGGATTCACATATGGAATTTCAAACCTGAATCCTCCAGGAGGTAACACTTTGAATAATTCTTTTACCACTAACCATGGCTTTGTGCAGGATACAGGTATTAACCAAGCTATGGCTAGAGAATTACAAAAGCTCAAGGATATGATTTCCAGCGTTCCGGGAGTGGTTAAGCCCATTCCTGAAATTCCAGATGGGAGTCACAAGATATCTCGTTTTGCACCACCTATTTGTGATGCAGAGATACCAAAAAGGTTTCAAATACCAATCATGAAGCTATATGATGGCTCAACGGATCCAGAAGAGCATGTAGCTCAATACAGAGAAAGGATGGAAATCAATCCCATTCCGGAGAGGTTAAAAGAAGCATGTCTATGCAAGGGTTTCGGATCCACACTGATAGGATCATCTCTTAAATGGCTGCTAAGTCTTCCCCCTTACTCTATTACTTCATTTGCTAATCTAGTGAATCTGTTTAACAGTCAATTCTCATGTAGTAGGAAATTTGAACGTTTAACTAGTGATCTATATAGGGTAACACAAGGTCAAAATGAATCACTTAGAGATTATATCACTAAATTCAGTAAAGAATCCTTAGACATTCCTAAATTGGATATAGCTACGGCTGTAGAAGCCTTTAAAATGGGATTACTTAGGGATTCACTGTTCTATAATGATCTTGTCATGACCCCTTGCAGGAATCTTGATGAAGTAAGAACCAGTGCCCTTAGATTCATCCGATTAGAGGATGATAAAAGGATCCAAGAAAGACTGGCAGGATCCTCGAAGTAGGAAAAGCAAGGACCCTACTTCACGAACAACAAGTCCAAATCATACTATAAGTCAGGTAACCAGAACGTGCATGCAGTGGAGCAAGAAGAGGATGATGAGGATTATCCTCCCATTTCTGAATATTGCTTTTCTGTTGATAATAATGAACTAATCCTTGCAATGCAAAATCTAGGTGAAAAAGCAAGATGGCCTAGAAAGAGTGATGAACCAGCTGCAACAAAAGACAAATCCAAATGGTGTGCATATCACGAAGATTTCGGTCACCTCACTGAAGAATGTATTGCACTCAGGAAAGAGATTGGTTACTTATTAAGCAAAGAGAATTTGAAGGAGCTGTTGGGAAGAAAGAAGTCAAGGATCCAGGATCCTGAAAAGGTTCCAGAAAAAGCTCCTGCTCCTCCTGCTGATGCACAAGTCATCAACTTCATATCTGGTGGATCAGACATATGTGGCACTTCCTTTTCAGCAGCCAAGAGGCATGCCAAGGAGACCAAGATGGATAATGGAGATAGACCCATCCGAACCTCTACTGTTACACAGGAGAAAGTTATTACCTTTGATGAGGATGATCGTGTGGATGTACAGGATCCTCATCATGATGGTCTTGTTATTACACTGTTTATATCTAATCATTTTGTTCGCAGGATTCTAATAGATGGAGGAAGCTCTGTGAACATCATTTAGCTTGATGTCCTCAAGAAGATGAACATCCCTGAATTAGAAATTATCCCAAGATCTTCGGTTCTTGTGGGATTCAGTGGGGAAACCAAAAATACATTAGGGGGCATTAAGCTTCCCATTTACATAGAGGACTTAATTCTTTTCAAAAGTTTTGTGTTATAGATTGCTTATCCTGTTGCAATGTTATCCTTGGCAGGCCATGGATACATGATATGAAAGCAGTTCCATCTATATATCATCAATGTGTAAAGCTTCCTAGTCCATGGGGGGTGGTGAAGATTGAGAGTGACCAACAAGAAGCCAAGAATTGCTACACTTCATCGATGAGGCCAGCATCAAGACCCAAGGAGCAATAGCAATTAAAGCGTCCTCCAAGAGATGTCATGGAGTCAAGAGAGAAAGATGTGAAAGATATACAGATGGATCCTCAGGATCCTGAATCCAAGGTCTTTATAGGATCCGGGATCCTCAATGATATCAAACAGGATCTAGTATCCTTCCTCAAGAGGAGAAAAACTACCTTTGCCTGGAAGCATGAAGACATGACAGGTATATCTAAAGATATTATTCTTCATAAGCTTGGCATTGACAGGTCATTCAAACCCATACATCAAAAGAGGAGAAAGTTTGCGCCTGAGAGGAATGCATTATCCAGGAGGAGGTAGATAAGCTGCTCAGGGCAGGTATGATTAGAGAGGTCAAGTATCCAAGATGGTTAGCCAATGTGGTTGTTGTTCAAAAGAAAAACGGAAAGTGGAGGGTATGTGTCGATTTTACTGTTTTAAACAAGGCATGTCCCAAGGATCCTTTCCCATTACCCCACATTGACTCCATGGTGGATGCTACTGCGGGTCATGAGTTGTTGACTTTTATGGATGCCTCATCTGGATTTCAACAAATTCAGATGGAAGCATCTGATCAAGAGGATACAGCCTTTATGACCCCAACTGGTATCTATTGTTATATTGGTATGCCATTCGGACTAAGAAATGCAGGTGCTACTTATCAAAGGCTAGTCAATATGATGTTTAAAGAACAAATTGGACACACTATGGAAGTCTATATAGATGACATGGTGGTTAAGTCCAAGAGAGCTGAGGATCACCTTAGAGATCTGGAGGAAGCATTTGATATCCTTGATAAATTCAATATGAAATTGAATCCTTCCAAGTGTCACTTTGGTGTAAAAGCAGGCAAGTTCCTAGGTTACATGGTAACCAAAAGAGGCATCAAGGCAAGTCCAGAGCAACTCAAGGCAATTGTGAATATTAAATCTCCTACCAACACCAAGGATGTGCAAAGGTTGACAGGGAGGATCGTGGCCTTGAATAGGTTCATCTCAAGATCATCAGAGAAGTGCAAGGAATTCTACGACATCTTGAGAAAGAACAAGAAATTTGAGTGGACTGAAAAGCATGAGAATGCTCTCAAAGCCCTTAAGGATTACCTATCCTCAGCTCCTGCCTTGATGAAACCAGAAAAAGGGGATATATTATCCTTATATTTGGCAGTCTCTTCTAAAGCAGTAAGTGCAGACCTTGTTAAGGATCATGAAGGTACACAACATCCAGTATATTACGTAAGTAAAAGTTTGCTTGATGCTGAATCCAGGTATTCACATTTAGAAAAACTTATCCTTGCTTTGATTATGGCATCTACTAAATTACGTCATTATTTTGAATCTCATGCTATCATTGTTAAGACTAACTTTCCAATTAAGAATGTTCTTAGGAAACCTGAAATGTCAGGAAGGATGGCCAAATGGGCAGTGAAGCTTAGTGCTTATGATATCAGATATGAACCAAGAACTGCCATTAAATCCCAAGCCTTGGCTGACTTTGTGGCAGATTTCAGTACTGATCTACAAAGGGAAGTTGAGTTAGAAGTTCAGCAGCTTGAAGAGACCAAGGATCCTTGGATACTCTTCACAGATGGAGCCTCTAATGTCAAGGGAACTGGACTTGGAGTACTACTAAAATCGCCACAGCGGGACATAATACCCCACTCAATAGCTTGTGAGTTTCAAACTACTAATAATGAGGCTGAATATGAGGCCTTGATAGTTGGTTTCCAAATTGCCAAGCATATGAGGATCAGGTATCTTGAGGTACACGTAGATTCACTGTTAATCACTAATCACTTTAATGGATCTTATGTTGTTAAAGGTGAAAGACTAATCAAATATCTAGAGATAGTCAAGGAATTGGCACACTCTTTTGCTTCTTTTAGTTTGACACAGGTACCCAGAGAAGAAAATGCAGAAGCTGATGCATTGGCCAACCTTGGATCATCCTTGAAGATTCCAGAGGATATTAAAATTCCCATTATCTATATCTTGGCTCCTGCTATTGAGGATCACGCAGCTATGGAGATAGGAGAAGATTCTACAATCATACCTAGTGATGGTGCACAATCACATTCAGGATCCTGGACCCTTCCAATCATGAGATATATACAACATGGAGAGATTCCTACAGGAGAAAATCCTAGAGCTTTCAAAGTCAAGGTGTCTCAATTCGCAATATTAAATAACATGTTATATAAATGATCTCTTGCAGGTCCATATCTAAGGTGCATTGAGGATCCCGAAATTCAAGAAGTACTAAAGGATTCTCATGAAGGAGATTGTGGAAACCACACTAGGGGCAGAGCACTGTTCTCAAGGGTCCTTAGAACAGGATACTACTGGCCTACCATGAAGAAGGATGCTGTAGATTATGCAAAGAAATGTGATGCTTGCCAGATACATAGCAATATCCTTCATCAACCAGCAGAGCTCCTGCATCCTATATCCTTTTCTTGGCCATTCATGACATGGGGAATGGATATAGTTGGCAAACTTCCCAAGGCACCAGGTGGAAAAGTGTTTATGCTTGCCATGACTGATTACTTTTCCAAGTGGATAGAAGCTGAAGCCTTTGCTCAAGTCAGAGAAAAAGAAGTGATATCCTTTATTAAAAGAAACATTATTACCAGATTTGGTATTCCTTCTGAAATTGTTTGTGATAATGGATCCCAATTTATTGGGAGTAGAACTACTAACTTTTGTGACAGCTGGGGGATTAAGATGATAACATCAACACTAGTCCACCCACAAGCTAATGGTCAAGCAGAATCATCCAACAAGATCATCATCAACAACTTGAAGAAGAAGCTTGGATCCAAGAAAGGAAAATGGGCAGAAGAGTTACCTTATGTGCTATGGGCTGATAGGACAACTCCCAAGAATGCTACTGGTCAAACTCCATTTTCTTTAGTGTTTGGAGCAGAATCAGTGATCCCTATAGAGATGGTGGTTCCTACTGCAAGAACAAGCATCCGTGATCCTGAAGGAAATGCTGAAAACTTGGTTCAAGACTTAGATACCATAGAAGAACTCAGGGATTTGGCAAGGATAAAAATGGCTAGTTATCAACAAAGGATTGCTGGAGCTTATAACAAGAATGTTAGGATCAGAAAGTTTCAAGTTGGTGATATGGTGTTGAGGAAAGCATTCCAGAATACCACAAATCCCGCTGATGGCAAGTTAGCACCAAAGTGGGAAGGCCCCTATCTTATTGAAGCTGAGGCAGGAAAGGGGGCATATCGATTATTAACAATGGAAGGTGATCAATTGCCAAGAGCTTGGAATGCTGTCCATTTGAAGAGATATTTCATGTGAGAAGGATTTAGGATCCTTGGCTATTTTCATATCCGATATTCATGAAGGATCCTTAGAGGATGGATGATCCTCATTCTGGTAATGATCTGATCTTAATTTATCTAATTCTTTAATTAACTTTGTTACTAGGGGAAGGATCATGGATCCTTTATCCTTTTTTCACTTAGTTCTAAGTTTTGCAGAAGATTGGTGTATCCTTGACAAAGGATCAAGTTTCCACAGAAGTCTCCTAAGTTTTATGGGCTTGTCCCCAGTTCTTGGGTTTATCCCCAGTTATTTGGGCTTGTCCCCAGTTTGTTGGGCTTGTCCCCAGTTTTGGGCCTGTCCCCAGTTTCGCCAGTAGCGCATGATGATCCTGGTGCAGTTCAAGGCAATGGGACCAGTACCCGCTTTAGGGGCTGACAATTTCATTGTACTGGCTGTATTCAGGATCCTACGTATAATGGTAGACGTACCATACATCCGTTCCTAAGGTTTATAACGTTTTCACGTTAGCTAAGGTTTTGGCATCTTCATGTCACTAAGTTTGGATAGTCGCCAGTATGGGCTATACTCTAGTTTGCATAAGATCCTTTGGGCTTGTCCCCAGTATTTTGGGCTTGTCCTCAGTATTTTGGGGTTGTCCCCAGTATTTTGGGCTTGTCCTCAGTTTTTTGGGCTTGTCCCCAGTTTATTGGGCTTGTCCCCAGATTGTCGAGTTTGTCCCTAGTTACAAACCTTTCCTTTTACATTTGGCTTAGTCCCAAGTTATGTCTCATTTCAGGTTTCTAAAGCTAAACAGTTAAGGATCCTGGATCCTAACTTTTTACAAGGGTTTGTCTTATATCTGTCTGATGTGCACAAAATGCAACATATAAATTACATCAAATGTGGCATAAAACTAACCCTTTTTAGTACTAATGTTGTAAAAAGTGTGTTTTTGTCTCCCTTTTGTATTTCAGGACTAAATGAGCTCAAATGAAGAAAAGAAGCAAAAAGGCAGCTAAATCTAACATAAATACAAGAAAAGGAATAAACGTGGCATGCCCGACCCCCCGATAGCATCTTCCCAAGCAAAAACAAGAGAACAGAAGGCTGAACACACCTCGTGCTCAATGAGCACGGGGGCGTGCCCAAGTGTCTGCAGAAAAGACAAAGTTGTAAAAGCTTTTATCACCCACCACGGGGGCGTGTCCATCAGACACGGGGCCATGGTTAACTCTAAGATTCACAGAATCTAGGAAAATCTTGATAGTACAGATACGCTTCTGCACACGGGGTCGTGCCCAGCGGACACGGGGGCGTGGTCAACTAATGCAGACAAACTACATTTAATGAAGAAAGAGAAGATGGGTGGACACGTGGCCGTGCCCAACTGACACGGGGCCGTGTCCGGGCTTCTGTGCAGGCTATAAATAGGGGTGCTTGGCTCATTTGCAAACCATCCCTTGGCAAACCACCTCTCTGACACTTCACCCACCCACCACCACCATTACAACCCACATCCACCACCATCATCCATCATCCATCATAGAGTGTGTGAGTAGTCTCGGGATCCAAGATTGATCGTAAGAGTTCTTGACAATCAAAGGCCATGTTTGCCTAAGTCTCTTACATCACTTTGTGAAGATAAGTGTCTAGTGTAATACTTTTTATTTTTAATCTTTTCGCACTTTTTATTTGGTTATGTATTAATGACTTTACTAACTAGTTTCTTATGTTGAAGGTGAATCTTCCTTATCATTTGTCTGTGGTATCTTGGCATTATTTTACTGTCTATATAAAATAAAAGATTTTCACCATTCATATCTCCATGGTCTATATGGAGATATGTTGGCTACCTGGTCGGGGTTTAAGGGAATGGTTTGGTAAGAGTCTTGCCTTGTTCAGTGTATAGATCCTGCAAGGACCTGGGTCAACTTTAGTAGGAGCTTCTTCAATACACACTGGTATTGGATGGCGGGGGTCCGAACTCCTTGATCCCCTCATATGTAAACTACTATTAAAACATTAACCCGGCTATTTAGGACTGTATCCCTGCTGACTCAGACTACTTAGCCAAGGGTAACGTCACCTTCAAAAGAGGGGCCTACCACATTACGCATTAATAACTTAATTAATTATCTTTCAATAATCCAACCCTTTAGGATTGTATCCTTGCTGACTCAAACTACTGGGTTGAGGGTAACGTCACCTTCAAAAGAGGGGCCTACTACTATAACTAAGATAATCTCTTAAAAAGTGCAAAAGTGCGGAGATAATCAAAGGTTACACTAAACACGAGTCGGATCCAAGTGATTCATCTTGTCTATCTGTTTATACTTTTATTTTTATTTTTCAGCATTTTTAGTTTTTATTTTCTAGTTTTAAACCTTTTTCTAAACTTTTTATTTGATTAGACGTTGAAGATAAACCCGTATTAAAAGCTCTTGTGTCCTTGGACGACCTCGGTATCTTACCAACACTATACTACGCTCACGATGGGTGCACTTGCCCATATGTGTGTTTGGTGTTAGTAAAATATCGTGTTTTATAAATTTAAAACTTGACTAACGTGTAAAAAGGGCTAAAAATATACATAAAAACCTATAACACCACACACGCATCAAGTTTTTGGCGCCGTTGCCGGGGACACAAGGATTTTAAGAAAGCTTAAAATCGACGGCCTAATCAGTTTTCAAAACCTTTTCAAAACGCGCACGCATTTTTCTGCATTTTAGTTAGTCTTGCATTTACAGTAGCCTGAACACGAGGCCGTGCCCACTGAACACGGGGCCGTGCTGCAATTTTTTTTTATAAACCACCCAGATACAGAGTCTGAACACGGTGTCGTGCTCACTGAACACGCCCTTGTGCTGCACAAAACCAGTCACTTTAATTCAAACGCCCAGATACAGATTCTGAACATGGGTCGTGCTCACTGAACACGGGGCCGTGTCCAGCCTCTGTTTCCGTTTTTATTATTTGTTTTCTGGTCTCGAGACTCTATTGTGGTCTGCTGAGTGATTCTTATGGATCAATACTCAGGAGGCTACAACTATACCTATGAGGAGGATGATTATCGAGAGGACTATTTCACCATTTGTGGTGACCCGCACTCGGTACAATATTATGACTTATTTCAACCATCCACTTCATACACCTATTATGAGGAGCCCAGGTACGAGCCATCGACTTCATACACATCCTATGAAGACCAAAGGTATGAACCTTCTCCCTCATACTCATATTTTAATGAACCAAGGTATGAGCCTTCATACTCATACTTTGAGGAACTAAGATATGAGCCACCACCTTCATATACTTATTATGAGGAACCATGGCGTGAACAACCCACCTCATATGAGTATTATGAAGAACAAAATTACGACCCTTATCCATCATATACTTACAATGAAGAACAATGGTGTGAACCATCTACTTCCTATGAGTATTATGGGGAACAAAGGATCGAACATCCGGATTCAAGCTTTGAGAATCCCGATCCTTACTCTATCACCGACATAGCCGATAGGATAATAGAACACATTAAAACTATCGAACGTTGCATACTAGAATCTCGCGCAAGGGAAGAGGAGTCCCACGCAAGAGAAGAGTTAAATAAATAAGAGATAGTTGAAATTGTGAAAATGGAAGAACAAATGAGTGAAAACCTGACACATGAGTTAAACAACGGAAAAGGTGAGTCCGACAACGTTAAAATTCAAGAAGAGTCTAATTTTAAAGAAATTAATCTCTTGTCACCTTCTTTTGAAAACCATTGTTTGATACCCACTCATGCAAAGTTTTTAAAAGAGTTAAATACTAACACTAAAATTGACGAAACGGTAAGCATTAAGTTAACAAATGATCAAACTTCGCTAATAAAAGAAGACCCATTTTAATCAACATTACACCGGTTCCATTTTTTTCAAAACTCCTTTATTAGTAATGTTACAACTGATAAAGATCTTTGTGTTAATATAATGCCAAACTACATTTTCGAAAAATTAAGTATTGGTGATTTTTCTCCACTTTAAATACCCATTTTTCTATCCAATCGGAAAATAATAAAATCAATCGGTATTGTTGAGGATGTCTTGGTTCAAACAAATCAAATGGTAATCCTAACCGACTTTGTCATCCTCGATGACGTTCCTCTAGTGTTGGGACGACCTTTTGTAAAAACCCACGAAGCTTTGAAAAACCGAAAGTACAACAATCTATCTATTTAATTAGGGGCATTTAAAAGGAGCATCGATCTTGTGCGTTCAATGAAATATCCTTTCGGCAATAATGACCCCCTAATTGAAGATGAAGATGAACCACCCGATACAAGTGAAGAGATTAACCACTTTGTTGAAGAAGAGGTCGCCATAGAACAAACTTTCATGGTTCTTGATAAAAATGAGCAACCAAATAAGGAGTCTCCAAAAGACCCACCTCTTGAGCTCAAAGAACTTCTGAAAGGTTTGGAATATGCTTTTCTAGACAAAGATGGTAAATCCCTTGTAATTATTTCGTCAAAATTAAGTAGTTTAGAAAAAGAAAAATTAATTAAACTTTTGAAAAAACACAAAAATGCGATCGCATGGAAGCTTGTGGATATTAAAGGAATAAGTCCTTCCATGTGCACGCACAAAATTTTAATGAATGATGACTATAAATCAGTAATACAACCACAATGTAGAGTAAAATCCAAATGTACAAGAAGTGGTTAAAAACAAAGTCATCAAATTACTTGACGCCGGACTTATTTACCCTATCTCCGATAGTCCTTGGGTAAGTCCCGTCCAAGTAGTTCCAAAGAAAGAAGGTATGATGGTAATAACTAATGAGAAAAATGAATTAATACCAACAAGAACCGTCACAAGATGGAGGGTATGTATAGATTATAGGCGATTAAATGAAGCAACAAGGAAAGATCACTTTCCTTTACCCTTCATTGATCAAATGTTAGAAAGATTATCCGGTCATAAATTTTATTGTTTCTTGGATGGTTTTTCAGGTTACTTTCAAATCCCGATAGCACCCGAAGACCAAGAAAAGACAACATTTACATGTCCCTATGGAACTTTTGCTTATCGATGCATGCCATTTGGTCTATGCAATGCCCCTGCAACCTTCCAACGTTGCATGGTAGCTATCTTCCATGACATGATAGAAAAGACAATGGAAGTCTTCATGGACGACTTTTCTATCTTTGGAGATTCATACGACCAATGCCTCGATAACCTTGAACGAATGCTATCCCGATGTGAGGAAACTAACCTCGCCCTTAACTGGGAAAAATGCCATTTCATGGTAACAGAGGGATTAGTACTCGGTCATAAAATCTCAAGCGAAGGAATGGAGGTTGATCGAGCAAAAATAGACACTATTTCTCGATTACCGCCCCCATCCTCCGTTAGAACAATCAGAAGTTTCTTAGGGCATGCCGGATTTTATAAACGATTTATCAAGGACTTTTCTAAAATCTCAAGACCTCTAACAAAATTACTTGAAAAAGATGCCCCTTTCATCTTTGACAAGGAATGCAATCAAGCATTTCTAACACTAAAAGAAATGCTAGTCAATGCACCTATCATCATAGTGCCTGATTGGAAATTACCTTTCGAAATCATGTGTGATGCAAGTGACTTTGCAGTTGGAGCCGTCTTGGGACAAAGAAAAGATAAGCATTTTCACCCAATTTATTATGCTAGTAAAACACTCAACGATGCACAAGAAAATTACACAACAACAGAAAAAGAGTTACTAGCTGTGGTATTTGCTTTTGATAAATTTCGTTCTCATCGTGTTCTTTCTAAAACAATAGTCTATACAGATCATGCAGCCATTCGATATCTCTTCAAGAAACAGGATGCTAAACCACGTTTGATTCGGTGGATTCTACTCCTCCAAAAATTTGATATTGAAATCAAAGACAAAAGAGGAGCAGAGAACACCGCTGCAGATCATCTCTCGCACTTGGAAGACCCAACTTTGGAGGCAACCAGGGACGAGCAAATAAATGAAAAATTCCTAACGGAGTCCCTAGAAATGGTGGAATACAAAGAAGAGCCATGGTACGCCGACTATGCTAACTACTTAGCTAGCGGTATAGTCGCCAAAGGTTGGCCACATCATCAAAGAAAGAAATTCTTTGCTGATGTAAAGCATTATTTTTGGGAGGATCCTTATCTTTTCAAAATGTGTGCTGATCAACTCATCCACCGATGCGTACATGGTAGTGAAGCAAGAAGAATTCTCTGCCATTGTCATGAAGGTCCATACGGAGGACATCATGGCGCCGCTAGTACCGCACGAAAGGTATTTGATTCAGGGTTTTATTGGCCAACCATTTACAAAGACGCCCAGAGTCTTGTCAATACATGTGACGCTTGCCAAAGAACAGGTAATATTTCTTCCAAAAATGAAATGCCACAAAATGACATTCTTGTTTGTGAAATCTTTAATGTGTGGGGACTCGACTTTATGGGACCCTTCCCACCGTCAAAAGGAAACAGATATATACTTGTGGCGGTAGATTACTTGTCTAAATGGGCCGAGGCTGACGCACTTCCAACAAATGATGGAAGAGTCGTGGTAAGATTTCTGAAAAAAATTATTCTCTGGTTTTGGAACACCTAAAGCATTAATAAGTTTATATAGAGGTACCCCTTTTTGTAACCATCAACTCGAAAAAAAATTTAACAAGGTACGGGGTCTATCACTGGGTCTCAACAACATATCACCCTCAAACAAATGGACAAGCCGAAGTGACTAATAGAGGTTTAAAAAGAATACTCGAAAAAACCGTAGGGTTAAATAAAAAATAATGGGCCGACAAACTAGATGACGCTTTATGGGCTTTTCGAACAGCGTATAAAACAACAATAGGTACAACCCCATATAAGTTAGTCTACGGAAAAAGTTGTCATTTACCAGTAGAAATTGCACACAAAGCCTACTTGGATGTAGAATTTGCTAGTAAGAATCGATTGTGTCAATTAAATAAGTTAGACGAGTTAAGGAATTATGCATACTCTAACTCCGAAATTTATAATGATAGAATGAAAAATTTGCAGGATAAACATATTAAACCAAATGAATTTCGGATAGGGGATCAAGTTCTATTGTTTAATTCACGACTTCGATTGTTTCCCGGTAAATTAAAGTCTAGGTGGTCAGGACCTTTTTCCATCACCCATATTTTCCCCCACGGTGCAGTCGAAATTAAATCTCGGAATGGAATTGCATTCAATGTCAATGGCCAACAGCTGAAGCTTTATCAAGGATTCATTGAGGAAAAGGAGGAAGAAATCTCGCTTCAAACGGTTGAAGAATGAAAGCGTCAACATCATACCTGGTAAGTTACGAACAAGCGGGTTGACATCTAAATCGGTAAGTCTTCTAACGAAGTTTTCAGGAAACAAGGGCACTCGCACGAGCACCTAATTTTTTTTTTTAAATTGACCGAACACGGGGCCGTGTCCGCGCAACTGTCGGGATAAAACCCCCTTTTCAACATAGTTTCTTCATTCCACACGCCCCGTTTCCCCCGAAAACTCTCTGGTTCAGGCGATTTTTCTGCAAGATTTTGATGTCTCCTCTACTTCTAACAACATCAAGGTATGATTCTATCATTATTATTAGTTAGATTAAGCATTTGCATGTAGTTTAACATCAAAAATTTGGGAAAAATCTAGGGTTCTTGAACTTCATCCGAATCGAACCTCAAATTTTTGCTTAAATCTGTTAGCATTAGTTTAGATACATGTTATAGGAAGTAAATCAACTTGCATTGTTCGTAGATTTGCCTGATTTCTCATAAAAAACCCCAAACCCTTGTTTTTGAACCGAAAAAGATAAAATTGAAGGGGTAAACGGTTTGTTTTGGGAAAACGGCACTTGGGGTTTCATTTTCGGGGAAAACTGCCCCTACTGGACCAAAAATTTTCAAGTTTTCGGGACCGGGTCGAAAAATGGGATTTTTGGGAAATAGACGTCTGGACACGGGGTCGTGCTCGCTGAGCATGGGGGCGTGTCCAGCCAATTTCAGGCCAACTCGGGGCGTGTCCACTGAACACGGGGTCGTGTTCAGCCGACTGTTTTCAGTTTTCTCCGAAAATTTCACTATTTCGTGCTAATTTTTTGGTGTTTCCTTTCAGATGGCCAACAAATTCACTCGGTTCAATGCAAATTGTAGGATCGTTTTCACGACCGAAACGAGTCGTTCAGAGGTGTTCTCATCAATTCAAGAGGCGGAAGCTAATGAATTGACTCTGAACAACTTGATCTTCACTTTAAATGTCTTGTTTATTGATTTGACAAAGTTTTACAGCGAGTAGACACTTCGACAGCAGTTCGGCACTGAAACCGGAAAGTTACAAATGAAATGGCACATCAGCTATTTATAGACAGGGTATTTCGCATGAAACAACACATGCGAAATGACCAGGTTTATTTTGTACAAAATGACATTTTTCGTGCGAAATAGCCTCTAAACATATTTTTGACATTTTTCTTGTATAATGTGCCCTGATCTATACAGCCTAAAACAAGACTCGATACAAGACGAAGTCGACAGACGTATGCACCAACCGACTCCCCCTCGGATGTTGACGAAGTCTTCGGTGTCGAGTCTTCAATCTTCAGTCTTTATCAGTCTTCCTGATCTCTCCCGAAGTATCTGACATTGTAAAGTATCCTCAATTTCTCTCTTCTCTTTACACCAGCACCAAGAGATAACCTCCCCTTGGTTGTTGATTTTCAAAGAATCAGAATCACAATCTGGCTCTCAAGCTTTCTAATTCTCTTGATCAGATCTCTTGATTCCTTAAGTTCATCAGCATCACAGATTCATTATCAGAACCTGGCTCTTTACATCTACAGACTGTCCTTTGCTATCATATTCCCCCTTAAGTTGTGCTTGGGATCATAGTCAGGCTTTCACAGGTTCAAGATCGAAATCTGACTCTAACTCATACCTGCACAACCTCTACCTCACAATAAATTTCACAATTTTAAGATTTGACAAATTTATCTACCACTAGCAGATATTAAACAGTTAAGAAATGATTTTACAATGTTAATCTCTGATGAACCACTTGTAGAATTAATATTTCATATTTTACACACATTTTCCCAATCCAATTGTTCATCATGTTTAGCACTTGAATTTTTGAATATCAGCTCTTCATTCAACATCAGTTGTCGAAAAATAAGATGAAATAAAATCTTTTTGGATTTTTAAAACTTTATGCTAAACCACACTGAAAATCTTTTTGGATTTTTGATTTTAATGAAACGCAATAAAGAAGTATTTACATACAATATATTTTTATGAGTTTGTGTAAGAGGATCATATCAGTTTTTGAGACTCATCACTAACACTGTTAAGCTTTAAACATTTTAAATTCTAAACAATTCACTTAGAGTGTCAGTATACTGATCCACTTAAATTTTCATACAAAGTTCAACTGTTTCGAGATACGAGATTAATGTTTTAAGCACTTAAACTTATTTGTGTGTCCCATCTCAGAATATACTCCCGTATCCAGACTTCTATATTCAGTCTTACAGGTGAATGTACACTAATGATATCTGTAAACAGGTAAATGCGAGACCATGAGAGCTCAGGTTAGAACTTCCGTTTGGGGATCTTTTCTTCAACAGCACATGATTAGCATCTTTCAATGTTTCATCATTTTTTGTACTGAGGGTTGGCTTTAAGATTAAACCTTATGCAAAGTATTATACGAGGACTAGGCTATTGCTCCGGCAAAATCAGAAGTACTAGTATAATACCCCAGATATCACCACGCACAAAGACCTAGTATGTCAGAAATAGAAAGCCTTTCAAACAAGATTTCAGGGGTTACCCATATATCCGAGAGATGTTCCCCACGAGATAAGTAAGTTTGATATTTAGGTTTATATCTCGAAAACAATTTACTAAATGTATAAAAACCTACTGGCACATCGACAATGAGATCGTTTATCACATTTTTGACTTTACAATTCTTTAGCGTGCTGTGATAGTCCACTGATGTACTATCATTTCCTCTTTTTACACTAAAACTCTTTTTCATTTTATCATGTTTTTGGATTTTCTGAAATTTCTTACTCCCCCTAAAATTCAAAACCATTAAAAGAAAATTGAAATTAAACTGTACAATAAAATGACAACTGTTGTGAATTGCTTCAATTCGCCATCCTCTTGGCATAAACAATCAAAACTCCCCCTTACAACAAACTATCTTCCCATAATGATTTCAAAACACTTAAGTTTGTTTTAATCAAAATGGTTTTTCCGGAAAATAAGTTTTGTTGATACCATAAACCACTTGTAGGATAGGGGTTAATTCATCACATTGTTTTTCTCAACCTCTTGTAAGAAAGTTAAATCAAGTTCAACTTAATGACCTTGATTAACCACTTGTAAGAACAACCACTTGTAAGTTTACTCTTCAGCCATAACAACCACCCTTCACATCTATGATATTTTTCAAGAAAGATGCCGATTCCTACTCCCCAATTACCAACCTGGGAGTTCCGGCAAGTCAGGATTTTTACATGTGAAAAACAGACATCCAAGCCTGACCAAACTTGGATGTGACCTCCTCAGTTTCACTCGGGGTGTAAGTTGCTTTCTTTGTTTCATAAAACTCTTTTACCCCTTTGGCCTTCCCATTGACCATTTTCCAGAAAATATGCTTTACTTTCCCATTAAACGCTTTCTCGACATCAAATTCTTTCCTCTCAGAATAGAATTGATTTGAGATTTCAATTTTTCCAACCTTTTGTTTGAAATTTTCAATCCTCAATGGTGGAAAGTTCACTTCATCCATTGGAGGAACTGAGTTTTCTTCTTTTGAAACAAATTGTGGCTCCTCTGATTTTGTGGGATCAGATTCATCGCCAGACTTTACATCTGATTTCTTAACAACCCATGCTTGGTTGTCAAGATTTCCCCTTCGTTTGTAAAACCTTTTTGAACACTCTCCAACTTCATATGTTGAGTTTTTGAAAACTTTGAACTTTTCAGCTGGTGGTTCAGGTTTATCAACAACTTTTTCTTTTAGTTTAGAAACAACTTCCTGTTTGGTTTTGATAGCCATTGGATAATTCCAGGCTATGTGACCAATTTCTTGACATCAATAACAGGTTCTTATTTCCTTCCTCTGATAAGCTCCATTCTTCATTCCCTCTTGCCTTTTCGCAAGGAATTCTTTGTTTGATTGCTTCCAGAATGAGCTTTTTGCTTCTTCCTCATAACTTGATCCTGAAACAAATTTAGTTTTTGGTTTAACATTTTTCATATTTTTATAATTTTCTGCAACAAAACCCAAACCTTTCTTTTTGAAATTACCGTTATGGTTTGGTTTCTTTTGAAAACCAGAACCAGAACTGTAACCCTTTTTCTTGTTTAGTCTTTGTTGAACTCTTGAAGTGTACTTTTTAGGTTTTTCATTAAGATTTATATCTTTTATTTCAGAAATGTTAATTTCTGTTAATTTGAAAACTTTTTTGATCTTTTCAATTTGAACACTTCTTTTTGGAAATTCTTCATCAGAATATAATTTGTCTGAATCATTCAAAGTATATGCTATTTTGATTGGTTTGTCATTCAAATTAGATTTTGATAACAAGAATTCTTTATTGTAAACCCGTTTGACCGACGACTTTGGACTTTCAACTGATGAACTCGAACTCTCGGATTCGGACTTTAACTCTGACTCCTCATCCTTATCCAACACCTGATCGACCACTTTCTTTATTAACTCAGACTCATGATCAGTGTCAGACGATGTGAACGTGACGTCAATGTTTTCTGGTAATTCATCAGTTGTTTCAGACTTCAATTTTATATTGACTGCCTTTTTGACCTGCTCCTCATTTGGTTTTCTAGGAGAATAACCTTCCCAAATCGGAGGCGGACACTTGTTATAACTGACACTGTGTTTCTTACTAGCATCCTTCTCTTTCGTCTTCTCGTCTTGAAATGCTTCTAAACCTGCAACAGTAGGATAAATTCTGTCAATCAAATAATCAGAACTAGAATAGCTTTGCAATAACCGTCTGATTCTTTCATTCTCTATTTTTTCTGTCTCGAACTCTTGCTTCAGCTTTGCACATTCTTCAATGTAATGATTTATGGCTTTCTGCTTTGACATCATCACTGCATTCATCATAGTCAACGCATCTTCTCTTTCAGAATTTGTCTTTTGTAGACCATTCACTGTTCAGTTCAACACATCATATGATTCTTTTACGTAGTTGACATCGAACAGTAATTCTTCTTTCATCTTTTCAAGCTCAACTAACTTTTCATCTTTTTCTTCACACTGCTTGCAAGATTCTAAACACTTTAGACAAGGTTTAGAAACTTCAATTATCTTTTCCACTTCAACAACTTTCTCAACTACAACCACTTTCTCTGCTTCAACTGTCTTCTCAGCAACTTTAACTTCTTCACTTTGTTCAAACTTTTCATTTTGCGCAACACTCTCACATTTCATCTTCTTCTTTGCTTTTGCTGCTCGTCTCTCTTTTAGTTTCTCTATTCGATCTGCAAAATAAAATTGAAAACTTTCAGGAGATAAATAAGTTTTTCCAATGTTTATTTGGGTTTCTTCTTCCTCATCACTGTCATTAGATGATGATTGATCAAAGACTGTTGTCTTTTCTGAACTATCATCAGAAGAAACAGACTCTTCCTCTTGGCTTGTCTCACTACTAGCAATCACTTTCATCCATTCCGTCATCAAATCAGGCTCTTGAACTATTTGTGCAGTGAGAGCTACAACTTTTGAATCTGGTGGAATGTATTTGTCCCAACTAAAACCTTCTGCCACTTTTTCATCATCTTGATCAATTATACCAAAATAAGCTTTCTTATTTGCCTCTTCGATCATTTTAGCATGTGCAGTTTGTGGTTCTTTTTGTTGATACGGTTGATGAGCAACTTGTTGATATATGGCTTTCCGATAATAATCATTATTTCCAAACGAATTCTTTGCTCCACTAGCTTCTCGATTGGTACATTCTCTCTTGAAATGTCCTTTCTCCCTGCATCGAAAACAAGTAACTTTAGATTTATCAAAACCCAAAGTAGAAACATTTGCATCTCTGAAATCATCTCTTCCTGTAATCATCTTAAATTTCTCAGCTCTCCTCAAAACACTTGCTAAACACTATTTAATATCCATAAGTTCCATTTCTTCTGCATCGATCTGATCGTAATCCTCTTTCGTCAACATAGGATTTCCGATTCTTCCAACAACCAATCCTTTATGTGATTCTAAAACTGTAGCAAGTAATGACATGTGACCTTTAGCAACCTCTTCAGAGAAATTTTGACCATTCTGAAGATGCAACGCAATGTTGCAATGTAAAACATGACCATTACTACTGTTTGAGCTTTGGAACTGATGACTTGAGGTTGAACTCTTCGGATTAACACTCGGGTATGAAGAAAATCCACTGCTGCTGTTAGGACTTTGATTTACTAATCCAGATGAGTTTTCTGCACTGAAAGCAGTTTGGACCTTTGGACTTGTTTCAACATCCTGAACACTTTCTTTGTAATACATTTTGATGTCTTGTTGACCACTTGGACTGTTCATCCTCGCAATCTTTTGCTGTTCAAGATCTTGACCCTCAATCTTTTCAATGAACTGGGAAATTGTCAATTTGTCATATTCTCCAGTGTTCTTCAAAATCATCAAGTATGTACCCCATTCTTTCTGAGGTAAAGCATCAGCTAACTTATCAACCCATTCTTCTTGATCTTTGTTAATATCCAACAATGACATTGATCGCACTAAGTGTCAATATCTTTCAATCAGCTTCTTTGAAGATTCACCCGGCAAACTAGAAAACAAATCAAATTCTTTCTTTAACAATGATTTCTTACTCCGGATCATCTTCTCACTTCCCTCGAACTTAATTCGGAGTGCTTCCCAAATCGAACGTGAAGTATTGTCATGTTGAAGTAAAATGAATATGTCTTCTTTTACAGCTTGTTGTAGCAAACTAATCATCATCTTTTCTGCTTTATACATGTCTCGTTCTTTATCCGACAATTTACAAATTGCTTTGATAACTCCCAAATCAGTACGAGGTCTAACATACTTTTTCTTAATACATTCCCAAGATCTCAAATGATTTGCTTGAACCCAGTTTTCGAATCGATCTTTCCACCCATAATACTCCTCAATGCCCATTAGTTTCGGGGGGTTTTGCAAAGTTCCGGTTTCATTTTCCATGTTCATGCTCTGTGTAATGGCAACCGGAGTAGTCGGGGCAGTAGCAAATGCGTTATAGAATTCTTCTTCCATGATTCGGTAACAAGTTTCTCAAAATCAGATACTTTCAAACGAAATCAACTTTCTCACACAACCTGAAAAACAACTTTCACACGAAATGATGAGTTTAAATGAAATACAAATTCACACGAAATGATCCCTCTGATACGGAATGGATGCTTTCGTACGAAATGACTTTTTTGGTGCGAAATGAGTGATTTCGTACGAAATAGTTCACACGAAAAAATGATTTCGTGCGGAATCAACCAAATCTCACACGAAATGCTGATTTCGTACGAAATAAAACCTTGATTTCGTGCGAAATGAAGATTTTCACACGAAATGAAAACTGGTTTCATAGAAATGACAGTTTTCAAACGAAATGAACCTCGAATTTGATTTCGTGCGAAATGAAAGGGTTTATTCCATGCGAAATACTGCTGATGTCATCATGTCGGCTATATTTTTATCAATTTGATCAGGTTTTAGTTTGAATTTTGGTCCAATTCTTTCAAGGCTTTGTTAAAACGCTGTTTTGCTTATAATGTGAAAAATTCAAACCATTTTAACCAACAAATCTTGTTAAATTTTGAAAAGAAGGTGTAGAAGTCAGAAAAATGATGAAATCAAGCTGAATTCGGTAAGTACTCCTCCTCCTAAGCTCTGATACCACTTGTAGGATCATTTTCACGACCGAAACGAGTCGTTCAGAGGTGTTCTCATCAATTCAAGAGGCGGAAACTAATGAATTGACTTTGAAACAACTTGATATTCACTTTAAATGTCTTGTTTATTGATTTGACAAAGTTTTACAGCGATTAGACACTTCGGCAGCAGTTCGGCACTGAAACCGGAAAGTTACAAATGAAATGGCACTTCAGTTATTTACAGACAGGGTATTTCGCACGAAACAACACATGCGAAATGACCAGGTTCATTTTGTACGAAATGACAAAGTAATTTCGTGCGAAATAGCCTCTAAACATATTTTTGACATTTTTCTTGTATAATGTGCCCTGATCTATACAACCTAAAACAAGACTCGATACAAGATGAAGTCGACAGACGTATGCACCAACACAAATGAGTTAGATGCTAAAGCAAGATACGATGTGCTTAGAACCTAGCCGGAGGAGTTCCCACGACAAGTCTGCATGGATCTTCTAGGAGCAGTAAACCAACTTGACCGATTTAACAACCTGGTCACCGACCCACTGAGAGCCACCCTGTGCACTCGACTTCGTTCAGTCCATGAATATAACCTGGAATTCTACAGCACACTAGCTTTCAAAACGAGAGCCGATCCATTCGATAATGATGGGGTAGAATTCTGGTGTGGAGGGACTGTGTACTCAATCTCGATAGCACAGTTCTGGTCTATAGTTGGGTTGTATGCGGAGGATGAAGAAAACACCGGAGGTTTACGTGAAATACCAGAAAACCAACGCCAGGCTGCTTGGGCGCAAATAGGAGAAGGCAACTACAATCCCAACCGCACTAAGAGCACTCAGTTGAGGGACCCTCTTTACCGCTACATCCACAGGGTCCTTACCTACTCTCTTAGCCAAAGGCACGACAGCAGAGGCGTGGTAGGGTTACGAGATCTAGTAGTCCTTCATTGCATTCATACCCGCACCAACCTTGATGTTTCGTACCTCCTGCTTTGAAACATGCATTGGAACCAGCTCGCTACTCCCCCGACTCCTATCTTCTTTGGGGGATGGATATATCGTCTCTTCAAGCATTTCGTGAACATGCCCAGGTCTTTCCAAAAGAGCCCATGGTCGAGAAAAGTGGACATGGTCATCTACCGCTCCATGAACCTGATTTATGAAGCAGAAGACAGGACGATCAGCTTCCAAAGAGTCCAGGGGCATGCATGCAACCCGCAAGAGGCACTCGTCTTACATGCTCCACACTTCCAACCTCCTCCTCAATACTATTACCAGCCCCAGGGCGATCCGTGTTAATTCTCCTCACAAGGAGGCGATTTTCCTAATTTTTAAAGCTTACATGACTTATTGCAGGAAAACCTCATGTGCACCAGGAACACCTACAACATGGCCAGCAACACGTACACCCGAGTCGAAGCAATTGAGAGAAACATCTCCGACATACAGGATGACATTGGGAACATCCGAGAGTACATGGAGGGGCACGGAGGAGGAGATGATGATGAAGACGAGGACATGGACTAAGCGGAAGGTGTGACAACACGCAATTCGAACCTATTTTGTGTAACGAAGCATGCTTATGTGATTCATTATAATTATTAATTGTTATGTTGTACGCGTTATGTGTTATGATTTTGTGATACGTGTTAGTGAATGTGTAAATGATATATTATATGGATACATGATCCGATCGCACAACAATCCCCACACCCACTCGACCGCACAACAACCCCGAATCACACAAGCCTTTGGGCCGTAAAGCTGGTAACCGGACATTAAGGCAGCCCATGTTTGGGGTCGGCCCATTCACTACCCGTATACACTTGAGAGGTGTTTACTATCTCACTTTTTATCAAACACTCCACACTCACAAACCCTAGACTTCCTCTCTCTCACGTTTTGCTTGGAACTCGACGGCAGCCCCTCCCCACTCGAAGCTTTTCACATCGGTTCATCCAACCCATTCAAACATCACGGTTAGTGTCTATCGTTTGCTTGTTCTCTGATTGTATGGTAATGAGGATTATGATCTATGTGTTTCATATGATGTTTGATAATAATGTCCTTGTTAATTGGCTACCATGATGTTTATGTGTATGAAGATGTCAATCGGCTGCCATGTATTGATTCGGATTGTTTGATGATGCTTGTTAGATTGACTATTATGTTAAGATTTCGGATTATTGCACAAAGACTTGGATTGGATAGTTTGAATGTTCTTGTTATTCATGTTAGGGTTCATGTGAATTACTTAGATAATGCTTGGTTAATCGATATTAGATTGATCCTATGTTTGGTTATTGTGTTAATTGATTTGCAAGAAAATAAGGAAACTGTTAATGATTACGTAACCGATTTTGCTTGAAAGTTGGAATGATTTAAACTGATCGCACAAGACATCTTGGTCACACAAGATGTCTAATCGCACAAATGGATCAACCACACAAGACTAGCCGACCGCACAAGGGAGCCCACTCGTACAAGGCTCCTGGATCGCACAAGGCCGGTCTATGTTGGGCCTGTTGAACTGCGTTGTTAATGGGCTGGACGGCCCAAGACACCACTCGCACAAGTGGGTCAGTCGCACGAGCTGATCTGACCGCACAAGGAGTTCCCTGTCGCACAAGGTCCTTCGGACCGCACAAGTTCACTATGTGTTATATTCTTGGGCCGAGCATCATTGGGCCTCAACGAGTGACTCGCACAAGGCTGCTAAGACTTGTGCGAGCCCATTCTTATGAACCGTATAAATCAGTGACGATATATTTAACAATTGTGTATGTGCCATGAACTGTGTATGCTTGTAACTTGTTAACTCTATGTAACCATACGTGCTTTACGTGAACCGAACCTGATTTGTATGATAAACGTGTTAGGACGTGATTGACCATTTTAATTCAAGTAACTTTGGTATAACCTGCCGAGCAACCCCAGGTGAGTTCATTGCATTTTCTCAAGCATGCGTCCCGGTGGTTTGGGACAACTGGTAAACATTTGGAGGGGAAACTTGGGGTAAACAACTGAAACATAGAAACAATCATTTACCGGATTGCCTGTAAGGCAATGGGGTAATTAGTTGATAGCGCTATTAGGTTTGGCACCCTCACACCGGGCCGTAAGGACGGGCGTGAACTAATTACTAGGACAACTTGTAACGCGGATATAAGACCTCCTACAGCTTGTCAAGGTTGTTTGATACCTTGACTTTGACCAATGCCTGTAAGGCATTGGGGTTAGGCATTCCCATCATTGACGCTGCATACAGTACAATAAACGAATTAACAACGATATCAGAACCAAACAACGAGTTGATTTAACTAATATCTGGTAACTTCACACGTAAGCAACACCTTGAACTCACCAGCGTAGTCTGACACACTTGTTTGCATGCTTGTAGGTCGTTAACTTTGGAACATGGACTTGCTATCTGGGCGAGCTGGAGTGGTCATGAATCGAAGCTGCTGGATTATTTATAATTGATACATTGGTTTTAAGTTTATTTTGAAACGATTACTAAACGACTTATCGTATGCTTCCGCTACATAACTTTTGGAAATTAATAATGTGTTGACATTTAATCTTGGCGATTAATGACATGTTTTATTTAAATATTTACGATTGGTTCAATGTGATTGGTGGCTCAGACTCTGATGTGTAACACGCCTTGCGGGGTTTCCGCAGGTGGTATTTCGGGGGTGTTACAGTTTGGTATCAGAGCCACTGGTTATAGTGAACTAGGTTTTAAAACGTTTTGTAAAACCAGACTATAACCGAACAACTTCGAAAATCGATCATGACACTCAGCACCAGATTGCAAGGTTCGTTTCTCTCTCACTTTATACAGTACTTGCTTAGCAGTCACACACCCACAACGTATATGAACTGAAACGTTTAACACCGTAGTGACTTGATAGTGTGACACTACTCTTCGACTCACGTAAACCATAGAACTGTGATATCATCTGTTGTGTTGTTTGAACGGGGGAAACTTCGAGCGTAAGCTAAGGGGCACTGAGATAAGCATGCAAATTGCCTTATTATTATGGGTGCACACTTAATAATAACGCGGGGTGCATGCAAGTCCCAGTGAGGCTTATCGAGCGTAAGAAGGGTTCTGCCTTACTGTGTGTGAACTTGGTAGTACGTAAATATCAGTGTGATACTTGACTCCTGTCTCGTTTCGATTTCTAAATCGGTTTATTCCCCACTATAGAAACATGAGTGGACGAGGACACGGACGTGGCAACATCAACATGACTCAGGCTGAGTTGACTGACCTAATCAATACCCGCGTGGCTGAGGCCCTAGCAGCCTATCAAGCTGGTACGGAATGTACCAAGTACTCTTTACTCTTATACCACGTACGCGTCTTTTCATTCCTATAATGTGTTTCCTCCCGTTATTTAGGTCAACAAGCGCAACCTCAACCTAATCAGCCTGCGTGTACATTCAAAATGTTTATGGACTGTAAGCCACAGACCTTCACCGGAACTGAAGGGGCTGTGGGACTTCTGAGATGGTTCGAGAAAGTAGAGTCCGTGTTTGCTATCTGTAACTGTCCCGCTGGGGACAGGGTGAAATATGCTGCGGGTACCTTGGCTGATGGTGCCCTAACATGGTGGAACGCCCAAGTGCAATTGTTGGGCATTGAGGCAGCGAATGCCACAACCTGGGAAGATTTTAAAGAACTGATCAGGGAGGAGTACTGTCCTCGGGACGAGGTCCAGAAGTTGGAAAACGAATACTACGACTTGAAGATGGTTGGATCTGAAGTCGAAGCGTATGTGAAGCGATCATATGAACTGGCCGACATGTGCCCAAACTTGTCCCGGCCTATGTCTCGGAGGATTGAGTTATTCATCAAAGGGTTGCCTCCGCGTGTGAAGAGCTTGGTCACCGCAGCCCATCTCAATGATTTGACACAGATCGTTCGTCTGACTCATAAGATTGTGGACCAAGAGGTGGAAAGCGAATCGTTACCTCCGCGTATTTCGGCCACTCCTACTGCTACCCCCACTGCCACTGCGTCCGCTAATGATAACAAGCGGAAGTGGAGTGATTATGACAAAGCATCCGGTACTGGCCAGACTCAGAAAAGGCCAGACAACAGCAACCGTAACATCAGCCAGTCGTCTTCTGTCAATCAAGGCCAGGGAAGTGGCCACAGCCAGGGTTCGTATGCAGGGAAGAAACCACAGTGTAATAAGTGTGGCTACCATCATTTCGGGCCGTGTAGTCGCACATGTCGCAGGTGTGGTAAAGTGGGCCATGAGGCCAAGGATTGTAGGGCCTCACAGCCTAAACACCAGCAGCAACAAAACCAGCAGAATCAGAGACAACAGGGGCAACCGCCCCAGCAGAACCAGGGTTTCAGGAAGGGGTGCTATCAGTGCGGTGACGAGGGTCACTTTAAGCGGGACTGCCCTCAGTTAAACCAGAACGCCAACGACAACAACCGCCCGAATAACAACAATGCTGGAAACAACAACAACAACGGCAACAACGGGGGTAATGGTGCTCGGGGCAGAGTGTTTCAGCTTGGAGCAGGGGATGCCAGGAATGACGGCAACGTTGTAACTGGTACGTTTCCTGTTAATGATCGTATTGCTTCTGTATTATTTGATTCGGGTGCCGATTGGAGTTACGTGTCCCTAGAGTTTAGTCAACGATTAGGGATAACCCCAACACCTTTAGAGGTTAAACAAGTAGTAGAACTAGCAGATGGTAAGACGATAGAAGCCTCAAATGTCCTTTTTGGATGCAAACTAGATCTCGTGGGTCAGGTGTTTGACATTGACCTCCTTCCCGTTACGCTCGGTAGTTTTGACATAGTGGTAGGCATGGATTGGTTGTCCAAGCACCAAGCAGAAATTCTATGTAAGGAGAAGATTGTGCGTATCCCTCTCTCTGATGGAGAGTCACTGTTGGTTCAAGGGCATCGTAGTGGGACGATGGTTGGGATTATCACGGCCATGCGTGCACAGCAGTATCTACAAAAGGGGTATCCTGCACTGTTAGCGTTAGTTACCAACGCTCAGTCTGAAGAGAGTAGGATCGAGGATCTACCAGTGGTGCGAGAATTCGCTGATGTGTTCCCAGAGGAACTACCAGGGCTACCTCCTCATCGTCAAGTAGAATTTCAGATTGATCTTGCGCCGGGAGCGGCCCCAATTGCTCGAGCTCCTTACCGTTTAGCACCTGGAGAGTTACAGGAACTGTCCAATCAATTGCAGGAGTTGTTGGATAGGGGTTTCATTCGACCCAGTTCTTCACCTTGGGGAGCCCCAGTTCTGTTCGTGAAGAAGAAAGACGGGTCATTCCGTATGTGTATCGACTATCGAGAACTCAACAAAGTGACCATTAAGAACCGCTATCCGTTACCACGCATCGACGACTTGTTCGACCAGTTGCAAGGGTCAAGCTTCTATTCAAAGATCGACTTAAGGTCGGGTTATCACCAGGTAAGGGTTAGGGAAGAGGATATTCCCAAGACAGCCTTTCGAACGCGCTACGGACACTATGAGTTTTTGGTCATGCCGTTTGGATTGACCAATGCACCAGCAGTTTTCATGGATCTCATGAACCGCGTATGCAAGCCATATCTCGACGAGTTTGTTATAGTGTTTATTGACGACATCTTAGTCTATTCCAAGAACAAGGAAGATCACGAGCGTCACCTACGTCTCATCTTGGAACTCTTGAGAAGGGAACAGCTGTATGCGAAGTTTTCTAAGTGCGACTTTTGGATTCGGGAAGTGCATTTCCTTGGGCACGTTGTTAACGAGAAAGGGATACATGTGGACCCTACGAAGGTGGATGCAGTTAAGAATTGGGCGGCACCAAAGACCCCGTCTGAGGTGCGTCAATTTCTTGGTCTCGCTGGATACTATCGAAGGTTTATTAAAGACTTCTCGAAAATCGCGCAACCTCTCACCTCACTGACACAGAAGAACACGGCATACTCTTGGGGAACGAAGCAGGAAGAGGCCTTCCAGTTGTTAAAGCAGAAACTTTGCAGTGCACCGATCTTGTCATTACCAGAGGGTACCGAAGATTTTGTGGTATATTGTGACGCGTCAATTCAGGGTCTCGGTTGCGTGTTGATGCAACGCGAGAAGGTAATCGCTTATGCTTCTCGTCAGCTGAAGGTGCACGAGAAGAACTACACGACGCACGACTTGGAGTTAGGAGCGGTGGTATTTGCGTTGAAGATTTGGAGGCACTATCTGTACGGTACCAAATGCACCATCTACACCGACCATAGGAGTCTCCAGCACATCTTCGACCAGAAAGAGTTGAATATGCGACAACGACGATGGGTGGAGTTATTGAATGATTATAAATGTGCCATCAAGTATCATCCGGGCAAGGCGAACGTTGTAGCTGACGCCCTCAGCAGAAAGGATAACGCACCTAGGCGTGTGCGAGCATTGCAACTCACGATTCAGTCCAATCTCCCTTCCCAGATACGAGACGCTCAGCTGGAAGCGTTGAAACCAGAGAACATTCGAGCTGAAGCTTTACGTGGCTCGAGACAACGACTAGAACAAAAGGGAGACGGCGCTTACTACGTAACTGGACGCATTTGGGTCCCACTCTATGGTGACTTATGAGAACTCGTAATGGAAGAGGCACATAAATCACGCTACTCTGTGCATCCTGGATCAGATAAGATGTACCACGACTTGAAAACTACCTACTGGTGGCCTAGCATGAAGGCTCATATAGCAACCTACGTCAGCAAATGTTTGACTTGTGCTAAAGTCAAAGCAGAACATCAAAAGCCCTCAGGTCTACTGCAGCAACCAGAGATACCCACATGGAAGTGGGAACAGATCGCTATGGATTTCGTGACAGGACTACCAAGAACTCAAGCTGGGAATGACACTATTTGGGTGATTGTTGATCGCCTCACGAAATCAGCACACTTCCTAGCAATCAAGGAAACCGACAAGTTTTCTCAGCTGGCAGCAGTGTATCTTAAGGAAGTGGTTTCTAGGCATGGAGTGCCAACTTCTATCATTTCGGACCGTGATCCGCGTTTCACTTCAGAGTTATGGCAGTCAATGCATAAATCGTTTGGTTCCCAACTCGACATGAGTACCGCTTATCACCCGCAGACAGATGGTCAAAGCGAGCGCACCATCCAGACACTTGAATATATGCTTCGGGCATGCGTACTCAACTTTGGAAAAGGATGGGAGAAGCACCTACCGCTGATAGAATTCTCCTACAACAACAGCTACCATACAAGCATTAAGGCAGCTCCGTTCGAAGCACTGTACGGACGGAAATGTCGTTCACCTCTCTGTTGGCATGAGGTGGGGGATAGTCAGATTACAGGACCTGAGTTTGTTCTTGAAGCATCAGAAAGCATCGTGCAGATCAGAAACCGTATGGCCGCAGCTCGCGATCGTCAGAAAAGCTACGCTGACAAGCGTAGTAAACCGCTGGAATTCGAAGTTAATGACCGCGTTATGTTAAAGGTTTCACCCTGGAAGGGTGTGGTGCGTTTTGGGAAACGCGGCAAACTAAACCCTCGTTATGTGGGACCGTTCAAAATTTTAGAACGGATTGGAAAGGTGGCCTACAGGTTGGAATTACCGGCTGAGTTGGGTAATGTCCATGATGTGTTCCACGTATCACAGCTAAAGAAGTGTTTGGTTGATGAAACACTAGTAGTACCATTCCAAGAGCTAAAGATAGATGACAAATTACAGTTTGTCGAAGAGCCAATTGAAATTATGGATCGGGAAGTTAAAGTTCGTAAACACAGCCGCATACCGATTGTGAGAGTTCGTTGGAACTCAAGACGGGGTCCAGAGTTCACGTGGGAACGCGAGGACCAGATGAAACTTAAGTATCCACATTTGTTCCCCACAGATCAGGCAGAACCTAGCAAACTTAATGATGATGCAACTAGTGAATTTCGGGACGAAATTCCCATTCAAGTGGGGGATGATGT
Organism: Helianthus annuus; assembly: GCF_002127325.2. NCBI lineage: Eukaryota > Viridiplantae > Streptophyta > Magnoliopsida > Asterales > Asteraceae > Helianthus > Helianthus annuus. The sequence goes on from NC_035449.2 coordinate 141,993,615, forward strand.
GACACCCCAGGAAAACTAGTGAACAATATAGCTTACGTTAGTGAGTGTATACCAAATTTCGGGACGAAATTTCCTTTTAGTTGGGAATACTGTGACAACACGCAATTCGAACCTATTTTGTGTAACGAAGCATGCTTATGTGATTCATTATAATTATTAATTGTTATGTTGTACGCGTTATGTGTTATGATTTTGTGATACGTGTTAGTGAATGTGTAAATGATATATTATATGGATACATGATCCGATCGCACAACAATCCCCACACCCACTCGACCGCACAACAACCCCGAATCACACAAGCCTTTGGGCCGTAAAGCTGGTAACCGGACATTAAGGCAGCCCATGTTTGGGGTCGGCCCATTCACTACCCGTATACACTTGAGAGGTGTTTACTATCTCACTTTTTATCAAACACTCCACACTCACAAACCCTAGACTTCCTCTCTCTCACGTTTTGCTTGGAACTCGACGGCAGCCCCTCCCCACTCGAAGCTTTTCACATCGGTTCATCCAACCCATTCAAACATCACGGTTAGTGTCTATCGTTTGCTTGTTCTCTGATTGTATGGTAATGAGGATTATGATCTATGTGTTTCATATGATGTTTGATAATAATGTCCTTGTTAATTGGCTACCATGATGTTTATGTGTATGAAGATGTCAATCGGCTGCCATGTATTGATTCGGATTGTTTGATGATGCTTGTTAGATTGACTATTATGTTAAGATTTCGGATTATTGCACAAAGACTTGGATTGGATAGTTTGAATGTTCTTGTTATTCATGTTAGGGTTCATGTGAATTACTTAGATAATGCTTGGTTAATCGATATTAGATTGATCCTATGTTTGGTTATTGTGTTAATTGATTTGCAAGAAAATAAGGAAACTGTTAATGATTACGTAACCGATTTTGCTTGAAAGTTGGAATGATTTAAACTGATCGCACAAGACATCTTGGTCACACAAGATGTCTAATCGCACAAATGGATCAACCACACAAGACTAGCCGACCGCACAAGGGAGCCCACTCGTACAAGGCTCCTGGATCGCACAAGGCCGGTCTATGTTGGGCCTGTTGAACTGCGTTGTTAATGGGCTGGACGGCCCAAGACACCACTCGCACAAGTGGGTCAGTCGCACGAGCTGATCTGACCGCACAAGGAGTTCCCTGTCGCACAAGGTCCTTCGGACCGCACAAGTTCACTATGTGTTATATTCTTGGGCCGAGCATCATTGGGCCTCAACGAGTGACTCGCACAAGGCTGCTAAGACTTGTGCGAGCCCATTCTTATGAACCGTATAAATCAGTGACGATATATTTAACAATTGTGTATGTGCCATGAACTGTGTATGCTTGTAACTTGTTAACTCTATGTAACCATACGTGCTTTACGTGAACCGAACCTGATTTGTATGATAAACGTGTTAGGACGTGATTGACCATTTTAATTCAACTAACTTTGGTATAACCTGCCGAGCAACCCCAGGTGAGTTCATTGCATTTTCTCAAGCATGCGTCCCGGTGGTTTGGGACAACTGGTAAACATTTGGAGGGGAAACTTGGGGTAAACAACTGAAACATAGAAACAATCATTTACCGGATTGCCTGTAAGGCAATGGGGTAATTAGTTGATAGCGCTATTAGGTTTGGCACCCTCACACCGGGCCGTAAGGACGGGCGTGAACTAATTACTGGGACAACTTGTAACGCGGATATAAGACCTCCTACAGCTTGTCAAGGTTGTTTGATACCTTGACTTTGCCCAATGCCTGTAAGGCATTGGGGTTAGGCATTCCCATCATTGACGCTGCATACAGTACAATAAACGAATTAACAACGATATCAGAACCAAACAACGAGTTGATTTAACTAATATCTGGTAACTTCACACGTAAGCAACACCTTGAACTCACCAGCGTAGTCTGACACACTTGTTTGCATGCTTGTAGGTCGTTAACTTTGGAACATGGACTTGCTATCTGGGCGAGCTGGAGTGGTCATGAATCGAAGCTGCTGGATTATTTATAATTGATACATTGGTTTTAAGTTTATTTTGAAACGATTACTAAACGACTTATCGTATGCTTCCGCTACATAACTTTTGGAAATTAATAATGTGTTGACATTTAATCTTGGCGATTAATGACATGTTTTATTTAAATATTTACGATTGGTTCAATGTGATTGGTGGCTCAGACTCTGATGTGTAACACGCCTTGCGGGGTTTCCGCAGGTGGTATTTCGGGGGTGTTATAGAAGGAGTGGAGGTAGGATCAGCCGGTTAAAGGTCTATCAGGTTAACCCTCTTTTCTCACGAACAATTTCCGGCATGCGTGCCGTTTATTGAACAATTTACTTTCTTTAACTCTTTTTATTTCTTGCATTTTTTTATTTTCTTTTTAACTTGTGATGTGGATGATTAACTTTGGTAATTTAGGATGTTTGCTATGATTGGTGTGGTATTTATTAGTTAAACAGGTACAGACGAGGCTTAGAGCACTAAACATTAGTGCTACTAAAGTCGGGACAGGAAAACCGAAGTCAGAAACCTGTTTTACACCTTTGCAGTTTGTCCACACGGGGTCGTGTTCAGCCAACACGCCCCTGTGCCCATTGCCCCAGACCTGCTGTTTGTCTCAATTATGCAGATTTTTGCCAGACACGGGGTCGTGCTCAGCCGACACGCCCCCGTGTCCACCTTCTGTAAGTTCTCGTTACTGGCACTCTGACCACGGGGCCGTGTTCACCCAATACGGGGTCGTGTCCAGATGCCCAGTAACATAAAAATTTGTTTTTAAACACGTTTTTGCACATTCAATCAACCTAAAAACTTATTTTTGGGACACATTGAGGACAATGTGTAATTTAAGTGTGGGGGGGGGATGCTAAATCCTTGAATTTTGTAAAGTCCTAATTACAAGCCTTACACAAAACTCTACTGGAACCGCTAATTACCCCAATATTTTTCAAAAATTTTTCATTTTTTTACTTGTCTTGGTTTAATTTGGGAATTACTAATTTTAAAAAGGTTATATTTTTACAAATTTACAACCGATAGCGTCATGATAAAAAGAACCAACATAAGAAAATTATGAAACGGCATGACAAATCTAGTTAAAATTTAATTATATATACTTGATCACATAAAAACCCATTCCCACAAAAAGTGAGTTTTGAGCCTTTATTGAGCATACAAATATACATCTTTAAACTAAATGCTCATTTTTCGTTTCTTGTATGAATAGCCGCTTGGTTCTTACGACTCTAGAACTTGCCATGACGATACATTCCCGGTCCTTACCAACTTAAACCCGAGTAAGTAAATGATGGAGGCATTAGGACTAACCCTTTTTATTTCTACACCATTATTTTTCTTTTTTTACCACATACCCAAAATCCCCCTAGTTAACCCCTTGGAGCCTAAACCTTTTCATTTCTTAACCCACAAAACAAACACCCTTTTACCCACCAAAACCCTTTTTCATTTTAAACCCTTTATTTTAGTAACAAAGCTCGGTTTTTCTTATGACTTCCTTATCAAAAGAAAAAAAAGAGAAAAATGATGATGATGATGATGATGATGATAATGAAGCCAAAAGAAATAAACAAACAAGTTTATCAAAAATAACTTTGTTTGAAGAAATGCTTCATTAATAAAAAGTCATTAAAAAAATCTTACGAAAACCGACGCTTTTTACGCCTTTCGCCCTTTTTCTACTAACCACTAACCCAACCACCTACCTTTAACCCAAGCCTAACCCCTCCCCCAAAAGTCCTCTTGATATTTACAAAGGTGTATAGTTAAAAAGGAGGAGGATTGATTGCTTGGCAAGCTTATGATAGGAGTAAGTTCCATGCCGCTCTCGAGTGATTCACTAAAATACATCTTCGGCCGAGTGTTGAGTAATCCCCCGTGAGGTATGTGAACTTGTATATAAATGGAATTTTAAAAAGGCATGTTATGCTCTAATAAGTAATTTATCTTATGTAATGTTTTAAATAAATCATGACGAATAGGATTGTAAACAAATAAAAGTAAAACTTAATAAAGAATCTTGGAAATCCCGGCACTCTATGACAAGCCCAAAACCTTCTCTTCTACCCATTCCATTTGGGAGTGTAAAGCCACATTATAAAGAGTTTTTCTTGAGAACAAGCAAAGATTCAAGTGTGGGGGTATTTGATGTGCGTAAAATGCAACATATAAATTACATCAAATGTGGCATAAAACTAACCCTTTTTAGTACTAATATTGGAAAAAGTGTGTTTTTGTCTTCCTTTTGTATTTTCAGGATTAAATGAGCTCAAGTGAAGAAAAGAAGCAAAAAGGCAGCTAAATCTAACATAAATACAAGAAAAGGAATAAACGTGGCATGCCCGACCCCCTAACAGCATCTACCCAAGCAAAAACAAGAGAACAGAAGGCTGAACACGCCCCGTGCTCAATGAGCACGGGGGCGTGCCCAAGTGTCTGCAGAAAAGACAAAGTTGTAGAAGCTTCTATCACCCACCATGGGGGCGTGTCCAGCGGACACGGGGCCATGGTCAACTCTAAGATTCGCAGAATCTAGGAAAATCTTGATAGTACAGATACGCTTCTGCACATGGGGTCGTGCCCAGCAGACACGGGGGCGTGGTCAACTAATGCAGACAAACTGCATTTAATGAAGAAAGAGAAGATGGGTGGACACAGGGCCGTGCCCAATGGACACGAGGCCGTATCTGGGCTTCTGTGCAGGCTATAAATAGGGGTGCTTGGCTCATTTGCAAACCATCCCTTGGCAAACCACCTCTCTCACACTTCACCCACCCACCACCATCATCCATCATAGAGTGTGTGAGTAGTCTCGGGATCCAAGAATGATCGTAAGAGTTCTTGACAATCAAAGGCCATGTTTGCCTAAGTCTCTTACATCACTTGGTGAAGTATGTAACAGAGGCTAGTGAGTCTGAAGAACCCTTCTGTTAGAGAAGGGAAGGGATAGGTGAATCCGATTAGAAAGGGAGCTGTAGGGAAAGTGATCCAAACGTCTGAAACGGAGTCACTCTTCGTAGAAGAATCGAATGGACGGAAGATGGTGCTATCAGGAAAGCATGAACGTAACCGATCAACGTCAGGATCGGTGAACCGGCACAGCTCCATTGAAGGGTTTTTGGTTAAACCCTGGCTTTTAAGGGGGTTGTGGTGATCATGATTTTTAGCAGGGGAGGAGCGAGTACACATCTTCGTCTTGATTTTCAGAAAACAGAGGATCAGGAAGAAAAGGATTTAGAGAGAAGGGAAGAAAGAATACCTGTTGCAGTCTTCGAATGAAGATTTAAAGGGAGAAATTCTTGAATTTAAATGCAAAATATCACCCCTATCTCTATCCTATTTATAATCATTGTTTGTTGCAGGGATGAACCTCGCTGACGTAAGCCTGGCAATGGCTATATCTCCAAGTAACGGCTAGTCCGAATTTCATTCAAACATGACTATCTAATTGGATATTAACTAGTCATGTTTGGGGGCAATTGTTAGGGATAGAATTTTACTGCCTATGGATCACAGATCCTCAAGTGTAGCATGGATCACAGATCCTCAATTCAGTTTGAATTAAGGATCCTCAGGAGACGCTGCGAGAATAAGGATCCAGGATCCTCATTATTATTCTAACTTAACTATTGTTTCCATCACCTTTAGCTTGTTTTGCAGGTATATTTCAAAAATTACTTATTCCATGCAAGATTCCAGGGGAATATGCTCTACATTTTCAACATGTGCACAAGCTAGTTGCCGTTGGTGGTGATCTTGGGTGATGGGTAGATTTTTCGGATAGTTAGTTTGTTAGTGCATTTGTTTATCGCCTTCGTCAATCCGAGCCGTAGCGAGAAACAGAAGAAAACGAGTCGTTATATTGTAATATCTAGTCAAAAAGCAAGGTGGCATTTTGGTAATTAATGAGAAGTCTCATTAAAAGCCAAGGCCTATAAATAGATCCTTAATGTTTAGATTAGAGACTTTTGGCTCATTTGTGTTTTGGAGAGCTTTAGATCTAGAGAGAGAAAGTGATTCAAGGTGCTTCTTTTTGTTAGATTTCTAATAGAATCACGTTATATTACGTCTTGTGTGTTAGGTCACGTTCGTGTATGGATTCCGCACGTCATACGTTCGTTTCGCAATCGTTTCGGAGTCAAAACCGTCCTACATAATTAGGATATTTTTAGCAAAGATTAAAGGGGTATTGAGCTTAATTTAGAAACACTTTTGAACTTGGTTTTACACACAACACTTCTGTAATTCTCTCGAACACACACTAGAACTCATTGTATCAAGCTCAATACTTCCAAAGTTGTAAACTTGTTTATTCAATATACTTGATAGTGATAGTTTCACTATCTGAGGTTTTTTGTGTCGGAGATCATACATTGATCAAGGGCTTTTTCCTTGTATAAATCCTTGTGTCCAGCATTCATTTCATTCATTTTTCTGTTCATACATTTGACCATTCATTCAAGCATCACACCTCACAAAATCGGATTTGGTTGGATTATCCTTGTGTGATTTTTGACCAAAACAATCACCATCCATTGTTAACAAATGGTGTGCCCCCTTTCCTACCCCAGCTTCAATTAGATAGGGGCTTTCCCATTTTGCTGCTAGCTTACCATCCGCAGGATTTGTGGTATTTTGGAATGCCTTCCTCAACACCATGTCACCAACTTGAAACTTCCTGATCCTGACATTCTTGTTGTAGGCTCCAGCCATTCTTTGTTGATAGCTAGCCAACCTTATCCTTGTTAAATCCCTAACTTCTTCTATGGTATCCGGGTCTTGAGTCAATCTTTCAGCATTTCCCTCAGGATCACGGATGCTTGTTCTTGCAGTAGGGACTACCATCTCTGTAAGGATCACAGATTCAGCTCCAAAGACCAAAGAGAATGGAGTTTGACCAGTAGCATTCTTAGGAGTTGTTCTATCAGCCCATAATACATATGGTAGCTCTTCTGCCCATTTTCCTTTCTTGGATCCATGCTTCTTCTTCAAGTTGTTGATAATGATCTTGTTGGATGATTCTGCTTGACCATTAGCTTGTGGGTGGACTGGTGTTGATGTTATCATCCTAATCCCCCAGCTGTCACAAAAGTTAGTAGTTCGAGTCCCAATGAATTGGGATCCATTATCACAAACAATTTCAGAAGGTATGCCAAATCTAGTAATGATGTTTCTTTTGATAAAGGATATAACTTCTTTGTCTCTAACTTGTGCAAAGGCTTCAGCTTCTATCCACTTGGAGAAGTAATCAGTCATGGCTAAAATAAATACTTTTCCTCCTGGTGCCTTAGGAAGTTTGCCAACTATGTCCATTCCCCATCTCATGAATGGCCAAGAAGAGAATATAGGATGCAGAGGCTCCGCTGGTTGGTGAAGGATATTACTATGTCTTTAACAAGCATCACACTTCTTTGCATATTCCACAGCATCCTTCTTCATTGTCGGCCAATAATATCATGTTCTAAGGATCCTTGAGAATAGTGCTCTACCCCTAGTGTGGTTCCCACATTCTCCTTCATGAAAATCCTTTAAAACTTCTTGAATTTCTGGATCCTCAATGCATCTTAAATATGGACCTGCAAGAGACCGTTTATATAAGATGTTATTTGGTAATGTAAATTAAGATACCTTATGTTATGGGTAAAATTCTGAGCTCCTCATATCCTGGGAAATATCTTGAGTTATATCTTGAATAAATGATATCTGCTTATATCCGAGATGCTCATTCAGGATGTCTATAATATCCTGAATAGTATCCTCAGGATTACTAATGTGTTGAGTGCAGGAGTACGCGTGCAGGTGCCCAACGTTCACAAAGACTCTTTCTCCAAGTGACTCGGTCCAGGTCGTTCAAATGAAGACGTTGAAGCCGCATTACCCTGACTACAACGTTAACAATGGAATATTCAGAAGCATCCCGTATTTGTAGGAATTTCAGTTTGTATTTGATTACTATAAATAGGTGGGTGTACCAGATCGAATAGGACATCACAGCTACACTTACTACACTTACACACTTGTTCTCTCGCAACTTGTACTCTCACACAAAGCATTGTAACACTTAGCGATTTGGTCAATATCCTGCACTATATCCTGATATTTGAAGCAATAGAAGAACTAGGTGTAGGATCGGAATCAGACCCGAACGAGTCAATCAGAGGAGTTTGATCAGATACAGGTGCGGAAAACAAGTACCTGACGAAGAAACAGCTAGATCTTCACTTAATTCTCTTTACTGATTGATTTAACACTTTTTACACGCAATTCTCACACCGGCAGCACCTCGGTATGGAAATCTCAAAGTTACAAATGTGGACCTCTCATATGGTATTTATAGGTGAGGTGGACCTCTTATACGACATGTCCGTAAAAGGGGTCCAGGTAGGTGTGAGGTGGACCTCTTATTCGGCATGTCCGTATAAGCGGTCCAAGACTCTAAAACGCCTAAACTCTCCAGTTTTCTTGTAAAACGCGCCCTAATCTATACAATACAATGAAAGACTCGATCTAAGACGAAATCAACAGATGTAGTGCACCAACAGACTCCCCCTCAGATGTTGATGGAGTCGACTATCGAGTCACACCAATGATGTGTCTTCACATCTTCAGTCTTGATCAGCCTCTGGGCTTTCCTTTCTCTCTGTCTTCAGACTCCCCCTCTCGATTTACTGGCATTCCTTTGTTCTTCAGTAACATCTTCAGGATCGTTGTCTGTCTTTTCATCAACTTCTCATCTTATCCTGCACATTCTCTACCCAAAACATAAGTTTTACAATTTTAGAATAAAGATGTATGCACTAAAACAAACTCTTCCTCAAACCAAACTGCAACTTTATCAGTGACAATCTTGATGAACCACTTGAAAGGTTAAATTGTGAAAACATGTAATTCCACACACACACTCCCCCTCAAATATTGCTCATCATGTTTAGCACTCGGAATTTTGAAAATCTGCTTTTCAATACCAGTTGTCAAAAATCTTTTTAGCTTTTTCAAAATTTTTTGCTAAAACACACTGAAAATCTTTTTGGATTTTGAAATAGAGAAATAAACTGCAATAAAGAAATATTTACAAACAATATTTTTGAGAGTTTGTGTAAGAGGATCATATCAGCTTTTGAGACAAATCATCAACACCGTTAAGCTTCATCTCATTTTAAGTTCTAAACAATTCACCTAGATTGTCAGTATGTTTGTCCACTTAAATTTTCACACAAAGTTCAACTGATCCGAGATACGATATTAATATCTTAAGAACTTAAACTTATCCATGTGTCCCACTACTTGAATATACTCCCGTATCCAGATCCCAATATTCAGTCTTACAGGCGAGTATACCACAGATGATATCTGTTCAGGGGTTAAATGCGAGGGCCGTGAGAGCTCAGGTCGATACTTCCGTATACGCAGAGAGATGACGGCTTCGACTTTTCGGTGTGTCCCCTTTAGAGGATCTTTTAATTTCAACAGCAGCGACTATCAATTTTATTGTTTCATCAGCTTGCTGAGGGCGACGCTTATGTTTCAAAGCGTTTGCGGAAAGCATTATCCGGGGACTAGGTCAGTACTTCCATACAGCAGAAGTCCCGGGATAATACCCCAGATATCACTGAGCATAAAGACCTAGTATCTCATAATAAGGGACCTTTCAAACAAGATTTCAGGGGTTACCTATATATCCAAGTTTGCGTTAACCTACAGAACAAGCAAGTTTGAATTTTAGGTTTATATCTCATCACAGTTTATTAAATGTGCAAAAATCTACTGACATATCCACAGTAAGATTGTTTATCACTTTTAAACTTTCCAAATCTTTAGCATGTTGTGATAGTCCGTTGATGTACTATCATTTCCTCTTTTTTCTCAACAAACTCATTTTTTAGTTTTATCATGTTTTTGTCTTTTTCAAATTTTCTAATGTTTTTGGATTTTCTGAAATTTCCCTACTCCCCCTAAAATGCAAACACATTTCAAAGGAAATTTGAAAATAACTAGATTCTTGAACCACTTGAAAACATAGAAAAGTAACACAAACTGTACCAAAACATGACAACCAATATCAAATCGCATCAAATCGCCATTCACTCGGCATAAACAATCTGAACTCCCCTTTCACAAACCATTTTCTCATTTAGATTTCAAAACACTGAAGTTTGTTTTAATCAAAATGATTTTTCCGGAAAATGAGTTTGTTAAGATAAAACCACTTGTAGGTTTATCATTTGTTAAAATCAGGGATATGGTTCATCATCTTGTTCTTTGAATATCATGAGTTAGTAAATCAAGTACAACTTAATGTCCTTGATTCACTATTTTGCAATTAAGCAACCTGTATCACTTGTAAAATAACCATACATTACCACTTGTATGCATATACAAAATGCCGATTCCTGCTTCACACTTACCAACCTGGAAGCTCCGGCGTAGTCATTCAACCTGTAAAGTTTTACAATTTTGAGAAATTTTCATACAAACTCAAAATACATGAATGATGCCGATTCCTGATCCACGATTACAAACTTGGGATCTCCGGCAAAGTCAGGTTTTTCAATCGAAGAAAATGTCCACCCAAGCCTGACCAGCCTTGGGTAATTTCAATTCGGATTTAGTTGGGGTGTAGGTTGCTGTCTTTTTAGCATAGAAGTCTTTTACCCCTTTCACTTTCCCATCAACCATTTTACTGAAAATTTTCTTTACATTCCCGTTAAAAACTTTCTCAACATCAAAATTATCCTTTTCAGAATAATTCTGATTTGAGACTTCAGTCTTTCCAACTTTTCTTTTAAAATTCTCAGTCCTTAATGGTGGAAAGTTCTCGTCATCCATTGAAGGAACTGAGTTTTCATCACTCTCATCAAACTGTGGCTCCTCTGATTTTGTGGAATCAGACTCATCGCCAGATTTTACCACAGATTTCTTAACAACCCATTTTTGGTTGTCAAGTTTCACACTACGCCTGTAAAATCTCTTCGAACATTCACCAACTTCAAATGTTGAATTTTTAAAAACTTTAAATTGTTCAGTTGGTGGTTCGATTTTATCAACTACAACTTGTTTCAATTTTCCAGAAACTCCCTGTTTTGTGTTCGTCGCTTTCGGACAGTTCCATGCAATGTGACCGGCTTCATTGCATAGGAAACAGGTTCTGGTTTCTTTCTTCACATAAGCTCCATTCTTTCTCTTCTCGGCAAGAAACTCTTGGTTAGATTGTTTCCAGAATGTGCTTTTTGCTTCCTTTTCCGAGCTTGTACCTAAAACAAATTGTGTATTTGTTTTAGAAAATTTTTCATTTTTATAGTTTTCTGGTGGAGTAAAACCAAGACCTTTCTTTTTGTAGCTACGATTTTGGTTTGGTTTCTTTTGAAAACCCGAACCAGAATTGTAACCTTTTTTCTTGTTTAGTCGTTGTTGAACTCTTGAGGTGTAAAATTTAGGTTTTACAATAAGATTTTCATCTTTCATTTCAGAAATATTGATTTCTGTTAGTTTGAAAACCTTTTTAATCATTTCTGGTTTAACACCTCGTATTGGAAACTCTTTATCAAAATATAATTTGTCAGAACCATTCAAAGTATATGCAACTTCAAATGTTTCGTCACTCAAATTAGATTTTGATAGCAAAAATTCTTTACTATAAACCCGTTTTCCCGATGATTTCGAACTCTTTTCGGACAAACTCGAACTCCTGACTGACTGACACGAACTTTCGGACTCGGACTTTGAGTCTGACTCCTCATCCTTATCCAACACCTGATCGACCACTCGTTTTATCAGTTCGGACTCATGATCTGTGCCGAACGCTGTGAACGTGATGTCAATATTGTCCGGTAAAACATTGGTTATCTCGGATTCTAGTTTAATATTAACTGCCTGTTTTAGTTCTTCCTCGTTAGGTTTTCTAGGCGAGTATCCTTCCCAAATCGGAGGCGGACACTTATTATAACAGATACCCTGTTTCTTACCAGTATCCGTTTTCTTCTTTGGTTGTTCATCTTTAAATGCCTCAAAACCTTCAACTATTGGATAGATTCTATACATTACGTAGTCACAACCTTTGTAACTTTGCAGCAATCTTCTGATTCTTTCATTCTCAGCTGCTTCATTCTCCAACTCTTTCTTCAACTCTGCACATTCTTCTATGTACATGTTGATCTCTTTTTGCTTTGTCATCATTGTTGCATTTAGCATCTTCAAAGCTTTCTCTCTTTCTGAGTTAGTCTTCTCCAGACCATTCACATGCCTATTCAACACATCATACGACTTTTTCAAGTTTTTTACATCAAATAACAATTGTTCTTTCAACTTTTCTAACTCACTAAACCTCTCGTCTTTCTCTATACATTGTTTACAAGACTCTAAACATGTAAGACAGGGTTTTGTGACTTCAACGATCTTCTCGACTTCAACTCTCTTTTCAACCTCCACAATCTTCTCAATCACTTTGACTTCTTTTATCTCCTTTGCAGCTTTCTTCTCTTTCAGTTTCTTCAGTTTTTCTGCAAAATAAAATTCAAAGCTATCAGAAGATAAGTGAGTTTTTCCAATATTAATCTGTTCAATCTCTTCATCACTATCACTTGTTTCTGATGAACTGTTTTCAGAAGAAACAGATCCTTCATCTTCACTCTTCTCTTCATCAGATAACACTTCCATCCATTCCTTCAGCATTTCTGGCTTTTGAATGATATGTGCAATGAACGCTTTAACATTTGAATCAGCTGGGATATATTTGTCCCAGCTAAATCCTTCAGCCATTTTCTCATCATCTTGATCAGCAACACCAAAATAAGCTTTCCTGTTTGCATCCTCGATCATTCTTCCATGTGCCGTTTGAGGTTCCTTTTGTTGATGCGGTTGATGAGTGATTTGCTGATAAATGGTCTTCCTGTAATAATCATCTTTCCCAGACGATTCCTTTTCTCCTCTTGGCTGCTGATTCTTGCACTCTCTTTTAAAATGGCCTTTCTCCCTGCAACGAAAACAAACAACTTTAGATTTATCAAATCCAAGATTAGAAAGATTTGCATCCAAGAAATCAGTTCTCCCTGTAACCAATCTAAACTTTTCAGCTCTCCTCAAAACACTCGCCAATGCCCACTTGATGTCCATCAATTCTAGCTCCTCTGCATCGATCTGGTCATAATCTTCCTTTGTCAGCATTGGATTGCCAATTCTTCCGGCAATCAACCCTTCATAAGCTTCCAATGCAGTGACCAGTAATCCCATATGACTCTTTACAATTTCTTCAGTATAATTCTGTCCGTTTTGAAGATGTAGAGCCACATTGCATTGTAACAGATGCCCATTTCCAACTGATGTATTTTGAGCACTTGGAGGATTTACTGTTGAGAACCCACTAGTATTGACTGATCCTTGACTGCTAGGCGGAGACTGATTTCCAGCACTAAATGCAGTTTGTATCTTTGGACTGGCTTCAGCAATTGGAACATTTCCTTTATAATACAGTTTGATATCTTGCTGATGAGTAGAACTGTTCATTCTGGCAATTTTCTGCTGCTCCAGATCCTGTGCCTCCAATTTCTCGATAAACTGTGCAATCGACAACCTGCTAAACTGTCCGGAATTCTTCAATATCATCAGATACGTGCCCCATTCCTTTTGCGGTAACGCATCAGCAAGCTTTTCAACCCATTCAGCTGGAGTTTTTGTAATCTTTAATTGTGTCATAGTGCGTACCAAATGACAGTATCTCTCAATGAGAGTCTTTGTCGTTTCACCAGGCATGCAAGTAAACAATTCAAACTCTTTCTTTAGTAAAGCTGCTTTACTCTGTAACATCTCAGTACTACCCTCAAACTTCTTCTTAAGAGCTTCCCAGATAGAATACGCATTGTCATCATGTTGAAGCAATACAAATATATCTTCCTTTACTGCTTGCTGTAACAGATTGATCATCATTTTCTCTCCTTTATAACTATCTCTTTCTTGTTCCGTGAACTCTGAAATGATTTTATCAAGACCCACTGAATTCTTTGGCCTCTCATATTCAGTTTCGATACTTTCCCAGGCTTTTAGATGATTCTCCTGCACCCAATTCTCGAAACGTTTCTTCCATCCGTGATAATCTTCAATTCCCATAAGTTTCGGGGGTTTTTGCATCGTTCCGGTTTCATTCTCCATTGTCATGTTCTTAGCAATGTCGGTCGGGCTAGCAGGAGTTGTAGCGAACGCGTTGTAAAACTCAGAATCCATGCTTCAAGAATCAGATGATGCTTTGGAAAATACCTGACGAAGAAACAGCTAGATCTTCACTTAATTCTCTTTACTGATTGATTTAACACTTTTTACACGCAATTCTTACACCGGCAGCACCTCGGTATGGAAATCTCAAAGTTACAAATGTGGACCTCTCATATGGTATTTATAGGTGAGGTGGACCTCTTATACGGCATGTCCGTAAAAGGGGTCCAGGTAGGTGTGAGGTGGACCTCTTATTCGGCATGTCCGTATAAGCGGTCCAAGACTCTAAAACGCCTAAACTCTCCAGTTTTCTTGTAAAACGCACCCTAATCTATACAATACAATGAAAGACTCGATATAAGACGAAATCAACAGATGTAGTGCACCAACACTAGGCAGCTGCGATTGTCAGCTCCCGAGGTTTTATGCCGGCGATCTAGATTGATCAAGGGCTTTCCTCGTACATCTCGTGTCAACCCCTTTACTTTTTGCTCATTGTTTGATCGTAGATACAGCTCAATATCCTGAGCCGTATCCTGAACACTGTTTTTCAAAACAACATAACCAACATATTTTCAACACACTTTTTAGCACACTACCTCACTTAACTAATTTGATCACTAAATTGCTTCGGTAATTTTTGACCAGAACAATTTGGCGCCCACCGTGGGGCAAGTGGTGCTCTCTTTACTAAAAATTTTTGTGAAATCGCTAATCAGTTTTCTATTTTCAAAACTTTTTGCCACATTGTCCATAATGGCCTCAAGATCAAACATGAGTTCCTCTACTGTGTCTGCTATGACTTCTGCTACTACTGGTTCGGTGCTTCCACCACCTCCTCCAAGGACGCCAGCCTCTTCACGACCTCAGGATATTATCCCTACCCGCAGTGTTCAGGAATCTGCTCCCGTTCTAGCTTCTAATGATGAAATTCTTACTTTATTTGGAAGTGTGCAGGAACAAATGAGGCAGCAACAGGAAACAAACCAAATGCTTTTAAGGGAAATACAACTCCTGAAGTCTGGCTCGAGCAGACCTGCTGAGGATAATGTCACTCCATTACACCCCAGGGCGTTGAACTTTAGTTCAGCTGTGTATATTGAGGATAACAGGGGGAATATTGTGCCTAGTCTTCCTCAGAATCATACTCCTGAAATACCCTCCTCGGTCAGGATGTCAACCATGAGGAGCTCAGGATATGTTTCAGGATATGGGCAAAATCCTCCAACGGGTAACGTGTCGAATAATAATACTCATGCTACTAACAATAGTGGATCTTTGCAGGATACATGTGTGACATCAGCACTTACTAGGGAACTTCAAAAGTTGAAGGACATGATATCCAGTGTACCTGGGGTGGTCCAGCCGATCCCGGAAGTGTCCCAAGACAGCCATAAGATATCTCGTTTTGCACATCCTATTTGTGATGCCTAAATCCCAAAAAGATTTCAAACCCCCAACATGAAGCTTTACGACGGAACTACGGATCCTGAGGAGCATATTGCTCAGTATAGGGAGAGAATGGAGATTAACCCTATCCCCCCGGAGCTCAAGGAAGCATGCTTATGCAAGGGATTTCGTTCTACTCTAACAGGATCAGCCTTAAAATGGCTGTTAAACGTTCCTCCTCACTCTATTACTTCGTTTGCTCATTTGGTTAATTTATTTAACAGTCAATTTTCTTGTAGTCGGAGTTTTGAGAAACTAACCAGTGATCTTTACAGGATAACTCAAGGGCCTCAGGAATCCTTGAGGGATTATGTGAACAAATTCAGTCGAGAATCCTTGGATATCCCACATCTTGATGTTGCAACAGCTGTGCAAGCTTTCAAGATGGGATTACAAAAGGATTCTCAGTTTTATCAGGATCTGGTAATGAATCCCTGCAGGAATCTCGACGAGGCTCGTAACAGGGCTTTGAGATATATCCGTCTGGAGGATGACAGGAAGATGCAAGAAAGGATGAACTCATCTAACACTTATGAGTCAACTAACAGGAAGTCAGAATCCTCATTCAAGTCATATCGGCCTAAGCCATATGGTAGAAATGAAAACAAGAGAGTGAATGCTGTCGAAGATGAGGATCCTGAAGAGTATCCTGAGTTGTCTGAATATTTCTTTTCTGTTAACATTCCCGAATTGATGTATGCCATGCAGGGTCTAGGAGACAAGGCTAGGTGGCCTCGAAAGAATCAACAAAAGGCTGATTGGAAAGATAAGTCAAAATGGTGTGCTTTCCACGAAGATTTCGGACATGTAACTGAGGATTGCATTGCTCTAAGGAAAGAAATAAGCTATCTTCTAAGCAAGGGATATCTGAAAGATCTCTTGGGAAGAAAGAAGAATAAAGGTCAGGATACTGAGAAGGATCCTGAGCGAGCAGCATCACCTCCCGCGGACGCCAAGATAATTAACTTCATTTCGGGAGGATCCGACATTTGTGGGACTTCGTATTCGGAGGCAAAGAGACATGCAAAAGAAGCTAGGGCCGAAATGGGAGACAAACCTGTCAGGATGACTACCCTCACAACTGACAAAGTGATCACTTTTGATGCAGATGACAGGGATACTGTCCAGGATCCTCACCATGATGCTTTGGTAATAACGTTATATGTGGCTAACCATTTTGTACGCATGATACTGGTTGATAATGGCAGCTCCGTCAACATAATCCAACTAGAAACTCTGAAGAGAATGAATGTGTCTCCAATGGATATCACTTCAAAGTCTACCGTGCTTGTTGGGTTCAGCGGAGAGGCTAGAAACACAGTGGGAGAGATAAAGTTGCCAGTATACGTTGAAGGAGTCAACAAGATGCAACGTTTCTGTGTGATGGATTCTCTATCCTGCTATAACATCATCCTAGGAAGACCGTGGATTCACGATATGAAGGCCGTACCATCGACATATCGCCAATGCATCAAGATCCCTACCCCTTGGGGGGTTGTCAAGATCGATAGTGATCAGCAAGAGGCGAAAGAATGTTACTCATCCTCAATGAAATCCTTGACCAAACCGAGTGCAGCATTGCAATTAAAGATGCGGGCCCAGGATATTGTGGAGAATCCAGAGCAGGATGTGAAGAAAGTTATCCTGGATCAGGATAATCCTGATATCTCGGTGCTCGTAGGGACCAATATCCCTCAGGATATTGAAGAGCAATTAACTAACTTTTTGAAATGCAGGATGTCAACATTCGAATGGAAGCATGAGGCCATGACAGGTATATCTAAAGACATTATTACTCACAAGCTTGGAATTGACATGTCATTCAAGCCTATACAACAAAAGAGAAGGAAATTCGCCCCTGAGCGGAATGCAATTATCCAAGAGGAAGTTGAAAGATTATTGAAGTCCAGGATGATTAGAGAAGTCAAATTCCCTAGATGGCTAGCAAATGTGGTAGTGGTTCAAAAGAAGAATGGGAAGTGGAGAGTATGTGTAGACTACACAGACCTGAACAAAGCTTGTCCAAAAGACCCATTCCCTCTGCCTCATATAGACTCGATGGTGGATGCCACTGCCGGTCATGAAATGTTGACCTACATGGATGCATCCTCAGGATTCCAGCAGATTCAAATGGAACCTTCGGACAAGGAGGATACTGCTTTCATGACACCAACAGGTATTTACTGTTATACTGCTATGCCTTTCGGTTTAAAAAATGCAGGTGCAACGTACCAGAGATTGGTGAACATGATGTTTAAAGACAAACTGGGGGACATCATGGAGGTGTACATTGACGATATGGTGGTCAAATCCAAGAAAGCTGAGGATCATCTTCAGGATATTAAAGGAGCATTCGATATCCTAGACCAGTACAATATGAAACTTAATCCTGCAAAGTGCCATTTTGGAGTGGGGGCAGGAAAGTTTTTAGGATATATGGTGACAAAAAGAGGGATAGATGCAAGCCTGGAGCAGATCAAAGCTATCTTGGATATAAAGTCACCCTCGAATATGAAGGATGTTCAACGGTTAACAGGACGAGTGGCAGCCTTGAATAGGTTTATTTCAAGATCCTCGGAAAAGTGTAAAGAATTCTATGATATCCTGAAAAAGAATAAGAAATTTGAATGGGGCGAGAAGCATGAAGCAGCCCTGCAGGATTTGAAGCAGTATCTCTCAACCGCGCCTCTATTGATGAAGCCTGAGGATGGTGAACCATTATCCTTGTATCTGGCAGTATCAGGGAATGCAGTAAGTGCAGTACTCGTAAAGGATCACGAAGGTCAACAGTATCCTGTTTATTATGTTAGCAAAAGTTTGTTAAATGCTGAAACTAGATATTCTCACCTAGAAAAACTAATACTGGCTCTAGTAATGGCATCAACAAAGCTTAGACATTATTTTGAAACACATAGGATTCATGTTAAAACTAATTATCCTGTTAAGAATGTACTTAGGAAACCGGAGATGTCGGGAAGAATGGCTAAGTGGTCGGTAAAGTTAAGTGCCTATGATTTAATATATGAACCTAGAAATGCAATAAAGTCTCAGGCTCTAGCAGACTTTGTGGCTGATTTCAGTAGTGATATTCAAAATGAAGTAGACCTAGAAGTGCAACAACTAGGAGAAAACTTAGAATCCTGGATATTATATACTGATGGTGCATCTAATGTAAGGGGTGTAGGTTTAGGTATACTACTAAAATCGCCACAGGGGGACATAATACCCCAGGCTGTTAGATGTGAATTCCCTGCTACTAACAATGTGGCAGAATATGAAGCTTTAATTGCAGGATTAGAGTTGGCTAAGAATATGAGTATCAAGAATTTGCAAGTATATGTTGATTCCTTGTTAATTACTAATCATTTTAATGGATCCTATGTAGTCAAGGGTGAGAAACTAATTGAATACCTCGGTATTCTTAAAAAATTAGCAGGATATTTCGATATTTTTACACTTAAACAGGTACCAAGAGAGGATAACGCCGAAGCAGATGCATTGGCAAACTTGGGATCATCAATCAGGATACCAGAAGGGACCCCAATACCGATATTACATATCCTGTATCCTGCAACGAATCCTCAGGATAAAGAAGTAGCAGATATTCAGGATCCTGGAGCGGTATATCCTGAAGAGGATCCTAAATCCCGGACGGCCCCAATCATGAGATATCTCAAAGAAGGACATATCCCCGGAGATGAAAATCCTAAAGCATTTAGGATGAAGGTATCACGATTCACTATTATAAATAATATTTTATACAAGAAATCTCTTGCAGGACCATACTTGAGATGCTTGGAGGATCCTGAAGCCAAAGAAGTACTTCAGGATATACATGAAGGGGATTGTGGTAACCATACTGGGGGCAGGTCGTTATTCTCAAAAGTATTAAGGACAGGATATTATTGGCCAACAATGAGGAAAGATGCCGCAGAATATGCTCGAAGATGTGACGCATGTCAGAGACATAGTAACATACTGCATCAACCTGCTGAACCATTGTATCCTATTGTTTCCCTTTGGCCATTTATGAAGTGGGGTATGGATATAGTGGGAAAGCTACCAAAAGCTCCGGGAGGAAAAGTTTTTATGCTAGCAATGACGGACTATTTCTCTAAGTGGGTCGAAGCGGACGCATTTGTTCAAGTTAGAGACCAAGAAGTAGTATCCTTCATAAAGAGGAATATCCTGACCAGATTCGGAATACCAGCCGAAATAATCTGTGACAATGGTTCTCAGTTTATAAGCAAGAGAACTACTGACTTTTGCAAGAGTTGGGGAATCAAAATGGTAACATCTACTCCAGTACATCCTCAAGCGAATGGACAAGCAGAATCCTCAAACAAGATAATTGTCACTAACTTAAAGAAAAGGCTTGGAGCCAAAAAAGGAAGATGGGCAGAGGAATTACCCTTTGTTTTATGGGCCGATAGGACAACAGTAAAGAATGCAACAGGCCAAACCCCATTTTCCTTGGTATTTGGAGCAGAAGCAATGATTCCGACAGAAATGACGATACCCACTGCAAGATCTACCCTAAGTGATCCTGAGCAGAATCCTGAAGCCTTGAGTCAGGATTTAGACACTATAGATGAGAAGAGAGATGTGGCAAGGCTAAGAATGGCAGCATATCAACAGAGAATATCCAGGGCATATAACAAGAACATTAGGACCAGAAGATTTAAGGTTGGAGATTGGGTGTTAAGAAAGGCTTTTCAGAATACTACTAATCCTGCCGATGGCAAGTTAGCTCCAAAATGGGAAGGACCATACGAAGTTGAATCAGAAGCAGGGAAAGGAGCATACAGACTCAAGAATATGGAGGGGGATATGCTACCGAGGTCTTGGAATGCTATACACCTTAAGCTCTATTTCAAGTTAGTTTAGAATTTAATTTCTAACTCAAGATGGTATGAATTCTACCTTTTTTAAATATGTTTGGTTTAATTTGTTCTTTGTAACCCAATACTGACTTAAGCATCGGAGGGGTGTTAGCCAAGCTAACACCCACCTTAGTTTACAATTGTTTTGCAAGATATTTTTCAGGATACAGCAGGATAACTTGAAAGATTAGAGGATTGGCCCCCTCTCTCACGTTTAAGGGATACTGATCCCTTCACAGGTTTAAAGGTATTCACCTTTCTTCTAAGTTGGGTTTAAACACCCCGCCTGGAGCGCAAGTTATTCAGGGATAGTTCAAGGTGGCAGGACCAGTCCATGTAAAAGTGGCTGACAATTTCGTTACAGTTGGCTATATCCTGAATCCTAAAGGTATATGAGGATTGATCACCCTCTCTCACGAAAGGGTATTTTCATACTCTCTAAGGTTTAAAGGTTTTCACCTTTTAAGTCTTGGAGTTTATACACTCCCGCCTGTAGCGCATAAAACTCAGGGTTTATCCCCAGGATATTAAGGGTTTACCCCAGTATGTTGAAGATTCATTTCAGGATAACAAGGTTTTTGCCTCGAGGTGTTTGGAATTTATTCAAGCCAGAACTTGAGTACATTTGCATTTTTGTGTCACATGCAGGGGACATATATTATACTACTCAAAGGTTGGATCCAAGATTATAACTGTGCACTGGGGACATTCCTAAGGTGGAAGATTAGACTCTCCAAGAGTCTTTGGTATGATCTCTCCTTTTCTCAAAAGACTTAAGTTTTCTAAGTTATATGGTGATATCCTGACCAGGATATCTCTTAAAATACTTATCAGGATATTCTTAGATGATGTTCCCATAATATTTCCAAGAGTTCTCAAACAAAACAATTTTCATAAGTAAAATTCATGTAATGGAAGGAATAAAGCCAAAAAAGGGTTATATTATTAACATAGCAAAAGATTATGCTCTTGGCTTCGTCTCAAACCGAGACCAATCCACCAAAAGCAGGGTTAGTTTTCCAACATATTTACTTAACAAATGAAGGCTTCGTCTTGGAACCCAAGATACCTCCACCTTCACTTGTTAAAAGCGTTCAAAATAAACCATACTAACTGATGACCAAGGGCTTCGTCCTGAAACTCAGGATCCCTCCACCTTTGGCCATCATATTGTCTACGTGCAGGAAATTAAAATTGTTCAACAAACAAGAAAAGTAAATTGTTCAAAACAACAACCATCGAATCTAAAAAAGTGGGCTCCGGCCTAAGCATCAATATCCATCATCGCCCACTCAGATGCCCTCACATAGCGGCATCCTCTCCAGCCTTCCCCGGCTTCTCAGCACCAGCATCCTGCCCAGCATGCTCACCAGCATCCGCTCCAGCATCCTTCTTGTCTCCAGCCTGATCCACCACCTCTGCTGACTTAGAGGACTCACCAGCTTCTACAGGGAGTGGCACAACTTTTCCTCCAAGCTCCTTTAGTTTGGCCACCCAAGAGTTAACCGGCCAAGCTGGGCACACGAGGCCTGTCTCCTTGGCCTCGTAGGCCATCTTGATGCGGGCTTGTAGCAAGGAGACGATGGCAGAGGCCTTGATCCCTTCCCGGAAAGAAACCATGGCTTGCTCGTGATCCATTTCTGCGGTGGCAAGTTTGAGCTCAGCCTCTTGAGTGACCTTCTTCATCAAGCTCTCGTAGTGCCGGGACTTTGCTTCGGCAATGGCACCTTGATCAGCAACAGTGCTTTCAAGCTGCTTGATTCTGGCTTCGTGGAGTGCAACAGTACCGCAGGCATCATTATACAGGTGGAGCAGATGCTGAAGACCCTGCACATTAAATTCAGGTATGGGTTAGAATCTATTAATCAGGATATCCTGTCAAAATATATATGCAGGATATGTAGCAGGATATTACCTTGTTGAGGAAGGATGTCATTGGCTCTAAGGAGTCAGAAAAGCTGAGTTCATCATAGGAGAACCCCTCGGAGCCTAGGGCACTGATTTCAGAGCCCTTCCTCTTCTTTGCTGTGGAAGCACGGGTCCTAGGGTTAGCCTTGGGGGCCGGCAGTGGCTTGGAGCTGGTAGCAGCAGGTGTCTCTTTCTTGACCATGACAGGAGTAGGATAACTGTCAAGCTCATCAAGGTCAAGGAGGATCGGAACTTTGCTGGAGTCTGCACAACAGGGAGTAAAAATTCTTTCCTAAGATATTTCAAATAAGAACATGTATGCAGGATATTGAGCAGGATCCTTACCAGACATGTTAACACTGGAAAGAGGGCTTGGAGTTGGTGGAGACGGGTTAAAACTTCTTTCAGCTTCAGGAAGGAGTCTGATAGCGTCAATCCTTTTCTGTGAGTCTGCAAGAGGAGGTGCTAGCTTCCTAAAATCAGCTGCAAACAAGACAGTAAAAAAAAGTTGATCAGTTCAGGATATGAAACAGGATACAAAACAGGATCATCTTAAAGCCCTAAATCCTACCCTTTCTCAACCACTACACTGGATATTCCGTTCCACCAGGGATTGAGTCTGTTTTTACAAAGAAAAACTTGGACTTTCATTCCTCCTCATTCCTGGTGGCACGAAGTACCAGTGGGTCGCTGGAGGTAGAGTAGAACAAAAAACGGCAGGAACCATGGCATCTAAGACGATATGCTAAGGGGAGGTCATGAACGGAAAGGTCAAGAATATGGTTGTTCTTGATTTGATCAAGAACGAGCAGGACTCGCCATAGCATTGGCATTGTTTGACTGAAGCAGATTTTTGTGGTATCGAAGAATTCGGTGATGAAATCGGGAAATGGAAACTGTAGCCCCAAGGTAAAAGGAAAAGCATTGAAGCATATCCATTCGTCGGAAACCATGTCTGATCGGATTTCCCGATCAAATGGCCGGAACACCGTCCCTTCCGGGAAGATGCCGGAGGTTTTAAGGGCCGACAGATGTGCGTTGTCAAAGGTGCATATTTCCTTCTCCGGATCCTGGAGAATATTTTGGTGAATAAACGAAGGAGCGGAGTCACCGGAGCTTGACGTTGTCTGTCTCGCCATATCTTTACCGGAATAGTATAGAGGAAAGAAGTATGGAGAGAGAGAGAGAAGGGTTTTACCTTTTTCTTCTTGATAAAGATTAAATGGGGCGAATGAGAGAAGATATAGGGGAGTAATGAGTAGAAATAGGCTGAACGGTTACAAGCGGTCACATCAAGTCCTATCTCTTAATTGCCTCGGTTATTGTGAAAAAATGTAACCGTTAGGACTCAGGATCCTTAACGGCAACATTTTTGGGGACAATTGTTATGGGTAAAATTCTGAGCTCCTCATATCTTGGGAAATATCTTGAGTTATATCTTGAATAAATGATATCTGCTTATATCCGAGATGCTCATTCAGGATGTCTATAATATCCTGAATAGTATCCTCAGGATTACTAACGTGTTGAGTGCAGGAGTACGCGTGCAGGTGCCCAACGTTCACAAAGACTCTTTCTCCAAGAGACTCGGTCCAGGTCGTTCAAATGAAGACGTTGAAGCCGCATTACCCGGACTACAACGTTAACAATGGAATATTCGGAAGCATCCCGTATTTGTAGGAATTTCAGTTTGTATTTGATTACTATAATAGGTGGGTATACCAGATCGAATAGGACATCACAGCTACACTTACTACACTTACACACTTGTTCTCTCGCAACTTGTACTCTCACACAAAGCATTGTAACACTTAGCGATCTGGTCAATATCCTGCACTGTATCCTGATATTTGAAGCAATAGAAGAACTAGGCAGCTGCGATTGTCAGCTCCCGAGGTTTTATGCCGGCGATCTAGATTGATCAAGGGCTTTCCTCGTATATCTCGTGTCAACCCCTTTACTTTTTGCTCATTGTTTGATCATAGATACAGCTCAATATCCTGAGCCGTATCCTGAACACTGTTTTTCAAAACAACATAACCAGCATATTTTCAACACACTTTTTAGCACACTACCTCACTTAACTAATTTGATCACTAAATTGCTTCGGTAATTTTGAAGGCTCTATGATTTTCTCTAGCAGCAATCTCTCCATTCTGTATATATCTCAGGATTGGAAGGATCTAGGATCCTGAATTTGACTATGCACCATCACTAGGTACAATTGCAGAATCCTCCACTATTTCCATGGCCATGTTCTCTTCAATAGCAGGGGTTAAGATGTGGATGATGGGTATCTTAACATCCTCTGGAATCTTCAATGATGATCCAAGGTTAGCTAGGGCATCAGCTTCTGCATTTTCTTCCCTAGGTACCTGTGTTAATTTAAAAGAAGCAAAAGAATCTGCCAATTTCTTGACTATTTCTAGATACTTGATTAGCCTTTCACCTTTGACAGCATAAGAACCATTATAGTGGTTAGTAATTAATAAAGAATCTACATGTACCTAAAGATACCTGATCCTCATATGCCTGGCTAATTGCAAACCGCTATCAAGGCCTCATACTCAGCCTCATTATTAGTGGTTTGAAACTCACAAGCAATTGATTGGGGTATAATGTCCCCCGGTGGTGATTTTAGTAGTATGCCTAGTCCAGTTCCCTTGACATTTGAAGCCCCATCTGTGAATAGTATCCAAGGATCCTTAGTCTCTTCAAGTTGCTGAACTTCCAATTCAGCTTCCCTTTGTAGATCACTACTGAAATCAGCCACAAAGTCAGCTAAGGCTTGGGATTTGATGGCAGTCCTAGGTTCATACTTAATGTCATATGCACTAAGCTTGACTGCCCATTTTGCCATCCTTCCTGACATTTCAGGTCCCCTAAGAACATTCTTGATAGGAAAGTTAGTTTTAACAATAATGGGATGAGTTTCAAAATAATGACGTAGTTTAGTAGATGCCATGATTAAAGCAAGAATAAGTTTCTCTAAACGAGAATACCTGGACTTAGCATCAAGTAGACTTTTACTTACATAGTATACCGAATGTTGAGAACCTTCAGGATAAGGAACTAGGACCGCACTTACTGTCTTAGTGGAAACAGCTAGATATAAGGATAATGTTTTCCCATTTTCTGGTTTCATTAGAGCTGGAGCTGAGGATAGGTAATCCTTGAGGGCTTTGAGGGCATTCCCATGCTTCTCAGTCCATTCGAATTTGTTATTCTTTCTCAGGATGTCATAGAACTCTTTGCATTTCTCTGACGACTTTGAGATGAATATGTTCAAGGCTGCGATTCTTCCTGTCAATCTTTGCACATCCTAAGCATTGGCAGGAGACTTGATGTTCACGATGGCCTTGATTTGTTCTGGACTTGCCTTTATTCCCCTCTTTGTCACCATGTAACCTAAGCATTTACCAGCTTTGACTCCAAAATGGCATTTGGAAGGATTCAGTTTCATGTTGTATCTATCAAGGATATCAAATGCTTCTTCCAAATCCTTTAAGTGATCCTCAGCTCTTTTGGACTTAACCACCATATCATCTATGTAGACTTCCATTGTGTGTCCAATCTGCTCTTTAAACATCATATTCACTAGCCTTTGGTATGTAGCACCTGCATTTCTTAAGCCAAAAGGCATAGCAACATAGCAATAGATACCACTGGGAGTCAAAAAAGCTATATCCTCTTGATCAGATGGTTCCATCTGAATTTGTTGAAATCCAGATGAAGCATCCATAAAAGTTAACAACTCATGACCCGCTGTAGCATCCACCATGGAGTCAATGTGGGGTAAAGGGAAAGGATCCTTGGGACATGCTTTATTTAAATCAGTAAAATCAACGCATACCCTCCACTTTCCATTCTTTTTCTTAACAACAACCACATTGGCCAGCCATTTTGGATACTTTACCTCTCTTATCATACCTGTTTTGGTCAAAAATCAAGCAATGATGATGTTTTGGTCAAAAATCACACAAGGATAATGCAACCAAACTTTCTGTAACGGGGAATGATGCTTGAAATGATGAATAAAGATAAGGATCACTTAAATGTAAATTGCACAAGTGACACAAAGGTTTATACGAGGAAAAAGCCCTTGATCAATGAATGATCTCCGGTATAAAAAACCTCGGGTGATGGAAACTACCGATCACCAAGTTC
This sequence comes from Helianthus annuus, assembly GCF_002127325.2. Taxonomy (NCBI): domain Eukaryota; kingdom Viridiplantae; phylum Streptophyta; class Magnoliopsida; order Asterales; family Asteraceae; genus Helianthus; species Helianthus annuus. Next base: position 142,020,264 of record NC_035449.2, read on the forward strand.
CAATATAACAAATAACGTTTACAACTTCGGATAGTAACGAGCTAGGTACAAGGATCACTATGGTGTAGTATGCTAGAGCGTGTAAGAAATGTGTCGTCCTCTCCAAATGCTTGAGAGTGCCGTTTATATAAGTGTGTGTGGTTGAATTTAGGCAAGTCACCTAACTACTAGCTCGTTACCCCTTTTAGAAATAGAAGTAAATTTAGCCTAACAAATTATCCGTAATTTGTGCTAAGTTTCCATATTCTCCACAACGTCTATTTCCGGTTATACATGTGCGAAATTAGCATGGAAGATTCCTTAATAACGTTGCCAAGACCAACTCCAACTTGTAATTCCTGCAAAACAACATGAAATTCAAAGAGAACAATCGTTAGTATGAAGATCCTTAGGATGATCCATGATCCTGATCCTGAAGCTCTTCTGAGGATCACTATCTGCCACAGAAACAAGGATCACTGTTAGGATATCATATAAGGATCACAGGTCATTAAAAATCCTGCCCTAACAATTGCCACCAAAATATAAGGAGTAATTATATAATATTAACGAGTTATATTTTGCTGATCTTATCTGTAACTAACTCAACGGATATATAGCCGTTGTAAACGAACTATCCGTTGCAATCCTGACGTCACGGAGGTGACAGCCCTGCACAAATCATGATTATAAATAGAGATAGGGATAGGATCGTTTGCATTTAAAATCAAGAACTTCTCCCTTTATAACCGCATTTAGAGGATTTGAACAGGTATTCTCCCCTTCATCTTCTTTCTTGCTTGCTCTGTTTTTCTTCTCGTATCTATTTCGTTCAAAATGTTGCTCCGGAATTCCCCTGCCAAGGATCTTCAGAAGGAAAGCCCCTTCAAGAGTCAAGGGATCATTACAAATTCTGCTAAAGAACGCTGTATCTTCACTTATCCTCAGATTGACAGGATTCGGTTCTGTTTTCCTGCAAATACTGTGTTCAAAGCCTATGATCCTTCTGCCCTGAGCGATCACACCTCCGATTCATGGGTTTCCTTTCCTGTGACCCCGTTTGCCATAGGTTACACATATCCCTTTCCAGCCTTCACCCAAGCCTTCTTCTCTTTGACCGGCATATCTTATATCCAGGCTATGCCGATGATCTGGAGGGTTTTGTATACCCTTGAGAGGATCATCGAGCAAGAGGGGATAGACTTAGGTATGGCTGAGTTAGGTGAGCTGTACGATCTGACCACCTTTGGTTCCCATCGTTATCTGTTCAAACGTAGACCTGGGGAGGAGCATCCGATCTTCAAGGCACCAAGAATGATACTAACTGGAAGCGGCGGTTCTTTTTTGTGAGGAGAGATACCATCCCTGATGGGAAGGATTTACCCAAGAAGTGGGCTACCCATGGTAGGATAGAGGATCCTGGAAAGGATCACCGTAGAACTTATCCTTTAGTATAAGGATCACTGACGTTCTTTTGTTTTCTTGTTGTGCAGCTATCTCCGTTTCACATCTTAAGTTGACTCCTGCTGCAAAAGAGAGACTCTTAGCCTTCAAGAAGCTTGATCCTGAAATAAGAACTTTCAAGATTACCACCCAGGATTCTCAAGAAGTATCCTCTGCTTCTGTCACAATGTCAAGTAAGTATCCTTATTTAAGGAGTAATTATATAATGAGAGTCAAATAAAATTAAGATACTTATCTTGTTTTGGTTGTGTAGGCGCTGGAAAATCCACCAAATCTGCCTCGAGGTTCAGCATCACTGATCTTACTAACGTCAAATCCTCTAAGAAGAAGACTCCTGCTGCTAGCCCAACTGCTTCGGTCCCTAAAGCACCCCTTTGAGGAAAGGGAGGCAAGAAGAGAAAGACCTCCGAGGCTGAGGATCTGCAAGGCCTTCCCTTGATCCGCCAACAGTTCCTGGACTATTTTAGTGAGGTAAGGATCACTGTCCCTGCTTACATATCCTGCTTGTTTGAGGATCACTTGGCTTCTGACATCATTCCTTTGTCTTCCTTGTAGAAATTTGCGGAGATAGAGACATATGTTGGCCATGTTGAGGATCAGGATCGCCAGATTGCTGATCTTCAACAGGTTGCTGTGCTGAAGGATCTCAAGATAGCCGATCTTCAGAAGGAGCTCCGGGCCATCAAGAATGATGCTGCCAAGATGCTGATCAACTTTGACTATGAGAAGCACGAGATCACCCAGGATGCTAAGGTTTCTGCCGCCATAGCAATGTACAAGATCCAGCTGCAAATGGCCATGGAAGCTCAGGATCCTGCTTTTGACAAGAGCACCTGGGATGTGGAGGGCTGGAAAGCAAGGCTAGCTGAACTGGAGGACGATGAAGAGGCTGAGGAGATCTTGACGCTTGAGGCTGGAGGCAGTGGCAAGGATCAGGGTGGTGAGGCAAGTGGAGCTGGTGGTGATGATGCAGCGAAGGATTGAGCTGCGAGATTGGGCGATGAAGGAAACTTCTAGACATAGCCGGAGCCCAATTTTTTTTGTTTGTTTGTTTGGTGGTTGTTTGGACAATTTATGGTCTGTACTTATGAACAATAGTTTTAGGGTTAAGGATCAAGGATCCTTCAGACGATAGGTAGGATTGCATATGGTGGAGGGATCCTCTGTTTGGGGGATGAAACCATTGTGATCCTGCCGCCTTTATTTTCCTGCACAACTTGAAAACTATTATCTTGGACACCCTTTACCTACCCCAGCGGACGGGCCACGTATTGCTGGTAGATGCTCGGGGTAGGTAATTTTGACAACCTATGAAGGGTTAGCTTAATAAATAAAATCTTAACTTTTGTCGCTTATCCTGTGTTGTTATCCTTTTTAATTTTTAATTGTCTTGATGTATACTTATTAAATAGGTTACTTTGAATAACTCAGATTGAAAGCATTTAGGATATGATCCATGATCAAATATCCTATAGTCGAAAAATCCCAAAAAGTAGTGTATGTTTTAAGGATCATAAGTTCAGTTGTCAAAGTATAAGGGTTATTTAAATAAACAATGAATAAGATAAAAATAGTTAAGGATCATACCTGAGGATCCAAGTTAGGATCCTAACCATAATTAGGATAACTATAAGATAAACCTTAGAAAGAAATAAAGATCAGGGATCCTTAGTGGTTTAACTTCAAGGACCTGAAATAGAGCGTAACTTGGGACTAAGCCAATATAAGATAAGAGTTAGTAACTGGGGACAAGCCCAAGGATAACTGGGGACAAGCCCAAGGATAACTGGGGACAAGCCCAAGGATAACTGGGGACAAGCCCAAGGATCGTATGTAAACTGGAGTATGGCCCTTACTGGCGACTATCCAAACTTAGTGACATGATGATGCCAAAACCTTAGCTAACGTGAAAACGTTAGAAACCTTAGGAACGGATGTATGGTACGTCTACCATTATACGTAGGATCCTAGGTATAGCCAGTACAATGGAATTATCAGCCCCTAAAGCGAGTACTGGTCCCAAAGACTTGAACTATACCAGGATCATCGTGCGCTACAGGCGAAACTGGGGACAAGCCCAAGGATAACTGGGGCAAGCCCAAGGATAACTGGGGACAAGCCCAAACAACTGGGGTTAAACCCAAGGATCTGAATTGCTTCTGAAGATTGTCGACAATATGCTAAGGATACCTGGACTATCAAAACTCAAAATCTTATGAGAGAGGGATAAAGGATACATGATCCTTATCCTTAAATAAGAAAATAAGAAAAAGAAATAATTCAAGATTAGGATATTACCAGAGTAAGGATCATCGACACCTTAAGGATCCTTCAAGGATACCTCTAACGTAAGGATCATATGTGCCAGGAGGATCCTGCTCACATGAAATATTTCTTCAAGTGGACAACATTCCAGGCTCTTGGTAGCAAATCACCTTCCATGGTTAGCAATCTATATGCCCCCTTTCCTGCTTCAGCTTCAATCAAATAAGGGCCTTCCCATTTTGGTGCCAATTTTCCATCAGCAGGATTGGTGGTATTCTGGAATGCTTTTCTCAATACCATATCCCCAACTTGGAATTTCCTTATCCTGACATTTTTGTTGTAAGCACCAGCCATTCTTTGTTGGTAGCTAGCCATCCTTATCCTAGCCAAATCCCTGATTTCCTCAGTAGTATCCAAGTCTTGAACCAGGTTCTCATCATTTTCCTCAGGATCACGGGTACTTGTTCTAGCAGTTGGAACCACCATTTCTGTTGGGATCACTGATTCTGCCCCAAATACCAAAGAGAATGGTGTTTGACCAGTAGCATTCTTGGGGGTTGTCCTATCAGCCCAAAGCACATAAGGTAATTCTTCTGCCCATTTCCCCTTCTTGGATCCAAGTTTCTTCTTCAAATTGTTGATGATGATCTTGTTGGATGATTCTGCTTGACCATTAGCTTGTGGGTGGACTGGTGTTGATGTTATCATCTTAATCCCCCAGCTGTCACAAAAGTTAGTAGTTTTGCCCCCAATAAATTGGGAACCATTATCACATATAATTTCAAAAGGAATGCCAAATCTAGTTATAATATTTCTCCTAATAAAGGATATAACTTCCTTCTCTCTGACTTGGGCAAAAGCTTCAGCCTCTATCCACTTGGAGAAGTAATCAGTCATAGCAAACATGAACACTTTTCCACCAGGTGCCTTAGGGAGCTTGCCAACTATATCCATCTCCCATCTCATAAATGGCCAAGAGGAGGATATAGGGTGTAGAAATTCAGCCGGCTGATGAAGGATATTGCTGTGTCTTTGACAAGGATCACACTTCTTAGCATACTCCACAGCATCCCTTTTCATAGTTGGCCAGTAGTATCCTGTCCTTAAGATCCTTGAGAACAATGCCCTGCCCCCAGTGTGGTTTCCACAATCTCCTTCATGGAAGTCTTTTAAAACTTCTTGAACTTCAGGATCCTCGATACATTTTAAATATGGTCCTGCAAGAGATCGCTTATAGAACATATTATTTAAGATTGTGAATTGAGATACCTTAATTCTGAAAGCCCTAGGGTTTTCTCCCATAGGAATCTCTCCGTGTTGTAAGTATCTCATGATTGGTGAGATCCATGATCCTGAACAAGATTGAGTATCCTCACTAGGGATCATTGCAGAATCCTCTTCTATTTCCATGGCCACTTGATTTTCAATAGCAGGAGCCAGGATATGGATGATGGGGATACTTATATCCTCTGGGATCTTCAAAGATGATCCTAGATTAGCCAATGCATCAGCTTCTGTATTTTCTTCCCTTGGTACCCGTGTCAAACTGAAGAAAACAAAGGAGAGTGCCAATTCTTTGACTATCTCTAAATATTTAGTTAGTTTTTCACCTTTAACAGCATAGGATCCATTAAAGTGATTAGTGATTAACAATGAATCCACGTATACCTCAAGATACCTGATCCCCATATGCTTAGAAATTTGCAAACCAGCAATCAAGGCTTCATACTCAGCCTCATTGTTAGTGGCTTGGAACTCACAAGCTATGGAGTGGGGTATTATGTCCCCCTGTGGCGATTTTAGTAGTATACCAAGCCCCGTGCCTTTGACATTTGAGGATCCATCAGTATGTAGTATCCAAGGATCCTTGGTTTCCTCCAGCTGCTGGACTTCCAATTTGGCTTCCTTTTGTAAATCACTACTGAAATCAGCCACAAAGTCTGCTAATGCTTGGGATTTGATGGCTGTTCTAGGCTCATATCTTATATCATAGGCACTAAGCTTTACTGCCCACTTAGCCATCCTTCCGGACATCTCTGGTTTCCTGAGGACATTCTTAATTGGAAAATTAGCTCTAACAACAATAACATGAGTTTCAAAATAATGTCTTAACTTAGTAGATGCCATAATTAATGCAAGAATAAGCTTTTCAAGGTGTGAATACCTGGATTCAGCATCAAGTAAACTCTTACCTACATAATAGACAGGATATTATGTACCTTCATGATCCTTAACAAGGACTGCACTTACTGCTTTTGAGGATACTGCAAGATACAAGGATAACACGTCTCCTTTTTCTGGTTTCATCAACGCTGGAGCTGAGGATAGGTATTCTTTGAGGGCTTGTAAAGCACTCTCATGCTTCTCAGTCCACTCAAATTTCTTGTTCTTTCTTAGGATATCATAGAAATCTTTACACTTCTCTGAGGATTTGGATATAAATCTGTTTAGAGCTGCTATCCTGCCTGTTAGCCTTTGCACATCCTTAGCGTTGGCAGGAGATTTGATATTCACCAATGCTTTGATTTGTTCTGGGCTTGCTTCAATGCCCCTATTGGTTACCATATATCCTAAGAATTTACCTGCTTTAACACCAAAGTGACATTTTGAAGGATTAAGCTTCATGTTATATCTGTCAAGGATATCAAATGCTTCCTCCAAGTCTCTTAGGTGATCCTCAGCTTTTATGGATTTCACCACCATATCATCTATGTACACTTCCATAGTCTGTCCAATCTGATCCTTGAACATCATATTCACCAGCCTTTGATATCTTGCACCTGCATTCCTTAATCTAAATGGCATAGCAATATAACAATATAAACCGGTTAGGGTCATAAAAGCCGTATCCTCTTGGTCAGATGGTTCCATCTGAATTTGTTGGAATCCAGATGAAGCATCCATAAAAGTTAACAGTTCATGACCCGCCGTTGCATCCACCATGGAGTCAATGCGGGGTAATGGGAAAGGATCCTTGGGACATGCCTTATTTAAATCAGTGAAATCGACACATACCCTCCACTTTCCATTTTTCTTTTGAACAACAACCACATTGGCCAGCCATCTTGGATACTCTACTTCTCTAATCATACCTGCTCGTAGCAATCTATCCACCTCTTCCTGGATAATGGCATTTCTTTCTGGTGCAAACTTTCTCCTTTTTTGATGGATTGGTTTGAATGACCTGTCAATGCCAAGTTTGAGTGATAATATCCTTAGATATATCTGTCATATCCTCATGTTTCCACGCAAAGGTAGACTTTCTTCTTTTGAGGAAGGATACAAGGTCTTCTTTCATTTTGCCAAGGATCCCTGATCCGATACAGATTTTGGATTCAGGATCGTCAGGATCCATGAGGATTTCGACCACATCCTGCTCTCTCGCCTCCAAGACATTCCTTGGAGGATACTTTAATTGCTATTGCTCCCTTGATTTCGAGGCTGGTTTCATTGATAAGGTGTAACAATCCTTAGCCTCCTGCTGATCACTATCGATCTTGACTATTCCCCAAGGGCTAGGGAGCTTCACACATTGATGGTAGGTAGATGGGACTGCCTTCATATCGTGTATCCAGGGCCTGCCAAGGATAACATTACAACAAGATAAACAGTCAATAACACAAAATTTTTGATAATTATGTAATCCTTCCACATAAATTGGGAGTTTGATGTCCCCCAGGGTTCTCTTAGTTTCGCCACTAAATCCCACAAGCACGGAGGATCTTGGTGTGATATCTGATCAGGGATACCCATTTTCTTCAGAACATCTAGCTGGATAATGTTTACTGAGCTCCCTCCGTCAATAAGGATCCTGCGGACAAAATGGTTAGAAATAAAAAGAGTAATAACTAAACTATCATGATGAGGAACCTGGATGTCAACACGATCATCCTCATCAAAGGTTATGACTTTTCATTCCGAAACACTCGATGTTCGAATAGGTCTTTCTCCATTATCCATTTTAGCCTCCTTGGCATGCCTTTTAGCTGCTGAGAAGGATGTACCACAGATGTCTGATCCTCCAGAAATAAAGTTTATCACTTGTGCATCTGCCGGAGGGGCTGGAGCTTTTTCAGGGATCCTTTCAGGATCCTGAGTCCTTGGCCTTTTTCTTCCCAGCAACTCCTTTAAGTGCCCCTTGCTCAGCAGATATCCAATTTCCTTTCTCAATGCGATGCACTCTGATGCGTGTGTAGTGTAATATATTTTTGATGAGTATTTAAGCCCCTTTTTACACTTTTAGCCAAGTTTTAAATTTATAAAACACGATATTCACTAACACTAAACACACATATGGGCAAGTGCACCCATCGTGGACGTAGTATAGTGTTGGTAAGATACCGAGGTCGTCCAAGGACACAAGAGCTTTTAATACCGGTTTATCCTCAACGTCTAATCAAATCAAAAAGTTAGAAAAAATGTTTTAATCTAAGAAAATAAAAACTAACTAAATGCTGAAAAATAAAATAAAATAAAAACAGATAGACAAGATGAATCACTTGGATCCGACACGTGTATTAGTATAACCTTTGATTATTTTTGCACTTTTGCACTTGTTTAAGAGATTATCTTAGTTATTGTAGTAGGCCCCTCTTTTGAAGGCGACGTTACCCTCAACCCAGTAGTTTGAGTCAGCAAGGATACAATCCTAAAGGGTCGGATTATTGAAAGATAATGAATTAAGTTATTAATGCAAATTATGGTAGGCCCCGCTTTTGGCGGTGACGTTACCCTCGGCTAAGTAGTCTGAGTCAGCAGGGATACAGTCCTAAATAGCCGGGTTATAGTATTAATAGTAGTTAACTTATGAGGGGGTCAAAGAGTTTGGATCCCCGCCATCCAATACCTATGGGCATTGAAGGAGATCCTACTAAATTTGACCCAGGTCCCAAGCAGGACCTCTAAACGCTGAACAAGGGCAAGACCCTTACCAAACCGTTCCCTTAACCCCCGACCAGGTAGCCAACATACCTCCATATAGACCGTGGAGATATGAATGGTGAAAATCTTTTATTTTATATAGACAGTAAAATAATGCCAAGACACCACGGACAAACGATAAGGAAAGATCACCTTCAACATAAGTAACTAGTTATTAAAGTCATTAATACAAAACCAAATAAAAAGTGCAAAAGATTAAAAATAAAAAGTATTATACTAAACACTTGTCTTCACCAAGTGATGTAAGAGACTTAGGCAAACATGGCCTTGATTGTCAAGAACTCTTACGATCAATCTTGGATCCCGAGACGACTCACACACTCTACGATGGACAATGGATGATGGTGGTGAATGATGGTGTTATGGTGGTGGTGGGTGGTGGATGAGGTGTGAGAGAGGTGGTGTGCCAAGGGATGAGAGAGAATGAAGCCAAGCTCCTCTATTTATAGGCTGAACAGAAGGCTGGACACGGCCCCGTGTCCGCTGGACACGGCCCCGTGCCCGTCTGACATTCTCTCACTTCATTAATTGTAATTGCGAATTACAATTAATGCGCCTGCTGTACTTTCACCACGCCCCCGTGCTCGCTGGACACGGCCCCGTGGTGGGCAATGGAAGCTTCTACTTGTTTGTCTTTTCTGCTGCTTCCTGGGCACGCCCCCGTGTTCGCTGGACACGGGGCGTGTTCAGACTCTGTTTCTTCTCCTTTGCCTTGGGAGGTGCCGTTGAGGGTCCGGGCAATCCACTTTTGTTCCTTTTTCTTGTATTTATGGTAGAATTAGTTGTCTTTTTGCTTCTTTTGTGATTTTGAGCTCATTTCATCCTGAAAATACAAAAGGAAGACAAAAACACTCTTTTTCCAACATTAGTACTAAAAAAGGGTTAGTTTTATGCCTTAATTGATGTGATTTATATGTTGCATTTTACACACATCAAATACCCCCACACTTGAACTTTTGCTTGTCCTCAAGCAAAACTCTTTAAATGTGGCTTACACTCCCAAATGGAATAGGTAGAAGAGAAGTTTTTTAGCTTGTCCTAGAGTGTCAGGAATCCAAGGTTTTTATAGGTTTTATTTTTATTTATTTACAATCTTATTTGGGCATAGCATGCCTAATTAAAATTCCATTTATATACAAGTTCACATACCTCACGGGAGATCACTCAACACTCGGCTGAAGGTGTATATTTTAGTGAATCACTCGAGAGCGGCCCGGAACTTACGTCTTCCATAGGCTTGCCAAGCAATCAATCCTCCTCCTTTTTAACTTTTTACCTTTGTAAATATCAAGAGGACTTTTTGGGTGAAGGCTTGGGTTTAAAGGTGGGTGGTTGGTTAGTGGTTAGTAAAAAGGGCGAAAATCGTAACAAGCGTCGGTTTTCGTGAAGTACCTTGTTTTTAGTGACTTTTTATTTTGAAGTATTTCTCCAAACAAGCTTTTATAGCTTTTGTTTGTTTTTGACTTCATCATCATTATTATTTTTTTTTTTTTGATCGTCACATAAAAAGGTGAGTTTACGAAAAAGCGAACTTGTTACTAAAAAAATAAAAAGGTTTTTGGTGGGTAAAAAGGGTTTTTGGGGTAATGAAATGAAAGGTTTAGGCTCAAAGGGGCTATATAGGGGGATTTTTGGGTAGGTAAAAAAAATGAAAAATAATGGTTTTGAAAGAAAAATGGTTAGTCCTAATGCCTCCATCATTTACTTACTTGGGTTTAAGTTGGTAAGGACCGGGAATGTATCGTCGTGGCAAGTTCTAGATTTGTAAGGACCGAGCGGCTATTCACACAAGAAACGAAAAATGAGCATTTAATCTAAATATGTGTATTTTTGTACTCAATAAAGGCTCAAAACTCACTTTTGTGGGAATGGGTTTTTAATGTGACCAAGCATATATAATCGAATTTTTAACTAGACTTGTTATACCGTTTCATAATTTTCTTATGTTGGTTCTTTTTTTATCACGACGCTATCGGTTGTAAACTTGTAAAAATGTAACCTTTTTAGAACTTGTTATTCCCAACTTAAACTAAGACAAGTAAATAAAAAAAATGAAAAAGTTTTTGAAAAAATTTGGGGTGTTTAGCGGTTCCAATAGAGTTTTGTGTAAGGCTTGTGTCTAGGATTTTGCAAAATTTCAAGGTTTTTAGCATCCCCCCACACTTAAATTACACATTGTCCTCAATGTGTCCAAAAATAATGTTTTTGGTTGATTAGAATGTATAAAAGTGGGTTAAAAAGCAAAGGTTTATGTTACTGGCAGTCTGGACACGGCCCGGTGCCCATTGGACACGACCCCGTGGTGAACTGCCAGTAACGATAACTTACAGAAGGTGAACACGGGGGCGTGTCGGCTGGACACGACCTCGTGTCTGGCAAAAAATTGCAGGTCAGTAGCCAAACAGCAGATCTGGGAGATGAACACGGGGGCGTGTCGGCTGGACACGTCCCCGTGTGGACAGTCTGTTAGCCTGAAAAATAGGTTTTGTCTCCCGGTTTCTCCATCATGGGGCTGCAAGTGCTAATGTTTAGCACTCTAACCCTCGCATTGCACCTGTTTAAACACTAAATACCAACCAAACAAGCACAAACCATCCTAAATTACCATCGTCAAGCATCATCCAAACACAAAGTAAAAATAAAACAAAGATAAAAAGTAGTTAGAGAAAGTAAATTGTTCGACAAATGGCACGCAGGCCATGAATTGTTTGATAGATAGAAGGGCACTTAAACCTGTGGGCTCATTACCAACCAGCCCCTTGTTCCTCCAAGCCTCCTACTCCATGTCTTCATCACTACCATCACCTCCACCCCCGTGCCTCGCCATGTACTCCCGGATGCTACCGATATCATCTTGTATATCGTTAATGTTGCGTTCGATAGCTCCAACCCGGTGGTGTGTGTTGTTGGCGAGATTGTAGGTGTTCCTTGTGCACATGAGGTTTTCCTGCAAGAGATCATGTAAACTTTGAAAGTTAGGAAAACCACCTCCTTGAGAGGAGGATTGGCCCGCATCGCCTTGGGGTGGATACTGAAAATGGGGATGTGGTGCATGAAGAACTAGAGCCTCTTGCGGGTTCCATGCATAGCCTTGCGTTCTCTGAAAGCTCACCGTCCCGTCCTCCGCTTCATAAAGCAAGTTCATGGATCGGCAAATGTGATAATCGACCCGTCCCGACCATGGACTC